>NC_134037.1:23302771-23967543 GCF_965140245.1 Athene noctua
TCTGTTACTTCCCATTTCTATTTGTAGTCTATAATATAGGAATACAACTGCTGGAAAGGTTTATCTCTTGCCCTAGTCACAATGTGACCATCATCACCACTTCTCTTTATTGCTGAACTTATTACCCTTCTCCTCTATCCACCTTTTCCAGAAGAGTTTCATGTCTTCCAGAGGAACTGGGGGCTTCTGACTAAATTCTTTACGTGACAGGGGAAAAAAGTTGGTGTCTCTTTCCCAGCTTCCCAAATTTATACTTTTTAAACTTGATCCACTGGTTGCAGTGTGGTTTTATGTCCACCCAGGTACACTGAACACAATCTCTTGCCACAGGTTTTCAATTCTGAATAAAAACTCAAGAATCAAAATATATTGGAATGCTAACAATGCCTCAAATCCTTACATAACTTGATTGCAAATGAGGATTAGCTTACCCTGGCAGCTACCTTTATTTGCCAGCAGATGCTGGCAGAACACTTCTTCCCTGGGGAGATTTCCATCTGCAGTTTTAAATAGCTTTGGATTCCTCTTTTGATTCATTTATCAAAAAGGTCAAAGAAAATTTTTGTGTTTAAGGTTTCAAATTAGCATCCTAGTAGGCAAAAGGGGAAGTTATCAAGACTCTCTCCTCCAAACAGAGGGACCTTATCACTGGGCAGTAGATAGGTAGATATGTGTGCTCACATATCCTTACTGTCTCACACTACAGTTTCTTGCTTTTTTTGTCCAACCAGTGACACAACTTCTTCAGGAAGAATGGTTACAGTTCTACTCTCACATCTTCTCAGTCTTATTTATGAGGATATTCCACCAGAGAATTGAAGTAGAATGTACAAAATGCTGGGAAGGACAGAGGATCAGTTATTCATATTCTGAAGGTGTGCGCATACCTCTAAGCCTAGCACCAGGCTCCTATGTAACACATGGATAGATCTTTTCCCCTCCACACTAACATCTTCCTGAACAACAAACACTAGCGTTGTGCATTCTGTGTTGGACTCTTGGCTGGGGTTGCATGCTAAATGTGGATTTTTTGTATTGTGGAGCTAAAGACAGCCAGCCCTAGTAGATGGTTCAGTTGAGTCAAGACAGGACAAGTAAGGAAATTACTGTGAAACTGTTCTTCCTTATACCTGTTACCTCCTTACTACTTCCTCATTTAGAGGCATTATGAATTTCAGGGTGAGCTGTTTCTTCTCCTTCCAGATAAACATCAAGGTAAATTTACAGCTCCGGCATCAGCTATATCATTTACATGTATATACTACAACATCATCTGTGTTGTGACTGTAATCACTGACTCTGTTTATAACATTCTAGCTGACAGATAATACAATTGAACAGATTGGAAAGATATTGTGCCCTTAACAGTCTGGCTTCTGCAATAAAATGATACATTGGATAAGCAACACACACTGTTTTGCACTGATGTCTGAGCATAGTTTTATATTTTCAGTATTATTGTTAGCTAAGCAGCCTTTACAGTATGTCATTATTTATACTCATGCTATATCTTCAAGGGTAGCATCCAAGAGCAGATGTCAAGATATTCTAGCCTTGTAACAAAAGCCTCTAGCCTATGATAAACATATAAAAGGAAATGTTCTCAAGAAGTCTGTTAGGTCCTTGCCCTTCTGGAGCCTGAGAGCCATGTGGTACCCACTGGAGACAATGGAAATATTTTTGTTAACTTCAATGAGCTTTGGATTAGCCCTTCAAGTTTCTGTAGTATTCCAGATCAGCCACTGTACAAATCTTAATGAGATGAGTTGAACAATGCCCTTAGAAGCTAGAAAGACAGAACATATTGTCTCATCCATCCATTTCTGACAAAGATAAAGGGCCATGATGGAGGAATGTAACGAGATACCACAGTGTGTCAGGATGGGAAATGGAAATGCTCATTATAATCTTTAAAAATCCAGAGGGATTTAAATGGGTGAGTTTCTATTGGCTCACTAATAATTCCTCTTAAGGATAAATCCATAAGAGGAATTATAAGGGAGATAATGACTGAGGTTGATATACATTTGCTGGAACTTCTTTCCTGTCTGTCATGACCATGCCTATAGGCTTTTAAGCATTTCAGTGCCAGTCCTTAAGTGGAAAACCACCAATTAATACTTAAAAGCTTATCACTTTAAAGTCTAAAAAACCCCCATCTTCTCAAAATGCTAACTCATTGCCTCAGTAAATTCTGGATAATAAAGATAAAAATGGATTCAAAAGTAATTAGGCTTATTTTTCTAAGAAATGTTCATCTATAAGTATTAAAATGAATGGTATGGATACAACTGAGCCTTGTGAAGTTTCTGTGGAAAACATTTGTGGGAGGACATACTTAGGAATATTATTTCCTAAGCACCCACTCATGGGCCCTATCATAGATAGTGGCTTAGATAAGCTACATGTCTTGGTTTTTCACTGTGAACCCAAAACTCTCTGCTACTAGGCCAAATGGCACATTTTACAGGTTCTGATTGTCAAGTAGAGAGACAGAAAATAAGGAAGATAGAACAAAGACATATAAAGACACAGACAGATCATTTGTGTATTAGATCTCACGGAGACATACATAGTTCATGTTACTTATTTGCAAAAAAAACCCCAAACAAAAAAAACCCCAACACAACCTATGAAAAGATAGCAAAAAATAGCCTACTGAAAGTGATAAAATGTAAGTAGAATTAACATTAGGTTGAAGGTAAATAGTCCCATATGTCTTGCTTTGGTAAGGCTTTATCCATTATATTGCCATTTGCCAAGATCACATTTCTTGAAATATGTATATATTGTTTATATCTTGGAAAAATTACAAAATGCCGTGTCCCTCCTCCCAGCAGGAAAGCCTGGATGGAAGAAGTTTCTCACTGTTCTCATGTTAAAACCTTCTCTGTAAAAATAGAAAAAAATGTCATGATACCTATTAATTTTGTGAACCCTCAAATAATTTCCTAGCATAAGAAGAAAAGACACTTGAGAAAATACAAGAACCTTCAGACTATTGTATCATGAAGTATTGTTGATACCGAAATCTTTCATGTTTGTTTATCTGTACAGTCTTAAACAGAATTTTTTTCCAATACATTGTATATTTTGCAGTATATTATACAAACAGTAAGCAATTGAAACAATCTCTCTAAAAATTTTGAGAAAGTACAATCATATATTGCAATGTTGAGCAAGATATAATCAAGAAATCTTAATTTAACACATGAATAACTGCATGAAATGCTTATATCATTACACTTAATACCAGACTGAATTAATTGTATCATTCTTTTTTGCTATAAAATTTATTAACTGATTAAATTTCATACTTCAAGTTTAGTTGGAATTAGGGATTTCACACATGAAAATGAATTTGGAAATTTAAACACATGGACTCTGACATACCCATTTGAAAACCAATAAAGCTACACGAGGAGTTTAAGAACAGTGTTTTAGTTCCAACTAGTCTCTTGATTCATTGACAACTGTTAAAAAATGAAATTCTTACTAAAGGGAAAGCTATCACTTACTTCAGTGTAGTCAGAATCGCGATGTATCTGCTGTGTTTGGTTGTGAAATCGTATGTGTATTTCCTTGTTTATAAAATAGTGATATTTCTACTTTTTTCCCTCTGCACCTTCTAATATTTTGCATAATAAAATCAGTTGCATCTTTTAGGCCACCTCACATTGCAAGCTTATAAGTAAAATATTTTCACAAGTCCCTGGTTAGTTCAGCACTGAAATACCCATTTCCAAAGACATTTAATTAAGAAGCATAAAATATTTTTCTCTGGAATAATTTATTTCTCACCTTAACATACTTATGACCATAATTACAAACATAGCAGCTTGATAACAATCTCAGGTGTTTCATTAAACCTTCTGTGTATTAATTTGTCCTCATTTTGTGACTTATCATCAAGGTTTTGCCATCATTCCAAATGAAAATAGTTTTAGAGCCATATAACTCAATCTCGCTTTCTAGTGACCTTGAAAATTTCCCCTTAAGTCTCAAAATAAATTGTCCTTTACATTATTGATACTCAGTCAAACATCTGTTTTGAATGGTCTCTTTGAACACCTAATCATTTGTTTATGTATTCCATTCAGAACAGCAAAAGCAAAATTGTATACTGGACATCATATCTACTTTAACACCCAAAAGCTGTAAGCTGTTGGCCATCTGTCCATAGATGATAGCTAAGTTAGCATATGCTTTCTTTAGCCATGTATTTGGAAGATGAGTAACCAAAACTCTACTTTGAGCAATGAGTCATATCACAGGATTGCCTCTTCTCTATGTCACAAACTTTCTATTCATCTTCCTATGACAGATAGCAAAACCTGACAAGAAACCTGTCAGACAGGAATTCTTCCTTAGGAAGGACCTTCCTCTTAAAAATCGGATATAGAAGCAACAGAAGTCCAATCAATGTAACTGTAACATAAAAATGGTGTTCTGCTCTTGTTGGACATATAGTTATTTGGGAATTTTATAGGAAGTCAAGTATAAGGAATAAGCAATTTGTCCTACAAGCTTCTCCCTGCTATGACTGCTATGTGGGCAACTTTGTTTCCATCTGCATCTTGTAGGAGGACAAAATACTGTAATGGGTTTGACTTTGTCTGGCAGCCAGACCCCCACCCACCTGCTCTCTCACTCCCCCTCCTCAACAGGATGGGTGGAGAAAATAAGATGGAAAGCTTGTGGGTCAAAATAAAGACAGGGAAATCACTTACCAATTACCATTACAAGCTAAACAGACCCAGATTGGCAAAAATTAAGTTAACTTATTGCCAATTAAAAATATAGTAGGATGGTGAGAAACAAAGACAAAAACCAAAGCACCTTCCCCCCATCACCCTCCTTTTCCCATGCTCAATTTCACCCCTTCATTTCTGGCTCCTCTACATCCTTCCCCCAACCCCAAGTAGTGCAGGGTGATGGGGAATGGGGGTTGTGGTCAGTCCATAAGAGCTCCTCTCTGATGCTCCTTCTCTCTCATGCTTTCCCCTTGTCCCAGCTTTTCAGGGTAAGCCTGATCCAGCACGGTATCTCCATGGGCTCCAGCTTCCTTCAGGACACATCCACCTGCTCTGATATGGTGCCCTCCACAGGCAGCATGGCCCTCTCCATGGGCTGCAGTGGAACAACCTACGTCACCAAGGTCTCCTCCAGGTGCTGCAGGGGAATCTTTGCTCTGGTGCCTGGAGCATCTCCTGCCCTCCTTCTTCACTGATCTTGATATCTGCAGGACCCTTCTCACTCTCTTTTTTTCCCTCCTCCTCTTTGTGGTAATCATGAAAGCAGGGCCAAAGAGCGACTGAAGTATAGACATAAATAAGGGAGTGATGAAAGGGCAGTATTATGGGAGAAACTCTCACACTTCTGGGATATCAGCACAACTATGGCCTGTACACTAGTGCATGTAGCATGGGGAACAAACAGGAGGTAATAGAGGTCTGTGTGCAGTGTCACTGGGATCAAGGGGCTGTGGTGGAGTAGCTCACATTGCTATGGATAGACACAGATGCTTTACGAAGGATAGGCCAAGAAGGCAAGAAGTGGAGAGTCACCCTTTATGTTAGAGAGCAGCAGGAATGCATGGAGCCCTGCATGGGAACAGATGATAACCCAGCCAAGACCTAACTATTGGGATTAAGAGGACAGACCAATCTGGGCAACATTGTGGTGGGTGTCTGCTACAGATCACTTTATCAGGAAGAAGTATATGTGGTGTTCTTCAGACAACTGAAAGAAGTTTCACATTCACAGGCCCTGGTCCTCACGGGGGATTTTAATCATCCCGATGTCTGCAGGAATGGCAACACAGCAGGGTAGAAGCAATCCAGGAGATTTCTGGAGCACATTGATAACAAATTCCTACCACACATGATCAAGGAGTCCATAAGGACAAGTGGTCTGCTGGACCTGATTCATACAAATAAAGAAGAATTAGTAGGAAACGTGAAGGTTGGGGGCAGCCTCAGCTGCAATGACCATGAGATTGTGGAGACGAGGATCCTGAGCTGAGAGAACAAGGCAAAAAGCAGGATCATAGCACAGAACTTCAGGACGGGTGACTTTGGCCTGTCTGGGAGAATCCTGTGGGATATCGTCCCTGAGAGATGATGGGTCCAGGAGATCTCATTGACTTTTAAGGCTCATCTCCTCCAAGTCCAAGAATGGTCAATCACAGTAAGTGGGAAAAGAAGCAAATGCAGCAGAACGCCTCCAGGGATGCATAAGTTGCTCCTCACTAAACTCCAACATAAAAAGGGGGCATGCAGAAGTTGGAAGCAGGGGCAGATCACCCAGCAGAGTGAATACAGAGACACTGCTGGAGTGTGTAGTGATAAGGGTAGGAAAGCTGAAGCCCATCTGGAATTAAACCTGGCCATTGTGAGGCCACTATCAATTATCTTTAAAAGGTCATGGTGATTGGGGTAGGTTCCTGAGGACTGAAGGAGAGCAATTGTCACTCCTATCTTCAAGAAGGGCAGGAGGGAGGATCCAAAGACTTACAGGACAGTTAGTCTCACTTCAGTACCTCAGAAGGTGATGGAGAAGACCTTTCTGAAAACCATTTTCAAACATGGGAAGGACAGAAAGGTGATTGGGAGTAGTCAACATGGATTTGCAAAGGAAAATCAGGCATAACCAACCTCATAGCCTTCTACAATGAAATGACTGGCTCACTAGATAAGGGAAGAACATTAACTGTTGCTTATATTGACTATAATGAGGCTGACGTTGTCTCTATCACATCCTCAAAGACAAACTGATGAGACAAGGGCTAGATAAATGGACAGCGAGATGGACTGAAAATTGACTGAACTGCTGGGCTCAAGGGCTTGTGATGAGAACTACAAAGTTCAGTTGGATGCACGTCACTAGTGATTTACCCCATGGGTTGATACTGGGGCCACTACTGTTTAATGTCTTCATTAATTACTTAAATGATGTAGCAGGCTTCACCCTCTGCAAGACTGTAGACAATTCAAAACTGGGAAGAGTGGTTGCTCCACCAGGTGGCTGTGCTGCCCTTCAAAGGGACCTCAACAGGGTGGAGAAATGAGCCTACTAGAACGTCATGAATTCTTTAAAGGGAAATGAGAAATCCTACACCTATGGAAGAATAACCTCAGGCACCAGTAGAGACTAGGGACCAACCAGCTGAGAAGCAGCTTTGCAGAGAACATCCAGGGGTTCTGGCTGCATCAAGTTGTCCATGAGCCAACAACGTGCACTTGCAGCAAAGGCCAACAGCATCCTAGGCTGCATTGGAAAGTGTTGCCAGCAGACTGAGGGAGATGATCCTTCCCATCTACTCACCACTGGTGAGACAACATCTGGAGTGCTGTGTCCAATTCTGGGCTCCCCACTGCAAGAGAGACATGGACAAACTGAGCCTTCAATTCCATTTAACACTACTGCTACAAGTTGCCTTCTCTAAAACAATCAAAAAACTCTTTCTCTGTTACCCTATACTTCCCTAACTGGTGATATTTCGATGTAAATTCAGCTTGATGATGATTCTCAGGCTTTTCTAGTCCTTTTCTTTCTTATACCTACTTTTGTGACTATGGTTAACAATTTTTACCATTAAATTTACAGCTGTGTTGTGCTTTTCCATTAGCACATGCCTTTTAATTTTGACTGCATCATAAATCATTTTCGTATCAGACATCCTGACTGCTGGTGCATTTATGTGAGCACTGAAAATTCCTAGCACTGTATTAGTCTTCCACAAATCATGCATCATAAGAAAGCTTCAGGTTTCATAAATTTTATCAATTCTATAACCCTATATCTTGTCCTATGTGGTGGGTTATGAGGTAGGTGAATATTTTGAATTCCCCAGAAGCCTGCATGCCAGTGGAATAGAGCTGGTCTCTGCTCAGCAGAGCCACAGGGCTGGTCAAGTCATGTCTGTGACTCAGAGGAACAATTTAGTTGGTAACTTTGTGTAAATTGAGACAATTTGGCAACAATCAACTGCTTACCATCCAGGAACAAATAAAGACACTTTGGTGATGAGACTATTTTCCTAACAACCCATCAACAATCAACTGATTGCAATTCGTACAAAATTTATATACATGAATCTATATAAGAAAGAGAGAGAAAGCAAAATGAGGCAATAGAAAAGAGAGGAGGAGGGGATAGGAAAAGGGGAATCACCACCTTTGGATCCCATGGTGTTGTAGAGTAGCCAGTGTGTTCCAGAGGTGATGGGTTGACAAAGACACACCTGGGGTGTTGCCTTTATATAGTCTTTCTTACACATGCACAATAGGCTGTTCCAGAAGGTTCTAATTTTCTCTGGTTTGTACCTGCAGAGTCAGGCAAGTTCTGTCTCTGAGTAACAGCAGGAGGGAGGGGGAGAGAAACAGCCTACTGGCCTCCCTCCGCAGAGCTCGCTCTGTTTCTCCCCCACAGGATATCCCACTTGAGTTGTCTGAAACATCCTCTTTATGAACAGTTTCTTGTTTATGAACAATTTGTGAAACCCTAGCATGTTCCTAACTTATGATAGAAGCTATACATGAGAGCTTTCAACACATTATTAGTAAAGGACACATGCAGAACACAGTGTTTTTCTCTGATCTGCTGCAAGGATTTATGTTTCTACCTCCAGTCGTTACAAGGTTTTCTGTACCACACTAATAAAAAATAAAAGTTGGTATGACTCAAATTTGTTATGTGCAAATGATATCAATTAAGGCTTGATGAATCTTGCCTAGGATATCAAGGAAACTGTAACAAATTTATAAATGGCAAATGCATGTGATCTTAACAAACAACTCAAAGAAAGTATTGAAAACTTTTACTCAGAAGACAGCATTCAAGCAGCAGTCTTGAGAAAGGCAAGCTAATGAACCTTAATTCTGATTAAATCTTATTATTTGCCTCTACTTATTTAAGTTCAGCATGTCTTCTTTTCAAGACTGTTATATCTTAGCCACTACACTGCCCAGTAAAAGAAAACACTCATTCTGGTGATTCAGATGTACTTTATAACTTTGTCTCATCCATGATGCTGTTGCTTTGAAGATACATCGATGATGAAGTGGTGCTAAACTGAACAGTTGCAACTTTTTACACTGTGATCTAGCTTCTTTTGTTCTCTGATTTTCTGAATTACTTCTCTGTGGCTACGCTAAGGATGAGCTGTATGAGTGTTGTTAAGTTGGGGAGAATAACGAGATAGAGGAAAAGAACAGATGTCCTTAGAGATAGCATCCTCTCAAAACTGAGGACTATAACTGATATAATTGAAAAAAGTTTAAGTCACAAGAACTTTCTTCACATTTAAACTAGAATCCTTAAGGAAAACAACCTCATCCTATTTACACTGTCAAATATGTCTAAAGATACACAAATTTAGTTTTAAAGACAGAGATCACATCTAAAAAAAACAGGGTTTTTGCAGATTATGTGTAGATTTTGAGACAACTTTTATAATGAGGTTCATTCTTTATTAGTGTATAGGGTCTGACTGAGATGGAGTTGATTTTCCTCGTAGCAGCCCTCATAGTGCTGTGCTTTATACTGGTAGTTGGAAAGGTGTTGATAACACACCAGTGTTTTGGCTACTGCTGAGCAGTGCTGGCACAGCATCAAGGCTGTCTCTTCAACATCCCTGATATCCTTGACAGCTGAAGCCAGATTAACTTCTAGCTGGGCTTTAGACCTTCTGTTTTCCACCCTGCATAGCCTCACAGCATCTTTGTCATCACTGTGAGTCGCTAGCCCCTTCTTCCAAAGGCCGTAATCTCTCCTTTTCTCCCTGAGTTGCAGCCAAAGATCCCTGTTCAGCCAGGGTGGTCTTCTCTGTCTCCGGCTTCTCTTACAGCACCTGGGCACCGCCTGCTCCTGAGCCATTAACCCTTCCTTCTTAAAGAGTGCCCAGCCTTCCTGGACCCCTGTACCTTTCAGGATCGTCTCCCAAGGGTTCAAGTCAAGCAGGTGCCTAAACAAAACAAAGTCAGCCCTTTGGAAGTCCAGGATGTCAGTTCTGCTGCCCCCTCTCCCGGCCTCTCTAAGAATAGAGAACACTATTATCTCATGATCACTGTGCCCTAGTTGGCCTCCAGCTGCCACATCATCCACCAGTCCTTCTCTGTTCACAACGAGGAGATCCAGCAGGGCACCTTCTCTGGTCAGATCTCTCACCAGCTGCATCAGGAAGTTGTCTCCCACACAGTCCAGGAATCTCCAGGACTGGTCCCACTCTGCTGTGTTTTATTTCCAGCAGATGTCTGGGAAGTTAAAGTCTCCCACAAGAACAAGGGCAAGTGATTGTGAGATTTCACCTAAATGCCTACAGAATATATCATCTACATCTCTATCTTGGTCAACCCACCACAATCAGAAAGCTCCTAAATTTCCATTCTATGTTTCTGCACACTTGCAGTGGCTTCCACACTTTAATCCAATATTGCAAACAAAGGTATGAATCTCAGTACCTCATTCTTGCATTCAGTTTCCAAAACATAGCCTGAAGGAAAACTCTGGAAAGTTAAAACAGGGCAGAAATTTTAAAAGCTTTCCTTTGCCTTTCTAAGTGCTGCCTTTCAAGTTCTCTATAAATACTTACATGTGTTTCATAATTAAAGTTTTTGTTACCTCTGACAACTGAGGTTTTTCCTTATTTACTCTGGATATCTCATTTAATAATAAAAAACAATGAAAAATTTGAGCAAATACTTGTATACTCTAGAAGGATATATGGCAATAGTAGTCAAGGATCTTCATATGTCATATAAAATAAGCTAAAATTAACTTAATATTCAATAAAGGCTTAAAGAATTATATAATGATGTAAAATTGTGAAAATAAATTCAAATATTTTTATGAGCAGGCAGTTTCAAACCAGTACAATGAAACCTCTTCCAACAAGGTAAGAGGTCAAACAAATGTTTTCATCTATATTTGCAGCTTGCCATATTGCAAAGCAGAGTAGGTCTACCTAGTCACCACATAGTTTATGCCAGTCACTTTCCATTAATTGCAAGACATTTGTTACATTAATTGTAACAATCCTAATGAAACTACAGCATCTAAAACTCCCTGTATATGGCTGTAACAGACCTCTCTCCCTTTTCCACCGTTGAGTTTTCTGAGAACAATAGTGTCTCTAAACCCAATGTCAAAATCCCTATTTATGAGAGATTGGCTTGAGTCTGAGTATTTCAGAACATGTTTAAGTTGCCTTGTTAAACATTTTTTTCTAAGTCAGGTAAGTACATATTGTTAGTAAAATAATTTGAGAAACTTCTTTCACAAGGGCTAAGCTTGGTCACATTAGTTCTCATTAGATGTAACAGAATAAGTTTCTTACAAAGTCAGTATAGTTTAGCTATATCTCTGAGTGCTTAACAACAGACTGATGATCTTTTTATGATGAAAATTGAAAAGAGTGATTTTCCATAAATTTGTGGCTTCACCAGCTCACAAAGAATGCAGTAGACACCTGTCCCCTGTGGTGTGGAGCTAGAGTGCAATAGGCAGAAAAGGAAAAATGGTATTAGAGAGTGCTCGTCACTTTTCCCTGGTCCACGAGTTACAAGTTACAGTGCAGGATTTCCATGTTACCTTCCTTGATGGCTCTGGTTTAATGAATCCCTGTTTCATTCCACATGTAGTTAAATAACACTGCAGAGACTATTTTTCACCCTGCATGACCCAAAATGAAGCCAATTATGCGAGGGGTAAAAGAAAAGGTTTTGCAAAAGACTAGTCATCTGGTAATACAGAGTTACCCTACTATTTCTATCATGTAACCCAGAATAGCAGAGGTGATTGGAATATTTTGGGAGATAGATAACCAAACTGCAGATAGAGAAATCTTGAGGTGTTAAAATTATCGTTCTCACATCTGCATTTTATCTTTTTTCTCCCATTAAAAAGTGTAAAGCCAAATAAAAAAGTTTATTTACATAAAAAGCACCTAAACCCCATTACTTCCTAAAGAAAATTAGATCACGTACTATGAAGGATTTGGAGAAAACTCTCCAAATGTATTCTTGTATTTTGAATTGCCAAGGGACTTCTGCCTTCTTTTCTTGGTACTAAATAAAGAAAAACTTCTGTTAGCCTTATGAAGTCCCGCTCCCATATCACATTCAACAGATGTCTTCTGTTAGGAAGAGGATGCCTGTAGAGTGTAAGTCCTGTCTAGTCAGTCTTCTTTAAACATGGACATATAAGGGATGCAGATACTTTGCAAGGATTATCTCTCTCTTTTTTTTTATGATGGAACTTCAGCGAGAATTTACACAGGAATAAGGGAAACAAACTTGCAAAAAAATATTTCAGAAGATATAAAATATCAAGGAAAGTAAATATATCATAGTGCTTTTATCATTTGTGATATAGACAAAGTAACTTGAAAAATCTGAATCTGAAAACATAACTTTTGGTTGATTGTTTACATTTAGATTTACAAAGCACATTTTTCACAGTCAAGCTTAGGTTAGGTCCAATACAGTTACAAGTTGCAGCTAACTTTTATACCCCTGAAACTTAAAGATCTAATTTCTCCATGGTATTTGTGGATGCTGGGCACCTCAGAATAGGACCCAAAAGAAATAGCACAGAAGAATCCAGCTCAAAGCAGTTCTTAGGAAAACTGTGAGGACGAAATTGTGTCTTTGAACATCTATATTGCCTAAATTGTCCCTGACATGCTTATTTCTGTGCCATCAAAGAGCTAAGAGGGATTTTATGTCTTATTCCAGAGAAATACTAAGAATGCAATCCTCCCGTCTTTTCCTGATTAGTGAACACATGTGCATGCACACTCAAGCACCCCTTGTAAAGTGTGGGAAGACTTCACTTCGTCCTTCAGTCTGAAGAGGCCTCAGATGCACACATAGACACACACACCTTAGAGTGACTCAGGGAGTCCTCTAAGAGTTGTCACTTTGCAAGAAGAAAGGATACTCCTGGAGACTTTTTCTGCATTGAAGGATTTTAGAATCATCCATTATTTCAAATTTAAGAAAAAATAAAGATTTCATCAAAGAAGTAAATAACATTGTTACAAGGTTAGGACAACCTTCCGGAAAAGATGAGGTTTGTTTATCAAACTAGTAACTGTTTAGTATTATATAACATGTAGAAAGTGAACAAGGAGAAGGATCGAAATGTAGCTGTGTTCTCAGCAGAAATGCCTGGTTACTAGGCTATGAAGTCATAGTCCATCATCTGTGATCTCTCTGTCTCTCTCTTACTCTCTTAATCTTGAACTTTTTTCTAGAGTGGCAACACAACTTCTGAAGAAATGCAAAACACCCAAAGCAGCCTTAAAATAATATTCTCCTGGAGATGTATTCTCCTGGAGTACATGATCCACCTTGGGCTGCATCTGGCACATAATTCAGGTTCTCTCTTGATGGAGGCTGTAACTGTGTGCTACTCTACAGAGGGGAAGGATTGGACTGAGCTTGGCACAAAATTGTGCTCGTGTTTGCAAAGGTTTCTGTTCACACAGGCCACCTTGGGCCATCTCAGCACCAAACCCAGGCATATGGTAAAAGATTTGTGCTCAGAGTTCTCCATGCTTCATCTAAATGCTTTAAGCATGTATGAAATGGGCAAGGTGTAGGCAAATGGAGGCTGCATGTTAAGTTAGTATTTAGGCCATTAAATATTCTTTCCTAAATGAAGAAGTACAATAACGTGGAAAAAGCTTGTATGAAAAAACAGTTTTGGCACCATGCTACTGACTGCAAAACTGGGGGCAGCTGTGAATTTAAATACAAAAAAGTTGACAGTCATTGTGGGGAGTAAAATTCACTATATAGAGGTAGGGCAGCTGATAGAGCTAATACAGTTATTTTACAAGTGAGGACTAACTATGATAGTTGTTACTGTTCTTAGTAGAGGGCTTTGCACATTTAGACTGTAATAGTGTTAATAACTTCATTTCATTCGAATACAACTGAAAAAGCACAAGTATTAATTGAAATAATTGTGGGGTAAATATTAAAAAGATGCATCTCTATGCTTTTATTTTTAAAGCACTCTCAAGTCTAAGGGATTTTTGAAGGTTGGAAGAGATTTTTTTAATAGACTTTGATAGGAAAAGGGTATTTTTATTAAGCCTAAGAGGGCTATATGTTTTACTTAATGCTCTCAAAACCAGAAAAAGTTTGTAGATAAGTGACAGTTAAAAAGACTCCAACTGTAATTGAACTTCATCATGCTGTGAGGGAAAAAGACATGAAGAAGCACCCACGGTGTCTTAGGGGGTCTAAGATAAATGTAAAAACTGCACTCAGATCTCCCTGAGATGAATCCTCCTGTTGTATATAAATCTGGTTCTACTTAAAGATTCAGGGAGGTCTAACATAAATTAATAATTAACTCTCAAGTACCTAAAAAGAACTGCAGAAAAATAACCTTATTTTGGTTTCAAAGTCATCTAAGCAAAAATTTGTAAATACCTACATTAAGGTTTCCTGTGTTATCTCAGTTTAACTTCTTTATGTTTATTAAATTATCATTTGTGATTTTCCTAAATTTATTCAGTTGTGAGCAAAGCATGCAATGATGCATCCAATTATTATTAAGTACAGAATCAATGGTTATTTGTAGTACCTTTGGTTTACTTGTTTATTAACACTGAAATTGTGGGTAGAATATCAGTCTTGGGATGACTTTCTTTACTGCACATGTTACTATGCTATTTCTAGGGCTGATTTATACATTAAATAGATGATTCTTACAACTATGTTACATTGTTCAGGATTATTTTTAGGGAAGGGAGGAAGAGAAACATTATGAAGCAATTGTAATCTGGAAAAGGAGAAAAATGCTAATAAAGCACCATAATTTTTCATAAGGTCTATAAGTAACCTTGCAGTTAGTTCAACACACCAGTAAGTTATCATTTTGAATGTAACAGATATTGGTAACATAAATTAACATCTCAGAATCTAAATCTCTAGCTCTGAATTATTCAAAAATCAATGGTGTTTTTGAACAGTCAGATAATAAATCCAAAATTGGTTTAATTAAACACATAGGGAAATGAAGGAAGCATTTTCAAACGTGGTATTTTATCATAGCACATAATATATATTTGTATATACTTTACTATAGTGAAGTGAAAGGTAGGACTTTATGTTGACATTTTATCCAGTAACAATTTTAATGGAGTTCCTATAGAAAAAAACACACACACACACACACACAAAAAAAAAAAACAAACAAAAAAAACCACACCAAAAAACCCCACACAAAACCCACACCTTGATTTTTTTCCATTAATCCTGAGAGTTGTGTAACATTTTTTTTATGACCAAGCAAAAGAATACAAGTATTTTTAGTAAGCCTAAGTTCTGGACAAAGCCTCCTGGGCATATTACGTCATTTAAGAACTCACTCATGAATAGAAAACATGAGGAAGCATCTGTGAAAAGATAAAAAATTAACTCTGATATAGAAAATATACTACTATTCTAATTAAGTTTGGCAGATGAGTACTGACTTTTTATTCTGAAGGTGGGCAGCAGCCTTGTTTATATGGTGAATTGGGCATGCAAAGTCTATTGTTGAATGAATGTGAGTTTTGCCAAAGTTTCTTTCAGACTATGGAATATTTTAAAACTTAATCATATTATTAGGAAAAAAAGATTAATGTATTTTGTAATGAAGACATATATACATATATAATAAAGATGTATATATAAAATAGCCCCTTCTTCATAAGGCTTTTTCTTAAATAGACACTGAGTGGGAGGGAACCTCATGACACCCTTCAGAAGTAAACTTACCACAGGTCACATATCAGGCAAGTCCTGTGGCTGAGAACAGAAACAAGGCTTAGTGCAGCGCTGCACTCTGTAGTACCATGGGCAAATTCCTGACACTGCTGTCAGGTTTGGCAGCAGCAGCGATTTATGCTAGCACCAATAATGACAGCCTAAAACACATCTAAAACAAATTTCTCATTAGACATGAAAAAGCTTAACTACCACACATTTCAAACTCCCAGATAAAGAATCTGAGAAGTTAATTTATTAGCATTTGCAAGGCCTGTAGTCTTGGTACAACAGCAGAAGCCAACAATAATTCTAGTGAGTTCCTTATCTTTTTGAGATAGTTGCCTAAATTTAGGGGTACAATTATAGTTGGACTGACAATCTAGTTTTATTTTTGGATTCTGACCACACTTAGGTACATGAGAACATGAGAAAAAAGCATCAAATGAGTTAGGGAAGTGAATTCAGCCTATTGGTAAGGCTAAGGCTGGATCAGAAATAGATTTAGTGTCTGAGACAAGACTGAAGATCTAGGTTAATTTCTGGATCTTTCCATGCCTAAAGAGATAATACAGGTGCATATAAGTGGCAGGGACAATGGCTTCTGCTTCCTTTGAAGGCAGATGTGAACGGCTCATTTAAGAAAAGGTGTAAGATCAGAACCTGGAGGGGTGAAGGATCATAGTTTTATTTCAGCACTTGCAAAGCACAAAGGGCTGTGAAAGACCTGGTGCTAGAGGAGTAAATTAGTTCTGGTTAGTTTTCTAGATGTTACAGGGTTCTGGGTATAGTTATCAATAGGGATAAAGTTTGGTCCTGAGAATATAAACAGAATTCTCCAACATCTGAAGGGTTTACTAGCAATGCTACCTATAAGTAGAATGGATTAAAATATACCTGAAGAAAGCTTTGATTTAACTTGAGAATATGAAGAAGTGATGAACATTATTTCTTTTCAGGTTCCTGCAGAACTCTAGAATACACAGTACCGGAGGCTTGAAGTGGGTCACATACATGGCATGGTATAGTCCACAAATGTAAAGCGCAAATAAAATTTCTATTTTGGGTGGCAGTTTTACATTGCAAAGCAGGAAGTGAGTTTTTGAGTTCATTATGTGTGATTTGCAGGTCTAAAATGGTGCAATTAGCAGGGTCAAATGGGTCAGAATGAAATGGACCTTGCCAGCAAGTCTATTGTTAAAAGTTTGGTCTATATTTCATTTCAGTTTGAAGATTGAGATTAAGAAACACTGAAGATATGGGCTACATAAGACTCAGAGTCAGGGACAGAAAGCGTTAAAGGGCTAAGACTATTTTTAGAAGCTGCGAAAAAGGCAGAAAACAAGATCTGGAGACTGTAGAAACAAATCTCTTATAGCTGATCTCCTGTCCTTAAAAAAACTTAACTGTAATAAATAGCCTCCTTTTACCAACAATCGATGTCCACATCAATATTAGATATTAGGCTTTCCAAGACCATCCCTCATCTTGGCTCAGAAGATCCTCAACTATATTGTAACCAACTTAGCTCTAGAGGCCTCACTTTATAGCACTTAATTTTTAAAACAAGCGTAAATATAGCTTTAAATAACATATACAACCTAAATGTGCCTCAGATCTATGGAAAACACACCTCTATTGCTAAACTCTTATCCCAGCTCTGTGAGACTTGTAGTTCCAGTATAAACATAGATTTTGGGTATTTTCTGTACTAGTCCCCAACAGAGACATCAGCCCTTACTCCAACCTTAACCACAGCTTTCCTTTAAACACCAGTCTTTGTTTTACAAAGACTGTGTTTTACACAGGCTGCAACAATTAACTTTCTTCAGTCACTGATGAACTGTTATACTCCCTCACAATCATGACAGCACATGTCCTAGATTTATGTGAAGCATATTTTAACCAGAAATAAAACCATTTACCCAGGCCAGCTGTGGGATCATCTAATTCTGCAGGCATTAGAAAACACAAAACTCTCAAAACTTTTCAGCACCTCTTGTACAGAACCCACATTTAACCCTTCCCTAGCCTCCATTTTAGCCCTTCTCTCAGCTATGCTTTAAGAGCCCATAAACTCCTTAACAGAACTTCTGTATGCTCTGCTCAGTCTATAAATAAATTTAATTTTTTTATCTGATTCTCTCACCTAACACTTATTTCTATTCCTAAACCTCATTAAAACAGTAAATCCTCCAACAAACCATCATACCTAAAGACTAAAAGAAGTAATTTTTTCTAACATTCATTCTCATTCTGATTCTGCAAAATACATCTGAAAAGACTTCAGTCCCTACTGGTTTTAATACTACTCCATACCATAAAATTAGCCCCAGACTTTACCTTTCCTGTAGAACTGTGATGCTTTCCTTGCAGAACTAACCTTAACTTTTCATTCAGACCAAACTCAGCTATAATTCTGGTCCTACAGACCTCTCAGAAAAGATAAAACCATTATCCTAATTCTGTAGTCTGTTATCATAATCCCTCTTCTTATTTTTAAATTTGTTGTTAGTAGTCTGATCCGTAGGAAAGAGTCTCTAATGAGTATCATCTAGGAGATACCTCTGTGGCTATTTCAGCAAGCTAGTGCATGGTTAAGACAAAGATAAATGTTGGAGTTACGGCAGAATGAAAAGCTTACAGTATTATATTGTCAAGGCATGCTACTTGGCAAAATGGGACTTGGGCTGGACCTGGCAAGGTCTAGTATCTTACAGTTAATTCCTAGGTTATTTTTTTTAGGCTGATTATAAGCCTGAAAATAAGATTTAAGTTTGTTGTTGATACAACTATTGCAGATAGGCGATTATAGAAATTTGGGGATATAGCCATATTATGCATGGTGCTTTTACCTCCCCCCCTCTCACCCCTTGTGTGTGAGGCCTCCAACACAGCTTCTCACAGCTCTTTCATGACTCCTTTCATGGCAGTCTGATCCCAGGTTACATGGCTGCTTTCTATCAGAGCTGGCCTTGACCACAGGTGGTCAAACATCTCAGAGAGGGGAAAAGAATGCAGGGGCTGCTGTTGATACTCTCAGGGTCCTGACAGCAAGAGTAGGTGGGGAACACCTAGCCAATGTTTTAGCAATAAACTCTCACCATGAGAGATGAATGACTCTACAGTAAGAGGAAGGAGGCACCTAAGAGAGCACATGAGCCTCTCAGCTTGTTTCTCAGTTAGGCTTGCAGTATAATTCCCTGTTAACATTGCTGCAGCCCATGCAGAGACCAACCCGGGGTTAGCCCACTGATACTTCAGCTGAGATAAAGACATCAAAATGTTCCAACATCCACAAAAGATAATTGTGTAACCAGATGTATCGCAGTCAATAGAGTCAGATGTCTGTCATATTTTGAAATTAATATGGTTGAGCTATCCTATTCACTATCTAACTCTTCAATGTTGTTAACACCCATCTTCTACTATTCTTCTACTGCATGCTGCAGTCTTTCTATATTCAGTTGTGCAACAACCTCTATAGAAGTGTCCAAATAAATGCACGTGCTTAATATGAAAACAAACATCTCTGATAAATTTCCAGGCAGCTGCTTATCTTTCCCTATCTATTATCCTGAGGACAGAAACTCCACATCTGTTACTGTGCCTCAGTCCTGAAATCACAAGCCAGTTGAAACCATCAAGGAATTGCTCAACATAATAGATCCCGGCCCTATTTTTTACAGTCATCCTTCACAACATGCCACAGAATGAAGATCAACAACTTTCTCTCTCTTAATGAAGTAAAATACCGTATTGGTTCATGGATACTCTAATATCTCCTGAGAATGCTCTTCATTTCATGTTCATATTAAGTAACTGGTAAGATCTAGCCTTCAGCTCTAGCGAATGCTAGACCACACTTTGACTTGTGATCTTCCATTCCTGCAAGAATTTCTGCAGTAGATATGGGATTTCCTAACCTGCCTTCCACAAATTTGGATGGTTTGGCAACCCAAAGGTGTCTGGATCTCAGTAAGCCACCTGAAAGTTCTAGCAACACTTTAGGTTACCCTCAGGTTGATTTTATGGGGAGTCAATCATTCCCTGTGAGTTTCAACATCATTGTACTTGCCCTATGTGTTGATTTTCTTTTTATTATGGCCTACAGATCAGAGCAACCTTTTCTTCAGTGCTGAAGCCTCTTGTTTTCAATGTTTCTCCTGTAGCTGCAGTTCTTACTGTGCCATAAGTTCTTGCAATTGCTCACAGGTTCTTCTTGAAGCTTCTCTTCGGATTTCTGCTGCCACCTTTGTAACTGTCTCTTGTAGATTTGCTGCAACTGTTGCTGGTGGTGTGCTGCTAGCTCCCTGGTTCTTTCCAAGGAACTCTGAATCTATGTCTCCTACTGGCAACAACCTTGCTGCACACATTTCTCCATCTTGGGTGGACTGGCTTTGCCTATGGTCATAGCAGGAGGACTGCTGGTATCTCTCTACTGAAAAACTATCACCATTTCAACACGAAGCGGATGTAATAGCAATTCTACCCAGGCAACAACAACAATAAAGCCCTTTTTCCTCAAGTAAACAAGAAATTTTTTAAGTTATTATAGAAGAATCAGGACATGCACAAACGCAACACCACTCTTCTAAAATCCACAAATACTTGAAAAATTGTATGCAAGATCTCCTACTCCTTCTAGCCTGGACCTTAATTCACTGAGGCAGGAATTAACCTCCTGGGCTTACTGTAAGCATGTGTGTATCATTTTATTACGGAACACAAACAGTCGATTTGCTAGATTCAAAAAAAGACACATGAACGCTATTTGAAGGAGCTAACAAAATTAGTTCTTGTGAGTCATCACTGCATTGCTGGTAAAGTGAAAGCATTCAGAACAGGAAGAATAGATTAATTAGCTATAAACTTGAACCCTGCAAAGCTCACACAGATAGAATGAAACCAGGAGCCAGCAGGCATATAATGATTTTTATTTTATTTTCTAGCAAGTTTTGATAGGTGGTTTACAAGGGTAACAGCCCTGAAGAGCAAAGCATTGACATCTACAGGATTATAGCAAGGGTCAGAGATCATAGATGTCATGGATCTTTGGCCCACAGTAGAGTTAATTCTGCTTCCAATTAAGTTTTCACAACAGAAACTGATAAAACCTTTTCCTTTTTTTTTTTTTTTTTTTTTTTAACATAGATTTTACAAATCTTCAGAAATAGCTGGAGATCTGGAGCCATCAAACTGATGTTTCTTTCTGAAGCAAGAATGATCATCAGATCAGATCAGATCAGACCAGATCAGAAATGTAGTTGGTTTTCAGCAACTCAAAATAGGTTATAGTGCATGTGATGGGATCTTGGACTACTATTAAGTAAACAGTTTGGTCTGCAGATGGGCTAGTGTTCAGACTGCAAAGAACTGGGGCAAGTGCTGTTCAATTCAAATCTTTGGTTGATTAGGGTAAAGGCTGGAGTTAATGAATGTGGTTTATGGTTAATATTTTCTGAATTGATTTCTAAATATAAAATTGCTGTCATGAGTAACAGCATAAATAACTACATTTGTCCCCTTCCCTCCATAAATGAGTAGAGTAGCTGCCATTATGTAGTTTAATACTCCTGACACAGAGTAAGATGTGGAAAGTCTGAGGAAGTGTCCTTGGAAAGAGAAATAAAAGAATATTACAGTCAGTGCAGCAACAGCAACCACTGAGAGCGGAGACATTACCAACCTCAGTCAAAGGAATGGAAAAAATTTTTAAAAGGTGACAAGAACAAAAACCAGGTGAATGCTTTGAACCGGTGAACACTTTGAACCTAAAGGAACTGAATATGCACAGACCTACTACTCAAAAGTATCTCTTTCTTTTGGGAAACCAGAGAGTTTCCTAAAACATCTGTCCCAAAGATCACAAACAAATCTTACTCATGGAGGCTACATAGTACTGCCTGCAATTTTACAGCAAATACATACATTGAGGCTCATGTGTTGGAAGACAAACTAACTTCCATTGCTGACTGCTCAGATATCCTCTATTAAGGTCTATCACTTTGGCAGATCTATTGCTTTGTAGGCTTGTAACTAAAATTCAGGTGAGAGGTGAGATTAGGATTACAGGTTAGGGCAGCACTAGTCAGAACTCAAGAGCCAGGAAGTGAGCTGGTGCTGGTAGGACCAAAATGACTGCAGATACCCATGCCTGTGCTTGGTTGCACAGAGATTTCAGGTTATGTCAGGACCCCTCAACACCTTCAGGGTTAAAACGAGGACTGAATCCAATATGGGCAACTGATTTATCAAAAACTGGTCACTTACTGTTATTAAATCTAACACTGGGCATGATATTATGATTAAAGTAATCTTATAAATAATGATGGAAAGCAGATTTATTATTAGATTCTAATTGCAGAGCAAAGATGTTGGACACCAGCAAGGGTGAACTGACTAAATTCTGCAGTTGATATAAACCAAACTGATTAAAAATTATGGTTAGTTTTGAAAGATTATTGTTATAAAAATAGGGACTGAATATGTTAATTAATTGCTATGTTTTATGGTGTCCTCAGAGCTAGGAGAAAAGTTAGAGCCAGTGATGCAGTTTGTCATTGATTTTGAGGAAATTTAAGGCAAACGGGCTCTAAATAGGCTTAAAATGTAGCACCAACCTACAATCACAACTGCACATTTTTGACAGATCTGGACTGCAGTTATTTTAACTTTCTGAATGCCCTATGCTGAATTATTTGCTCTTGGCCATAACATTCCTGAAGAGTGGCCATACCTATTGAAACCAAGATTCCATTGTACTGTGTTTGTGTATGGCAGAGGTTTGGTAGCAGAGGAGGGGCCTACAGAGGTGACTCCTGAGAGAAACTTCTCAAAGGTCCCCCAGCTCCAAGTCAGACCTACCTCATTAGCAATGATGGCTGCACCTCTGTGATAACGTGTTTAAGAAGGGGAACCTGAGGAGGAGTTGTGAGGGAAATACCTATGCAAACACCGAGGTCAACGGCAGAAAGAAGGAGGAGGGGGAGGTGTGCCGAAGCAGAGACTCCCCTGCAGCCCATGGTGAGAGGGCAGGCTGTGCCCCTGCAGCCCATGGAGGACCCCATGCCAGAGCAGGTGGCTGTGCCCGAAGAAGGCCGGGACTCTGAAGGAAGTCCACACTGGAGAAGCTCATGAAAAGCTTCAGTCTGTGGGAAGGAGGTAATGGGCTCAAGTTGCACCAGGGAAGGTTTAGACTGGATATTAGGAAGCATTTCTTTACAGAATGGGTTGTTGGGTGTTGGAATGGGCTGCCCAGGGAGGTGGTGGAGTCCCCATCCCTGGAGGTGTTTAAGAGTTGGGTCGACATAGCCCTGAGGGATCTGGTGTAGTTGGGAACTGTCAGTGTTAGGTTAATGGTTGGACTGGATGATCTTCAAGGTCTTTTCCAACCTAGATGATTCTGTGATTCTGTGACTCATGTCAGAGAAAGTTCACGTCTCCTGTGAAAGGGACCCCACACAGGGGAAGAGTGTGAGGAGTCCTCCCCCTGAGGAGGAAGGAGGGGCAGAAACAATGGGTGATGAACTGACTGTAACCCCCAACCCCTGCACTGCTGTGGGGAAGGAGGCAGAGAAACTGGGAACAAAGCTGAGCCCTAGAAGAAGGAAGAGGTGGAGGGAAGGCATTTTTTAAGATGTGGTTTTATTCTCACTGTCCTACCCTGTTTGACTAGAAAATTAAATGGTAGTGGTGGTGTTTGAATTAAATTGATATTTTTCTTCCCCTAACAAGTCTGTCTTTTGCCTGTGACCATAATGGGGTGACTCATCCCTCCCCTCCTTATCTCGACCACCGAGTCATTTATTTTCTTGTTCCCATTCCGGAGGGGGAAGTTGTTAGTGAGCAGCTGGGTAGTGCTCAGTTTCCCTCTGGGCTCAAACCACGACACCATGTAGACCAGTATCTAGACTCTGACAAGAGGACACATAGGAAATAGCATAGAAGTGCATGCATTTAATGTTATATCTATCAGAAAAGATTACTCTTGGAATCCCTAGGAGTTTGCACACAAAGTTCAGAGGACAGAAGTATCAGTTTTTTAAATTTAGTAGACTTTTATTTTTGTGTTTTCTTCCATACATTTTTCCAGTCCCCTCTGAATATATTTAAACGCTCACCATTTGAAGCATCCTCTGTCAAGAGTGTTTTGCAGATAAACCCCACGTGTTAAGAACCACTTCGTATCATGTGTTTTGAATTTAAGGCCTCCAAACCATGCATTGGAAGGCACAATCATTCCCTGTTTACTGCTCTACCCATGGCACTCTTGATTTCATAGACCTCTACTATGTATGCCTTCACTCATATAATGTCCATGTTAAAAGCCCTAATCCACTTAGCTGTTTCCTCTCTAGAAGCTATTTCACATACCTGATCACCTTTGTTAAACTTTTCAGAACATCCTCCAGTACTAGTATATATCTCTGCAGTGGGGAGAGAGGAGGGACACAGCTGCAGACAGATCATCCCGCTCCATGAAGAGGGAAGGACTGGTTTCCACTGTGTGCCCTATTCTTTTTAAAATAGTTCTTAATATTGACTTGAAGCACCAGGATGACATTTTTAACAGAACTATCTATTCCAATTCCAAGACATCATTCCAGAAGAATAGTAATCAGCTCAGAGATCAATCTACTTTGTGTGTAAAATTTAGATTATTTTCCTCATATATTTTGCTTAACATTGGATGTATCTATGCTGAGTTTTATGCGTCATTACAGTGATCATTCAGTCTTATAAGGCTCTCTTCTGATTTTTCATGGTCAGGCTTTCCTGAATAACTTAATATCAATAAACTCTATTATATTTTCCAAGGAATGCCTCATTTATGAATAAGCTGGAAATTATCAATCTTGGTACAGATCCCTGAAGGGCTCTACTGATGATCTTCTTGAAGTTTCTTGATGAAACTTTACTCCTTACTCTGATCTCCATTTTCTGTATTCTAGGCAATTATTTACCTATATAATGACTTTGTTTCTTATTCAGTGGATGCTTTATTTATGTAGGCACCTATTGAGAGAGTCTGTTGGCAGTATGAGTCAGATTTCCCTAATTCATGCTGTTTCCTCCAAAAAAGCACAGTAGATTTGCAAAGCATGACTTTCCTTTAAAAAACTCATGTTAATAATATTGAAACACAAAGATAGGTAGCTAAAACCACCTGAACTATAGGAAAGCTAACAACGATGGAAAAAAAAAATTCATCTGCGGCATGGCAATAAGCAAGGAATTCTAATGCTCTGAAAAAGAAATGAATCATAGCAATGAAACGAGCCTTTTAACTAGACATGAATTGTTAAATTATTAATAGTGAAGAAAAGGAACATTTATTCAATTAATACTTTTGTTCTGTCTTTAGAAGAAAGCCAGATAAGATACATGGATCACATAGGAATAAGGAAAGATTCTTAATTCACTGGTAACTGAGAAAGATATTAGACAACATCAAGAACAGATAAGCATTTTACAGGCACATAAGATGCTTCCAGTAACACTTAATTGTTTGCTGAGGAAATATCTGGCCTCCTGATTTTAATTTTATTTATTTATTACAGTGACAATGAAACTGTAAAAGACTGAAAACACTGGTTTTGGGTTTTTTTTTTGGTCACCTTTTGGGATGAGGAAATGGAGTGATATGGATGACAATCGATTAGTCTGATTCCAGTCAGAGGTAGATTATTAGAAAATTATTTGAAAATCAGTAAATAAAGAATTAAATGATGGTATTCTAGTTAATCTCAGTCAACATAGATTTTGGGAAAAAAAAAAAAAAAAAGTTTGGTCAAACAAGATGGGATGGCTTTATTTTTTGACAATAGATTTTTGTTGACATAAGTAACCGCACAGATATCATATTGTTAAGGAGTTAAATAAATGCTACTAATGTAATAACCCAGTGCTATCCTGTAGTAATATGAAAGGACTGAATTGGAACTTGAGTTTACTAACAAGACATATACAACTGTAAATCCAGATATAGCAGTGGTGAGACTGTTACTGACATGTTCTCCTGATGTTTCCTTTTACAAAAGAATGTAGGGGGAAAAAAGTGGAAGGACCACAAAAAAAGAGCACAAAAAAAAGTGGAAGGATCACAAAAAAAGCACATAAAAAGGGCTGTAGAAGTGTCAAAAGAAACATTCCAATATAAACCAGAAGTCAGTTGTTCTTGCCTTGAATAACAGGCAAATCTGTTAAAATGGGCAAGTAAACACAGTAACTTATCTCTGTTATTTTCCATTAACCTGTGATTAAACCACTGATGTCTGAATAGTTAATCGAGGATGGCTTCATTAGGACCTTTTCTAGAGACATAAAGTATACAGATATTTCATCAACTGAGAAAACCAGGACCAAGGTTAATGTGGTTCTACTGAGTTAAATATCACCTGAGTTTGATCTTCTGTATCTATTCATTCAGGTAAGATAAGAAAGAACCATGCAATTTCCCTTTCATGGCAACAAAAATGTACCTGTTTTCCGCATTATCTGGAGCAACTAATCAGAGCATCCATTCACTCTGGACACATATATGATCAATATTGGAATAACATTTCTTTTCCAAAGTATGCTATAGAAAACTGCCAGATCCATTTGGCATTCTCCTGGGATACACTGTTGACAGATACCTGTTATGCTTTCAGGGCCATCTCACTTGAACATAGCTTAAAATGAATAAGATTAAAATACATATTTTTACCATGAACATAAAAATTGTACATTTTCCTGACGTTTGTTCACACTTCACAATTCAGTAGGACTTGTTGAACACAGAGTTCTACCCTGTCTGCAGGGGAAAAAAAAACAGTAATATTTAGCATTTTGCTACTAAAAATACCCTAAATAGATCACGCTGCTTTAGTTTCTATTCCTTCACCTAGTTTCTCAGATTGAGAACTTCCTACTACATGAAGAAAGCTAGTAAGATATTTTCAAACATGGCAATATTTCATTAGAGGAGCACTCCTTTGTTAAAAACAAAGTCCTTTAGTAATATTTTACTTTCCCTCAAGTTCTGACAAATCACAAATGCAGCTCCCTAGTAGGTTGCATCAGACAAATTGCTTCAGAGTCAGGAAGCTGAGGATTTAACAGACTGAACTGCCAATCTCAAGATCAAGTTTACTGGCACAGACAGGAGTTACAGGACATTATGGAGCCAAGAACACAGTAGCCTTGGGAAATGTAGTCAGATTCAAGTTTTAAAGACCCCGGACAGCCCTTCAAGACTTGATTTGTGAGCCATCCTGTTCCACACGCTAGTCCTAATTCTGGGGAACTCCCAAGAGTGCTCCCACTTCTGAATAAGCTGGGTGCACCATTTAATTTTGGAAAAATCATATTCTGATTTCCTGAATTTCTTTTAATATTTATTTTCCACTGTCAGTATCCTTAAATGTTCTTTATTTGTTTGTGAGATTGTCTCAAATCAAAAGAAAGATGTTTTGAAACGTTGGACTTTTTCACAGAGAATGTAAGTTTCAGATTTCACCTAAACACTATTACTGTGGTCAAAATCCTTTTCGTCTGAGTATTGTTCTCTTGCTCCTCTAACAAGTGAGGAATGGCAAAGGAGACAGATAGCTCCATCTGAAACAAGGGGGTTTTTTATCCCAAATTCTGGTTTCAAATAGAATAACTGCAGAGGTCACAGCTTCACTGGGCAACACTGACCAGGGAACATTCTCACTCTGTGACAGCCTCTAACAGAAACATCTGGCTGCAATTCCCGACTTAACTGAAACTATCAAAGTGATATTTCCACTAAACTAGCATTGCAAAGTAAGTAAGAAGATGGGTGTAAACAGCCATATCTATGTGCAGTATATGATGGCAGTGATAGAAGCCTATTTGCATTCCTTTAATTACAGAGACAAATTATTTGGTATATGAGAACAAGATCTAACAAAATTTTCATACAAGAGAAATAACCTCTCAGTTCAATATTTTAATTGAAAATTAACATTTTAAGACAGAAACCTTTCCTTTGTGGTATTTGCCATTAGATCATTATAAAAATGTATGAAGACTTTTCCCAGACGACTATGCCAATTGGTAAAGGTGAAAACAATTGCACTGCTTCTGCTATTCAGCCTGAGCTCAATGTAAAATCTAAACGAATAACATAAATAGTAAATCATCAATTAGATTTTTATCCTTTATGATAACTAATAGGTACTAATTCAGCAATGTAAGGTCTTCTCATAGCTATACCTGTTGTGGGTTTTTTTCATTTAGCTGTGTTTCCTAAATAGAAACAAGTTAGAGTGAAAAACAGTGTGTTTTTTTGAATATGACACTTCAACACCAATAGTATAACAACCCATAAAAATTGAAGATTGGTCCCATTTTCTGATGAATGCCAAATCCAAGTCAGTTTTCAGTTTCAGAACCATTTGGCATTAACGTTCTGTGAGACAAACCTGGAAAAACCTGGCAATTTATCTTAGAATAAGACCAAAAAAGTTAATAAAATAATAATAATAACAACAATAATAACAGCAACAATAATAATAATAATAATTTTTAAAACCCTCAAATTAATAAAATTTTTCACTGGTCTCAAAATGGTATTATTCTGTTCTGTGTGAAAATTTCTCCATTAAAAAATAGACTAGCAATTTTTGGGAAAAAATCAGGTCAGGAAAAAGGCAGAAGAGAATAATCACAGCAGCAAAATATTCGGTAAGTATGTTATAGATTGTTAAAAATGATGTAACATGAGGCAAAATCATTTTCTGTCTTAGGAGAAAGACCAGCTTGTAAAGGTCATATAAAATTGTATTTTAACATTTTCTTTTCCTTTTGGGCTAAAAGTAAAGCTCTTGGCAATTTTGGTCCATTACCATACAAGATCTAAAAGATCGTGTATTTATACAGACAGTGCATGAAGCAAAAGGAAAAAAAAAAATCTTTTTATTCTGTTCTGTAACTAAGCTGACATCGCTGTGATTCTGTCCAATTTACGTTGATTCTTTGCTGCCTCCAGTGGAAGTTGTGTACAGCTGCCTGACCATAAAGACATGGAACTATTTTTTTAAGCTGATTTCAAGTTTTGAAGCTGCTTTCTGAAGCTGCTGCAGTTCCCAGATTCTGATACTTATTTTGTTCCAATTTAGGCCATGATGCAAAAAAGCTCCTGTCAGTTCTACCAACTGGTAAGAGTCCCCAAAGGGATGGCCGGTTTGCAGCTGCCTCTCTCCCTTGCAACATGAGTGGGACCCACAGGTTGTGCCTATAACCAGAAGACAAAACTGAATGCTGCCAGGAAGGGTTCCTGGCACTGGAACCCAGCCATCGATACCGTTAAAGTGTCAGCATCCCTAGCACATGGTTAGCCTGTGACAACTCTTCTGATCGATCCCAGGTACTGCTGGGAAGCTAAGCAGCCCGCCAAGTGTTCCTAACGGGTAGTTTGCATAAGGCTGTCCTCTCACAGTCAGTAAGAAGAGCGGACAGAATGGATGCGTCTTATCCTGTGCCAGCTGGCTTAAGTGCCACAGACTTTATCAGTGCTCTTGAGAACCTTATATTTACTCCTGCAGTTGTAGCCTGTATGCCATGTTCTGGACTCCCAACAGTTTGGCTGACTCAGGAGGTTTTCTCTCTTGTAAATGACAGCAGACTTCCATACAAGAAGAGACAACATTCACAACCCTGGGCTAGTGGCTGTACAAGACATTATATTGAAAATGTATTCCATATTTTCACCTTTGTATTACTTCAAGTGCAGAATCAAGAAAGGCTAGGAGTCAAAATCTTAAATCTACAGACTGCTCTTCTGCAGTTGTTGAATAAACTTTCTGCCTTAACCCTGAAAGGCAGCTTATTTCATTATGAAGTTCATCATGAGAAGGCTGCTTGACTACAATTGAGACTGCAGTGCTGGTACCTGGAAGGAGAGAATCACTGATCAACAGTGAACACACATATAGTAGGCTCACTGCTGTACACTAGCCAAAGAACTTCTTATGGCCTGAAAGATAGTTTCTTAGAATGGGATTAACCTCCCACCCTCCCTTAGCTGCTTTGGTAGGCACATGATCTTCCAAAGAGTGTGCTTGCCTATGAGCAGTCTCTAGACCATGATCTTGCCGACAGGCCTGCTCCATAGTCTGATCTGTAAAAAGCCATCCAGCTGTCCACCAGATAGTCACAGGGCCTGCTCACTAAGTGAGCAGCATGCATGCCTACTGATGACCCACAGAAGGAAAAAAGTACCTCTGTTTTGTAAAGTCTTGATGCTTGCGCTTAGTGTTCACGGATAGTGAGTCACATGGGATATCCTTATGTTGCCTGAGATGGCATTTGTTTTTCAGCATAAATTTTTTAAGAAGTAGGGCAAACACCCTGTGAGATAACATTCTCAAATTTAGGCTACACTATCAAAACATGTTATCATTTATCAGCAATGGCTCTAAAAACCATGGGATTCACTTGTCTTCTCGAGCTAAGAACCGTGGTTGGGAATGAAAGAGGAAGATACTCTGCCTCTAAAACTACTGAGTTCTTATGTACATTGAAGCCATCTTCCTTACTCTGGCACAGGCCAGAAAATGTAATGCACTCTACCAGCTAAGGAGACATCAGCTAGGGTTTTTACTCATAGTCTTAATTTGATGTGGAAAGGCAGTTTCTGCAGCTGCAGCTACATAACTCTAAGTGAAAAGATACGATTCAACAGTGAACACATATATAGCACAGTAGCTATAGCACTGCTTATGGCCTGTATAAAATAGTTTCTTAGAATGGGATTAATCCCCCACCCTCCGTTAGTGTCCTCCTCTAGGCAATAGTCTACAGTCAAGACTTGCTTCTCAGAGGCATTTATCTTTGCTGTGCAAAATAAAGTATCTCTGAAAACCTAAATACAGAATAATTTAGAGGGGTGGCCTCTGGAGATTTCAGGGAATACTTTGAAGACCATGAAAAGCAACTATAAAATGTGTGCCTGTTCTCATAAGACTTAAATTTCCTCCTGCTGGTTCAGTAGCATTTCCACAGTAGCTTTGCACTGGTGCAGCAGCACTGTTGCACTGGTGCAGCACTGCAAAGCCGACTGAAGATAATTTTGAAACTGGCTCAATAACTGGTGCACTGGCCAACTCAGAACTGTCTTTAGCCTTAAATTTACTTGCAGAGAAAAGTTATAGCCAGAAATCTGGGGTTTTGTTGTGGGTTTTTTAAAAAAAACTTTCTACCAAATATCAAGCTGGCCCTGTGTGTAATACCGATAAAACATTTGGGAACTGTATCAAAGTTCTTCAGTTTTGGTTGCAGTGATGATTGATGGGATTTTAATCCTGTTGGCATTTGCATCAGGTAGAAAGTGGGGAAAGCCCTTAAAATGCTCAATTGGCTTTAATACCCCTAACATCTGTTGAAGTTTTTGTTCTAGTTACATATGTTCTCTGGCTGATTTGAGTGCTAAAGGAATTCTTAATGCCTCATCTTTACTCTCCCCAGCAGCTGTCATTGGGCATTGCCTCTGAGAGTTGGAGGCTCACAGAGATGACTGGGCCAGGTGCATAAATATTATTTTATGCTTATGTACAATACATTATATTGAAAACATATTCTGCATTTTCATAACTTGGAGCAGAGATTTTGGAAAGTATAATCTGTTGAATGCAATGTACGCATTTTTCTATATAGATTTAAAAAGTAACTAACACACATGTAGATTCCATGTGTGTGATCAATATTTTGGAAGTCCAGCTGCTTTGTCAACTGATACCCACTCAATTAACCCAACAGAATTAGCAGTCCCATCTCATTCCATCATGTTTATCTCCAGCAGGATTGACATGTAACCTGAAGATTAAATACCTCTTTTGTGCGGAGTGAGAAGTCTGATTTTTAAACCAACAGTGCAACTTGACTTTTTAAGATTTTTTGTAAGTTGATCTGATGTTTAAGGAAAAAATGTATTTCAGAATATTGTTTTGAGGTTCTGGGGTCAATAAAGAGCAACACAAGAAGCATTTTTATAGTCTAGTCTTATGGATGTCCATTGGAATTTTCTCCTAAGTGTACACTCAGTTCATGTATTGGTTATGAGCCTGATTTAGACAACTAGCTCTGCTCTGCAATCACTTCAGAAAATGTTGCACTTGCTTTTATTAAATATAGATAGGAATCCTTACGTCTGTTATAATCAGCTAAAACAAGAGCATGCTTGAAAACTGTAGGGCTCTTAGCATGAAATTTTCACCAGTCTTAGATGACAGAACCTAAGAGAACATATTTTCTCATTTTCACATCACCAGGTAAATAAAAGAAGTCAAGGTATCGTTCCTTTACTTTCCTAGCATGGCATAATAGAATGGAATAGGTGAAACCAGTGACTTATGTGTGTTATTTAACAAAAACAGAAATTCTGCCTGTCATTTGCTCCGAATCCCAAATGTATTGCCTCTGTTTCATAACCACCAAGGGAACATGGAACAGTACAACGGTTAAAACTATCCATCACATACTGCATTTGATCTTCTCTTTTACGTATACTTACTTCACAAGTTCCTTATTCTGAGGATCACAATGTTTACTTTAAGGATAGGGCATTTTTTATAAGACCGTAAATTTATCTATTCATAGAATTTGACTGCGGAAGAGTTCACTAACTTGACATCCTGTAAAATTAAGCCCAAAAAATTGCACCAAGTGTTTTTAAATGAAATCTATCCCTCCAAGACAAGCCAAAATACTCATTCCCTCTATGATCAGCTCTCCCAGACTCATGTTGCTTTTTGAGACAGGGTTTCATATCACCCTCTCCACCTTCTTTCAAGGAAAGCAAGCAGGTTTTTGTCCTGGCTGGGAAGGTGTGTTCATCTTTCATCTTTGCCTGAAGGGATTAAAACTTACATCTTGTAAATCCCAGAAGAATGCTTTCTTCACCATCCTGGATGCTTAGTGTTGAAAAGGGTCAGGTCCTTCCCGGTATCCAGGGAAGAAGTCCAAGAATGTGTGAGCAGTCATGACAAACAGCACACCTACTCACTTCAGAAGCCTCAGGTGGGTGGAAGTCTCGGGCATCGCAGTTTTGACAATACATTTGCAGAGTAGGAGCTTGGTAGCATTTAGGCGGTTAACATCTAGGTGGTTAGTTTAGATGGAGCCCTAAGAAAACGTACTTAAGAAAATGTATACTGTTGGAACATTAAATTATCATCCTAAATCTATCAGTGTGAATTTCAACTAACTCCACTTGTCATGGGAGCTATTACACATCTTTGTATAATTCAGTGTAAACCGTTCAAAATAGACCCTTGCCTCAGCTTCTGCATGCAAAGAAAGGCAACAGGCTGTTTGTTTATCTACCTGGTATCTCAGTTAATATCTCCATGGTACTTTGAGTCTATGCATATACTAATAAATTTAAAGGGAATATTCCTGAGCATTGGAATGAAATTATCTATGATGCTACTTCGTCCTTGGTGCGTCTTTGGCCCATGCCTGCTATCCCATTCCCAGACTCATGGTGGAGTTACCTCGTAAGAGGGGTTAACGCAGTTTTCTGATAATGTCCACTGCCTCTTCAAAAGGAAGAAAGCTACATTAGCCGTATTATTCAACAGCTCACATGTCATTCCATGCCAGCTGCTCTCCGTGCCAGACGTGACAGAGATGCCTGGGTACATCTGACTTACTAGGAAAGACGCAGCCCAGTGTTCCTGAGTTGAACTGGTGTGCACTCAGAACACAGGCTGCTCTTTCCTTACGGGATGGTGACCAAAAATGACGCAGAAATTGTAGTTACAAGCAAGGGGAGAACCCACCCACCGGGTGTTTAGTTGACTTCCCAAACACTTCTTTCAGTTCTGCAGCCTTTTTCCAAAGAGATCACTTTGGGTGAACGTAACTGTGGAACCAGAACACCAGGCTGCATACTACCTGGCTTGTTTTCCACCTGCCCTATCTCCATTAGGTGATCCTAACGTGTCAATATTTGGCATGACTAACTTGTAAATACAGCCATACCAAGTCCTGCCATGCAAAGGGCCATTCTTTCTCACTGTTGGAACTCCTCGTTCAGTTTCTTTTTTTCCTCGAGTCTTAAGGTCACTAGAAACAAACCGCAAAGCCGAAGAGGAGGAGGGACTCTGGACTCCTGACAAAGCCTTCTTGATCAGTCTTGCCTCTGGGTGTCTTTCTTCATCATGCAGTGCATTTTTCCTTTTTTTTTTTTTCTTTTAGTGAACTTCAGCGTGACGGCATGGGCTAAGGTTTTTGAGGCAACAGACCTACATGCCATTCCTATGTTGTTTTTAAAGGAAAGCCAAATCGGCCAATACAGGTAAAAATAATAAAGGAGTAGCTGGGGAATTCAACGGCACAAAGCGAGGCCGAGGCAGTGCCGTGAAGCGGAAATCGCCGTTTCCGCCGTGGTCTGCCGGCAGCTGGCGGCCGCCGGCCCGGCCCGCTCCTGCCGCCCGCCGGGCTCCGCCGAGGGGCAGCGGCCGCCACCGCTACCGGCCGCCGCCGGCCCCGCGCGCCTGGCGGCCCCGCCCCTGAGCGCCGCCTGGCGGCGGGCGGCGGCGGCGCGGGGGCCCCGGCTCGGCCGCGGCCGCTGGGGGTCGCCGTTGCCGCTGCCCGCGGCGCGCGCGCTACCTGTCCGCGGCGGCCGGGGGGGGCGGCGGGGGTTGGAGGCCGTGGCCGCCGTTACCGAGTGCGCCCCGCGGCTCGGCCGCCGCCGCCTCCTCGGAGGCGGGCCCCGAGCGCCGCCCGCTCCCGCCCCGCCGGCTGTGGCGGCTTGGGAAGCGCGCCCGCCGCGCGGCCCGGGCCCGTGTTTGCCCGTCTCCGCTGCCAAGGGAGAGGTCTGTCCACACAATCAAAGTAAACAGGAAAGTTCAGCCGGATCGGGTTTCGCCCGCCCCGCGCCACACGTTCCGAGGGGCGCCCGGGGAGGGCGGCGGGCGGCTTGGGCCGAGCACGCTGCTTCTGGGGCGGGGGCTGTGGCAGGAGGGGACCGGCCTCCGCAGGGGAGCGCAGCGCTCCCGGGAGGCGCTGCCCCGCCGGCCCCCCTTGGCGCGGGCTGTCACCCTCTGCTGGGGCAGCCGGCGGCCGAGGGAGCCGGCGGGGCTCTCCTGCCGCTGCCTTCGCCCTCCTCCTCCTCACCCCACCCGGCCCCGCCGGGAGCGCTTCCAGGCAGCGCCGCGCCGAGCGCCCAGGAAGCCGCCCGGCCACCCGGGACTGCCTCTGCCAAGAACCGGCGAGAAAGGCGACGCGCCCGCCTCCTCCACCCGGACCCCGCTCCAGCCACCTCTGCGCGGGCTTCCCGGTCAGCGGGAGCGGAAAATAACCTTCCTCTTCCCCGGCAGCTCGCCCCCGCCCCAACACCGCCCCTTCCCCGCCGCAGCCCGGCCCGGAGTTCCCGGTACACAGGCGGCTTCCCCGCCCGCCCCCCGCCACCCGGCCCCCCGCGGGGCCGGCGCGGAGCGCGGCGGCTGCGGCCGCGGGGCCGGGGACCCGCCTGACGGGGAGCCGCGCCAAGGCCATGAATATTTCAGAGGCTCCTCAGCGCGTTTCTAATTAAAGGCTCGGGCGAGGCGCGCCCCCCCCCGCCCCGGACCCGTCCCCATCTTCTTGCCGCCGCCCCCTCCCGCTCCCCACACACACGCTTGGGACCGTCTCCTTACGTCGGAGAGAGGCGAAGGAGTGACTGAGCCCTGCCCGGGAGAGCCGAGCGAGGGGGAGGGACGGGGGGGACCGGGGCGGGAGGGAAGGGAGGGCGGGAAGGGGGGGCTTGTGCAAGCAGCGACGCTCCCGAGGTTGCCAAGTGGACTTTTATTGTTTTCCACCCACTTCCAAGTCGATACTATCTGCCGTCTCATGTCCATCCTATAGCCTATATAAGCGGCTGCGCTGGGACTGGCGGCGATGGAGTAGTTCGTGGATACGGCGGGAGCGCAGGGACGGGAGGGGGGCGGGCGGGCCAACCGCGCAAAACTTGGACTCCCCGCCGCTCGTGGGCTACCGCCGTCCGGGGAGACCCGGGGGAGCGGCTCCCGGGGGGAAGACACCGGCTTCTGGGACCGAGAGACAGGTAAAGCGGCCGGGAAGGGCCAGCAACCCTCCTTCCTCCCCGTCTCTCTCTCGCTCTCCCCACGCCCCCACCTCTCCCGCCCCGCTGAGCCGGAGCGCTGCGGGCGGCGGGGCCGGCGGCACCGCGGGGCCACGCCGGTGACAGCCCGCGGGCGGGCGGGAGGCGGGGGCCGCCGGCCGCCCGCCGCAGGAGGCAGAGGGGAGAGCGGCCGCCCGCAGCGCGGGGTTGCCGTGTGCGCGGGGGCACTGAGCCGTCCCAAGGCCAGCGGCTCCGGGGCCGAGGCAGCGTCCCCCGCCGCGGCCGGCTGCCGCTCCCTGCTACTCCCCGTGGGGGTGGCCCCTTCCCCGAGCTGGGGGGGGCGAAAGCACCGAGAGAGCGAAGCCGGCGTTGCCGCGCCCTGCCCAGAACGGCTGCCCCCGGACGGCCGCCCCCCAGCCGCGCACCGCCCGTCCCGCCGCTCCTGCCCGCAGCCGCGGCGCGGAGCTCCGCAGCGGGGAGGGGGGGGGGGGGGGAGCTCGCTCGGTGCGCAGTTGCCGCGGCTCTCCAGTAAAAAAAAAACCAACCACAACTTAGGGGAAAGTTGCGGCCCTTCGCCCGCGCTCCTCCGCTCCGCGGCCGCGGGCGGGGCGAGGCGGGGCGGTCCGCGCCGCTAGCCCGTCGCGCCCGGGGATCCGCTCCGCCGGGGCGCAGGGAGAGAGGGGTCGGGGCGCAGGGAGAGAGGGCTCCCGCCGCAGCACCCCTCGCCCCCGCGCTCCGCGGTTGCGCAGCCCCCCGCCCGCGGGGCCGCCGGGGGCGCGGGCTGCCGGAGGGGCGCTGCCCGCGGCGCTGGGGCGGGGCGGGCGCCGCCGGCCCGAGGCGCACCCACCGCGCGCTGCCGGGCCCCGCCGCCCGGCGGGACTGCCCGAGCGGGCTGCGCTCCGGACCGGCAACCCGCGCACCGGGCAACCCGCGCACCGGGCTGCGCGCTCTCCTCCCGTAATGTGTCAGATTTCACCCCCCGGAGTCTCCCCACCTCCGACCCACCCCCGTTTTTCTCTTCCAGTGAAATAGGCGGCCTCCCACAGCGGCGGATCCTTCCTTTCCGTCCGCTCCGGCACCCTTCGAGTCAGACTGCAATGAGTGGACTGAGGTCTCCTGGGCTGCTGGGGCTGGTGCTCTTAATGCTCTCTGCAGGATATTGCAAAGAGAAAACTGACTCCGCAGATTTGAAAGACCGGCAAAGTCTCTTAAATCTAATCATGGAGATCATTCAGGAACTGAAAAGGTACCACCTGGAGAAGGACAGTGGGGTGCAGTACTTCTCCAAGCACGACTATAACTTAGATCGAAGGGAAGTGGCAGACTACGGAGGATACCAGGATGAGCAGAGAGTTGGTAAGTCACAGTCCATGACTTTGGAGATCTTTCTTTTTCTCTAGGGTGCCTTGGTGAATGAGACATCAATCACATCAGGTTACTGATTTTATATCAAGAATTCACCCTTCAAAATACCTGCACATTTCCTTTGGTATCAGAAACAGACACAAACGGCACATGTGGAATGGAAAAACTCCATTCACATCTCAGAGTCTCTTCCTTTCTGGATAATGTACTCAACTGAAAGTCTGACTTCCAGCTTTGAACGAAACCGATTAATAAAGGAAAAGACTGAGGAGGGCTGAAATCAAAGAAATAAGAGATGAAAACACTTTTTTTCCTGGAAATTTACTTTCTAAAATATGTGTGGTTCAAGTCTTGCTTGGAAATGACCCTAGCAAGGATTCCCCCGCAGGACTATAGCACATCCTTAATAGATTCCACATCTACAAGTTTTTCCTGCAGTTCAGCTTCATTAAACTTTTCACCCTGCTTGTTAGTCCGTCTTGTACTCCGAGGTAGCACCTCTGAAATACTAGGGAACTGGAACAGGGTACTGCTCAGTCACTGTACCAGCTATGGCCACCCCGGGACACTCCTGCAGTCATCCCTCCACTCCTTTGAGTGGCTCCTCTCTGACCTCCGGTGAAAGCCCAGGTTTGTTTGTAAGACGCCCAGGGTTGTACGGAGCATCCGGAAGCAGTCGCACCACGCCACATAGCGATGGATAGTTACCGCTCAGTTTCGTGATGTACTTCTGTGCATCCAGTTGAAAGTTGATTTGGCTTCTGCTGCTGCCATGTCTAATTTACTCTTCAGTCATTCCCAAACCCCTACAGCATTACTGCTGCTTATCTTATCCCTCCTACTGAAAGTGACTTTCTGAATATTTTCCAGCAGATGTCTACTCACTTTCTTTCAAACTGACTTTACTTTTGCTAGTGTGCTACTTATTTTTGCTTTATTGATCTCATAAAGCTTCATTGTACCTTTTCTTCATTGTTATCCATATTCAAACATCCTCACAATTTGCATTTTTGGTGGTTGTCATGAAAATGTTACTTCTCCATCTGGATCATTAATGAATATACAAAGGAAGACAATTTTGTTCCACTTAAGATCAGCATAGTGAGAACATTTTGTTTTATAAATGTTGAAAAGTTAAAGAGGCCAGGCTAAGCAGGGAATCCTGATCTGCACATCTCAATCTCAACATGGAACGTGGGAATGTTTTTTGGCCACCCTGCATCAGCATATTGGTGCAAAACTTCTGGTTTGTGCTGAACAGTTATCTACATAAATAATAAACCTACTTCAGAGCAGATTAGTTAGTGGTGTCATTGACTCCTAAGCAGGATTTTTCATTCTGTTATTAAAACGGAGTTATTCCCAGTAACTCTGAAAGGAACTACTGCTTAGAGTCTTTCATTTCAGTTTTGGCATCAATTTCCCAGTGAGCCTGTCCCACGGGAAATTTCTGAGTGAAGCATGTGTGTTTTTAATGCTCTTCATGACATAATTAGGTCAAATATGATAAGGTCAATTTTACTTACACTGACTAAAGTTAGAAGTAAATGAAGAATGACTTTCGAGAAGTGTCTAACCTCACAAGTGAATCAGATCTGGATGGAAATGCTCTCTGCTTTATATCTGATAAGAGGTGTCAGGGGAATGAAAAAGGCTGCTCTGGCATTTATGGTCAAATAAATAAAGCACCATGTAGTGTACCACACACAATCAGCACTAAGCTATCAGCATAGAGTTCGTAACAGAAAGCAATCAAAGATAGCTGTAAATCAGGAAGACACAAGAAAGGGTTAGGGCTAAAATGGATTTCAGTAAACCAGTTTCATTTTGCCATCTGCTGAACACAAAACGCAAGGCGGTAAACCACAAACGGAGGGAGCCAGGAGAGAGCAATTTGCTTGGGATAATTTCCTGTGAATTTTATTTACTGCTAGAGGGAAAAAAAAAAAAAAGATTCCTGTAAGTACATAAGTACATCAATCCAGTTTCACGATTACCACAGGACAGTGCTTGTACAGACATACCTGTGACAAAAGAATGGATACATTTGCATGAGAATTAGAAGACACTAAACCAAACTTGAATATATCTTTGGGTCTTTACTGCTAGTGGAATATGTCATTTCCAAACTAAAATTTCTGGAGGAATTTATATATAGGTAAACTTGGTAATGTAATTCATAGAGAGCTAAAATCTGACTTATAGTTAGTCGTCATCTGTGTTAATGACTGCACACCTAACAGACATTTTTTGTTCCATCATCACAGTGTTTCACAGTGCATTTTACAGTGGTTTCTTACGTGAAACAATGCTTGCAGTTTGGCCTACTGTATGCAAATGACTTCCAACCTCTGTGCATCTCTCAGGGTGTAGTGGTGATGTTTGCTGGACAGAGTTTATTCCCTGTCCTCATACTATGCTTGGCAAGCACAGTTCCAGTGCAGCAGAGTGACTACTCCTTTTTTTTTTTTTTTTTTCTGTCCAACAGAAATAGTTCCCAGAGATCTGAGGATGAAAGACAAATTTTTAAAGCATTTAACAGGTATGTTTTAATTTTGCATCGGTCATTTCACATACATACCACTCTTCTTCCTGTGAGCTGTGCTGATTCATAACTGATTTTTTTCTTTGTATTTCAGGTCCACTCTACTTTAGCCCAAAATGTAGTAAACACTTTCATCGGCTTTATCACAATACAAGGGACTGCACCATCCCAGCATGTAAGTACCAAAACCAGAGACTTTCATAAAACAACGGAAAACTCTAAAATAGCTATATAACATACCAGTAGTGATACAATGTTACAATACATTCTTTGCAATAAAGAATTTGGAGTGCTCTAACATACTAAGTACGCTTTACAGCTGTGCTAGAACAGCATCAGCATTACAGTGAGGAAAACACAACTTTTTCATGGCAAAATACGCTGCACAGAATGGCTGTAAACACTGCTTCCTTAGGTACTGATGTGTATGCCTCTTCGGTTCCAAACCAGAGGTGTTTGTTTTTCATAGGAACATATGACTCCTTTTGCAAACCTCTGATATTTAATTGCTAGTGCTTCAAATTCAAGATAGGATCAGAAATGTAGGTGGGGCTATTTCCTTTTCATTATTTATGTAGAACATTTTATATTCTGACTATTCAGCTACCAGTCTACCAGGGATGTTGGCAGTGGATCTTTGCAATGCTTGTTTTCAGTGAATTACAAAAGCATAACTATCTAACGCTTAGTAAAAAAAAAAAAATCTTTTGAAAAACCATGCTGATGGATACAAATAAGAAAATGCAGCTTATGATATCTCATCAGTGTTAACAGCACAGAGAGTTAAAAAAAAACCCCAAACTCAAACACTGACATTTATCAGTCAGTAGATGTTACTCCAGATTCATACTGAGGTGGACCTGTTGAGCAAGCAGATGCTATTTTAGTACAGCCTTTTCAGAATGGAAGCACACTTTATTTTACTTGTCTGAGGTCAACCAGTTGGGTCAGTAGCAGAGCTGGGAATAGAAACAAGAGTTACAGATTCCAAGTTTTAAGTATTAATAAATATTTCAGCCCAGTATATTTTAAAGGCATATTTGGGAAGAATTGCAGGCTTTTTTCCTATTTATAAGGCTTCAGATTAGGAATACTTCGGAAAGATAAGGATTTCTAGATAATGGCTAACCAGATCACATTCTGTTTACATGGATGGAGATGGAAGTTGTTCATAACTAGTCTGTTTTGAACAAGCAAAACAATCATATTACTTTTTCATAAGGTTCACCACACAAACATCATTTGACTCAGCACTAATGAGTACTCCAAGCTGTGAAGCTAAAAACTAGTTGGTCTTAAAGTCTGAATTAGCCTTTTACTCCTGACAGGTGACATACTTGCCAACATAATGTCTGGGTAATGGAGGACAATTTGTATGAATGGCAATTATAGCATATCTATGCTGTGAGTTGGGGATTGTTAACATTGCATCTCTAGGAAACATTAGATGTAGTTACTCATTAATGAAGTAATGCCTAACGAAAATCAACATCAGTCACCAGACTGGACTGACTAGCATCTCCTTAAAGTAACTTTCTTTTAGAAAAATGTGGTAAACAACCTGCTTTAATTCTTCATGGACATGCATGATGTTACTTTTTGATAATATCCTGATTTCAGGTAATACTTACTGTTCATTCTATGTAGAAATTCAAAGGGCAAACAACAGAGAAATTAAAAGCATCTGTGATGCTGCAACATGGTGGTATGCAGTACAAAAGCATTTTGTTGGTATAACTTCTAGTACTTTGCACGGCATAGTATCATCGGCACCTGAAAGTAATTCACTCTGCTGTCTGTCCATAACCAACTTACACAATAATTGCTTTGTTTGCCATATTAGAGAAAAAAAAAAAAAAGATTGATTTTGTAGTTTTGCATTGGTTCTACCCCTTATTATGAATGCACAAAAAAAGCAGAAGGTACCTAAAATAAGAACTGCTAACAGTAGGAATATGGTGGAAAAAAAAATTTTACTAGTTTTAAGATTAAAATTGATACAGTTATGAATAAATTTGTAAGATGTGGCTCAGGCTGCACTTAAAACTTCTATGACTAGGAGATGTTATTTGTCTAATTTAACAGTTTTTCCAGGAAGAAAATTTATAGGAGAGTTGCAGTACTTAGTATTAAGTTGACAGACTTGCTGACTGAGGGCTAGGTTTCAAAGACGAGTGAGCACTGCTTATTCTTCCTCTAGTATGGAAATACTAGTCACATGTTTAGATTCCACATTTAAGCACGGACACAGATGTATAAATTTTCATACATACGTACACTTGGAGAGCCTCCAAGCACATTCATGTATTTGTTTATAGGTAGTACATACGCAGAAGTCAGTTGCATAGTTACATGTGCCATTAGATAGGGCTTTCGGTTACGCAGTTTTTACACACTCCAAGTCTAAGGAGCTGATTTCTATACTCTTGCAAATGAAGATGTTCATTGAACTTTATTACAATAATTTGCACACTGTTACCAATTTTGATTTTTAAAGGCAAAACTGGTTACTTTAGTAACCAATTTATGGTCTTTTTTTCATGACAGACTATAAAAGATGTGCCAGGCTTCTTACTCGGTTGGCAGTAAGCCCAATGTGCATGGAAGGATAAAGGTAAGTTTTTTCATAACAGTAATGACATTCTGCTGCACAGCAAAGCAGTGGATTTTGTGTTTCATACATGAGAATTTATAGGACTATAGTCACAGTTGTCCTTTGCCTAAGGTATTCCCCATTCCCCTCTCAGAGTACTTGAAGTAACTGGCTTAATCTGGCTAATATTCACAATAAATAAAGGGTACCCCCTACTCGAAGTCATTATATAAAAGTCCACATGCATCAGCTGTGAATTATTCACAGCAGCATACAGTTAGCAGATAGTGAATTTGTTACAGAACAAAACACAACAGCTGTAGCTTATTTGTGAAGAGTTGACTCAGTGCACCATTCCCTGTACTGGCAGCAGCAGCCCTTTTGTATGTGCAGCTGTAGGTCCATGGTGTACATTTTAGTATGAGTTAATATATACATAGCTATACACATGAAAGCTTTATAAATGCAGATAGGTTGCAGGTGCTTTTATAGTAATTTAATTAAAATGTATTATTAGTAGTATTGATAAACTAACTGTAAGCTATTCTGATTTCTTGGGATTTTCATTGCGTTCACCTCTCATGTCTATGGGTTTATTCCCTCCCTTTTTGCTTAGACGTACCTCTAATTCCTACAGATACTCGGAGAATTTCACCATGTACCAAAATAAAACAAAAGCCAACCAACCAAAAAAGTACTTCAAACTATCTCTTTCTAGAAAACTGACATGCAAGGATACAAAAGGACTAATGTACATTCTGTCCTCAACCTTTACCTGAGACAAAAATGTGACCTCTGACAAAGGGATATGTAAGAACCTGTATGGATGTCAATAACAAATGCTGTCAAGCCAAGATATTTTCACTCTCTGACAAAATACACATCTTGTGGAGAGAGTCAGTGAGAAAAAGCATAGATGTTAAGCATCTTATTTTTTTTAAAGCATTGACACCTTTTTGCATGGCATTCTCACAAGCTATGGAAATGTGAGCAAGATAAATGTACAAATGTCTGGAAAACAAGTACAAGTAAGTTATTAGTGCTTCACTGTCAAACTGGAAAAAAATATTGAGCAGAGTCACACAGCTTCATTATGGGTATGGTATTGTTTAATAATTTCATTAATAACTTTGGTGATAGAAGACAGCATATTTATGGATGGCAGTGTAGAAGCAACCATGATAGAGTACAATCTTGAAATTGAAAATATTATTGGAAAGCTACCTGAATAGTCTCAAAACAGGATAAAATTTAAAGGAAAGAGCAGAATTATTAAGTCATACAGGAGTAATCAACTGCAGAAATAAAAGCTAAGTTGTGAATAGCTAGACATAGTTCTGTACAAAATGTAGGGGTTGCAGTGGATCACAAAGTAAGCATGTCAACCATGTCACACAAAAAAAGACAACATACAGGAATTTATTTATAGAACCACTGTTTATAAACACCTGAAATCATCACTGTTGCTGGAATACTGTATTTAATTAAGAACACCATGAAGACATATGGGTGCTTCTTCTAAGAGCCCAAAGAAGAGCAACGTGGATGACCAAAGACCTAGAAAACTCAATTTACAAGCACAATTAAAAGGAATTGGGATTATTTCACCTCAGGAAAAGACTGCAGGAAAACATGATGGAGCTATTCAATTTCATAAAGTGGTTACAAGCCATTCTCGCTACCCAGTGTGCATAAATAAGACATAATTTGTTTAATTTTGCGACAAGAAAGGATTCCAGCTAGAAATTAGAAAAGACTTTTCTAATGGCCAGGGCAGAGGTAATACATTAAAACATTAGAAGTAACTCAGCATCCTGACGTTACGTTAAACTCAACACTTCAAATATTTTTCTGCCTGAGTTCCTAAAATATACTGAAACTAATCCATCTTCAATGGAGAATGTTTTTAATGTCCAATAACTGTTACATTACTTGTTATCTTAATCTGAAACATGCAGCTATAGAGATGAATCTCTTATCCATACATTCTATGTTTAGGGATGGAATCACGGAAACAATGAATTAATAGTACAATTAATACAATAGTGTAAGGACAGATAAGTTAGCAAACAGGTAAATCCTTTGATCTAACTAGGAAAGATGCCAGGGATTCAACCTTTCAATTGTAAAATCCAGAAAGCAAGGAACAAATTAGCTATTATATAATGATACTTACTTGTGAACAGTAAGTGAATAATATTGTTACCCATACAGATGCATCAGAGTAGGGAATTCTCCCTTTCCTTAGAAAGTTTGATCTGTATCTTTACATCCTATCATGTAAATACAAACTCATAATACAAAGGAACAGTAACTAAATTCGCTCCCATCTCAAGCTGGTAGTCTATTTAAAAGAAGTCCATCTCTTTTTGCCAGACAACTCCTTTGCTCAACTAGTAGGCAAGTTTCAGTGTAACAAGCCTCCACTTGCTATTCTCCACACAATCATTAATACTGTCAGCACTCTTAAACAACTTCTAGTAGTAGAAAGGAAGGCTTTCTCTCTACCACATAGGCCTTAACATCCACAGGTGTCTCCATAAAATTAACCATCCTTCCTTCTCAAAGCTTTTCTACTGCATCAGTTACATTTGTGTGGGTTAGACATACCCTCTCACAGAAAAGTATAATGCAAGCTTTATTTGTTTTCATCATTTCACAGACCAAACTGTAGAGAAATGGGTTTTGTATTTTTCCACTTACTAAACCATCCTTTTTCTCCACAAAGTGTATATTTATCATTAGTCCAAGGTGTATTCAAGATGTTTCAAAGTTCTGAACATAGTACCACTTACACATAGCAAGACAAGATTTCAAAGCCATTTCTTAAAATGGCTTTCTAGTGTAAGAAGAGTTATTTAGTCTGACAATAGGTAAATACTTCTGGTTTCTGCCATAAGGCTACTAGCTAGTATCAGTTCTCAAGCTCGGACTAACTCCTGAATATTAGGTAACAAAATTTTCTTACGTGATACTTCTCTACAAAGGTCTAAATTCGCAAGTAGAATTTGACCATTTATATTAATTGTGATCACTAATACAATTAAAATAGTCTTTTAAAACTCCTATAAACTAGTGAAATAGCACATTCTTAATTATCCACAACTACTTTTTTTTTTCCCAACAAATTAGATTTGTGTTGCTCAGTAGCTGATTTTCATTTTATTGGAGGCTTACAAGTGGGCTGGGCTATAGATGAACTATGTTTTTTTGATACTTTGGCAAACTAGTAGTTTTGGTGGATTTTTCAGATCCACAGACACGTATCCATGTTTAGAGACCAACTAGGAGGGAAGAAAAAGGATAGATTTGGGGTTTATTTGTACTTAAAATGCGTTTTGGACTACTGTAGATTTAAAGGACACAAGACATTGAAACTCAGTGATAAGCTCAAACAAGAAAATAAGATGTGAACAAAGGAATTAAGCATCTGTTACTGTCACAATACATACCTAAGGTGGGTGGGAATCTGCGATACTCGTGTATTAGGGACCCTCCACTTTTTCTCATCCTACACATATGTAACTGGGCTCCATCTTCTGTCTCTTTTTTTAGAGCATACATTCACACTTTGCCTGTCTCACAGATACTAGCAACGCAGGGGGCCCAGTAGCAGCACTTTTACCTCTTGAGGTTGCAGGAGTAAAGCCACAGCAGCATATTTGTATTACCGCATCACTCGGTAGTCCTCTTCTTTTTTTCCAATCAGCAACCCAGGCCTGTTCCCTGGGTTGCTAACCAGCATCGTCTCAGACTACTTTTATTCTGCAGCACCTTCTCGTGTACAACACAGCTATGCTGGAGTCCTGCCCTTTTTTTGTTATGTTCTTCAGACTCATTTTTCTCCTAGTTCCCAAACAGTTCCTATACTCTATGCTTGCTTTGCTCCACCTCATGCAGACACATCCAACAATGTTGTCTGTATCTGCAGCAGAAATGTCAAGAATAAGATTCTTGAAGTCTTCACCTAAAGTTCCCTATTCACATCTTGTGGTTTTCCTGTGACAGATGGTGATGAATCTGAAAAAGAAAATCTGGCCTCTTTGACAGCATTTGTCACAATTACTTTGGCTACAGTCATACAGATGTTACTGCTTTTGTTTGAAAATGGCAAGTGTTGGTGCCCTCCCTTTTCCACTACCTGCTCTTTAAGTGTTTGCTACAAACCAACACTGATCTCATAACGTATGCTTAAAACCTCCTTGTACTGTAAGGAGTAGTTCAAAGACTAAGGACTGCATTATCACATATGATTATACACTTCCATTCTGAAGATTTCTTCTAATTATTATACTGACAAATATTTATGTATTTTTAACTTTTTTTAAAACTTTCTACAGTAACTTCAAATGAACAAAGTAAAACTAGTGACATGCACCACTAGTATTTATTAGTGTAAAACTGTTTAAGTCATAGGAATCTTGGGAGAAGCAGAGAAAATGAGCTTTATATACTATAAAAAGTATATGAAAAAAATCTATCAGTTGCTTGTTTCCTAGAGAAGCAGATATAATTAACTATATTTAAAGGAAAAGCAATAGATACAGTATTTCTTGCTTAAAGTACATGATTGGGCAAGAATAAATATATATACATATGAAGGTTAAAGATAATAAACTAATAAAATTCCTAAAAAGCACACTGATAACTGAAGTTTCCTTTGGAACTCTGAAAAATCTGTGTAAACCTTTGAAGATGTATTGACCATACTGGTAATATACATTAAAAAAACATGAAAATACAAGATAAACTTGGGACACTTTAAATACATAAAGAGAAAACCGAATACCACACAAAATATCCCATATCCGTACTATATACTATTTCAAACTATTCTTAAACCAGAATATTTGGGCTCTTAAATTTAGCTTCAAGTGTTTTGTAACAATGGAAACAACAGCCCTTTAACTGCTTTCTCTAACACAATTTGTTATCCAGACTAACATCAAGTGCACTCAAGAAATGTCAAGTCACTTTCATTTCATAAAAGTGCAGGTTTAATTAAGATCTAGGTTTTGCCTATTATTCAGTGAAGGCACACCCTTTTTCTAGAAAGTAGAGCTTGATCCATCATCTGCAACTTCCCATGACATGTTCAATGACCTCTGCTTGGTGACAGGTAGCTCCCAAGGTAACCAAATGTAAGACTTTAATCAGAACTATTGCTCTGAATTAGATAGGCAGCCAGGGTTCATGCTAACTAGTGTGGCATAATCCAACTTTCTTAAGAGGCAATTCTGAGTTTTCCTTACTATGGGATCTCTGTGGCTAGCACCAGCTGTAACACTAAGGTCTTTATCACCTCCAATGCACGGATCTCTTTGAGCTGACTGACGCTCCCATCAGAGCAGACTTCCACCTGGGTGTTCATACTTGGGGAAGGAATTTTTTGATGTCACCACATGGAAGTTCTGGTACAAAATCCTACTCGCGCAATATTTTAAAGTTTATATTGATATTTAAAACACTAAATTATTCTCTTATATAGATTAGCTTTCTCTTACAGAGTTTATCATCAGGCACAGATAATGCCTAGAACCAAACTTGGAAAGCTGTAATACGGCTTTACAATAGCTTTCATTTGTGCTTTTTAAAATTGGAAAAATTCTATGGTTTGGTTGGTTTCAGCTAATATTGCTGGTTGGGTTTGCATTTTGTTTTTTTTCTTTGGTTTTAATTTGCATTAGCAAAGCAGAACTAAGAATCAAAAGAGGAGAAAGGAGCTGTATAGCTACCTATGTTCTCAACAGATACTGCAGTCAAATAGTATTCAGGATCTTCACTAAGACTACCCACCATCCTTCAGCTAAATTCCGGTCTAATTTTCCTAGACTGATACATGTAACAGACTCTGTGAAATAAAAAATAAAACCAACAGATTGATCAGTACTAAAAATCTGAGGACCTTTCAAGTGTTTCTGAAAATGCCAGGGATTTACAAAACCGCAGTTTAGCTGAGCACTGGGAATCTAAGACCCTGAGATTTTCCAGAGATACCCATACAAAAGCAGGTATAGGTGAGACGACAGATGAGCATCCTGTCCACTTCCAGTTTTTCACCCTCAGTGAGCTGCATATTCCCATTAGTCCTGAAAAAAACTATTAAATTCTCTGTTTAACTCGCCGGTTGTACCACACACTGATCAAACCAAAAGCATGTTATTTTGGTTTTAAACATCACTTTTAAACAACACTGTTTAAATAGGGTACAGTAGGGGCATACACACAGAAAATAAGCTAGATGAAAATCCAAGACAAAGAAAATTTATTTAAGTTTTATTTAAATTTATTTAAGTAAGGATTTTTTTTTTTAAAAAATATTTGTCCTATCTGCAAAGCCAGAAAAAAACATAAATTACATTAAGCTTTTCTGTAACATTATTACATTTCCTAATAGCTTAAAAAAATTGCAAAACTAAATATGTTTAAATGCTACTAACAAGTATTCCTGTATGCACTGGTAGCTTGATTTCCAATGGATTATGTCAAGTCTGGCTGACTTTGCATTCAGATGATTCTATTACAAATTATACTTACGCAGTAGAAAAATGTAGAGAAACTCAAAATATCAAAGAATTCACACTGACCATGGAAAAGAAAGTGACATATGTTCATACAGGCAACATGAAAGTTTTAACTGTGAAAAATGACATCAGCAGAACTCCAGGATCAAAGAACCACTGTTTTGTATCTCCCACATGGTCTTTTGCTGGTTGAGACACACAAGCTACATGTGAATAGATTCAGCTGAAAGAGCAGTGTCTTTTACCCATGCAATTCCTGTCAACTGAAAAGGCATAGTGCATTTTTCACTTCAAAATAAGGGCATTAACAGGTTATTTTAGAAACACATGGAACTACGTAGACTTGCAACATTCAATGGTCACCTATCTAGAAAATGTAGAAAAACTTAGAAGTTACTGGAGAGAGAATGGACCCCTAGATATGTATACACCAAGATGGTTACATTACATTTTCTCAGAAGGCTTAAAGGTGTGGGCAAAAAGGGCTGTGGAAACCTTCAGTGCTCAACGTTTAAATGAACATTTCTAGAGCACAGACAAGATACATACATACATACACAATGTGGAAACCTACAACTTCGTATCAGTGATTTTGATTTCATTCCAAGAAACTATTCCAGGAAGAGTTAATAGAACAGGCAGCAAATTGAAGCACTGCAGCCCCCACTTGGTTTGTGTTGCCTCAGTGTTTGCACATCCCAGGGCTCTATTTATATGACTGAATCTCAGAAAATTATCTGTTTGTTTCTTGTTTATGTGAGTGCAAATTTCTTCACTAATAGGCCCAATGAAACATCAAATCCTTCCTAGATCCTTCAAACCTAACCTTGAAGTATCAACAGCTTCCTGACACCGAGACATTATTAAGACAGAAACTTGTAATCTGTTAATACTATCCTTGAGGTTTATTAACTTTTTGACTTCACAGTTGCTCTCAGAAACAGGGTACACATAACTACGAGCACATTTTGAATAGGTGGAACTGTATTTCCAAATCCATTTACCTAAAATGAACCAGCACAAAAAGGCACCATATTCCAAAGTTTCAGTCTTGATTAACAAACAAAACCATAATTTAGCAGTCAGCCTTGATACAAACTAAACTGAGCTAAATCAGAAATGTACTATTGGAGCTTTCCAAAGTTATTACTGAATTCTCCAGTTTTATTTACTGTTTTTTATATGATACATTCTTAAACATATGTGAGTATAAAAATGATGAAAGGCAATTTTCTTCTTTCTTTTAATCCACCAGATGCTATTACCAGGAAAAGAAACACCAAGAACCAAGAGAAGTGCCTTGGAAACCAACAGGGAAATAGAACTTATTACCTTTATAACATACTCCATTGTGAACAAGAGATTTATTTTTGCAGATTGACAGACTACTTCCCATAATTCTTTTAACATGCGTTTTGTATGTTGTCAACAGTTTGCAGATTGACATTCTTTACAGTAGTATAACTGCCAGTAGTACTTAATGCTCCATCCTTAAAAACACACTTTACAACCGATGTGTAATGCTGCCAAAAATTATGTAAACACAAATATTTCACCAAGAATGTTGATGTTCTATTGCTTAATACTACAATTTTAAGGAACGTTTGTTTGTATATCTAGAACTACTAAAGATCTGCTCCACAGTAGTTGTGGTCACTTGATATCCTTCATGCTCATGCAATTTTTTAAAAGTTTGGTTAAAACAGACTTGCACTGGGGTCACATTGTACCCTAGGAGTAAAAAATTGCATGACAAACAGGAACGTAATTCCAAGTAGACATATTTTTTGGGACAGTGGAGCATGAATTTTGTACACAAACACAAGCTGCCATTAATTTACTTTATATAAATAAATGTATAAAACATTCCAGCGAACGTGCAATATGTAAATACTGTAAATAACAAGCATAAGTAATAAAGTGTTTGGTATTAAGTTCTCAGTTTGCTTTCTGTTCACTGAATCCAGATAAACAAGCTATCTTACAGGAGCTACTATCATTTATCCACACTTAATTTTCTTTCCAGTTAACAGTTCACTAGAGTAAGAAAGAAAGGTACACCCACCTCAGAGAAGTCCAGTCTACGGATTTCTGAGGATGGACCGATCAGTGTGATCCAATCCCACAAAATGCCCAGACCACAAGGCTGCTCCAATTCTCTACAGCATTATAAATTTGGCTCTTTTTTTATGACAAACAGTTCTTTTGGGGTTTTTTCTTTGGTTTTGTTCAGAAAATATCTGCAGTCTATTCATGACAGTGCAAGATAATATAAACAGTAAATGTCCAATAAATCATTTTCGTATCATAAAATTTTTAAGGAGTCGGTGAACACTTACTCAAGAAGACTTGATACACATGTGCATTTCTTCCTTAAATCAGTATTAAATCTAGTTGTAATAAAATGTCTCAAACAGGAAGAAAATTTTTATGTGTGGCCAGTAGATGAACCTCACGTACTTTTATCTTAATACTGGCCTCTACCTTCCATTTCAATGGAATTCAAAATTCAAAACACAAAATGTAAAAACAAAACCAAACACACCCCTCCCGACCCTGAGAAATAGCTAGGAGCTGGGATTCTTGCAATTCACACTTAGGAGCCTTCAGCATCTAGCTCTTTAGAAGAAGAAAGAAAAAAATGGCAGAAGTACATAATCCCATCCTAGAACATGGCTGTATTTAGTACGGGAGAATTACATATTTTGTATTTGCTTTCAGTGATCACTAAATGCTAAAGTTTCATTTCTCAATGGAAGTAATACAGGCATACCAAAAAACTGGTAGTTAAAGGAATCTACTGCTATAGGATACACTTAGCTGCTCATCTGCAGTAAGCATGTGGCTGGAACTTGGTGCTTCTCCCTGGTTCCACTAACTGAAATCAGATCACAACATATTACTTGACAGAGGAGCTTAAATTAGTATAAATCTTTCTTTCTGTAGTAGGACACCTGAAATCTGGGTGAACTTCCTCGAAAACTTCCTTGTAAAAGGAAAATAGTAATTTCTTTAATGACTTAATAAATGTATATAAATAAATTAATCCCATGGAAGTTTTTTCTAGTTTTAGCATCATTCAGCACACTTTGACAGAAGATACAATTATACTATAGCAGATTTTTTATTATTTAGTCTTGGGTATAAGCTTACTACCTAAACTAAAACAAGCTGTGGTGGGGGAGAGGGTGAAGGAGGAGTCAGTTCTGTATTTTTTTCATTCAACAGTACATTTTTCATGAGTGATATTTTAAACCTGTAAGAGAACAGTCGTATGTATGACACACAATTGGTGTATTGATCCTATATTCACTGTTTTTCTCACATCCCAAATAACAGTACTGTGCAACTGTCCTTCCTGACGGCAATTCCTTTCTGTATTCTTGTATTCTACAAATTCTTTTAAAATACAATGGTGCTCTCCTTCCCGTCCTCCAAGAGAAACCGAGGATAGAACCAATCAATCAGCTTTTTCCTCCTAGTAAAGCTAATGAATTATTTAGGCAATAGATTGTTAAAAATATACCTGAAGGCTGAAAGTTTTAACATCTGAATTTAACACAAACAGTTTTGACTTAGTATCACTATGCAGGAAGACTCCTAAGCCTAGTGAAGGTAAATAACCATACCCTTTTATTTCCCTTCTGTTACCCCAGCAGCTCAAAGATTTAAGAGTTTTCAATCTTAACTTTAATATGTAAGAAACTCTAGGTTCAATTCCTATTTGGCCATGAATGGGAAACCAACACATTGCCAGTCTTCTGAGTTACTTTTACTGTCACTGTAATATTTTAAATGGTCATTCTGGCATAGAATAACATTGGATTATACGTAAATACTTTCACTTCTGAGGTTAGTGCATAAAAGCACAAGTAAGATGGTTTGTCCCTAATTGCCCATCATTTTCCCTTATTTATTTTGTCAAAGAATTCATAAAAGAAATGGAAAATAATTTTTCCAAAGTCAGTGCTTGATCTGACCTGAAATATTGTATACATTACTCTTTGTCCCTCAAGTGAAACAGCTATTAACTTGCAAATTCCTAGCTTGTTCTTTAAAAGTCAAAACTATTGGTACTGCGATAATGCACAAAGATCCTGACTTCTGCATTTAAGTGTTCCATCTACCACTTGCCTTTTTGTAAGCAGGTTCTTAAGCTTTCTGTCTGATTGAAATTCTACCACAAAACGGAAACCTCCCTAACACAAACACAGCTGTTCTACAGCAAGAGTCCCAGGAAACTTAATCCCCATGGTGCAGGCTGCAGCACACTCAGAGTGACACCAGGATTCCTCCCTCCCTCCCCAGGAATACCAGGCTCCTCTTGTCAAAATGCATTCCTCTCCCAGAAGGCAGAGTGGGTGACATACAGAGGCTACTCTACTAGTTTGGAAGGCAGAGGCAAAACCAAGGGTAAATAATAAGAAAGCAAGTTTTACATATCCAGTTTTACAGATAATGTAGTAATGCTTTAACATACCAATGTTGGTATTATTCAGAATAGGAAAATTATCATGGTATCAAGTTACATTACTTACCACAGTACATTTACATTTCTAAAGGCAGAAATGAAGGCTGATGTCCAGACAGACAGGCATGGATTTTTGCAAAACATCCAATTTTTTGTCCTAGAGCAGAACTTTCTACTTATTATCTGCCTGTTAACTTTGTATTACAGATGGACTGTTTTCAGGTTGAACTATACTTTCAGAGAACACTTTTGACAGGCTATCCATTCTCCTGAATAAATCTGAAAATACTGTCTGACAGCACATAGGAACACCGATTATAGCAAATTTCTCACTGATTATATTGCATGGATTTGAGTATTTTACTACTATGAGATAAAAAATGCAAATGTCATATTTAGGCTTTTAAGTTGACCTGTTTTGTCCTCAAACAAACTAAATGCTATGTTACATGTGCTTTTATCAGTGTGCTAGAAACTGACCACAGGACCAAAGGAAGACTAGGTGGAGAAGTCCTATTAACATCAATCACTATTTCTGAACTGAGTTAATCTTTATTAGTATAAAAAGGTACTAGAACAAAAACTACTTCTTCTTTGACTGAGCATTTAAACTGATACAGAAACCCATTTTCACAGGATCCTGATCACACACACAGGTTTTGCTTGCCTAAGCTCTGAAACAGTGCTAAGAGCAACATCTGTCTGGGGGTAGCCAGTTCTTTTAGCATAGCAGGCTTTCAATATGAAACAGCTCCAGGCCAAAGGCTGTCTAATGATACTAGGATGACACTGCTATATTATCATATATGAACTATTACCTCACTGACTCCCATTGAAAGCTGACTGAAATTAACTCACTAAGGGCACAATGAGAAGACCTCAGTTTAGTTAGTATAGCCTATAAAGAAGCAAGATGTTACTTTTGCAATGCTTGTGAGAAAGCACTGGAAGAGTTTACAGATAAATTTATTCTGAACGATATACAATATTATTACATTGATCTGTGACAAAATGGTTGATCATCTAATCCAATTAAACCTTTGCTATATTTTTAATTAGATGACAAAAAAGCTAAACTATAAAATTAAACTGAAACGGTTCTGAACTTACTGAGGCATAATTTTACGATTTAAATACATCAATCAAGTAAACCTTACGTATTTCAGGAACAGCTAATTATTTTCCTTTAAAAATAAGATGATGACGCATTAATGAGACTTCTCCAAAAAAGCTTTACAGCATCTAACACACTGCTCGTAAACAGTTTCAAAGTCCTTTTCATTCCCCTAGAAAAGAACAAAGGAAAAAGAATATGACTAGCAATACTAGCTCAAAAAAAGAATTTTTGCAAATTAGTTTCCCGCTGTCAGTAATGGCAAATAACTGACGTTAGCCAGTTGATAGTTTTTGCATATTTCCCCTTAATTTGAACTACCTGCAGCTCAAGAATTTCCACAGCCAAACACTGTGATTTTGTACTCAGTCCCGAATGAACTTTCCTTCATGTAATTTCTTCCATACACTTTTTGAACTCTTCTATGCCTTTTCATTTTTTCTTTATATACGCAGTAACCTGTTGAGTTTAAGTTTAATGAAGCACTATGCGGAAAAAAAACCCAAACAAACCCTCTTTTTGTTTTGAACCCACGTCCCACTACCCACTACTGCCATTTGATATTCTCTGCTTCTCGGTTAATTATTCAGCTTTTCCCATGATATCAAAATTTTATAGAACCCTACTGCATCTTCATCCACTGCTCTTTCCTAAATTGATGAATCTTAACCTAATTGGTTGATCTTGGCTGATACTATTCTACTTCTTTGTTCATCTGTGTCCATGTTTTTGTCTCTATCTTTCCTGATTGCATCCTCTTTGCAAGGAGGCTGATCAACCACAGCTTCACCCAATATTGAAAATATATAAGCATTCTATTACTTAAATTTAAATGATTCTTATAAGCATAAAGACATGTTTTCCTTTCCTATCCCAATAATTTATATTCTTTTGTTAAGTCATTTTAAAAAATATGTTTACACTTGTCTTTGTATAACATCAGATTATATGTCAACACATGTCAACTGTGGGATCTGCAAAGATTATATACACTATACACACACAATTTTTAATCAAGCTACCCAAAGAATTTCTTACACATACATAGTATGGATCTTCAATGATAAGTTGTTTCTGTGGATCGTAACTTCCAAGTAGTTCAATTTTGGCCTTGCAGTCTTTAACTTGGTTACTCTTCCTCTTCAGATCTCTGTAACAGAAAAAATAAAGTTTTCTCATTAATTTTTCTTCCAAACTTTTCTTGTATCACCATGAGATGCTCATGACTGTTTCTAGAGAACACAGGAAAGTAATACGCATCTGGACTTGGCTAATTCTGTGGACTCTATGCTGCTGCTTGGGTTTTTTTGTTTTTTCTTGTGTGTGGGGTTTTTTAACTCAGTATGGAGGGCATATACATGAACTTAATTGAGAGCATAAAAAAGCAGTCAGGCACTCAACCTAAGGCTTAACAGAACTTTGTAACAGTAAATTCATCAACTCCTTCCCTCAAATCAATCATTAGTACCTTCAATATCCACCTTTAGCTTGTATTGAACACAAATAACAGAAATTATTTTTATTTTTCCAGAATTTTGAGTGAGCTTCTCCCATCCATTCAAAATAAGTGTTTTATATTGGTATGCTGCAAGTTCTCTCAATACTACTTCTAGCTCATGTGAACTCCTACCACATTCAGTTAATAGAAAATGGTAGATTGGTGAGCAACACCTGCCTTCCCTTCGACATACTATGACATTTCATCAGTTGTAACATCCTCTTTCTTCTATATTGCCTCCCATTAATAAAACATACTAGTTTTGAAATGGTATTTTCCCCACCTACTTACAAACGTCCATCCATTATGCCAAATGCAGTTAAAATGTACCTCTCATCATCTTCAGATTAAAAGCAGCTTGTTACTATGATTTTCACAATGCTGAACACACAAAACATACTAAATTCTTTTAATATTACACATCACTATACCAGATCATCACTTTACTTACCCAACATTAAAAGAAAGGCAAAACCCCTGTAAATCCTTACATAAGCATAATCAGTTTTAAGAAATTAAATTCTAATTATTAGTTAATTCTGATTAAGAAATTAATTTCAGACAGTTTAGAAATAGCAGTAAGACCACAATGCTGGTTTTCCTTGAAGAAAAATCAGGATTCCTCTATCATCTGAGACATTATTGTTTGAATTTACAAATTTTCAATAAATTCTCTAGCCTTCTATTATTAAAAAAATGCCTAAACATTTCCTTCAAGGTTTTTGGCATACCACTTAATGAACAGGAGAGGGCCAGATGGCTCTGGTACTAAGGAAAAGGGATGTCCCAAATCTTCCTTTTCTGATATGACAGGCACTCTATCAACACCTGGAATCAGCTTGCCCTCCTAGTGCTATGAATAGGCATTCCCAGGCAAAATGGTTGAACTGGGTGCAAGTTTAAGGTGAAACTTAAATGTAGCAGTAGCCGTATCCCTATTATAGTTGTGATGTTTCTTCTGCTCTACAGCTCATATCATATAAATTGTTAATACAGAAGTAAGTTTCCATTTAAGAACTCAAGTGAAAATAGAAGCCTAGTCACGTCTTTGCCTGACACATTGCAATCAAGCTAAGTGTTCTATACCCTTCATTCATGAAGGCTGTTTAAGAGGTCATTCAACACATTCTAGAAAATTCAACAAAATGATACCTATTTCAGCTACACAGTGCCACTTTTAAAAGTCTTTACATGCTACTAATAGGGTTCTGTGGGGGGTCTGTTTTGTTGTCAGTTGTGGCACTTTGGGGTTTTTTGTTGTTTTTAAACTAACTTTACAAGTAAGTCTTTACAAGCACTTTGACACTTTTAGTTCACTAAAGCTCAGCCCTCTAACCCCGATTATGAATATGTATGTAATTAAGTAAAATTGTTGCTAATGATATCCAAATTTTCACACTAGGCAGCTACTTCACCAAATCTTTCTAAAGCATGAATTGTCTTAAAATGCACACTTAATTAGAACATAGCTAAACATCAATAAACAAGATTTCCCCCAGCTAACAACATTACTTATTTCAGAGCTCACTCTATTACTATTAAAAAAGAAAAAACCCACACCATATTTAATCCCTTCCAAGTTTCCACAGCGTCTTTCAGATCCCATGCAATTAGAAAAACTTTGATCAAGACAGCACGCCCTCATTCTTAACTATACAGGTATCAGCTGCACATCTATAGCACAAAGCACACAAAATTTCCATGTCCTTAATCCTTGAGCAGCATGTAACACTAATAAACCATTGACTTCTATCTCATTAAACCTATCAAAAGTGAAGAATCCATCTATTGGGATACCATTCACACACACATACAAAAAAAAAAAACAAACCCAAACCAAAAAAAACAAGACATGCTAAGCAGTAAAACATTGTATCTGTCCTCAGCATGACGTATGAGACATCACTGCAGGTAATCCATGTGAATTTGTTCCATTTTTCATACATTACCTTAGATTGCTCTCATCCATACAAAGTATATAATCAAAGGTCTGGAAATCATCTTTAGTAACCTAGAATTAAAAATATGTGCTTTAGTCTACAAACTGTGTTTGATTTATAAAAAGGAGGAAGAAAGTATTTTCAAATTTCCTAGTTCTGTATTAAGAGACACAGGTGGAAATAAAACTGTGTACCTTCATCAACTTTTACAAGAAGTTAAGGCATTTTAATATACTATGACATGACTTATCCATTTCTTCAAGTTTTCCACAAAAAAAGCAAGTAAGCTATTTTACCAATACCTTTTTTTTTTTTTTTTAAATATCTCATGCATCAACTTAGAACAAGTGATATTTCTAACACTATCCAATTACTAAAACTAATGCAGATTTCCAGATGTGGTAACCATGCAATAAAAATGTAGACAAATTAATTTATTGATAAGAAAACAAAAAGTTAGGTAACCTGGAATCAGTTGTAATACTTCCAATCTAGAAATATGTCACTGCCAGAAAAAGATAGCAGGTGAAATTCAAAGCTAAAGTACGATGGCATGAGTTACAACCTCCTAAAAACAAACGTATTCACAGTATTTTAGGCCATGTAAGTTCATAAAATTTGTGGTCTGATGTGAAAAAATCTGGAATCTATTATGTATCTTCCTACCATCATACCATCTGTTCTTTTTCTTCTGTAGCTTACTGGCTCCTAAACATAAATATTAACTAAATTCCAAGATCCAAGTTCAGAGTCAGGCAGGCAAGCATTGCAGATAAAAATACTAACTTAAGTACTAATGTTATCTCAATTGGAATAAGGATAGCTGCAGATTTTTACCAGTATAATTATATTTTAGTTTACATTTAAGCCTTAGTTTGGGTTAAAATCTTCTCAGACCATGCTCACAATGCACAGTATGCTAGTATAAGATAATCTGAACCAAGTGTCTGTAATGAGGATGAATATATGGAATAAAATCTACAGTGAGTTCACATTAAGACTGCATTACATGCATAGTGCTATGTTTAGTATCATAACCAAGAAACTTGGGGAGTTTGTTCAGTAGAGGTTTTTCTGGCAGGTGTCTCTGGGAAGGATGGGCTAGAGAAGTGAGTAAGCAAGCAAACAGACAAAAAGGCAAAACAAACTATCCTCTAAGTCAGAGTTTTAACTCGTAAAAATTTACATATTTTTAAAAAGTTTTAGATTAAGAAAACATTTATTTTTTGACAAAATGCAAATAGATACTGATTAAGCTCCCATAACAAGGAGTAGGAAAAGACCTACAGAAATGATCACCAGACTAAATCCATAAATGAAACACAAGGAGAATTAAAAGGGGGGGAGGGCATTTGAAAAGAAAGAGTTAATGGTGAAAACTAATGCAGACTTGTTTATTTTCACTGTAAAAATATTTGCTGTATTCATGCAGTGCCTTTGACCTACGAAAATATTTTTGCAGTGGAAATAGCTCTGTTTTCCTGGCAACTTTAAGCAATATCTCTCTACAAGCTGCTTCTGATTGCTCTACACAGCTAAACACTGGCCCCTATGAAAATACATGGGCATAGATTTCTTTGTAGTACGGTCATATGTAAGAATAAAGTAAAAACAGTGAAAAGGAAAAAACCCACTTGCCACACTTCCCACACTCTCTGTATACTTAACAACTTGACAGTTAATACCCTATGAACCAGCACTAACACAGTTGGAAATGCAGCCCTAAAAACAAGATTACTGGTTGGCTCATACTCTTAAGCCCTACAATAATACCAAATACAAAACACTTTATTGAGCGAACTCCAGTGAACTGAAGATACTCCTCACGAACAATGAAAACTATTATTTTGGGGGAAGAAGTTCCGGACATAAAAATTTATGTACATTTTGAGAAGAGTAGTGGAGATCTCAAGTAGTCAACTTTGGATGGAACTACACAGAGAACAGTAACTTTACATTTTTAAAAAGCATATAACCATTATTAAAGACCATCAATGTAGAAACACATCACCATTTCAATTTATCTGTTAAACATTTCCATTTATTTACAGAAGGGAAATCTCTTTTTCTCTGTTTAGAAAGAAAACATGCAGTAGTCCTTAAAAATTTATCCAGTTGTTAAACAGTGCTTAATACAACCTTCCTCTAATCTCAATTTCATATTTAAGGCAAATACACAGTGTGAGTCATACAGGAATCAATTTTAACCTCAGTATGAATAAAAGTGAAACTGATTAATACCTGTTTTGTGCATGAATACTAAGAGCTTAGAGAATTTCAATGGGTGCATAAAAATACAGCAACCTACCATCAATTAAAATGTTAACAAACTCTTTATTTTATATATAAACATATGCATTTATTTTTACTTCACTTTTCACTTAAAATTCACTTAATCACTGTATACGATGGCAGGATGTAGCCAATTTAACATTCTCTTACATAAATCATTTGTGTAGCATTTATGTCAGTTTGGAATAAAAAAAGATACAATCCATGATTATCATAATTATGCACAAAATTACATGAAAAAAATGCCTTTCACTGGGTGGGTAAGAGTCTTCTACAGGAATGAAGAGGATAATTGCATGAGGTACTCATCTTATGGCAGTATTTTGAAGGCAACAGAAGATAAACCCCTCCTCTGTTTCTACAGCTTTTGTATTAAATCTTTCTTAATCTATTCTGAAACAAATCACACACAAAACTCTATCCTTGAGTTCATCTCTAATAGACAAACAAATACACTTCCACTTTTAAGAACCTGACCACTCTGAAAAGTCCTACTCTACACTGTTCAAGTCCCTCTATTTCCAGAAGTACTACGAGACCATATCAGGTCCAGAGCTTAGAGAATCAGCAGAGACCATTTAACAGAAGTTTTGGGAAAAAAAAAAAAAATAAAAAAAATGAAGTTACACAGTTAACATCAGTGCAAAATGAACAGCTACCTGTAGTTCAGGGATTTGAAAATTTTCTTTACAAAAAAACCTGTTTGTACTGGGAAGTTTTAGATAAATTTTCATCCTGTTAGTTTTTAATTTTATTGTCTCGTTCTTGTTAATTTTCTCTCCCTGTATATATGTAACATTTCAGGCTCTTCTGCCTTAAAAATCTCCATTTTCCAGAATGTATAAGCAAATGTCTTCGTTAAAGCATTTTCATTCCCTCTCTGCTGAAGGAGGATAGATATATATATATATACAGACAGATAGATAGATAGATATGTGTGTGTTTCAAAGCAAAGGATCAACTGGTTTTGGATGCTTTGCTTTAGTTTAACTACTCATAAACCACTTCAGTAATTCCCAAGAACAGTCTCAAGTTTCCAAGGCTTATCTTTAAAGCATACAAACATGTTATACTACTGTGATGAAACACTGACTGATTAGTTTCAGTACTATTTAGCTTGTATAATGATAACTAATGCTGTTTGTAAGCACTGATAAATAGTAAATCCAGAACTTGTAACACAAAAAGATCACAACAGACTTTTTCTAGTAATTATTCCAATAGTAAAACATTAAAAACCTGAAACAATGTTCTGCTCAATCCTGTTTGTTTTATTATATAATGGAGATTAACATCAGGAGAGGTCTGGAGAGGGCAATTGACTAATTGTGAGAATTTATTTTAAAAAGTTAAAAAACTAAACATGTACTCTTTGGAAGCAAAAAAGAAGTAAATATGACCTCAGTGAGGTCTAGTAAAATTCTGAAGGGAACAGAAATGGAAGATGATAGTAAGTTTACTTGATCTTTTTGTCAGTACAAGAACTAGTATCATAAACTCAAGCTAAGTAAAGGTCAAGCCCTAAAGGAATATCATATATCCAGAGAATAGTTAACTAAAGTAAGTTATATGCATTTATTTGAGTGTCTGATTTAAATAGATGCAGACATATTTATCTCCGATCGCTCTAGAATTCAGCATGGATATACATGTTCCTTTGTTAATGAAAACTGAGATGAGTTTTGGTATAATTTTGAGGACTTCACTAAGTGACAAACCCGCCTTTGACTTAAAAATGCTTCAAGGGTACATTTTCCTCTGTTGTTACCACCAGCCGTGCTACTAATCTTGGGTTTGAGTGCCTTCATTCTAATTTAGCATTCTAAACTTTTCTTTAAAAGATCTTCATGCAAGAACAGAAGCTTTTTGTGATGGGTGAACAGGTATTCTACTTCTTTTTGGACCTGCTAAATAAAAATGCAATTCCTTGCTGAAAGAAGCATCACAGACTACTGAAGTAAGCCCATTTGTTAAAACTATTAAAAAAAAAGTTTCAGAAAAAATGCCCAAAATACTAAACATTTGAAGGCAGGGTATTTCTGATACGCAGAAACTTCTCCAATGCTTCCTAGTTATACTTTCAGTGAAGCTTAATAACAAGAAACTCACTAATCTCGACTAGAAGAGTTAAGGGCACTTTGGAGTCCTTTGAAAAACCGCATGTAGTATTTATTACTTGACACCTAATCATGCATTGGTCAAATGACTTTTGTGATTGTAATGGTTAGGGTTAAACAAAGCATGGATATGAATAAGAAAATATACTCTCTTCTACCTGCCGTGCTTTATGTGCTGTCTCAATGCCATGATTTCTTAGACAGCTTAAAGCCCTTGCATCTGGGGAGCGCCCCACGTTCCATTCTGAAACAGCAGCACTGTCTGTCATCCACTGTAACAACAAAACAAATACATACACATATTTAAAGAAAACTAAAATACAGTACCTGCCTGGCAATATGATTCATGGTAATGCCATGCTTCTTCATGCAAGCCTGTCCTCGATAGTCAGGAGAGCTTCCTATTTCATAGGTAGATGTCGCTGCACTGTCTATCCTCCACTACAGAAAAACAAATTAATATTTTTATGTTTCCTTTCTCACTGCTTATATTTCTACTAACTGACTATGAGACAGTTATTTCTTACACAGGAACAGAAATAGCTTACCTTATTTTCAACTTTTTCATCAGTTACAAGTTTTCTAAAAACTGCTTCAGCTATTGGAGAGCGACAAATGTTTCCTACAGAAACAAGAGATTAAAGTGAAATTTCACATGATTAAAAATAAACAAACCAAAAAAAAAAAAAAAATCAGTAATTGTGTGGATTTTCCAGATTAAAGATTTCTATTTACTTAGGTAGAATGGAGATTGCTCATGTTATTATAGCCCAAGAGATTCTGCGAGGGTGGAAACCAGAATCCTGCATCTGGGTTAGGGCAGTCTCCATTACCAATACAGATTGCAGGATGAGAAGGACCTGGGGACACCAGTGGGTGAAAAACTGGATGTGAGCCGTCAATGTGCATTTGCAGCCAAGAAAGCCAATCGTATCCCGGGCTGCATAAAAAGAAGTGTGGCCAGCAGGTTGGGGGAGGGGATTCTCCCCCTCTACTCCGCTCTGGTAAGACCCCACAGGGAGTACTGCATCCAGCTCTGGAGTCCTCAGCACAGGAAAGACATGGACCTGCTGGAGCAGGTCCAAAGGAGGGCCACAAAAATGGTCACAGAGCTGAAACACCTCTGAATGAGAACTGGTTTTGTACAGCCTGGAGAAGAGAAAGACTGAGAAGATCTTACTGCCGCCTTTCTATATATAAAGGGGGCTGTAGTGACAGGACAAGGGTCAATGGTTTCAACTGAAAGAGGGTAGATTTATATTGGACATAAAGAAGAAATTTTTTAACAATGTGGGTAGTGAGGCACTGGCACAGATTGCCCAGAGAAGCTGTGGCTGCCCCCTCCCTGGCAGTGTCCCAGGCCAGGTTGGACGGGGCTTTGAGCAACCTGCTCTAGTGGAGGTGTCCCTGCCCATGGCTGGGGGTTGGAACTAGATGGTCTTTAAGGTCCCTTCCCAGCCAAATCATTCTATGATTCTATACTATCCATTAGTCTCTTGAAATGCATGTTATTGTATGAAAAGATACAACTTATTAAAATAAATAGGAGGAATATTGTGTAAGCACACTGCTCTTTTCTTCTCCTCTACAAAGAATCCGTGATCACAGAGAACCTGGCAAAATTAAGGAATTCAAGTGGCAGCAAATCATCTTTATCTTCCAGTCTTCCTACACACTCGCAAATTTCAAGTAATGCTTTAGTAGAGAATCATAAATATTTGCCTGAAGTATTTACAGTACTACCTACCTGTTAATAAAAACTTTTGGACACTCTAACACTTTTTGGACATTCTAAAACACAGCCACCATCACTGTGGAACCAACACAGTGAAACAGCTGAACAACCTGTAGTACAAATGGTCCTGAACACTGAAGGGAAGTCACTGCAGTTCAAATTGAACCCTCATCAAGAGCAGCTTCCAGATACCAATTCCAAAACCCCACAAAAGAAATCAATTACACAAGCACTAAAAACACCTCAGGAAAATAAATTTTCCAAATTTTTTTTGTTATAAATATGAAGGATTAGGAACAAAACATAACTAACTGATGGCAAAGTGCTATCCATCAGCCAACAAACAGTTAAGATACTTATTTATATAAATATGTAATCTGTCCTCCCTTCCAATGGCCTCCAATTGCACTAGTCACTTGATCTGACCTTATTGTCAATAAGAACATATTTCAAAAATGAAATAGTGTCCTGTTAAAAAACTAGGAATAATGGATCTACAGCATTTTTGCTCCACTACTGAAACTGTAACTAAGTTAACCATCTAAGGCAGACCTCTCAAACATGCATGCAAAAATATATATTCTTTGAAAAAGAACGAAATGACTCAACTACAATAAAAGGTCTATTCAGCTACGATGGATATTCATAATATTTGATATGTCACCCAGATGCACAATAAATCATACAAATAAATCTTCACTTTCCATCGAAAAGAATGAATAACTTTGCTCATCCCTGACAGAATTCTGAGTAGGAAAGTATAAAATAAAAATGGCAACACTAATTTCTATACCTTTAAATAAGTCACTCTTCTAGTACCAATTAAACTATTTACAAATCTCAGACAGTAAAAAAAATGAAATGCCCATGAACAAAGTTAAATTTCCAGAAGCAAAAAGAAATTTTCAGGTGAGTCAGCCTCATTTTCATGCCTATAGAAAATATCAAGGTAGATACTTCACTGCTATAATCTGGCATTTAAAAACTTGCTGTCAATCATGCCAACTATTAAAAAAAATAAGTGAGAAGTGAACTCCTGAATTAATATAAATTTGCTGTCAAGTTTTAGAGAACGTCAAATCACTAAATGGGCAAAAGGAACTGGCTAACCATTGAGAAACTGATCTTGCTGAAACATTGAGTTTCAATGGCAGTATCTCTTCCAGGAGAAAGCATACTATTTCCTTTGTTTGAACTAGTTTATTCCAAGCAGAGAAACTAAATCAGTCTTGAAAGAAAAATAAAGCAGGAAAAAGTTGATTTTATTTATAAAATAAGTGAGAAAACAGGTTAGTACTTACTAATTATAAAAATGTTAAAGAATTTGGTAATAAATTAAAAAGTCAATCTCAGTTCTTTAATTCAGTAAGCAAGTTAAGTATCATCAACTTAATTTTAATAGGAAACAGAGAGAACATGGTAACATACAGCATGAGACAAAAGAACCTTCATAATCAGTGAGCCTAATCCTTTGATATTGCAGACAGATACAGCATCACTTCTCTTACAAACGCATCAAGCTCTCATTTAAGGATCATCTGAAAAGGCTATTCCAGATACTCATATCCTGTGGTAGCCTGAAACCTCCCATTTCCCACTTAATATTTATTCTTGGAAGTCTATGCTCATCTGATCATGGTTAACATCACTATTTTAAAAAAACTTTCTCTCCTTCAACAGCTACAGAACCCTTGTCAAGCATAGCTGTGCTAAACCAAACAAAGCTCTCAGTCTCCTCACAAAATTAACTGACCCTGATCTAATCAATCCAGCTAAGTCAACTTTGCACTTGTTCTAATTTGGATTTATTTTTCTTGAATACGTACAAATAAAACCAGAGTGCAGTAAAAGTTTTTACCAATTTGTTTTATAAAAGAAAAAAACACTTCTGAAATATTTACTTAGCTCTTTTAAAAACAACCTGAGGTAACTTCTACAATCACATTTGACTCCACGAGTATCAGATTTGCACTCATAAGCCCCTACTTCTAATTTGTCCATCCCCTTTCCTTCTGTTGCTTCAAACAGGTGACCTTTAAGTCTTCTTTCTAAACTATTAAATTGTTTCCATTACAGCAGTTGTTGAGACCATCCCCTTCTTCCTATACAATATTTCTCCCACACATGATCCCACACAACTATGCATGAACAGTAAATGTCATTACTACATTCAAAATTTCAGTAATAAAACAATTATTAATACTATTGGTGCTATTAATTCATTAACTAGCTCCTAGAATTTCAAAATGGTACTTTTGAAATAAATCCTTCATGGCTTTTTCTACTTGATTAACCTTCTGCCTTACCTGGACTGAATGACTTGATCCAAATTTTCACTCTTTCTAAAACCTGCTCACTACTTAAAATATTGTTATATCATCTTTGATGATATCAAATATCATGAATGGCACCATGATCACTGATTAAATACTTTAACTACCACTGCTAGCAATAACTAGAAACTGCAGTTGTATTATTGTCTGAAACAAACACATAACATAGTTTGTGACTTAAAAATTAATGTCTTCCATAATGACACATTCCAGATATTACCCGAGGTATTAACAGTACTACAGAACTGCAATCACCAACCCTATCTATCATTAAGAGACTATGGACAGAATCCCAGAACTGACTTAATACAAGCCCTTTTCTCCACATACTCTGCAATATTATTTTCACCCTAACCAACATTGTTTACCCATGCTATTCCTTGCAACCGTTGTCATTCATCTCATCATTAAATGTAAAGCCCTAGCTTATCTCACTGACATATGGAAACTTCAATCCCTGTTTTTCAGTCATCATCCCTTTCCCACTATAATTTCTATCAATTTCATATCCAGTTTTACATCCCACATCTGCCTTTCCAGCTTTGTCAAGGCTCCTCACAAATGCACATTTCCTAAATTAAGGATTGACAGCCGTAATTGGGAAATTAAGGGGGAAATCTCACAAAAAGGTTCATAGGGAGATTACCTTCCTCCTTGGACTTCAACCATATTTTCCTTAAATGTTATCTACACCTTATCTTTGCTACCTATCCCCCTCTGGTGTTCCTTTCTCCTGTGTTGTACTTCTGACTGATCTGATCATGTTCCTTTTATGTGGACTGTAACAGCATCAAAATTCTCTGAATTTCCATCTTCTCCCTTCATTTTTTAAATTTCAAGCTCTTTAAGTCATAGTCACATTTTCAATCATAGAAAACTAGCACCCAAGTTGCCCAGAGTTTGCCCATTGAAATAAACCCTACAAACATCTCCAAATACGATGATTCCACGATAAAAAACTTAAATTTTAAACACAGAATCAGTACTGGAACCATCTGTTGATCACTTCTATGAAATCATGCTTTCTCACTCATTTTCTAGGAACAAGGACTCCACTGACTGTTATCCCAGCCAATGCTTGGTCTTTTGAGTTCTTACTCCAGTCTCTGCATTAACCTTTGACCCATTTGTATACAGAAATTGAAGCACCGATTCCACTGACAGGAAAGACAACTTGAATCCATTTCATGCTCAGGTCTGTAGCTCATCTCTAGGTACTATTGATACAATCATCTCTTAATTGTTTTAGTATCTTCATTGTTCCTTATTCAGCTCTCTTAACTCTTTCAGACCTTCCCCAAATGCAAAAAAAAATGCTTTTCTCTTCTTTATTTTTCTGTCTACTGTTTGCAATAGAAGTTCTACAGCTTTCATCCTCTCACATTTAAAAAAACTGCTTTTAATTCTACTTATCTTTCCATGCATGGTCACTTCATGTGAGTGACTGTAGTAATTCTTCCCAGTATCACCTGCATCATCCATAAGGTCCCCCTCACACTCAAGTGTTTAAAGCTTACTACTCACTCTATTCCATTCTGTATTCAAATTCCAATCTGAATTTCATCATGAATCCTAGCTCTCTCCAGTTAAGTCTATCCTGCCACACTCAGCATTCAGTTAGCTTTGTAAGGAACCATTCACGGCCCTGATTTTAGTCTGTATTCCCCGGCCTTTCCATTCACAGACAACTTTACTGAATACTTACACTCTTTCTCTGAAACACCCAAGTATATAGCTACCTAAATGACATCATCTAACTTCCATATATTGCCCCACTACCAGCACACAGTGGGATTTCTCTAGCTATATGTGTGTGTGTGTATATATATATATATATATATATCTCTAAGCAGAATTCAATTTTCCTCAAGATATCTAAATGGGGATGTCTGCAGGAGCATTAGGCTTCCAAGTCCCTAGCCAATCAAGGCTTACTTGATGTAATCAATGTCAACAGCAGTATGACTTGTCGGGATTCATGGTAGTCAAACCATCAGCTACTTATCTGAATGTTCACATTTTAAAAATATTTCTCTGCAGCAAGATTAAAGAATCATAGAATAGTTTGGGTTGGAAGGGACCTTAAAGATCATCTAGTTCCAACCCCCTGCCATGGGCAGGGACACCTTCCACTATATCAGGTGCTCAAAGCCCCGTCCAACCTGGCCTGGAACACTGCCAGGGAGGGGGCAGCCACAGCTTCTCTGGGCAACCTGTGCCAGTGTCTCACCACCCTCACAGGAAAGAATTTCTTCCTTATAGATAATCTAAATCTATCCTTTCTGTTTAAAACCATAACCCCTCATCCTACCACTACACTCCCTGATTAAGAGTCCCTCCCCATCTTTTCTGTAGCCCCCTTTTTAAGTACTGGAAGGCCTCAACAAGATCTCCCTGGAGCCTTTTCTTCTCCAGGCTGAACAACCCCAACCCTCTCAGCCTGTCCTCATAGAGGAGGTGCTCATCATCTTTGTGGCCTTCTCTGGACCTGCTTGAGCAGGTCCACATCCTTCTTATGTTGGGGGCCCTAGAGTACAGCAGGTGGAGTCTCACAGGAGTAGAATAGAGGGGGAGAATCACATTCCTCAAAATACTGGTCATACTTCTCTTGATGCAGCCCAGGACATGGTTGGCTTTCTGAGCTGTGAGTGCACATCACTGGCTCATACTCAGTTTTCCATCCGTTAATATCCCCACATCCTTCTCCACAGGGCTGCTCTCAATCCACTCACTGCCCAGCCTGTACTTAGGATCACCCTGACCCGTGTGCAGGACCTTGCACTTGGCCTTGTTGAACTTCATGAGGTTTGCATGGGCTCACCTCTCAAGACTGTCAAAGTCCCTCTTGACATTCCCTCCCTCCAGCAACACCACACAGCTTGGTGTCCTTGGTGAACTTGCTGAGGGTGCACTCAATCCCACTGTCCATGTCACCAGCAAAGATGTTAAACAGCGCTGGTCCCAACACCGACCCCTGAGGAATACCACTTGTCACTGCTCTCCACTTGGACACTGAGCCCTTGACCGCAACTCTTTCAGTACAACCATCCAGCCAATTCCTTATGCACTGAGTGGTCCATCCACCAAATCCATGTCTCTCTAATTTAGAGACAAGGATGTCGTGTGGGACAGTGTCAAATGCTTTGCACAAATCCAGGTGGATGATGTCAGTATTTAGCTATATCTAAATGCATATAATGGACTGTGACAGTTGAACCTGGAAACTCAAACCTCGCTGTAAATGTAACCTAATTTCCTCATACCCAATAAATTAACTGTCGTTTTAGAAATTATTTTATGCAGTCTAGAACTCTGATGGCAATACTCACACTCAGTCATTCCCAACAAGCATCAATGTTCTGAGGACCCAGCCAAAACCACTTTGCTTCCTGTTCACCTGTCTTACAACTGTTCCTCCACACATGGAGGAGATCAGTAAGCCAGTGCCTAGCCTAAGTTGCCCATGCATCTTGGTATGTTATAGTGGACAAGTCATCAGAGAGAAAGAGGCCAACTTATGTAACACAGCATCATATTAAGCTCATTTCTGGAACTCAACTATTAATTAGATGAACTACTTAAGTGTAAAAAGAGCAAATTGCATTTTGGTTCACCTCCAATTTTAATTATTTCTTTGACTTAAATGAAAAAAAAATTCTTTCCAGGTGCCTTTTCATATACTGTAATTACATATGTTGCTGGGTGTTTCATTTATTTCGAAGTGATGAGGAACCCTTATCATTAACGTAGTTATGCACATTAACTAGATTGTATTTTGTCGTGTAATTAATATCTGCTTATCTCATTACAAACAAAGAACAGAGTCAATAGATATTTCAGTAATAGGTTTCTTTTAAAATAATGTAGAGAGAAAGTGTAACTTTTCATGAAGACTTGAACTTCCAGGGATCAGCTCTCACTCAGTGAGAAATTTAATGTGCTCCATTAACAACACAGAATACTACAGATGAATGCAGTTCTAGAAATCTGTTTAGGACTCTTGTCAGCAATAACCACAGATATTATTTCTAATAAAATTTAGGAGGAAAAAATCTATTAAGGCATAAAGTATTACTCTTCAAGGCTAACAAAAAAAATAAGCAAACTTAAAGCAGCAAGTTGCCTCCAAAACTTAAATTAATAGAGTATATATTTGACTGGAAAAAAGAAGTGCTTGTCATCTCAATTAAATTTTATGTCACACATCACATACCATTATGGTTATTTTTTATAACCTAGTAACTCAGAAGAGGAAATTTAAGATATTTACAACCCTTGTTTTAAAAAAAATCCTATTACATCAGTCCCGACTTGTTCACCCTTTTCTCAAGCTTAATATTAATAATTTCACTCCACACCTAAATTTTTGTAGTATCTTCCACTAATAACAGTTCCTCTGAGACTCAACTGGATTAGGAACTTGTTACAATGCAAATCACTATTGCGGGCTTACAGACCCATATGTATGAATTGTTTCATGAAGATTACTACTGCCTTTAGAACATAGTGTTTGGAAAGGAGGATGCGTATTAATTAGAAGTTCTTACACAGAAATGCTTGTCTAGGCCACTGGCTCCCAAAAAAACTGATAATCCCTTACTAAATTATTATTAGCGGCTGATTTTACACTAAGGTAAACATCAGAACATATTTCACAAAACCAAACTTTTGTTTTGCTATTCAATTAATCTGCATTTCTCCTATTACAACAGAAAAGCAGATAGCAAAAAACCCCAACATAATAACCAATGGTTTTGTAAGAAAACTGGAGAAATGCCAGAGATTCACAGGGATCAACTCTCAGCACACAGGTAAGATTATAAGGACTAGGCAGCAGATAAGAGCAGAAAAGCCCTCTTTGATCAGAGCAAAGAGCCATTTAAGATGCTATCCTCAAAAGGAAGCAAAAGCAGATTTTTAGAGAAAGTATGTACAAAATGGGACATGGCTCTGTAATCCATATAGTCAGGCTTGCAATCCGTTTGTTGTGAAGATACAAAAGATCATCTTGTTTATCAGTAACCAATTGTCTTAAGCTTCAGGAAAGCATTCAAACCCTTTCTAATCCTATTTACACTTCCATTTTCTATGACTTCTCATGACAGGATGACAGGATGTCATGACACAATTTAAACACACAGAATATATTTTAAAAAAAAAAATTTCCTAGTTCTTCATTTAGCTTCAGAAAAGTTTTACTCTTTTCACTCCTTTTCGTGATGGCCATAATTTCATAGATCAAAACCATCTCCAACTCCACCAAGTTCTTTTTCTTACTTATAGGCCTAACATATTTTCCTTCTTCTTAAGAGACTGATCCATTAACTTCAGCCATTCTTGCCACTGTTTTCTCTCCCTTTTTAACGTCTGGCGCTCAGGGCTGCAAACCGCGCCCGGGAGGTACGGCTGCAGACAGGTAGCACCGGGACACTTGCTGGTGGATCCCTCATTCCCTCCTCGGTGTTCTAGAAGGTAAGCACCGAGCAACCCCCACCAGAAAGCTATTCCCAACCACCACTCAGCGCTCCTCTTGAGCAGCGGTTTTTAATTCTGAGCTCACGTTGGTTCATGCGTATTTAGGTGCCGCTCTTCCCCACAGATAACCTTACGTTTATCAATGCTGGATTTCACGTGTTATTTCCTACTGATTACTCCGACCTATCACAAAGACAAACGGAAAGGAGATGGAAACAGCCTTCCGCCTCCCTTCTCGGCTACTCCTCCGGCCCTCCCCGGAAAGGCAGACATGCCCAGAGCCACCCAAGGGTTCACCGCGACCCCGCCGGGCGGGACCGCTCCCCCAGCAGCGGCCTTGGCCCCACCGCGCTCCCTCACGCCCGCCCGGTACCCCTGACCGAACAGCGGCGGGGGGAGGACGGGGGAAGACCCGCCTCTCCCCCGCCCGGCTCACCCAGGCACACGAAGAGCACGGACTTCACCTCCCCCGCCGCCATCTTCGGTCGAGGCCAGCCAGGCACGCGGGGAGGGGACCTTCCCGGCTGTCGCGCCGCCTGCGCCTCGCTTTACGGCACCGGCCGTTACAGCTGGCCTCACTTTTTGCCCGATTTGAGAAAAAACGGCGAACTGTGAACCTTTCCCAAGCACAAGTGCACGCACAGGGGGTGGGGGGACACGGACACGGGCAGGGCGGCGCCGCACGCGTGGGCGGCAGGCAGGCAGGCGGCTGCCTCGGCCCCGCCCGCCTCACCTGCGGCAGGTGCGCGGCTCGGCGGGGCCGCCCCGGCGCGGCCCAGTGCGGCGGCGGCAGCAGCAGCAGCGAGGAGAAGTGAGGCGGAGCAGAGCGGGGGTGTCCCGGCCCGGGCAGGAGTGAGTATCCCCGGGGGGACAGGTGGTCTTCTCAGCGGAGGAAACGCGGCGGAGGGCTCCCGCTCTCCTCGGTTGCCGACGAGGCTTCCCCCACTGAGGCAGCCGCCCGCTCAGTCCTGCCTGCCGCCTCCTCCTCCCGGGTGGGCGGCCGTCTGTCCGGCGAGCCGCGGGGGCAGGCGGGGGGGGGGGGGGGGGAGGATGCTACCCGCCTTCCCGGGCGCTGGAGGAGCCCCGCAGAAGGGCGCGGGGCGCTCCGAGGCCGGTCAGCCCTTGGCGAGCCGCTCGGGTTGCTGCCCCGTGGGTCTCTGCCGCGCGGAGCCGGTCGGGCTCTCGCCGCAGACTAAGTAAACGTGCGCTTAGACCGCGAGCAACGCTTAGGTTTTCCATTAATTTCCCTTCTCGCCCAGTGCTGCAGCATGTGCGTCCTCCAGGTGGAAATTTAAGAAGCGTCAAATACAGTGTTGGCTTCATCAGGGTGCTGGTGAAGTTGAGCACATGCACTCTTCGTTTTCCAGAAGAGCTTCAGTATTATTGTGTCTGGCTTCATCTGTTGGGATATCCCACGTACCTGAGTCGGGTTTGGAACGCTGGCAGCCCGCCCGTGATGGTAGGGTGTGGCCAGGGCTGGATTCCTCTGCTGCTTTTAAAACTGATCTGCCTTGTTTTTTCAGTCAAAATTCAACACTTCGGAGGTTAAAAAAAAAAAAAAAATCAGATTCTAACTTTTGTGCCAAATCTGTAACTTTCAAATGAAAGTGAGTAATTCCCTCTGGAAGGGAACACATAGCACATTTCCTTTTATGCAACTTCATATGCTGGCCTGTGTATGTCACTTTTTTTTTTTTTTTAAATGCAGTTGTACAACTTCATTTTTTAATATTTATGTGTTTTACTTGGCAGTGAAAATGATTGGTAATCAGAAACGCTGACTCTCTGTCCAGCGTTCCCCTCCTTAAACACTGCCACACTCTGCTGTCGCACAGGTCTCCTTGCAGGTGTTGGGAGTGCAGGATGGTGGTTCCAGAAGGGACTCATGGCACTGCTCAGTTACCAGATGTGGCCTCGGCAAAGGAGAGAAGAGGGAGATGAGTCAGTTGTATAATTAGCACACGTAGCTCTGCCATGTTGTGTAACCTGAGCGGCGTTGAGTGCCTTTATTCCTGCTTTCTGTCAAGTGGAGTGCCTTGAGGTGTCAATATACGAAGTAGATTCCCCACCACCACCACCTTTCTGTGCATTTGTGGGTCAGGGGAAGGTGAGGCTGATATGGAAGTGAGGGCTGTCTGACGCTCATATAGCACCCAGTATTTGTATGTGTATATGTTACATGTAGGTACATGCCAAGCTCTAACTTTGAGACAAAGTATTTAATGTTTCCATGTCTTGGGAAGAATGAGGAGGATCATTATCTTAAGCATTGTTCTGCAGTCCCAGCCTTCAGTAGTGGAAGAGTCACAGTCAGTACCTTCTTCAGTTAATGTCAACTTTGTTCCTTTGAACTGAGCTGTGACAGAATTCACCATTGTTCTTTGGCTTGTGTCATGGTTTCTCACCACTAAGAATTACTATTTCTGATGTGTTAAGCTCTCTATATTTTGAGTGTTTTTTAAACATCCATTACATTGTTGTAAAAGAGCCTGTAATGCAAGACTGCTATGGAGAATAGGTTCTATGACTTAGTGGGAGAGAAGTGCTATTGTGAGCAAGACAATCTAAAAGCTTAGGTAGAAACAGGGCTCTTCAAACTCTTGATTAATAAACATCAAGTGCTGACACTTTTTTAATGTTTATTCCTTTTAGTTTGAAGAAATGTTTCTTGTGTGATTAATTGTTGAAATTAATTCATTGTAGGAATTAGTAACTTCTTAATTTGACACATGCACATAGGGAATTGGGATATCTATGAAATGGGGAAATGAGAGGGTCAGAATGATAGTGACAGTTTTAATAATAGAAGTGTTGACTATTTTCTGCAGGAAATAGCTGGAGTCTGTATTTTGTTAAGGTACCCAAATATTTTTTCATGTAGGTCATTGTAGCATACAGGGCTATTGTGTAGTGCATATTGGGGTGGGTGTGTTACATTTTTGTTCTCTCTGCTTCTTCCCTGGTGAGAAGATAAACAAGATGGGGTTTAGGATTTTATTTTTTTTCTGAAAAGCATGGCTTTGTTTTAGTTCAAGCTTTCTTCTGCAGAGGTTAATGTACTTTACCTGCTTGGATTGCCTTGAAGTGTATTCTCCATTATTAAAATAGAGTTAGCAAGCCAAAGCTGGGATGCCCGTTGTGATTTTGTCCTTACCTCCATGTATAAATTTCACATACCATACCAACTCTTGCGTTAACATGAGGAGAGACAGGCAGAACTGAATTCCTACCTCTGACTTAGCTTCAGTCATGCTACTTATCTTGCTTGGTGGGCAGCACCCTTTGGTTTACACATCAAACATATTACAGTAAGTGTATATGAAAGCCTTGCTAAAAGGGTTTCAGGTAGACAGTTTCCCAGGGCTTGGCTGGCAGGGCGGATAGGTGTGGTGGCGTGTTTCGAACAAAAACCTGCAATTCTGGTAGTACAAATTCTTGGAAGAGTTTACTTGTTAGTCTCAGACAACCCCCAGGGTAACTTTGCCTTTGGTGCTTGTTGTAGAGAGTACCACTGTCTGTATTCTTGAAAATGCTGTTTTCTGACTATCTTTGTACAAATTGAGTGATTTGTTCCCCATGCTCCTTGTATTTATTTTCTCCTAGTACAAAGGCTACAACTCAGTTGTAGAACTGTGGACTCGGTATTTTAGCATTCTTGTAATTGCTGAAAGTTACAAGGATTTTTGAAGACTTTTAGCTACAGGTGTTCCACTGCTTTGCCTCCCATGCAGTTGAACAGATGCCTGATGAGCTTTTTGGAACAAATCCTCCAATTCAGCTGTGCCTCAGTGACTGTCTTCACACAGCACAGGTCCTTAGAAATAAGGAGTTGAAACATCTTGCATATACAAAGGGAACACATTTTTCTTTCAAGTGCATTGTTCGGCTATGTCAGTATCATTTTAGCCTCCTGTATTCCAGCTCATCAGGAAGTTCATCCTTGTAGGGGATGAGAGGAAATTCAGCATCACTAATTAGAATTTCCTTCAAGCTGATTTCAGTGCAGAAACTGCTGGGAACCTAACTCAAATGCTTTTAATAATGTGGGTGGCTCTATGTGTTACAGGGTTTTTTTCAAATTCCTTGACTTTCCTTAGGGAAATAGTTAATTCAAAATGGGATTGAGGACTGATTTCCTATTAAGTTACCAAATTACATACATTATGTTTGGATTAAGTAAATCCTCGCTTCTTTGTTGAGAAAACTAATAAAAAATGTGCACACAGTAAAACTGTGGACATGGGCAGGTGGGATTGCATGTTCTGGGATTTTTTTAGCATTAACAAAATGGATATTCCAGAGGAAAAATATGTACTTCCAGACCATGGGAGCTCAATATGTAATTGGTAGCAAAATCCAAAAAGGCAGCCTGTCAACACCAGCAGCTCACCAAAAACCTTGTATGCTTTTGGGCATGACAGTATTCACAGTGACTTAGTTAACATGCATAAATACTTTTATCACATTTCATACAACTTAATTTATTCAAATAGCCTGTGTAGAGACTAAGCTTATTTTGGATGTATTATTTTATGTAATTGCTACATTTCAAATAAATTTTGCTTTGCTTTCAGTAAGGTCATCAGCTAACATCTTCAGTTTGTATCTCCATAAGCTTAAGTTTACAAAATCCCTGTGTTTAGAGGACAACACGTTAAAAACTTGACCAGGAAGGAGAAGTTTTCTACTTTTTAAAAGTCATAGCAGAAAGCCCTGAACCAAAGTTAGGTGCTTTTGAAGGCTTTGAAGAGCGATTTGCCTTTGAATATGGCTAATAGTGGAAGAAACACAAGTGCAGATTGTGGGTGAGACAGTTTCCCTCTCCAGCTTCAGAGCTACCACAGTTACATGCTTCCAATAATACTGGATTCCTTCAAGTTATCTTCAGAGGTAGTTTGATTTCCATAGCTCATAGTAATATATTAGAAGAAGACCCAACAAGAACCACAGGTTTACAGAGATGAGAACAAAGTGAGAAATCTGCTCTCCTATCTCCATTACTTCTGTGTTTGAAGTGGTTCTTTCTTGAATAAAGACTTGTGATTCTGTAGGGTTTATTCTGACTTCATACTGTGTATTTGCATACCAAAATCCAAATGTAAATGACTGGGTTTCTTGTCGTTGTTGTTTGACTTCTTAGTTGTCTTGGAATAAGCATACAGATGCAATGAAAGATTCCATACAGGTTTTCAACAGTACTAATCTTTAAAATTGCATTTGGCATTTTTTCCCCCTCAAATTACTATGATTTAAATATAGAAATATATATATGTAAATTCAGAAATTGTAAGCTTGATAAATTCAAGAATTTCTTATTGTAGCTCTCTCCCCAGTTCTGTAAAAAAAAATCTTCAAAACACTGTAAATAGCTTTATGTAGTGATAGAAATGTCTGTGAAATTCTCCTCTTAGAGAAATATAATTGTTGGGCTATTTTCCCTTGAGAAAAGGTGCTCTCTTCAGTTAAGTGACATACCTTTTTCGTATTTGAGTTCTTGAAGGCTGAATTTGTTGTCACTTTAGTATGCTCATGAGATTTTTCCTGTGCAAGGCTGTTGCCAACAGCTAACCTTAGCAGGTTATTGCAGGTGAAACAAGGAAAAACAGGCTGGTTTTAACATGGATAAGAGTAGGCGGGGGGGGGGGGTGTGTGTGTGTGTGTGTAATTTTCAGCTTTCTTTTTAAGCACCATTTCACTTCATTCTAATGTTTGGGAATAAAAATCTGATTGTTCTTATATTTCCATCTGTCTTTGGTGAACCTTGCAATACTTCCAACCTTGTTTTCTATAAGCTGCAGGTTCAGTGGACCTTTCTGCTCTGTTCTCCCACACCCTCCAGTTTAATGAAGTACCATCCAGTAAACTTCTTGTTACCCAGGGTGGGGAAGGAGGAAAGAGTAGTTAATTCACAGTATAAAAACCTTTAGGGTTTTGAAAGCACACATTAGAGTCTTCCAGTGCAGCTCAGCTGCCACTCTGCAAGGCCATGTAGTTCCTGCTCTAGTACTTGTACACTACCATAACTCTTAATGTCTCTGACAGCACTATCTACTCACACCAAGCTTGTCGAAGAACGGTACTGTAGAAAGGTTTGTAAAATTTCAGGAATCCGAGTAATAAGGAGCATGGTAGACATACATGAGATTAGTGTAAGGCTTCACTGTTTTATCCTTTTCAACTTTGCTTCCATTGCCTTATACGGATGTATTTTCTGTTGTCTTTTGTCTCCCTTGCTGTTCTCCAGGTGCCTTTGGCAGAATTATACAAGAGACAATTGGCATGAACCTCTATTTGGTACTTTCTCATTCCCTGCTACTGCCTTCCTAGACTCCTTTTTGCCCTACCATTAGTGCTTTCCAGCAGGATGATCAAAGTACACATTCTGAGGCTTGCTTCTTTCATGCTTGTTGGAGTCTCAAGGAAACAGTATCTGCTTGTTGCTGTTGGTTCCAAAACCAGGAGTAAGGAGCTCAGGCTCTGACAACAGAAGCCTGCTGGGTTTCAACCAAAGGGAGTGGTTATTGCCTTTATTTTATTCCACCCTTTTCTTCCAGGTTCCTGTTTAACTTCTGCATCTATTTCCTTGAGCTCCACAGATCTTTTCTTGACATTTCATTGACCTGGCTGCTTTGCTGTCTACCACTGGCATCAAGTGTTGGAAGTAGTAAATGGATGGAGGCTGGTGGAGACATGTTTAACGTAGTCTGCTGCTCATCATCCGCTGCTCTGTATTGCTTCACTTTTTCTTGGGTTAGGCAAAATGCTTACAATGCACGTCTTGCACGCTGTTCTCGGAATTCCAAGTACCAGGTGAATCCCAAGGCTGGAGCTGGCTGCCACAGTACCAACATGTTACACATCTGTGAAACCAAAATTACATTCATCTCTTTAATTGTAATGCTGCACTGAAAACTCTTGTTCAGGTTCTATTCCAGCAACTGCACTGTCTTGCTTTTCAGGTTTCTCTTTCCCATTAGATATTCTCCTTTAACCTTTCTTGTCTATGTTAGTTCCCATGTTTATGAGTGTTCTTAATTATAATTTTGAATGTTCTCCATTCATTCAGGCTTTTTAGCATTGCTTTTGCTGCTATAACCATGGGTATTTGCAAATCAGCTATGCTTTAATGTATTATTTAATGTATTCTTGTGCTGTTTCTGTGCTTTTTAGTGAAGTGAAAGTGAAGAACTGAATTACTGTCAGAGGCTCATAGAAGGTATTTGCCATTGTTTCTTCTTGGTTTTGTAACCAAAAAAACCCAAAACCACCTTCCACCAAATACATCAAAGCTCATACCGACATGGGCAACATATGTATGAAATCTGCATGTAAGGCTTTGTCTCCACTTTATGATCAATCTTCTTTGAAACTGTACTTTGGATTTTCAGGTTCTCATGTCACCATACTTTATTTCATCTGTTCATATTCAGCACAATTTTGACTTATCAGAATTAGCTATAGTTTTTAAGTAAAAAGGCTTTATTTATTCTTTATTACACCTTGCTCTGGTAATTTCACCAAATGTTCAGCCAACACATTATTACTGTTAGTCAGAATGTAAATCAGAGGCTGACGCACTTGCCTCATAAGCCTACAAATTAAGCAGTTAATCAATTTTGGTGTGATATTCCCCCATGGGGTTTGTGTTGCTGACTCACATATGCTCAATATCTTCTCCTTTCAACAACAAGCAGGAGTGCAAATGAAGTTTGCTCCCAGCTGAGCATTCGCTGGTCATGGCATTCCAAATCCATCAGTCGGTATATCCTCCTGATAGATGTTATTGTCTTATTGCTCCTGGTTACCTCTTTCCTGAGCATTACTTGAATACAAAACAGACAATTATATATGCATACTTAAAAGCTAATAGTGAAGGCAGTGCTACAGGATTATTTCTTATGTTATTGAAAGGGTAAATTGAACATGGAACTTCTGCTTATTTATAAATATTTCATACAGTATATTTAAAAGCAGGTGCTTCTGTAATATCTGTTCAAGAGACTTGCAATATTAAATCAGATTTTAGAAAAAGAATTCTACAGTTCAGATCCTAAGATAAGCTTGAGGAGGAGGAGGACAATTGGTGTAGAGAAGTTTAAACCATTTTTGATGTCATAGAAATCCCACTTACGGTTTTGTCTGTTTATACAGTGATTAAAATAAGTAGAAACAAGATTTTGTCTCTAACCTTCACTATAATCTTTAGCCATTTTATTTCTGTTATATTTTGGGACAGACACCACCATTTCATAGTGCAAACCTCCATGTACTACTTTTTTTAATTAAACAAACAAACAAAAAAAGAGTCTTGAATTGTCTTTGATGTATTTGTGCAATTTTTCACTTACTAGTTTATTTAACTGAAAAAACATAATGTTCTTTGTCTTTGGACAAAGTTTTATGAAACTGATCTAAAATTTAATAGTAAGAGTGAGACCTGACCCATACTATATAGCTAACCATTAAACTTTGCCTTTTTAGTGTTGATTCTCATCTGTGTCCTTCTTTAATCTTGAATTCTGTCAACAAAATCTTGACTGTGGTATAGCCTAAGAGGGAGAGCCAGACCTTCGCCTTTCTTCAGTGATAAAAATATTAGATTTTTTTTGCCATGGCTCTAGCAATCTTAGCAAAATGGGGGTCTAGCCAGGCTTTAATGAGCATCATATTGTACATAATTAAGGTCAAGGTGTGGGCTTGTTGTTTGGTTTTGCATTTTTTGTTGTTTGTTTTTTTTTTTTTAAACAAGTCATCAGTTCCTCAAGACCCATGTAGGCATCCTGCCACTTCCTTAGTATCTACATAACATTATGGAAGTAAATGAAGGGACTCAAAATGAGCCACTATGGAAAGAATCATATGATAGCCACTCTAAGTAACTGTGTTGATTTTCAGCAGTGTTTAATCAGTTGGTTTATTGATCCTGTCCATTATTATTAAAACCCTTCTGTTTTAGATATCCTTGCTTGCCAGTTAAAGTCACTTTAATTTTCATACCTATTGCTGTCCAAATTAAAATCTGGATGTAAGTCATTTTACTTGTAACACTTCTTTACATGGTGTAGCTTTGAGCTCTTTAGTTGGCAGTGTGTTCAACCTCTTCCTTTTTTCCTTCCCTCTTCTCCCCTTTGTATCTCTGCTGTGCTTTAGAAATATCACCCATTTCTTAGCCCATTTCTGAAAGCTCATGAATGTGACTCCATGCAAAGTAACTGACAGAATGTTACTGTCAAATCCTCCTGCTGGATTTTAGTCCAGAAAAATAATCCTGCATTGCTTCAGCCTGTGGCAGGAAGGGAAAAAGCAAGGGGCAATGGAAGTGTTAATTCTTGCAGATACCCAAGGGATGCAGAAGCAATATTGATACAGGAAACAAATAACATGAGGAGAAAGTGAGGTTTCTGCTGTTATTTTGAGGATGGGAAGTTAGGTTATTCTTGTGCTTACTATTATGGTGTACAGCTAGATGAGGACTCTCTCTCCATCTCCCCTATTCCCTGGTAATAAAGGAACCTCACACCACGTGGCACAAAAATTACCCTTTTAGAGGGATTGGAGTGGAAATACGTAATTTTTTATTTGCTTAGTTAATTATATTTTTCTGTGCAGAGTTTGCATTTGACAATATAATGTTTAGAATGATAGTGCAGATAAATCATAGAATCATAGAATGGTATCGGACCTTTAAAGGTTATCTAGGCCAACTCCGCCCCTGCAATGAGCAGGGACATCTACTAGATCAGGTTGCTCAGAGCCCTGTCCAGCCTGACTTTAAATGTTTCCAGGGATGGGACATCTACCACCTCTTTGGGCAGCCTGCTTGTAAAACCACTATCCTCATTGTAAAGAATTTCTTCCTAATGTCTTCCTAAATAGCCACATCAGGATAAGAATAAGCCAGGTAGGAATATCATGCAGGTATCTTGTGAAATTTTCAAACTAAACACTGAAAAGGGTTATTTTGACATCCTCCCTCCTGCCCCAAGGTTTGGTCAAAACCTGAATTTGAAACCAATTCTGTATTGAGAGTTGAAGAGACGGTGAGGTAGTAACAGTATTACTTTTGCTGGCTCATAAAGTTCAGCTTTGAATTGTCTTCATTTAAATAGTAACTCCTACGTGCACATAAACATGCACACAATTTTTTCTGGTAATCCATCAAATCTTTCTGAAGCAATTCTGAATCTGAAAATGCACATGAAAACTGTAAAGTGAATTTTTTTATTTTTTTTTAAACTCATCTGTTTGTGTTTGCAGACTTTAGTTCTGAAAACATCTCATCTCTTAGTTTAGCTAAGGGATTTCTCTTCTAATCTGTCTGAAATATGAGGGGGTTTCTTTTTTCCATTTTTAGTAGTAAGAATAATGTATTGGAGATACTCCTCCAAATTCTGAGATTGGTCAGAGAGAAGCAAGGGGGGAGAAGGGATGCATGCAAAGATAAGAAAGAGGAGAATGAGAAGAGCACAGAAGTTTATTTTATTTCTCTGTAATCTAGAAGCTGGATGATGCCTGCTTTTGCTCCGTAATGTTTCTCCCTGTAGTTTTTTTTGTCTCCACAATGTTTTTTATCTCCAGCGTGCACGTCTTATATCTTCATTGTCTTGACCACTTTACTAGAAGTTCTTCATGGTTAGGCATGTAACTGTCCATGTTACCACTGTTAAAATGAAGCATATCTTCCACTTTAATCTTACTGAACTGTAAGAATAATTAAGCACCATGAAATGTATATCTTGGGTAGACTGGGTAGGTGACTCTCCCCAAAATCAAGACCTCTAGACTTATAAAATATCTTAAGTGAAAACGTAGATATAGAAGTGGTCACCTGATTGTGTAAATGGACGTGCACTGTGTGTTACAATATTAATTATTATTTGCAAGTTATAATATGCTAAAAAGTGTATTATTCATGCCTTCTTGAGAAGAATGGTGTTGCAGTATGACTTTTGTGACTGCCTTGATATATCTCCATACAAAAGCAAAAATCTCCCTGTTTTTCTCTTACAACATGATGGTAATGTTTTCCCCTCTGACCTTGAAAATGTGATATGAAGTACAAACAACAGAAGCAATGGAGACATTTGCTCTAGCCCGGTTTGTTAATCTACCAAAAGTGACTGTGTGCTCATGTTTTGTTTGTGCTACACTGGACTCTTTTTGCTGTGTTCGTGTAGCCAGGTTCCAGCCTGGCGAACCACGGAAGAAATGCATATTCAAAACTCCTGCAAGCTGACTTACAATTTTAGTGCCATTGCAGTCAGAGAAAAATGCACACGCTAATAGCTTTTTTGGAAGGTTCTGAGGTCTTAGAGTTTAGTGCTGCACCTTCACCTGCCCTTTCACACACAGAGACTTGTCCATCGTCTTAATTTCTGGAAATGGAAGAATTAGTATGTATTCTCTCTGTTACTGCAATGGAATTTAGAGTCTGTTGCATTCTATGCATCTATTTCCTTCTGTTCCCAGAAAGGATGATATTTCTGCACAGGCTTGTGATGTCTGCTGTCACTTCAAACTCTCCAATGTTATACCTGCTGCATTTTCACGGAAGCCAAATGTTGCTACAAGCTTTTTTTCACAGGGGAAGGTAGTTCAGAGACTCAGCTGTCAAAATCTTTTTTTCTGGGAATCTTCCTTCTTGCTTGGAGAACATACTAGAGGACTATACTTCACGTTGAAAAGCAGAGGCGTAATTCCTGTTCTAGTCAACGGACCCTGGACAGAAACTTGGCTGACTTGCTCTTAGGTGTTTCACTTGGCCAGAGCTGAATTGCTCTCCAAGCTTCATTGATTTAATCTCAAAATGTATTTAGTACTCACCTTCATGATTTTGGCTGGGAATGTTGCCCAGAGTGAAGAGGTGAATGAATGTTCAGGGAACACCAATTAAAAAACTGGGCCACCTTTGACTGAAAGTTGTTTCTCTGTGCACAGTCTTTTCTATGCTTTTGTGAATTTAAGAACAGTAGAATTTTATGGAAATAACTTTCACTAGTTCTTTTCAGAAACAAGACATGAGGCTAGATACATCTCTGGTCTGACAATATATGCATGTATTACTAGGACAATTTGCTGCTGATAAACTTGATAATGGTGGGTGTCGATATGTCCAGACAGGAAAACAAGAATAATTTAAGTGGTAGCTTTGAAGGATTTTAGTAGATTAAGATTCAAGACTAACTTCTGTCTTTTTATCTGCACTAAGGCATCTTTTTGCACATCTACAGGTGAAATGTTACTATTCCTACATAAAGTGGTATTTATACTGTTGCAGAGTATTAATATCTTACAATACATGATTCTGTTCAGTAGTTGATTAATGACAAAAGATCTGGTAGATCTAGATGGAATTAAGACTTCTGTAGAATTTATGATCTCATGGATTTGTGGGGTAAATTTCAAGATTTTCTCTCTTTGCTACTGTAGTCTACAGCTTTATAAATCAAACATAGTCTATCCCTAATCCCTGCTTTTTCCTCCATTGAAATCTGCAGAGGTGCTTATGTTGGATCACATCGGAGAGAAAATATTGATAAGCCCTTCAACAGGAAATATATTTCTAAAGAAAATTTCTTGGTCTGAAAAAGAATTTTGTTCACTTTCAAAGCATCCTGCAAGTTTAGCTCTGTAAGAGAAATCATCTGAAGAGATGTTGACCATTTAGTGTTCATTGGTTAACAGTTGGCAGTTTGAAGGACGGCAGAATTGATGGTGGTACAGAGAACAGCAGTTAGAGTGATCAGTGATGGAATAACTACCTTGAAGAGAAACCAAAAAGGCTGGGACTCCTGAATGGGTGATGAAGGCTGGGGGGCTGTGGCTATTTATAAAAGCGTGAAGGTAGTGGATAAGTTGAATGCAGTAGTTGTTCACCAAAATTCATGAGACCTAAACTAGCAGGCATTCACTGTAACTAGTAGATTAATTTAAAACAAATTAAGTATTTCTTTAAGTAGCAGGTAATGAACTGCTGCTGCAGGAGTTCTGGAGGCAAAGAGTATCAGCAGGGTTGGAAAGGTTTTAGACAAATTCATATGCAACAAGCCCACAGATAAATAGTGACGGGAACAACATCCTTGCTGTTTCCCGTTTGGATTCTGAGGAAGTACAAGGGGAAGAGATTGCAGAAAAGAACCGGACTTGTGTGCACTTCATAAGTGGTGTCTTCTGTTACAACCATCAGAGACAAAATGTGGGTCTGATGCAGAAAGATCACTTCTTAAATTTGCTGTTTCCCCATGTCTGGTTTGAATCATTTTTGCTATACAACTTACACTTCTATTTTTATATGAGCTATCCTGAACTGACCATAGATACAATTTCTTATTTCTTTCATGTTTTACAGTGAATAACCCTATACCTTCAAACCTGAAGTCAGAAGCTAAAAAGGCAGCTAAAATATTACGAGAATTTACAGAAATAACTTCCAGAAATGGACCTGATAAAATCATACCTCGTGAGTAAAGTAAATATTTTGATTCAGCTGAAATCTCCAGCACTCCCCGGTGTTGCAGTCATGCACTTTTTACCAATTGCCTGATTTCACTGACCTTAATTTAGAGAGGAATGAAGATCTGGGGTGTCATAACTTTTGTGAAAACATTTTGGAAATAAAGGGGTTGGGTTTGCTCTGTTCTAGGCAGAGATTACTTACTGGGAGAGATCTTTTGCACGTTTATAGCTACAGGGTATCTGCACGGGAAGGCTTACCCCTGGGGTGGACGAACAGTCTAATGCTTGCCCTGTGAATGTCTGTTCTTAAGGGAGAACCTGGAATAGTGGCTCTGGTTCTCAAACATCTATGTTTATTAGAATTAGCTACATGGAAATAAGTTGAAGGAAAGAGATCAGGGTGCATTTCCCCTTTGATACTGATCAAGCACTCTTACTTGCTCCTGTCCTCTTTATTTTTGCAATTCTTATTCTGTGTTTCTCCTAGTGTCTTGCTTCATCTGGTGTTGCTGGTTGTGGCTTTGAATTTATAACTGTTGTGTTCCAGAAAGTCTGTATAAGACTTGCAGGATGATGACACTTTATTTGGCACAAACACTATCTAATGATCTAAGCTGATTAGGCTGCTGTGTGTCACTGTGTTTTAAATTCAGACTCCTCCAAAAATCTGTAAAGACATGGATGTCAACTGTTTACTGCCTCTTTATCTTGCTAAGGGTAGCCATACACAATATTCGTGTCAACAAGCAAATTAATTCTGTATGAGCTAACTGGGATAGCTGAAGCAGTTGTGGCAGCGTAGAGATCAGCACAGGGCAGCGCTGGGTGGTTGACTGTGGAGTGGAGGTGTCATTATTGGTTCAGCTTTTTTACAGTTTTCTTTAAGTTTTTGCTTTGATAATATGACTCTTATGTGTTCAAAATTGTCTCCCCTTCTCTTAGAATTTCTCTTACAAGATCTTGAATGAATGATTTTCCTGTTTCAGCTCATGTAATAGCTAAAGCCAAAGGCCTTGCAGTTTTGTCTGTTATCAAAGCTGGATTTTTGGTGACGGCTCGAGGAGGAAGTGGAATTGTATTAGCTCGTCTTCCTAATGGAAGTAAGTGGATATTTTCCTTCATGAGAGAATTAAAACAAAAATAATTTTGTTTTCTTCATTATTTCTTTTCATAACATGAAAGCATGAGATGTGTGAGGAGTCAAGCCAGTAGGTGACAACATTTAATTTGAAAGATGTTTTCAAAATTTTGTACCTACTTTTAACCAGAAGTAAATGCTTTCACTATCTTTGTAGAAAAGGATGAAATATAAAAACATATGGTTTAAAACTCATTAGAAGAATGAATTATATCCAGTTGTGGACAACTGTATGATAAATAATTTATAACAAAGATTTGCTTAGATCATGATGGTTTGTATTTCTTAAATTCCTTCCTGTGGGATAAACCAGTCTATTTATGTGATTCCATTGTAATGGTTTTGAACATAGTTTTACATAGAGAATTTGTTAGGATTTTTTTAAACTGTAATAATAAATTGAGTATTTCTTGTAACGTGGTAAAAATTCTGTAAATTTTTCTTGTTTTGCATGACAGCCTGGTCTGCTCCTTCTGCAATAGGAATTGCTGGCCTTGGTGGTGGATTTGAAATTGGAATCGAGGTATAATTTTGCACTTGAAATACTTGTTGGTAACTATTTTTGCAAGAAATTAAAATGCTTTGACAAAGATCTAAATGTTGGTGAAAGAGCAGAATCTTATTTTTCTGTGTAAAAAATCTGTTATAAAATCATTTATACAAGACAAACAAAATAGGGATTTTGATCCTATCAGTCTAATTGCTTGGAGAAATTTAGATGAAAATGAGTGACAGCTGCTTCCTCAGTTTCTTACTTCTAGCAGACTTGATTTTTCCCTGAAGAAAATCATCTTGTCACTGTGTTCACATATAAGTCAATTGGAGTTAGTTAAAAGTATCCTGTACTTAATATTGTATCACATGCTTTATTTAAAGAGCACAAGGACTCCATCTGGCAAGAAACAGTGAAAGAAATTGAAGGTAGAGTAAAATGAAGCCTAGCTAATGTTACTGTACCTCATGCATTTCCCACTCAAACTTGTGATTACTGACTTCACCCTTCAGCTTGGGAGCATCAAAACTGATGGTGCCTCCTCAGCAGAAATGGTTAAGTAAGGGACTCTCGGCATCTTCAGAGAAATTCTGTTGATCTGAGCCCTGACAGCGCTGTGCCTCTGCTTCCTGTCTCTTCTTCCTCCCTGCTCCTTCACCCTTTTTTGTTACTGTTTTTCCTTCCTGTTCCCACCCTAGCCTCCAGTTCTGTCCTTTACTTTACTTTGTGTTTAGCTTCTGTTCTGCCAATGTCCAAAGAAAATCGAGGTAACAATGTGCTGCCAACAAGATGTCTTGCTATGGGAATGTGCTCTTCAGAAGCATCCATGCATAGATGGTCTGGGTGGTCCACACCAGCTCCCAGTGTATCTCCGACAACTAACCAGCTACCCCTGTCCTGACAGCCAGTTAGCCAGCACTCACATAATGAGCAACAGTTCAATATATTTTTGTATCCTCATTATTTACTGTGTGATCTCAGGCATTATTGCTGTGCACTTTTTAAAGGATGCTATGAATACAAAATTACTAATTTTTGTAAGGTTTTTTTCTTTGGTTTTCATAGCTACAGGATCTGAATGCATTACAAAACACTGAGTTTAAGCCCCAGGCTTTAGTTTGGGTTTCTTTTTTTTTTTTTTTTTTTTTTTGCTTTTATTACAATGAAAACAGACTGTTTGCATACTTTTTCTATGAAACTTTTCCTTTAATCATCTCCATCTGATATTTTAGATAATGTAACCATTTACTATTGATACTTACTCAATTTCAACAGAAGCTATTTCTGAGAGGGTGTTTTTATCTGAGCAATATGCTATCCTTCATTTGAAATTTTAGTCAGCTTACAAAATACTGTTTCCTTACTAGCATTATTATAACACAGTCTTACTTATTTCTTCTAGGGAAAAGATGCTATTCAGAAATACCTAAGTGGCTTAGGAGCCCAGAGTCCAGTTTCAGCATTCTTTTAGTCATATATAAGCATAAACCTTTTAGAAATCAGTTGAATTTTATTCCTGTAGGAGAGATTATAGTTGGCATAGTTGTAGTAGTAATTATGGGTGGTTTTAAACAACCAGAAAGAAATCAGAGACTTCAGAAGTCATAGTAAAACAACTTGGTACCTCAAATTAAAGATTAATTTTAAAATCCATCTAAATGCTTTCCTTGAAGGTTTTTTCACTATGGATTCATTTGGCTTTAGCTGTGGAATCATACTCTTAATGGGTAAGAGGGGGTAGCAGCACCCTGAATGACATTCTCTCTCCATCCCTGGATGATTCAGAAGCTACTGTCAGCCATCTTTTGTTTGGGATAGGGTGGAGGTTACCAGGAGGCTAATAATAAAAGCCTCTCTTACGCTGTGTGTAATACTTCTGGGCCAGCCTTGTTTTGCAAATAATCTGGTATTTCCTCTTGTATTCCCTGCTGTCATTATTTGGAATTTGGGGTAAGTTGAAAGTTTTTTCTGAACCTGGCTTTCAGTCAAGTCCGTCAGATGAAAGATCAGGCACAGTAGTCCTTGGGTAGTCAATATATCTGTTGAAAATCCATCATCTGTTGATAATCCATCACACTAAACTACAAGTGTAATCCACTCTGTTGAACAGGCTGGTACTGCTGCAGTAATTTTTAATACATGTAGTGTGTTTACTGATCTTTCAGGTAAGATAGTGATCTTTATGGGATCATGCTTGTGTTTGAAAAACTTTTTCCTTCTTTAAAATGCTTCCTAGTTTGGGAAAAACAGTTTTAGGAGACTTTTGTTGTAATCTGACAAATCAAAGAGTTATAGGTTTACAGTACTGATGGTAATAGGCATCAAATTAACTAGTAGTACTAGTTCTTTGATACCTGCATTTTGTGTCACAATCTAGGCAAATGAAGTCGTTTTAAAAATAGTGATTTTCTTTTTTTTCTGTTTTTCATTTGAATCTTTCAAATACCTTGATAGTTCTTCAGTTATTTGTTTCAATAGTTTTGTGAAGAAACTGGCTAAAAACTTAAAAGTTAAAGTCTTAAAAACTTAAACATGGATTTATATATATATATATATATATTAAACCCCTTATTTTCGGTCAAGGAAATAAAATTTTGTCAGTAATGGGAAAACCTGTATCTCTTGGTGTTTATTCTTTAGACAGTAATTTTTGTTTACTAAGTTCTGTCTTGCTGTTATTAGTTCAGTTATGGAAGGCTCAAAATTATTTCCTTAATCTGATCTCTCTTCACATCTAAAAACACCTTCATAATTGTTTGCAAAAGCCATAGCAAATAAAAATTTGTTAATCAGGAAATTCTGAATTAAAATAGTGTTTCTGTTACTGCTGTTGTTTATCACATATTGACCATATCAGCATTTTGAAAAAAAAAAAATCATTCAAATTTGAATAAAAAGGTAAGTGAAAGGATTTTTAGTTTCAAAATACTTTGTAGAAAAAGAATCGATTTGTTATGAAAATTGTTTCAAAAGACTCCTTTACAAGAAAGCAAGTAATTCTCTGAGAGAACAAGAGATTTTTCACTTCAGTTAAAACCTTGATAGATCTGGAGCCAGTTTTCATTTGCAGAAGGGGGATATCTTCGATACTCTCACCTGTTTTCCTGCAATACAGAAGATACTTCTCCCATGCCATTAGTTCTTAAAAAGCATGGTACTTTTATTTGATATTTTATAGGTTTCAGACTTAGTGATAATATTGAATCATGAAAGAGCGGTAGAAGCTTTTGCCAAAGGAGGAAATCTTACACTTGGAGGAAATCTTACTGTGGCAATTGGACCTCTGGGGAGGTGAGTGAAATACTTTCCTAATATGGGGTAAATTTAAATATGGAAGTTAATTTTTAAAGCTGTATATAAACACTGATGTGGCTTTTTTTGTTATGTTACAAAACAACCTGGGAAACCTGTATGTTGACTGGGCCATATTGTTCTTGTAGTGTTACACCTGTTCAATCTCTTGTTGCTTTTTGTTGCTTTTTTTTCTTTCCTGATAATGACATTTGTTGGTAGAAGGAAAGTGTTCTGAGATTTATTCTCTTTTTGCAGGAGACTGCTTGGCTAGGCTCAATAAAGAGCACAGGTGCTACTGTGCCTGACAACTATTATTTTTATTAACCTGTGGGTCTGTGCTTTCTGTCACCACAGATCTGCCTGACAGTAAATAAAATATACACCAAACAATTACTTTTAAATCTTAAGTGGTTAAGCCAGTTTACTTTGAAGTATGAGATGATATAATCACAGAATAATTTAACTTGGAAAGGATCTTCTGATATATCTACTCCAACCTCCTGCTTAAAGCAAGATCTGTTATGACTTTAGATCAGGTTGCTCAGGCATTTTTTTTCCAGCTGGTTCTTGAAAACCTCCAAAGATGGAGACTGCCTAGGCTCTCTGAGCAACCTGCTCTACTGTTGGGCTGTCCTCATGGTGAAAAGCTTTGCCTTTCATCCAGTCAAAACATTTCTTGTTTTATGTTCATAGCTTTTTATCCTTCCACCATACACTGCTATAAAGACCCTGGCTTCATATTCTTAATTGCCTCTTCATAGATAATACTTAAAGGTTTCTTTTAGGTTCCCCCTAAGTCTTCTCTTCTCTTCTTTGCTAAGCCCAGTTGCCTCAGACTCTGCTCATGGGACATGTGCCTCCTTATGCCTTTGGGTTTTTTCTGATGAAGTTTTTACTGATGTTTTTTCATCTTTTCTGAGAAAATAAAAAGTTAATACCTGTTCCACAGATTAGAGAGATCTATGGATCAGGGGAGCGCAGTGAATGTTACCTGCCTTGCAAAGGTATTCAGTATGCTATCCTGAAACATCTCTGTGTCCAAGCGGTGGCCTAGGTGTCGGGGTGGGGCAGATTATCAAATAGGTGAAAAAACAGATCATGAGGCTCGAGGAACAGTGGTAAATGTTGTACTCAGAAGCCAAGTTTCTTTGAAATTCCTCAGGAGACTCTTCTGGGACCTCTCCTGATTGAGATTTTTATCAGTGACCTGGAGGAGGAGATGCAAAATATCTTTTTCAGGTTTGTGGATGACACCAAATCAGGGAGTGCAGCCAATATGCTTCAGGGCAGGGTTGCCATTCAGAGTGATGGACCTAGAAGTGTAGAGGAAAGATCCAACAGGAAACCTCAAGAAATTAAACAAGGACAAATGCTAAGTTCTGCACCCTTAGTTGGATAAACCCTTCCTCTGCAGTTGTGTAGGCAGAGCCTGCCAGGCTGGGTAGCTGTCCTGTTGAGAAAGTGCCGGGGACAGTAAACTGAGCCAGCAGTACATCCTGACAGGAGAGGCAGCGAATGGTGTAGGGGGCTGCATCAACAGAGCTGTAACCAGTAGATAAGGGAAGTGATTGTTCCCCTTTGCTTGGCAATTTGTAGACTGTGCCTAGAATATTTTGTCCAGTTTCATCTATGCAGTAGGTGATGTTTATAAACTTGGGTGTGTCCAGTGAATGGCTACTGAGATGGTGAGGAACACAGAGTACATGAACAATGAGGCTGGGGGAGCTCAGCTTATTTAACCTGGAGAAGCCAAGACCTTGAGGTCTTCTAAGAGGCTGCATTCCCAACAGGGTCTCACCAAGAAGACAGACCCCAATTCTGTGCTGAGGTGCATGGCAAGACAGTGAGAGATGGAAGTCATAAACTGAAATAAGGAAGGATCTGACTGTATATGAGAAAAAAATTTTCAACATGAGTATAATTGAGTAGTGACACAGAGTGTCTGTGGAATCTATATCCTTGTAAGTCTTAAAAATCTGGCTAGACAAAGCCCAGAGCACCTTGATCTCAATTTGATGTTGTACCCATTTTGCCCAGGACATTAGACTGGCTGACTGCCTGAGGTATCTTCAAACCTAAAATATGTGATCCTGTGTAGGACAAAAATTGTAACCTTCCAGTTCTGTTGAGATCTGATAAGGCCTTACTTGAATTATTTTGTGCTGTTTTGGGTAACATAAAATCAACAGGGATTTGGATATATTAAATAAAGTTCCAAGTCACCACAAATGTAATCAGATCATTTTAAAACACGATTAAACCATGAGTTAATAATTTTCAGACTTATGAATGCAAGAAGAGGACTAATGTGTGGCATTCACATGAGGCAATGGTCTGTGCTTCAGATGAAACCTTATCAAACAACTTAATTACTTTGTACCAGGTCCTGTCTGAAATAAGAGCTGAAAATAGATTTCAGATTTGACCCACTTGAATTTATTCAATAGAGTTTGTAAGAAGAGAGGGAAGTGAAACTCTTCCTGACTTTTAGTAGGATTAAAATAAAGAAAACAATTGCTGTTCATGTTGCAAAGCCATATTGAAGAATGTGAACCAAAACTTTTTTCCTTCTAGAAACTTAGAAGGGGATGTTGCCCTGAGAAGCTCTGCTGCTGTCTATACATACTGCAAATCTCGAGGTCTGTTTGCAGGTGTATCACTGGAAGGAACATGTTTAATTGAAAGGAAAGAAACAAATCGCAAGTAAGTTCTCTTCAAATCTAGAAGATTCAGTGAAGGCATAGTGACAAAATGAACTAGGACACAGTTTGCAAAATGAGTTTGTTGTGAGAATGTACTCTGCTGTGTTTAGATTTTCTTGAGGGGCAAAGGTTTCTTCAATTTAGACATCTTGCAGTGGGTATTGAGATGATGCTGAATGCTTAGAGATTATATATCTGTGGTGGATTGACCTTGGCTAGCCAACAGATGCCAACCAAGCTACTCTGTCACTCCCTCTTCCTCAACAGGATCGGAGGAGAAAAAAAAAATGACAAAAAACTCATGGGTTGAAATAAACACAGGGAGATCACTTACCAATTACTGTCTCAGGAAAAAAAAAAAAAATTGGCTTGGGGAAATGAATCTAATTTATTGTCAGTTAATAAGAGAGTAAGATAATGAAGGATAAGGATAAATTAAAAACAAACAAACAAACAAAACCCCACAAAACAAACCTTTGCCCCACCCCATCTTCCTGGGCTCAACTTTACTCCCAACTTCTCTACCTTCTCCCCATGAAGAGTGCAGGGGGATAGGGAATGGGAGTTGTGGTCAGTTCATCACATATAATCTCTCTTGCTGCTTCTTCCTCATACTCTTCTGTGCTCCAGCATGGGGTCCCTCCCTCAGGAGACAGTTCTTCATGAACTTCTCTAGCATGGGTTGTTCCCATGGGCTGCAGTTCTTCATGAACTGCTCCAGTGTGGGTCCTTTCCATGAGGTGCAGTCCTTCAGGAACAGACTGCTCCAGCATGGCTCCCCCACAGAGTTACAGGTCCTGACAGAAAACCTGCCTCTGTGTGGGTGCCTCTCCACGGGTCCACAGGTCCTCCCAGGAGCCTGTTTCAGCATGGACTTCCCATGGGGTCACAGCCGCCTTCAGATGCATCCACCTGCTCTGTTGTGGGGTCCTCCATGGGCTGCAGGTGGAGATCTGCCCCACCGTTAACCTCCATGGGTGCAGGGGCACAGCCTGCCTCACCACAGGCTGCAGAAGAATCTCTGCTCCAGTGCCTGGAGCACCTTCTCCTCTTCCTCCTTCGTCACTGACTTTGGTGTCTGCAAAGTTTTTTTTCCTCACATATCATAGAATGGTTTGGGTTGGAAGGGACCAACCCTTGGTTGGGTTGGAGCTGGCTGGCATTGGCTCTGTCAGATATAGAGGAAGCTTCTAGCAGCTTCTCACAGAAGACACCCCCGCAGCCTTACCCCGTACCAAAACTTGCCATCTAAACCCAGCACAATACTGTAGAAGATAGGCATTGAGGTATTTACTACATAATGAGAAATATTCTTTTAGGCCACTTGAAAAAAAAAAAATCTGGTTTAGAGTGTCACTGAACTTGAGAAAATACCCAGTTTAGGGAATGCTGCTTCCTTTATGCAGCCTATTAAGTTTAAAATCCAAGGAACCTCTAAGTGTCTTGTAATTGTATGTCCTGTGTTTATAAAAAGTTGGATTCTGCTAATCTCAGCAAAGACTAACACTGATTTTAATGACAGCATTTCAGTAACTTTGAGCTATCTCCATTCATAAAATTCAGGTTCCAGTGTCTTAAGGAATTGTACTACATCATTAAGGAATCTATTACAGTGTTTTGCAAAAGTTGTGTGATTCTTCAGTTTGCTGTGTGATTGGCTTTCAAGTGGTCTAGCTGATACACACTGTGACCAGGAACAAAATATTACTGGCGAAGAACATTTTGAAATAAGGTGGTAAATAGGCATTCAAGTCTGCTACAGTTAGTTATCATTCTAGATTTACAGTGTTGAACTAGTTCTGTCGTTTGTCAATAGATGATCCGAAGGAGAAATGCAGGCATGGGGGAGGAAGGTCCTCCTTTTCACAGGATTGGTTTATCTAGACATTGGAATGTAGTGATGATCAAATACCTGACATTTTTTCTTTTGTATCAGGTTTTATGGGCAAGATATTCGTGCTAGTGCCATCTTGCTTGGTGATGTGCCTTTTCCTGCTCAAGCAGAAGATCTTTATGAAACTCTAGCATCCTTCACTGAAGTATATGTAAACGAAGAGCAAAAGAATAATCCAGGAAAAGCTGTAAGGGAACAAAGAAGGGTTTATACACCTCTTTTTCACACAGGCTTTTTCCGTTCCTAGTCAGTGGTAATGTTGATATTCATGTGGCATTCTTAACTTCTCTATTGGGTGCTTAAAGGCATAACACATTGTAGATACTGCATGTAACATATTCATTCAAGTATTGCCCTGGTAGGCTCTTCTGGACAAGAATGTTGCTGGGTTTGCTTTGCATCCTCCAAAATAACAAAGTATATCCTTGTTTTTATAATAGTGCATAATGAAATCTGAGGTGATGATTAGAAAATTTTGTTCAACTATTCATAATCAAATTAATCTGCAAATAATGAGCATACCATGTTTGATGTTAATACACTTAATTTTCCTACATTTTCTGTTTTCCATTGAAAGAGTCACATTTCCAATATAATATTAAGACTGTAGAAGATATTTTCCTGCAGATGTTGATGTTACTGATAGACAATCACTTACTTTCATCTTTGTTAAATCCATGGTGAATTACTTTACAGTCATGTGTATGTCAGTAGTTCTTTTTTTATTATTTTTTATTGATTTTTAGTTTTTTTTTTTATTGATTTTTAGTGATTTTTTTTTAATTTTTTTTTTAGTGTGACTTGATATACCTCTAAGCTCTGAAGTTAAAATCTGCTGCCAGGTGTGATGCAATTTTTTATAAAAATTTGTACATTTTAGGTAAATGACCCACCTGCTAGACCATCATCGAGGCCAGAACCACCTAAACCCACTGTTAGACCAACACCACCAGGTTAAAAACATTTTTATAATGAGTAATTTATTCTCCATATAAAATTAGAGCATTAAAGCTAATGGATGTTATGCAATTATTCTAGCAGTAGCTGACTGTAAAAATATTTTGTTAATACTCTTCTTTGGGCAAACACTAAAAGCATGTTGGGATAGTGCCATGAGCAATAAAGGATAAAAGTTTTGTTTGTTTTATATTAACAAACCTTTTCTCTCTGACAGGTTTCCCATAGAAATAGTATTTGTATAGTTACAGAAGCATGTAATATTTCAAAGGAAATATTCAATTCATGTTTATTGGATACGTAGAAGCTCCATGGTACAATGAAACTTCTTAGTAAAAAGAACAGATCTACTAGAAACTGCTAGTTCTACTTCTATAAACTTTTGGTTTCTAGAAAATGTAGTTTTTCTTTTAGGTTGTCATTATCTTTTAATAGGTAGAGCTCTTACAGTAGAGCAGAGGAGGCAGAGTTTTGACTCTATAACAGTTTGTCTACCAAAGTGCTGTCATTGAAAGTGAGGCTTTACTGTGCAGCTCCTGTTAACTTGGTTTATTTCTCTGGACATGGGTATAAGACAAAGTCCTTATTTGTTTCTTCTATACTGCTCCCTAGATAACTGCAATCCTTTTTTAACTATTGAACATGTATTAAAAAATCAGTATATGAAATATATCAATATATGTTAGTATATCATATAACTTGCTACTTTATTTTCCCTTTCAGCTAAAAAGAATACAAACAGACTTTATCCTGAACTTCCAAGTGATTATGCCTCTGTGGGTAAGTACTAAGCTTACATATCTTCTGTTAATGCAGCGTGGAATCTGAGAAGTCCTAAGCACTGTGGAAGATACCTAACAATATCTGTCTATATTTCTGTTTATTTTTCTTTATTGTTTATGTCTTAAAAGGAGATTCAAGTCCTGTACACTCTCTTGAAAACAGCTTATAAATGTGAATCTTATTCCCTGACTTTACATTCCAACAATGATCTTTTTCTGAACAGCAAAAGTTGTTTTGCTTTAGTCAGTGAGCTTGAAAAATGCACTGAAAGTAGTAAAACTGTTTTACATTACCACCTAATTGAAGTGGAAAAGAAAGCTGATATAACAAGCTTGTGTCCAAGTCCTTATGCAAGATACTATAACTTCTGTTTTAATTAAAAAGTGCTGCCACAGGTAATATCTGATTTTGCTGGCATAAACACAGATTTCCATTGCAGTTATATTCCTTGAGGTTTTTGTATTGAGTTAACTGTATTATACTGCAAAGATACTACTTGTTTGTTGTTCTGTTCTGATTCTCTTAAGTTTAAAGTGGTTTCAGCTCTAACAGGAGAATGTTATTCTGTAGTATTTGCAATGCAGCTCTTGAACTGTGGGGCCCAACATCTGGAAACTTGTGATTTGTTAGGAAAAAACTTCATAATAAAAGTGGTTATGTTCATTTGGCTGCTATAGTGTTCTCTCCCACTAGGAATCTAACCTTTCACAGGTAAAAAACTGCTAGCTGTTTCAAAGTCGGTGCAATAAATAATTTCTCCCATGAAATATATTGCCCATTTGATAAACAAATGTTTTAGTGGTCTCTGCTAGGATCAAAACCAAACCAAGGCATTCAGTATTACCCATGCATGCACTTTGCTTTTGAAAATCAAGTTTGATAATAGATCACAGTAAAAAGTCTATTTCAGGCAGAATACTGTGATTTAAAATAGTATTTAAACTCTGTTGTCTGAAGGCCAAAATCATGATTGTATTTTTCATTTCTTGGTTCATGTAATTAGATACTTTAACTAAAATTAAGATCAGTTTATGTGTGTCATTCTCTTTGCATTCTCCTTTATATCTTCTCTCCATACGTGCTGTTGATGTGTGTGTCTGTTGAGGGGACCAACATAGGAGTATCTTAAAACTGGCTGTTGATGTGACTTCTGCAGATCAGAGACTTCCTGAGAATCAGAATTTTCTACTGTGCTGTAGAACTTCTAGCATGAAAAGAATGATGACTATATTGATCTGTACTGAGTAGCTGTCATACATAAAGAAAGAAAAATTGGTCTGCTGGCCATTAAAACTAAACTTTCCCCGTGTTAAACTCCCGACCAGCTGAGAAGAGGTTTCTAAAGCAGCAGGAAAAACTTGCACGCAGGTTTGCTGTATTAAAGGAAGCGTTCTTCCATTCAGGTGCAAGTGACAGCATAAAAATCTTCCAGAGCCACCTGTTGATGGCATTCAGAATTCTTTGAAATCAAAATGTGGACTCAATCATTCTACTACTTGAGGACTCCTAATGATTTCTAGAAATACATAAGCTTGTCTTTGAGGAGTGCAAGAGGCAGTAGGGTCTTGTGTAAATGACACTTCCTGCAAGAAATGTCTCATGGTAAATTTTTGTTTACATTACAAGTTTGTCATGGTCTATTTTACATTCTGTTGCAGATTGTATTTCCATAGGTAACAGTTCAAATGCTATCTGAGTCCACAGAAGTACTATGTTTCAAAGGCTAAAGAATTGTTCTTACACCGGGAAAAATCAAGGCTGAAGTCAGTTCCCCTAAGTGTCTCAATACCATAGCCTTACATGCATGTTGATGGGAGGCTGGAATAGAGTTGCAGTCCTTTTCACATCAGCAGCAAAGGGTGTATTAATGCAGGATGATGGAAGAGAAGGAGCCCTAAGGCCATACCTCCTGTCAATAATCTCTTCCTGCCTGTTTATAGTCCAGATGATTTCAACGGAGCTGCCTAGCAGCTATAGCTTGTACTAGCCAATCTTTATTGCAGGATTAGTTGTTGCAACTGATGTTCTACAGTGATCTGAAAAAAACATACTTTTTTTGTGTCTTTCTAGTTTTTTAAAAAAAAAGGGGGGGGGGGTTAGATAACTAATACAAGAGTACAAGAAACTAATCTTTAGGAAGCTATATTTTAGGTATAATGGCTAGTGCAGGGCTAGGTTTTGATGAGCAACAAGCTTGTCTGGGTTGCCAACAGTAAGGATTTGCTTTTGGGCAGTGAGGGGGGAGATCGGCATTGTGTTATGAGGCTTTGGTTTTGCAATAGTTACAAAAGCAGTAGAAAGGTCGAAACGTTAATTCTCCTCATTAGGTGGAAGAAGAGCTAGACTTGTGGATGAAACATTTTTAATTATTTTATGTTGACCTGAGTTATCTAGATAGGTAATGTAATATATCCTTTTTCAAACGCAAGAAGAATGTTAAATGAAAAACATGTTTTTCTAAATTGATAATGTGATACTTGAACTCAGGCACAAGTAGATTGTTTTCATGTAACTGAATAATACTTAAGGTAATGCATTTAGTTTTAAAATGAGGTTCAGTAATGCTTTCAAATGTTTCCAGAAACTTGGAAATACCATGAATTTTATTTTAAAAAACCTATAATTTTCAGAGCCCTTTTACAATTCTGAGAAAAAAAAAACCCAAACATAATAGCTAATACAGTTATCATGATTCAGTGAAGTATGAAGAATCTGTACTGTAGTAGTAGAGATTTTTCTGGAGACTGTTCAGATAAAGATATTAGATTTGCTTATGAGTATGAAAGTTCATGCCTCCTCCCTTACTAGAATTAGGGATTTGCAGCTTCCTTTTTCCACTTGTCTCCCTCTATGTTGTACAATCTAATAAAAGGGCTGACTGGTCCTTCCAAACTTTATTACCATGATCTAGCTTTACTTCATCTGGATAGAAGGCTTCTCTGGAGTTCTGTACCACACTGTAATATAAATGACCTGTGGTTCTTTAGTGGACTACTTGGACATTGGAGATGCAGGAGTGGTTTATTTTATTAGAACAAATTTTTTTAGATACATTAGGTTGATAGTTTGTCACACTAGAATATCTAATCCAAGATGCTAGATTTTTATCAGTATTATGATTTCTAGTTATTTCTGCTCGGAGTTCTGCTATGGAGCAGCAAGTAACCAAAACCATAGATAAATGACTTACCTGTTTTGTCCTCCTAACAAGTTACTAAATACTGTAAAGTTACGAAAATGTTACAGTGATGTGGTTTCCAGTGATCTGCTAGTAAAAGCAGAAGCTGAATTAAAGTGAATGTTGGTGAGAACTGAATCATTAACAGCCAATTTGTTCAAAATCAGAAGTCAGGTATATTTTCACTTTTTCTTCAACTCAGCTAATCAGAAAAGGACAGGTTCATATGTTTAGAAAAGAACCACTTAAAATTGACAAGATGCTGAAACAATCAGGAAACAGACTTGTGGCAGGAATGGGGATGAAAATGCAAAAACTTTTTCCTTCCACACACTGTTATTTCACTACTCATTCACCATTATCAAAAATCATCATGGGCTTGAGTTCTCTGGCCTCGAAAAATACATACTTGCTTCACATTTCATTCTGCTTCTGCTCAGTAATGTGTTCCCTTTCAGGAAGGGGTGGATCTGTGGCTACAATACTGTAAGACAAAATGCTCATTGTAAACACAAAAGTGGTTCTTTTTATAACAGTGTATTTTGTCATAATTGGAGACAGTAATGATGCCATTTGCATCTTTTAAGCAGTCATATGCTTTGCTTGAGAAACTCATAGGAACTTATGCCTGTAAAGGCTAAGGGTTCAAGGGTTCTGTTTAGATTTCTCTCAGAAACAGTGGCTTTCTTACTTTTCACAAGTACTTAAACTAAACATTTTAAAATTTAATTTTATCTTGGTGAAAATGCCCTCTTCTTTTGATTTCTGAACTGAATAAATTATCTATCTGCACACACTGAACCCTTAAGACTATTGTGTAGAAAAATCGTCACATCCTAACTTGATCACTGTAAAACTAAAAAAAAAAATGAGTCATAACTATTTTTTTAAGTGCAAACTTTTAACTTTGATAATACTATGAAAATATTAACAGATTGTCACTGCCCATTAGAGTTATATTTGTATTCTTACATACTGAAAGAAGGGCTAGATCAGGCCTGCTGATGAAGACACAGAAGCAGATGAGAAACGTTTTTAAGAAGCTAAAAAAAACTTACTTCCTTCAATGATGGCTTGAGTGATTTGTCAACCTCATTATTAAAAATTCATGTCTTCCAATATGAATTTGTCTGCAGCTTTTAGACAGTGATGTTTATTGTGGCTTTCTTCACTGTATTAGAGACCTTTCCTACCCGAAGTATTGGGTTTTTCCCCTCTTTTCCCTTTGAGACAATTGTGCTGTAATCAAACCACCTTTTGATCCTCCTTGATCTTTGTTTTGATTGCTAAACAGATTGATGAGCTCTTTGTCATAAGTAATTTTCTCTTTCCTCTCAAGTTTTAAATAGTGCTACAAATAGCAAATTCTGACATGTGAGCTCACTGAGATCAATAAGGTTTGTGCTCCTAAAAGCTAGATTGAATTTGGACTAAACTCCAGTCCTTACCTTTTTTATTATTTATTCATTTATTTATTTTAATCTTACATATTGCTACTCTATGTTAAAACGATTGAGACAGTATTGACCCTTTTTGATTACGTGGTACCATGAGGTTGTAGTAAACTCAGTTTGTGTAACTAAATCTCTCTGACATGCTGCTTTTCATGGTTACGGTTCTCCAGGAATCTGGTCTGGCCCAATTCTCTATAATTTTGGAGATGATCTCAATGTTTCTTTCAGTAATTTATGAATGCCAGATGGTTCAGTAGATCTATGAAAATCTGTTTGCTGTGAGAATTCCAAGACAGATTTTCATGTCTCCTGAAATGTATTTTGTCAAGGAAACTTGAGGTTCTGTGTGTGAATTTCTTTTTGGTAGTACATTATGGTGGGGTTTTTGTAGCCAGTTAAAAACGTAAGTGCTAACTAAGCTAACACAATTATTTGGACTAAGAATTCATAGACTTCTTACAAGGTAAAAAGCTTTTTTAAAAAAAAAAAAAAATCTGTTTTGCAGGTCTCTGAGGGCAATAGCATAATTTTTACTTGTGACTTCACCTTCTGTTTCACTTATTTGACTTGCATGCCTGTTCTGCAGTTCAGTTTCCGTCTGACTTATAGAGCTACAACCTCTGTGATAATATTAATCAAATTCGGGGAAAAGACAAAATATAACCTGGAATGTGGGCACCATTTAGCTGTCTCTGCATTAATTAATACCTCTAATTATGTGTACTTCTGAGCTTGTCTAAACACTGTAGTGAGACAGTGGAGGTTTTAGAGCTGCTGAAAGAGAGCATCACTCTGTCCTTGCAACTTTAAAACAGGCTTGCTTTGCTAAAGGTGTGTTGAAGCAATTGCTTTATTTTTCTGATATGCTTCGCTTACTTTTAACAAAACTGGTACTATTTTTTAAAATTTAAAACTTAACTGGAAATCTGACATACAGCTATTTAAATCAGGTATCCAGTTCCACATTTAGAAGTACCCACTGACAAAAACACTCTAAGACAAACGTAAGTGTGCCCAAATCTCCTCTTCGGTAGTGACTTTTGTCTTGAGCATTTTTATTGTAATTAAGACTAAACACCACAATAGTAAAGTAAAAGTATTTCATCAGTTTTGGGGCCAATAAAATTCAGGTATCTCTGTGGTATCAGGCTAACTTTTTCCCAGGGTAATACCTGAATTTTTGCTTTTCCTTTGTTGTCAGAAAGCATGTGCTTAAAGTCTGTCTTTCTAGAATATTGTCAATATTGCAATTTTTGCTTTTTTCTGTCTGTTCTGGATCAAGTTGATTTAAAATGGTGTCATCATTCTGAAGATTCATTTGCCAATTTGAACTGTAGTAAAATTAATCAAAAGCTTTTAGCTTGTAGTTAAGATTCTAAAATGGGTTTTGTACCATGCTATCTGCATAGACCTGTAAGGGAGAAGGAATCCAAAACCTGTTGGTTTTAAGGATGTAGGAAGACTCCATGGTTCACAATGAGGGGAAAAATGCATTTTGTTTTTGAATTGGAAATAAAATTATCCATGGAAACATTATTTATTTCTGTCACTGAGACTGACTGATATTTCAGGAATGTTGGTCCCGAGTCATTTTTGTAGGCATTAGACTGTACACTTTTAAAAGTCTATTCATTAGTGAGGATATGAGAACTTGCAGATAAATAGAATAATCAGCTCCACCTGATGGAGTGCTGATAGAGGAAGCCATTCTTTCTGTTGAGTTTCCCGTATTTTCTTGTGATACTTCTATGCTGTTACTCATTCCATGTAGATAAGGAAGTTAACTGGTTAATGAAATTGTTCTCTTGTTGTGTGTCTTCATGGGGAAGTGGAATAGATATTTTTTGTGGTGAATATAAGATGCTGATTTTGATAACTGAAAACTGGATAAGATAAAATAACAAACTCAGATATATGCATATTCCTTGAGGTGCTGTGGATGTGTGCTATGTATCTGGAACTGAAAAAGAGCCACTTTTCATTCTTCAGTTCATGAGTTATTTGTTTTCCAAGAAGGGCAAAGATTTGCTGTAGGATCAAGTAGAACTATTTCACATTGTAAGCAGGAACCCTCATCAAGCTGTGCAGTAATATGTTCCTTCTATAATTTGAGGAGGAACTCTAGCAGATTATAAACTATAAAATCAGTTAAGACAGTTCAGTGTGACTAATAGATATTTGGTTGAGAAAATTTTTTCAGAGTGAGATATATGTTGTATCTTTCATAAAATCCTTCATAATCCTTCATGATATTGTCTGCTAATTTATCAAATATGAAGAAATTAACCCCCTGGAAAGTAACTCAAGTACATTATTTTTGTTGTTTGTTTCTAAGAGTTTTAGCTAAGCTTGGTCTATTTCTGTGTTTTTCATGGCAAGGCTTGTGACATGTTTATATTTAGTTATCAGAAAAATAAAGCATCCATCTGGTGGTCCCTCCCAGTATTAATTTTCTTGCTATTATGAGCTCTTTCTTAATACTAACCAAACCCAGGAAATCCCAGGAAATTATTTTTGAGACTATTTTTATCCCTGATTCACTTTTACTAGGATGGTACTATTACTATCATGAATGTAAGAAGTCTGATAATCAAGCTGCTTATGGCTTATGTTGTGGCAAGCTGAGAGGAAAATAATGTAGCATGCATCAAGACTTCACTGGTCATACTGAAACAAATAACTTACTGCGTGTAATCAGCTAACTCAAAATACAACAAGGCACAGAGAGATTGAGGTCAGACGTGCTAGGATGAAATTGGGATCTTTCTGATGTGCGCCTGCATTGGCAGAGAGCTGTTATGCTAAATATGAACCAGATACACTGGCATGGGGAACAATATTTTTTCTTGTCATTTTTTAATGGCGTGGAATAAAAATTAGGAAATTAGAGCTAAATCATAAGAATATCTCAGTGCAATCTATGGTTATTTTATGTGTAAAGCAGCATTAAACTAATAATCCTGATTCACAGCAGTTAAAATGCAAAATTGTTCATGCGATCATACAAATGTTAAATGATATGGGTTAAAGTCTTTTGTCTGAGGCCCTTGTAAAGCATGCAGCTTAATGTTTTAGCATATTTATGAAATATATGCTTAAAAAGTTGTTTCAGAGCTGTGTACTGCGCTAGATAGTATTTTCTTTCCATATTGTTCTACTAGTAGGACAAAGGTAAGTTTCAGTTGCTTTCCTATCTACTTATCTAGAAAAGCCTTCGACAGTATGGGAACTTCTGCTTCATTAATACTAGTAGATCCCAAATAGGACTTTTAAGTACCTCAAGGAAGTAATATACAGGATTTCTATCCAGACTGTGGCAAAATGGCCTGTGCTTGATTGACTTGAGATGAAAGCTGACAATGATCTAAGAAATGGAGATCATTTTGCAGTTACAGTAGGGCGATGCTTTACAGAACTATCTTGATAGCAGGGACAAGAAACTTCACTACATCTGAAAACTACATGTTTGAGAGCATCCTGTCTTTCACATAGTCCCCTTACCTCTGGTGAGAGGCAGGAAGGAAATGGGAGGAAATGCTCCATGTCTGTTCCCAGAAGGATACTGAACATCTACTTTATATTACATTTACTTTATATTAAGTGTTAAGGCAAGACTGATAATATTTCCCTTTCTTTGGGAATTCATTAGTTTTTACCCTGATGGAACAACAATTTTAAGTATATTTTTCCATGAGTAGTTGCACAATGGACAAATTCGATTTAGTGTCTGTATAATATCTGCAAGCAGAATTTCCTCATACTTGAACTAAGGGATATTTTCTTTCACTAATTTAGTTAATATAAGCTTTTTCTTTTGAAGGAGCATCTACACAGCCAATATTTCACTTGACCTAAAAGCATACATAGCATCACATCATGTTCATAAAAGTATGAAAAATACTGTCAATACCCTTCTTAAGCTTTAGCTGAAAATTACAGAGCTGTTTGCCTTTTCATATCATGAACTTTATCATGACTGTGTGCTTTTTGGCCAGGCTGATGTAATGAGTTTTCAGCAAAGACTGGCTGTGCTAGCCTGGGAAGTGTAATGTGAACACAGTTTGGGTGATGGTGGCAGTCCAAGATGCTTCATCCTCATGAGGGTGGATGTTGCAAGCTGCAGTTTGCACTGAACAGTTTAGGCTCTAATTCATAGGTCTGTGCTGTTCCTAGCTCATACTGAAGTTGTTCTGTGATGAAATAGGGGTATCTACCTTTCTTCTATCAGTTTACACTGTGATCAGATGATACAGGTTTGTGCAATGGGATACTGTAAGTGGAAGTACAATTGTTTGGGTCACCGTTTGGTAGAGGAAGAGAACATATTAAACACCTTTTGAAGTTATAAGCTGATAGAGACCGTGGTTATAGGTAGAGTTAATAATGGCTGTACTGGTGGTAGAATAACATAACAACAATGAGAATAAGTAATTGTGGCAAGAGTAGATTCTAGCATAGATTTCAACAGCCACTGAGCCCTAACAAGTGTTTTTAATAAGTGAAGAAACTGGCAGAAACAGCATAGAATGAAGTCGGGTTTACTACTTTTTTTTTTTTTTGGTTAGGCTGTATAGTGTTTCCCAGACTGGGGTAAAAGCTAATATTTATATCAAGTGACATAGCTCATGCGCCAGCAACGCATCAGTAGAGCTTTTGAATCTGACAGTACAGAGATTTAAGAAGCAAGATGCAGTGTATTCAGGTTGATATGTTAACTCAGTATGTGTAGAGGAAGCATGGAGAAGCTTGTCAATGTAACAGAAGATCCACAAGATTCCTAAATCATCAGTTTGACCTGAATAAACCAGTTCTCATTACTGTACTGTACTTTTCAGAATATGAAGGTTATGCATAGCATTGCGTCTCAGCTTTTGCAGTATGATTTCAGAACAGGCATTATTTGCATTAATGTAGTCTTGAACATAATAAAGCCCTCCACATTGATATAGTTTATTTGACCATTTCAGTTTGAATTAAAATTTAAATGTTTTTTGAAAAGTCAGAAAAATCTAAAAAGTAATCAGCAAAAGTACTGTTATGGAATTGACTCTAGCAAGCAGGAGGTGATATTTTTATATCCTAAATATCAAATACATCCACAGATGCTTGACAAAAAAAGGCATTTCTTTAACGCAAAAGCTGAGTGTGCTGAAACAAAGATAGAAAGCATTCCATCAGCACATGAAGATGATGAACCAGCATGTTCCCTAGTAGACCAGAAACTCAGAAGCAGTGAAATATGTTTCATACTGAATGAGCTTAATTTGCACAGTAACTTAAACTTTAAATATAGTCAGGTCTGTTTCAGTCACGAATGAAACCACTGGTTTTGTTCGCTAGATCTGACACCGTTCAGTAGTGACATGGAAGCTGCTGTGAAATGGTCTATTTTCAGTTTATGTGGAAAGAGGTCAAAAATACTTCAGCCTCTTTCTGGGTTTTGCGAGTCTATTATAAGACTGTGTATAATACCCCTATTCCATGCATACAGATTTGCAGCTGATGATGAATTTCTTATCTGTTGAGACTCTGGAGCAAAACTGACAGTAGCGTGTCTTGTATGGAACATCTGGCCCAAACTTTTTGCTTTGTACTGTCTTTAACAACAAGTATAAAACATGGAATAGTTTTTTCCAGCCACCATTTTTTTTGTTAATGGAGAATATAATTATGAAGTTATTCCAGAAATCAACTGGAGGGCTTTGTAACACTGGAGACCTGGACAAAGTACCTAGTCAAATACCAAGTAATAGATAGTGTTTAGCTCTGCAACTAACTCAGAAAATAGGATTTGCTGAGACAGTTCCCATGAAAGTGGAAGAGGGCTTAACATTTGGGTTTGTACTCCTTTCCAGGACTGGCGTGTATATTTGGTACACAGAGGTATTAAAGAGTGTAGTTCCTGGAATGTTACAGGCCTTCCTTGATATTATCCAAGGTACTTTGAACGTTCTGAAATTGCCTTAAATCTACAGGTCCTGTAACAAAACAGACATCAGGTCATCTGGATATAGGATGCTTCTTTGCCTGTCAGCAATTGTAGAATAGAGCAAAACAACTGGTGCCTGCTCCCTCTTCAGAGCAGGTTTGTGCAAATAGGCATTTGTGTGGGCATTTAAAGGGTAACACTTTACTGCCGTGTCAGTGAAGCTCGTTTACCCCACAAAGTCCATCCTCATTTTCTTGGTTATGAAGAAGGAATAGGTTTCAGATTTCAATGTTGATTTTAAATACTCTGGGAATCGTAAGAAGCTTTTTTTCCTAAAAAGAGAAAGTCAAGTGGTTTGCTTACCCAAAACAGGCCATAGTTAGTGTTAAAGAAACAGCTAAGGCAAGAGATTATTTGTTCTGAGCATGATTTGCTGAATATCATGTCTCCTGACCTTTGATCAGATGAGCATTATTGGAGATTAATTGGATCAATGATGGCATATGACATACTTCAAGTATCCGTACAGAAAGATTTATGCTTATATCTGATTATAGAAGATTAGTACCTGTAGATATAAAATGTCAAATCTACCGTGCATACTTAGGCCTTTCCAAACATCTGTTCAGTGAGATCTGAGGTTGTTGTTTTGTGTATCCTGAGGGTTTTTTGAGGTGAGTCTACATTTGAAAAACAAAATTTAAAAGGCCATTAAGGAAATTAATAGTTGAATGTGGGTAGGACATTTGAGATTTCACTTGTAAGATTGAACAAACACTTGGTCTGTAATTTGTCCAGAAACAATTACAATGACATTTGTAAATAGGTATATGTCTGGTTTGCTCTAGAAGCTGAGATAAAACCTGTTCTTCATAGGTTAAAGGCTGAGAGGTATGATCTAAGAATATGACAAAGGAAGCACAGGGGCTTGAAAGAAAGAACTAATCTGTATACTTGTGTGATTCAAGAACTGAAATTATTTTCATGACTTCTAGTATTTAGGATACAGTTGGGCTACTTTTTTTTTTTTCCTGAATGAGAGTTGCATGGAGACTTTTTTTTCATAGTGGGCATTAGCACATGTAATATTTGTTGTCATACAGGACCTGAAAAGTTAACTTCTTCAGAGAGTCCCAGTGTGTAACATACAACAATATGCTTCTGCTTTACTCCTTTTTCCCCACCCTGCACTAGCTGATGTTTCATCTTGTCTTGAGAAAAGAAAGCCATGACATCTTTTAGTTTACGGCCCGCTTTTTCTCTGTGTAATAACTCATATGGCACTTCTTTCATCCTTTCTTTGACTTTCCTTACTTCATCTTAAGTCTTGAAACAGAGACCAGTTGTTACTTTCCAAAGATGCTGCTGCTTTAGGCCTATCACCAAGCATAGTGAATGATAAAACCTAAGAATGGACATTGGCCAATAAGTATCCAGTAAGTGAATCTTAACTTTATAATGTATATTGTTTCTGCTTATCATGGTGCTGTAACCTAGGTAGTTCAGTAATCTGTTTTAACTTTTGTGCAACCTAGCTGTGAACATGAACTCAACATCACCTTTGTGGGTCTGTCCCCCAATTTTAAGCCAACGTTCACATTACCTAAACAGTATTTGTTAGAAACTACTTATGAATAGTAAAGGCTCAGAATTCAAATATCAAAGCATGGATTATTAATTGCATTAAACTTCTACATTCATAAAATGTTACAAAGTATAAGTATACAGTGAACAATACCTAATGAGGTCTTAATCTCCAAGATGCCTTTTCCAAAAGTCACATGGAGTAAGATTCTGTATCTGTCATGCTTTTGTTATTGCATGTCATCATAAAGTGGATATTTTGAAGCAATGTTGTTTCAATATTTTATAACATCACTGTGGAAATATTTTTTTTCTTTGTTCACATTCTAGCAAGTAAATGAGCCAGTTCTTTTTAATAAAGGAATTACATATAATATATGCAAGAGGTTTTTTAAATTTGAGAAAGTGTTAAAACTGGTAGTCGCACCTATTGCAAGCCATATATTTCCTATTTAAATAACAGAATACTGATTTCTGTTGCAGTTTTCATCATTTTGATTGCTTTCTAACCTCTGAGTGGAAAAATTGTGACAAGACTTTGTTGTCTGTGTGCATGTAGTTAGTAATAAACATACAATTATGTACTTTTGTAGCTTTATCTCTTTACATCCTAGAGTATCGTTTTCTGTGTTTTCAAAGGTATTATGGGCATTTTTGACTGTTTATCATTACAAATGAAATATTTTCCATTGTTTTGTTTCTAAGGATACAAGTTTAGTCATGTCCATGCATACTCTCAGACAACTGAACTACTTCCAAGATTGTCTTTTAGAATATCAACAAAGTGAATCTTCAATTGTTTCTTTGTTCTAACTCATCAGTGTGACTCATTAGAATTATTCTGATCAAAACCAGTTCATTCACATCTTGAATTTAAAGCTTATATTCCTTCGTGTTTTAAAACTCTTACTTAAAAGCAATTACAAAATGTAGTGGTGATGTAAGGCATGAGATGCTTAAAATTAAAGGACCAAACTGCTTGCAAGAAACTGTCATGTAGGAATAATTAGTGGTTTCCTAAAAAATCCAGAACTAAGCTTTACATCTTTCTTCCACACGCTCCATCTCAGTCCCCTTCCAATGCTTCTTTGACTATCCCTAACACGATTCACCTAGGAAGTCAAATCTCTGTAGGACATAACTTTGTATTCATAAGTTATTTTCATAGCTGCTATTTAACATAGTAATTCAGTAATAGACATAAAATATAAGGAAGCCAGGAGGGTTATATATAGTAAAAGGTAGATACTCCCCAGTGTGACTGACAATACCTAACTAAGACATTTGATTTGCTCATTCTTGAAAAAGGTGCTGTATCACTGAGACTATTAGTAGTTTCAGCTTCGTAACTCTTTGGAGAAAAGAGCGCTGAAGAATTAGCATTATATCAGTCAACACTCTGTCCGATTTCTCACTCCATATTGGTAGTTCAGCAGACAATTAGTACTTTGACTTCAACCTGACTAATGCTTTTCATAACTGCTTTCTAAATTAATAGTAACAGCTCAGTTTTAGGCCTGTTTTCTTAGTCTCTTTGAAATAGCTGCACCATTTATTCTTATGGTCAGGGAACACATAAAGGCACTAATCACAAAGACATCTTTATTTTCTCTCCTAACTTTGCATCCCTCTAGTCTTCTGTTTGCTCACTTCCTTTTTTTGGCTTTGGTAACTTTGGAACAGGTTCCATTATTGTACACAGAGACTTCTCTCCTTTCAAAACCTGCTAATACTAAAATGCTTTATAGAACTGATGACTACTTGTTGGATTAATGATCATCAAACTAATGAGTGAAATAGGTGTTCAACACTGTATTATGTTGAATTCTAATATGGCTCTGGGTTTAGAGTTCTGAGATTTGGAATGCATCCATTCATATTCAAAATCTATATCCCTCTGTATTGAAGTTTCTTTAAATTATCTTAGAATCATAAAATGGTTTGGGTTGGAGGGAACCTTAAAGACCATCTAGTTCCAACCCCATGCCATGGGCAGGGACACCTTCCACTAGACCAGGTTGCTCAAAGCCCCGTCCAACCTGGCCTTGAACACTGCCAGGGAGGGGGCAGCCACCACTTCACTGGGAGATCTGTTCCAGTGTCTCACCACCCTCACAGGAAAGAATTTCTTCTTTAAAGCTAAATTAAATCTACCCTCTTCCAGTTTAAAACCATTACCCCTCATCCTATCACTACCCTTCCTGATAAAAAGTCCCTCCCCATCTTTCCTGTAGCCCCCTTTAAGTACTGGAAGGCCACTATAAGGTCTCCCCAGAGCCTTGTCTTGTTCAGGCTGAACAACCCCAACTCTCTCAGCCTGTCCTCATAGGGGAGGTGCTCCAGCACCCTGATTATCTTCATTGCCCTCCTCTGGACCTGCTCAAGGAGGTCCATGTCCTTACACTGGGGGCCCCAGAGCTGAACATGGTACTGCAGATGGGTCTCATGAGAGTCGAGTAGAGGGGGAGAATCGCCGCCCTCGACCTGCTGGCCACAATTCTCTTGATGCAGCCCAGGACACAGTTGGCTTTCTGGGCTGCAAACACACATTGCTGGCTCATATTCAAGTTTGCATCCAGTAATACCCCCCAAGTCCTTCTCCTCAGGGCTGCTCTCAATCCACTCATTGCCCAGCCTGTATTTGTGCTTGGGATTGCCCTGACCCATGTGCAGGACCTTGTGCTTGTCCTTGCTGAACTTCATGAGGTTTGTACGGGCCCACCTCTCAAGACTGTCAAGGTCCCTCTGGATGGCACATCCCTTCCCTCCAGCGTGTGGACCACACCACACACCTTGGTGTCGTTGGCAAACTTGCTGAGGGTGCACTCAATCCCTCTGTCCATGTCTCCAACAAAGATGTTAAACAGCGCTGGTCCCAATACCGACCCCTGAGGAACACCACTCGTCACTGCTCTCCAGTTGAATATCTAACCCTTGACTGCCAACTCTTCGAGTGTGACTATCCAGCCAATTCCTTATCCACCACGTGGTCCATCCATGAAATCCATGTCTCTCCAATTTAGAGACAAGGATGTCCTGTGGGACAGTGTCAAAAGCTTTCCACAAGTCCCAGTAGATGACGTCAGCTGCCCTTGCCTTATCCACTAATGCTGTAAACCATCATCAGAGGAGTGTGTTACCCTTAAGGTATCCTTATCAGCCCTCTGTTTTTCTGTTAAGATTTCCCAGGTAGCTATGCTTTGTCCCTTTTCATTTGCTAGATAACATTTTCTAAGGACAATTCATAACTACATTTGTTTTGGATCCACCTCTTCCTGCCTTACTCTGGTACTCCTTTGTTAACTAATTATGAATTCAAGCTAAAAATGATCAAACAGAATCTGAATTTGCCTGTTGCTGACTACTGCAGAACAAATGTGATCTTCAAATTGAATTTCTTTAGAAGTTCTCACTTTCTGAGCAATGAGTCCTACAAATTGTTTTCTGAATACCTTCAAAGATGCAGTCTTTTCTATCCCTTTCCACTTTTGTCCTGCTATGATTCAGTTGTTGCAACATCCTTCTCTCTGACCTTTGGAAATTCAATATTCCTTTACTCTCAGCTAGATTAAGGTCTTACTTCAAAGTTAATTTCCTGCCCTATCACTTTGCCCATCCTTTACATACGTCCGCTGACTCTCAGGTTGTGTGTCTTTGAACTCGAACAGAACCAAAAGCGCTCTCCTTGCCAGCTCCAGCTTTCATCCCATTCTTGTATTACAGATTGAATTTAGTAGTACACCTTCCTACTTCAAAGTTAAACTTATGCCATTTCTCTGCCTGCTTTTAGGCATCATTGTAGCCCAATGCTGCTGCATTCCTCAAGTCAAAATTTTAGGTCTTTAGTTCCTACTTCAGAAGCTATTCTTATCAGTAATAGTTACTTTGATGCCTTTGACCACCCCTTGCTTTCCACATTCTAATGCATAGTGTGCTAGATCTAGCAGAAAATGTATCTCTTCTTTGGTGCTTGCAGTTCCTACCCAGATCCTACCCAAAATATAGCTCAGTAAGATTCAAGTCTGAAAATACCAAAGAGGAGGGGCGACAGTAATTACTGTAAGAACTGGACCAGTTCAAACCACTCTCAACAGTGAGTGCAGAATAACTGTTGTTGACTGGATTCCATGCTCAAATTCTAGTTCTATACTTAAAGCTGACTTTTCACTGTAGTACAGGAACTCGTATATACCTTAGAATGAACTATAAGACATTTGTTCTTACTCTATCCTTCACCCATTCTGCAAGGATCCAATGTTATCTTTTAGTTTCCAGATCTAGCTGATGAGCACAGAAAATCCAGAAATATCTGTAAGATATTTACTCTTGCCATTTAATGCCTCATCTCATTCCTGATTCTTGTCCACCAATAAGTCTTTCTCTTCAAGCTCTTACTTTATTAAACTCTGATCCTAGTCTTTACCCAAACAGTAGCCTAGTGGCTCTGTCAGTCCTAGTCTAAACTGGTCTTTTGCAAAAAATATCAGCCATATTAGCCTCTCATGGGACTGCTAGTGAGCTTAGCTTTCATATACTTGAATTCCTGCTCTTAGCCTAGCTTTATCATCACAAAGCATACATGCCCTCCTTACTAGACCAGCAGTTAAGTAAGTTCTTTCATTATAATTATTAGTTAAAGTTCAGCAATGGCCGTGAGCCATTCAGCCTTAACCCTAATCTTTGCTGTAGGAGAAGACACTTTTGCAAGAACTGTCACAGGGGAAGACTGCTCAGTTCATGTAGCTTAAACCAAAGTCAGGATCAAAGTGCTTTATTAATTCACTAATAATAGATAATAAGCAGTAATCTGTGAAGTACGCATTCAGGATTAATATCAGCGTTACAGCAAATAAATCACAATATTAGACAACTACAAAAAGAGGTTTCTAAATGCAACCTCCAAAGTTTCAGTTGTGCTTCCAGGCATGCACGCATGTTATGTGTACAAAGCTCTGCATTCCTGCACCTCTCCCCTCACAGGTAGTATGGGTTATGAGCACACACAATCTATTCTGGAGGTGCAGGTTCTCATACATGCACAAATCTCTTGTTGGAGATGTAGGTACTGCATGCAGCTCTATGTGTGCTCCTGCAGCTCCCTACAACCCACTGACCCATATGTTACAAGAAAGCCCCATCATGAGGTCACAGATGTACAAAGAGATGTGAGTCCCTACTAGGTGCACTCCCCTAGCTGGGGACAGGCTAGTCACAGTGTCTGACAGGGAGGCTGGTCTGTCTGGCCTAGACGGGGTGATGCTGGGCAAGGTGACTTCCATTTGTATCAAACTGAGTTTTGATTTCTTCTGTTCCAGTTCAAACTCTCTCCCAATTAGAAATTTTCATGCTGCTTTTATATGCCAGGGTAACTTTGTTTCAAAAGTCACTGAAGTTTTTTACTGAATCGCGGAATGGTGGAGGTTGGAAAAGGCCTCTAGAGATCATCTGGTCCAATACCCATGCTCAGACAGGGCCACTGGGAACCAGTTGCCCAGGACCATGTCCAGATGGCTTTTGAACAGCTGCAAGGATTGAAACCCCACCATCTCTCTGGGCAACATATTCTAGTACTCAGTCACCCTCAAGGTAAAGAAGTGTTTCCTGACATCTAGAGAGCACCTCCTGACAAGATCCTGGCTCCATCCTCTTTCCACCCTCCAGGCAGTTAAGTAATTATAGACATTGATGAGATTCCCCCAGAGCTTTCTCTTCTCCAGGCTGAACAGTCCCAGCTCTCTCAGCCTTTCCTCACAGGAGAGGTGCTCCAGTCCCTTCATCATCCCCATGGCCCTTTTCTGGATTCTGTCCATGTCTCTCTTGTACTTTCTCTCTCCATGTCTCTCTTGTACTGAGGAACTCAGAACTGAACACAGTACTCCAGGTGTGGCCTCACCAGAGCTGAGTAAAGGGGAAGGATCACCTCCCTTGATCTGCGGGCTCCTGTAAAGCTGTTGAATCAAGCTAATGGTTGTCCTCCTCTTTAACATGTCCTGTTGGGGCCTGATAATAGTCGTCTTTTTTAGTATGATAATTTGGGGCAAGCATCCTTCAGGAAGTTTAATGTAATCAGCATACGTATACATACACAGTATTTACACTCACAGTCATATCTTAGCAGGTGGAGTTGTCCAGACCATTCACTAAGTGTGGACACTAAAATCTATAAACTCTTCATTGTTGCTGACACCAACTATCATTTTTTACTGAGAGATTTGCAGGACCTAGTAATTAACCTAGTTCTTTAGCCTACTTTGGATTCTTTTCTGAACTCTAATTATAAACTTAATACTAATCCTTTCCAAACAAAAGCGCAGTGTCCCATAATGGGTAGAGAACTAAGATTTGTTGTTTGTTCACTGTTACAGTTCTCATCCTAAACCTATGAGCAATATCCGAGGCTTTCAGTGCCTCTGAACACTGTACTAGTGATAGTAAATCTTTCTGATACTTGATATATTTGTTTTTAAAAGCATAGATGCTTCCATTTGTCTAGATCTGTTAGTTGTTTTCCATTGTTTGTTCTGTTTGTTGGTTTTCTCTTACTTCTACTGCACAAACAGGGTTCATATGGTTGCTTAGTTTTCTAGGTCTCCATTTAACCAATGAGAATTCTATTACAGGTCTTCTGTAAGCTGACACTTTTTGGTGCAGCTTTTATGGCAGCACTATACAACTTCTGTCATTTCCGATGCTGGAGACTCATCTGACTTTTAACATTGTGTGTGGCAGTTCCAGTCACTCCTGTCTACTTCTTTACAAAATACAGAGAAAGTAGAAGTTGGTATGTTGAATGTGTTGCTCATTCAGATTGCTTTTTAAATAACAAAAACTACAGCCATGCATTCTGAAGGTTGCACAAAAATTTTAGTAAGAAAGACTACTCAGTTTCAAGGCAAAATATATCTCCCTAAGCAATCAAATTTCCGTATGGTATGTTGCATCCCAACAGAAGCAATGAACCTTTCAGCTTCAAAAGAAACCAGACTCACAGCCCATTCACCAAAGTAGAGATTTAACAGAAAGTGCATAATATATGGACAGTCGACAACAGGGTTACCCTGTAGGTCATAAGTACCCTTGATCAGATGGCTCATTGATGGTGACAGTTGAGTCAGGGCTCCTTTTTTGAAAGCTCTTTAATATGGTTTAGATGAACCCAGAACCAGCAGTAATAGTTGTGTTAGTTTCTATCATGTAGGTGCACACGACCCAGAAAATCATGCTAGCTCTCTAATTGCTGACAATTAGTGATATTTGCAAAGTGGATGTTCAACAATCTCACCACTAACCTCAAGCATGTGAAACTTATTTCAGCTTCATTGCTGTGGCAGCGGCCAAAACCAGCACTTTACAGTTTTTGTTTAATTCTCCTGCAAGCTCTTCAGCGTCAAACATTCATGGCTAGGGGATATATACATCTTTGACAGTAAAATTAAATTTGTGACTCTAAGCTAGACTGTACGATTCTGTCTCTCAACTCAGATTTAATTTTTCAGAATGTAATAAGCTGAACCCAAAATGATGTGAAATGCCAGTTCTTCTCTAAAAATCAGTCTTAGAATCAGCCTATGGGTTTACTACTATTTTACAGATTCATATTAGAATGTGAAACTAGTGGCTATCCCTACTAGCCAATTAAAGTGTGAAGGCATGGGACCAAGCACTATAACTCAGTTACCTGTGTGGTTGTGTTGTTAGAAAGTTCCTTGGGATTATTTGCAGCTAGCACTTTCCCACGTAATTCATAGATGTGGTTTAGGAGTTACAACAGTATGGAAACCAGTAGGTAATTTGGATGTGACTCTTCTCTCTGGATGGTGAGCATTTACTAGTATGTATGTGGCCAGTCTATGCCAGTTGGCCTCAAAAGCAAAGGCTCTGGCACCCTTCAGACAGTTAATAGAAATGTAGCCAGTGTTATCTGTTCTGTAGCAACCTTCTAGAGATTGCTTTCATTCTGTGGTAAATGTGCTGTAATTAACGATAGATTTAACGTTCTTTCATTCACTCGGGCTGGTACTGCAGCGCACCCAAGAGGCCATAAATTCACTCTAGTTTGTACCTCATCAAGCCCTTAATCCATAGCAGCAATCCTTAACGAAAAGTTCAAATCATTATGATATATAAAGGTGAATAAAAATGAAAGGATATTGTGGTCAATGAAAGGATATTTGTTATCAAGCGTATGCCATAACTATGTATGCTAGAGCACTGAATATGTATGCTGGCTGTTGCTCTCAACGATCTTCAGCCAGAATTTCTGTATTTCTGTTTTGACCACTGTGTTTGTAGAAGTGTGCTGTGTGTATTCAGATACCATTAATTAAGGATTTTCCACAATGTAATTTGTTTTTATTCCAGTGTGCATGCTCATAAATCTCAATGATTTCAGTATCGTATGCTGTATGTAGCACTGTAGCACCATCTTGTGTGAGCTGCAAATGTGGATTCAATACATGCATTCAGCAATCTTCATGTTGACTATAACAACCTTATTTAAAACCCTTTTATGTAAAACTGAAATCAAAAAACAATAATGTGAAATAGTTCCTCCTTATAATATATGTGGTAGATTTCATAACAGTGTATTCATTTAAGATAACTATTTGATGATCCATATAAATATGAGGCATGGGATGCTGCAATCTAGAGGCAATAAATATGCATTTTATCTGTTTTATGCTACAAAAATATGGAATTAAAGCATAGATATTAGAATCTTTGGGAGAAATGAATCTATAGTATGGGAAAGAGTTGCTAGGGAAAATTAAGTAAGAATTGTTATGAAATAGCTGACAAGAATAAAGCTGGAAAATGCTTCTAAGTGGTAGCAGGTGGCAAATGGGCAAGGACACAGAACTCTGTTAATATCAGCTGTAGTATTTTGAGATTTCTGTTTGGAAAGATACACTTGCACAGGGGCAAAAAGTGCAAAGGTAGATGCATAAAACAATCTTGTTTGTATGACAGAGCAGTTATTGGAGGCATGGTTGTGGTGCATCAAATGCACTGCTATACTTTAATGTCTCACATGCAGTTCTTTTGTTCCACCTTTTAATGCTTTAATTTCTGTCTAGTTTCCCTTCATTTTTCTTCCTACTTTTACTGAGCGAATTTCAGTATACTCAATAGTTTATGTAAGAATTATAGTCTTAATGCAAGTTCAGCTATGGAGGAGGTGACTGACTTGCTGCCATTGCTACAAGTCCAGCATATTGAAGTGCTGGTGACACTTCTGTTGAATGTAATGAAAAGAAGCTCTCACCATCACTTTCAGCACTTTCAGTCTCTCTCTCTTTTTTTTTTTTTTTCCCCTGTCAATTACCTATTTTTTTCCAGGTATAGTTTGGGAAGTTATATAGTAGCTCTAATTCTTGAATGATAATCCATTTGAACATTTAGGTGATGGAAAAACATATGGTTAAGAACTCAAAATATAATAATTTGTAGCCTTCATCATAACTTATAAAATGTACCCATGCGTGCTGTCTGAATGTGGCACAGGGGTAAAACACACCCCCACTTCCTTTTTATATGCAACTCAGTCATAACTGTTTTCATGCTTTAGCACCTAAAGTGTCCTGAGCCACAGTATTTTCTTACTATTTTTCAATTAAAAGTAGGAGTAAAATTCAAAGTGTCTTTTACTTTTGTGGGTTTTGCATTGATTTCCTCAATCAAAATAGCTTCAAACCACATTTTGCATGGGAACATATCATCCTGACTGCATCAAATGCTTGAATTCTTGGAGAAAGATCATGTAATTGCTGAATACTCTGTCAGGGTTTCAAGTATGAAAGTAAAAAAGATAATTAGAAAAGCTGTATTGCTGCCTTTTTTTGGTAGGAGTAACTGGTGGAGATAAGGACCTGATAAACATGGCTATTCTCATCTGGATTTGTTTTCACATCAAAGGAAATAGTGGTCTGTGATTTTAGATCAGTCTGTGATTTTAGATCATGAATGTAGATATCAGGAGAGAGACTGATCAAGGAAGACAGCATTTGACTTCTCTGCAGCCAACACTCTCCCAGCATGTGGCCAAATAATTTTGTATTAAACTTTGATAGTTTAACAAATGCAGATCATGAAAGGGAAGAACTGTCCTATGGAATGAACATAAATATTGACAGATGCTGGCAAAAAAAATCTCTGCTGTTTATGCATACATTTGTAGTCCATTATTCTTCTCTGTCCTATTTTGTATTTGTTTGTGTTTGTGAGGCTTGGGGGGAAATGATTTTTCCTCTTTTCTTTTGAAGCGATAAAAGCAACTAGAAGAGAAGTTCTGTGGGTATCAGTTGTTGACAACAGACTGCCAAAAAAAAAGTTCTGTCAGTGCTTCTTTCACCATCCTTTTGGCTCTGTACTTGCAATGCATAGACTAAGAAGGGGCTGGGTTTCCCCTTTTGCAACACAGTTTTGGCAGCAAGCAGGTGCAGCTAATGCTAAAAGCCTTTAATCTTGCATGCTTGAGCATGTGTGCAGCCATCATGTCCTTATGAGCAATAGACCCTGAAATCTCCCCACCTGACTGTGTAAATGTTTCCTCTTAACTAGTCTTCCACTGCACTGTCTGTTTTTCACTTTTAGATGCGTTCATGGGGGGGATTTAACTTTTCTAAATCAACATTAAACAAACGCAGCTACCTGGTATAGTTCAGACAGTTAAAGGAATTGAGAACAAACATAATTATTAGCAAATGGAAGATACTCAGATTAAAAGTTCAACAGTAATAAACATTGAGATATATTGGCTAAAAAAAATGTAAAAAGGAATGGAGGCTGGATAATAGTATCCAAGACTTTAAACTAGATCAGAAGACTCACGACTCCAATCGCAGCTGAACATGAAAGAGTTATGTAAGAGACTGGTGGAAAGAGAATAAAAGCCATTTGTATATGCAGTCTGAAATAGTGCTGTGCAAGCCAAGTCACTTCCAGTACATCAAACCATAATCAGTTCTTTCCACTAGCACATCTTCTGAGTTTTGTTTAACATGCAAGATACACCAAATCCTAGACACTGCAAGCTCTCTGAGAAGAGAGTGGAAGTGCTGGGAATATTTTGTATTTTACCATTCTACATTCTGAGTATTGATAAAAAAAGTAAAATCTTTGCTTTACGTTTTGCAGTTTCTATGAAGAAACTGTCCCAGAACACCTACCAAAACTACACCCAGAAGTGGTTCTGTTCAGGAATCTTTCAGGAAGCACTCGCATGTTCTTCAACACACCGCTTTTGATCGCACTGTGTCTGACTGTATGAGGCATACAGAAATACCTGCTTATCTTCACTTTGTATAGAATACTACTTTATTAAGTAGACTGTGCTGATAGGCTAGAATCCAAATTTGACTTAAATAAGAATGTTGTGGAAATGGAGGATTTTTTTCATCAATGGTTTATATACTCAGATGAATTATTCTGGTGTCTTTATCGCTGTTTTCTACTGTGATTTAATAATATTATATTGAAGGACTTACTGTATGTGCAGTTTCCTAATTTCTTTTTTTATTTAATTTCTTTCACTTCAGGTAACTCTTGGAGTAATCCAGTAGAAGTAACAGCACTTTATTCGTTCGAAGGACAACAGCCAGGTGACTTGACATTCAAAGCTGGAGACAAAATCACAGTCACAACCAAAACAGATTCCCAGTTTGATTGGTGGGAAGGAAGAATAGGAGGACAAACTGGCATCTTTCCAGCCAATTATGTTGCAATAAGTAACAGCTAAATTTGTATAGAAGAAAATGGTGGAGCAGTAATATATTTACACTGAAAAACATATGTTAACTTTTCAGAATTCATTAAATGAGATTCTTGATCAAGACTATTCTAACACAAAATAGAAATGCATTAAATGACCTTAACTTTCTCCTGAACTTATTTCTTAAATAAACAGTAGGTGATAGTCAGTTCATGACAAAGTTTTATTTTTGAGCAAGTTGCCATATAAAAATTTGTGTCTAGTTTCAATTCTGTCTTGCTATATGGATTTTTTTATATGAGGGGAAAATTACAAAAAACTTAAGACTAGACATGCTGAAAAAATATTGATTTCTATTAAATTATAATTTATGGTCTCTTTCTATAATAAATACTCTCAAATTTGCTTCAAAGCATCTCTGAGTTGGAGTTCTTTTACTAAACACAGATATTTTTTTGCAGGTATGGAAGAAGAAATTACCTTTGTATGTGATTTAAAAAATTACTCTAGGCATTGCAGTTTCTCTTAGTAACTACTTTAGGTCTGGTCCCCAATGTTTGTCCTTGTTAGACATACAAAGATCTTTTTTTAAACAACTCTGTAACAGTCAAACAGTTCAGTTTGATAGCTTATCTTCTGTTGCCTTCATCTTTGAAGAATTTAAGCACTTCTGAAAGTTTGTTTAATAAAATACATGTATGGTCCCTCCCAGAAAATATATAGCCTTATAATGTCCCTTGATTCCTGTAGGAACTTGTTCCCCAGATGGAAAGCAAGATAGAGAAATCTCTGCCTGGTTAACAAGTGAGCGTGCACAACTCTTCCTGCTTCTTCCCAGTTAAGATTTTTTTAATGTTTAAGGAAAGAGCAACATAAATTACAACATAAACAGAGTAAATTATTAACAGTAAAATAGGGAAGATATTTCTGTAGGACATATATAGTAGTAATGTATAACACTATCATTCTCAGATTTTCACTTAATTTTGAGCATTTTTGTAAACCAACTTCATTTTACAGATGCAGATATTGACTTGAAAGTTGATGTGACAAAGCAGAGGTGAGAATGAGACTTGGAGTTTTTGAGAACCAGTTTAGTTTCCTTCTTATTGCTGGATATGCTGAATTTGCCTCTTTATATGGAGTTAATGCCAAGATTATAATTATGCTTCTTCACTCTCAGCTTTCCCCACTTGAAAATGTATTTTGTTAAGTCCGTGTTTCTTCTAACAGTGCCATGAGTATCAGATGGAAAATGAGTATGTGTGATCTTTCCAGCAGCCAAGTTGCAGTTGATCTGCTGTTATGATCTACTAATCTATCAGGTTCTGTGTAGCTTTAAGTTATATTATATGAATGGCAAGGTTAAGCTTAGTATAGACGAAGACTTATCATCATTAGAAGATCATTCTGTTCCATTCATTGGCAAAAGTTTCTGTATTTCTTTCAGACTGGGACACTAATTTTTGATTACAAACTCAAAATGAGACAGAAGAGACTGAATCCATAGTCAAATGTGTTTACTATCTTTCAATGAAAATCCTTCATATTGTTTGCCTCATAGACCAGACAGATGTTTGTGATCTGTCTCCAGACAGATACCACCACCAGATGCATACTGCTTGCAGGTGATTTTTTAGAAAGTATTTTCCAGCCAGTTAGGAAGAGTTCTATAACCTTATATAGCTGCAGTGGAATTGTTAATATATGCCTTTAGAAGGACAGTTGTAGCACCTGTCAGTTTGAAGTGAGAAAGCAAATTCTTTGTTTACCTATCTTTCACAGACTGCGTTTATTGCTTATTAAGCAAAAAACCACTAAATCATCCAATATCAAGACTCACTGAACAGGATTAATAATGTCATAGACCCAGAAGGTAGGTATGCCACATATTCACAAAGAATCACTCCTGCATTTATTATACCCTGTTGCTGCACTTTAGTTATGCAGTACAAGCTGAAGCAACCAGTGGCACAATTGTGCTGTAGTACTTCATTAGTCACCTCCAGAATGCTGGCTGCTTTTTCAGCCTGTGTACTTGCTTTTGTGTGGGGTTGTTAAAGCTTATTAACTCATCTCAAGTGTCTTCTATGAAACTATCAGAATTTATGAACTTGCACAGTAAAATCTTTTTATTGTTTATGTAAATTCGGTTTCTTAGATTGCCTTAGCTGAGTTTGGGGAAAAATGAGGATTATCTAATCTAAGTGTTCATGACAGTCTGTAGACTCTGCAGGATAGCACTGATTAATTACTAAATCTAAGCTGCATTTTGAGAGGGAAATACTAAAAGGGACGTGTATCTCATACCTGGAACATTTCTTTCTTCATCTAAATATAATATAGGAAAGAGAAGGTTCAGTAGATTAGCCTAATGCAAGAAAAGTCATTGATTGTCAAAACCAAACCTTCAAGCACTTACAGAACTCTACTGGCCGATTCTACATGCCTTAGACACAGGCTGGATCAACCCACGTTAGTGGATTTAGGCTAATTCCAAAAGTTGTTACAGTAAAAGGCAGTCTGCATGATTTGGTATACTTAAGAGGTCTATAAGGAACAGGTAGTAATATAGCAGGTAGTCTGCAGGAGATCTAGGAGCAAAAACTTAATAGATATACAGAGTCACCCAAAAGACACATGTTCTGGTAAGAGAGGTTTTCTGTGAAAGAAAGTCCAGGTATGTGTTCCTTTGCTACAGGACATGTGACCCAGATACAGAAGGGAAGATATTGAAGAAGATGGTGCCTCTAGCACAAAATATTAAATGTGTTTGTAGACCAGCCATGAGGTGCCTGGCATCTGGTTTTTAGTGGGGGGTTGGGAGACTAGATATCTGCAGGACTGTAGTAGAAGAGAAAAAATGAGTTACAGAGCCATTGGGTTCCCTCAAGGGGATGCTTAATAAAAGGTACAGAGATTACAGGCAAAGTATTTCTGCTGTGGTGTTCAGCAGGTTCAGATCATCATCATGCTCTTATAAGTAGTTATCTTCAGCGTTTAAAGCAACTGTTTTTATTGCTGAAACACAGTTAATCACAAAATAGTAATTTCTCTATATATAATAAAGGTAATTTCCATATTTATTTTGTTACTATATATGTTCAATATATCAGGTAACTTAATAATTATTCATCTTAATATTAAATGTTTCACCATCCTAAATAGTCAAAGTAGAATTCTTTCTTGGAGGAAACCTTATGGCTTACCATATTATAGGCTTCAAATTTTGAATTTCATGATGCCCAGAAATAACTTATTCCATTGTACCTCTAAGCATTTTTCTCAGGATGATTACTGATGGGTCATTGGACTGGTAAATCATGTTGCATGGTGCACTACAAAAAATCTTCCTTCTGACACGTCTAGCTGGTGTTTGTTCACTAACACATGTACACATACTGATGGCAGGTTTGCAAGAAAGTTTTCACCAACTCTGGCCTTTTGCAAAATATCAAGCCGTTTGTCTGCTACAAGCATTTGAATGCATCTTCCCTGCTATCTGTGTCTGTTAATCCTTTCAGAAACTGAGATGCTTGCATAAATTTCACAGTTGAAGGGCAAAAAGAATGAAAACTTAGGTTTTTCTCACCCCCAACATGAGTTTGGATCTTGTTTTGTTTCTGGTGGACTTAGAAATATTCCTTGTAGGACTAAACAAGTTTTTTTGAGGTAATCTGAGATTATTAAAGCCTTACCATCTATATCCATTTGTGATAGCTTTCATTGCTTACGACTGGAGAAAGATATAGGGAAGAAGTTAGTCTTGTTCCTCTTTTAGCAGTTTCCATAATCTCCCTAAACTGTATTCTCCCCCACCTAATCCTCACCTAAAACCTGAGTTTGAATTAGTTCCTAAGCTCCGTCACCTATAGGAAGACACTTCTGGACTTCAGACTTGTGAAGATGATGGTCACTTCTCCACTGGTCTGATTTTGTTCATTGCATTCAAATTTTTCACATGAGGCTGTTCACTGCCTAATCCACTGTCATCAAATTCTATTTTTCCACAATAAAAGCTTACTGAAGAACATATATTGATAGTAACAAGACTAGCTACCAAGTCTATCCAGCAAGAGTTCAGCTCACAGGAAGATCCTAGTGCATAGAATCTCCTCATCAGTTTTTGGATTGACTCACTCTCCTTCTGTGTTTTATGTGGTTTCAAGTCATATGACACTTTCATCACATCCACCTTTGCCAGAGAATATAACTTCAAAAGACTTGATAATTGTTTTATGTTGGTATTTAGCAAAATCTATTTTATTTAGCCGACTACAGGGCCTGTTAGTTTTGCAAGGAGAATCCCTTGAAAAAAACTCAGAAAAAAAACCCTATAATTATTAAATACACCAAGTTTTACATAATGTTTGTAATGGTGAACAATAATATCTGACGCTTCCAAAATTTTCAATTTTCAGAGGTTTAGGCAACCATCTGTCAACAAATTATGTAAATAAGAAAAGTATTCAGCATTTGGTAATGGGACAGGATGGTACATTTTGAACTTTTTAAACCATTAAGATCAGCTTAAAAACCAAGGTACTTATTTTATCCTGGTACCAGCCACAGATACAAAATGCAGAGGGGTAACAAAAAGGTTTTTTTCTTTCTTACAGGCATTTCATCAGCTAGTTGTCAAGACAGAAACAGTATGCAACTGTTATCAACAGATCTTTCTTCCACATCTATTTCAATTAATGCACCCACTTTAATGAACTATTTAAAATTGTATCTGTGCTTTCAGAAATTTAAAAAAGTTTTGTAAACCTTATTCAGTTTATTCCTAACATCTCTTGATGTTAGACATCATTTTGTCCATTTATATTCATTCGTGATAGTTTTAAGTACATGACAAAAACCATAGTGTGTTCAGATTCTATTCTTTTTAATATCTGTTTTGCAAAAATCTGTTAATTTACTAGTAAATTAACTTTAACTCATAATTTTAAAAATAACTTTGGTAATAACTGCAAAACTTTTGATTTTACATTTTCCTCTGTTCTTTTTTTGTTGTTGCAGGCCATTGCTGACCAAAAAGTATTTCTGTTAGGTGTAGGTATACATTTCCACCATGGCTAATATCTCCAGTTCTTCAACAACAAGTAAACACATAATCCCACTCTCCCTTCTCATATCAGGCCAAGCATTCCCATATATTGAACCTTCCACAAAAACATCTCGGGCTGGTCTTTCCTGATTAATTCTTTTGTTTCACTCTTTATGTATGTGTGCACATACATGCACTGGGTGGTTCTTTTGGATCCATGTATGGATAAGGACCAGCTCAGTCTGACTGAACATCATCTTCAGTGATGTTTGTTTTGTTTGCCTTAATAAACTGGGAGTAGTATGTCAGGCAGAAATTCCTCAGGATTGAGTACTGGCATCTCCTTGAAATATGACTGAGTTTCTCCTTTAAAAGCTCAGTAATTTTCTACAGTAGCTCTACTCATGTTTGCACAAGTTTTTAAACCAGATTACAAATTGTGTCAAACTTTTACGGTCTTAAATCCATACTGTATACACTTCTACCAATTCTATATGTAGCTTATGCCTGTAGGATCATAAGGAAGACAAAAATAGTTGTTTATGTAGCCTTTGCAGTAGATCTTTTAAAGAATTGTCTCATCTAAAGGGAGCTGAACTGCAGCTGTTTATGTTGATTTATTGTAGGTACTTAGATGCACAGAACTTTTGAAATGTAGACCTTTCTTCTGTGTTACCTAAATACAGACACATCATCCTACCTATAGCCATCTATTTCTAAAACACTTGGCCAGAACATTTTGAAATCAAATTAGGTTGTACTGAGAATCTAAATTTATCCAACACTTCAGTCTAAAAGTTCGTGGGAAACCATTTGTGAGTTTTTAATTGGTTCTTGCTCTTAATTGAATTAGAAATACTGCAAAGAAAACCTTTTGGGCTTTTCCCATGCCATAACTAATGTAAGAAAAATAAATAAAAAGAAATATCAAGCTTCATTCTTTGGAAAAGGTTTTAGTTAATTTCATCTAAAATTAAGTGAAAATCGTTCCTTAAACGTCAGGACGCACGCTAACCCTAATGCTAGATTGATATCCACGTGTTCTTCTGTATCTATGACCCCTCCTGTAATTCTTTACCTACATCTTTTTTTTTTAACAGTAGAACTAAAAATTCCAGTAACTAGTCTGCAGAGGAATTCTGCCATCTGCGTCACTAAGATAAGTCTTTGCATTTGCCTTTATAAAGCTTATAGGTAGTACCGGCTTCGGAGTTCTCTTCAACTGTTCCTAAACCTTTTACCTGGCAAAGGTCACGTTCCATTTAACACTGTGGAAAAAGCAAATACTCCTAGCCCACTTTTGCCTACTTCTAGCCTTCATCTTGAGAATTTGTTTTATGCAAAATTCTATATGAGAGACAGAGAACACAAGCCAGGGAGCGCCTAGAGAAGCTAAACATGGCTGTCTACCACATGGAAGATCTGCCTAGCTGAAGATCCAGGAGCTGGTTGGTTGTTGAACCTGAGGATGTTGCCTGTAGTGGTAATAGGAGCCTGAATGTCATTTTAAGTATATGAGTATTTACATAAACTACTGAAATACAACTAATTCCATTCACAAAGGCAATAATCATAAAGTAATTTTATTGTTTAAAAAATTTTGAAAAAATCATTTCCCTTACTCTCTTCTTCTTTTGCACCTGTGTATCCTCCAGTCTTGTACTATTCCTGGGCTGTGCATGGCCTTTTAGTATCTGACCTGCTGAATGCTCGAGGACTATGTTTGACAGTGTCCAGGGCAATTAAACCGAACCTTCCTTTGGCCTTCCTCTAAACATTTGAGTAATGTTAACCGTTGTACCAAACCGCTGGGGGGGGGGGGGGGGGGGGGGGAGGAGAGAAGAGACTAGTTAACTGGCTTTGGCAGGCTAAATTCTCACATTGTTCCTATAAATGAAAGTTGTTCTTCTGTCAAATCAGATATATGGTCTCACAACAAACATTAAAATTCTGAGTTCCTGAACGTCCTGTTTTCACAGTGTCTTTTATGGATTCAGACATTTTAATTTTATTTTCCAAATGCAAATGCTAGTCAGATCCTTTTCTCCAATAGTTTTAAATCATTTTAGACTCTAATTTTCACACAATTAAATGTGAATTATGCCTCCCAATAAATTTAGATAATGCTGTTGAGGGAAATAAATAAAGCACCTGGATGCAAAAGTATTGTCACAGATTGACAGTTCCAGCTGCTTGGGAGACATTTTTGATTAGCAAGCCACTTAAATAGGTGCCATTCATTAAGATTTTATGAACTACAGAAATTTGGGCCAAAACGAACTTTTTTTTAAGCATGGGTGGTATCTGTTAAAATACTGGGTTTAATTTCAGTTACACATTCTGTGGTGGTAATTTTTTGTGGAAACTAGATCTGCCCATTACCTTTTAAAACCTGTCTCAGGCTATTACTTGCTCTCAGCCTGGTATTCCCTTTAGTGTGTCTTGTATTTTAATGTTCCCAATTTCCTTCTGTCATATTTGATGTCAAAATTAAGGCCACAGTTAAGCCAGAAGTTCAAAACATCAGTCTCTTACACTAATTGGTTTCTTGTCAGCCATCAGATTTTTACATATGTGAACTGGGACAAGCTGCTTTAAGATTCTGTAGCTGAACATTGTATTTGATGTGATTTGGATCACTTCTTTTGCATATCTGATTTCATGCTTTTCAGACTAACCCCTTGTTTCCTTCTGGCAATAATGAAAATACTTGGGCCTATTCCAGCTGATTTTACATCAGTGGGGTTCTTTCGGTAGCTTTGAGGTAGACTTTAAATCTTAAAATGTGCTACATTGACTTAAAATCTACATCATTCTACCAACTTTCCTAGGAGCCAGGCTGCTGCTCAAATTACAGTGTAAGATAAGGATTATTGATGTGTTTATATGTTTCTGAAAACAATCCAATCAATATTTTCTCCACAGCCATCACACTATGAAGCAATACATACTCTTAATGGAGCTTTCCAGTAGCTCACATCGCAAGCAGAAGGGATATGGAATTTGCATCAGTCTGGGCTAAGTATTTTTCTTCCTATATTACCATCTATATGTTCTTCTGGTCAGTTACTCCTGTCATTTAAAAGGCCATCCCATACATCTCACAAGTTTGAAGCCAATTGCAACTGAAGCTCTGAAGCAGCCCTGACCTTCTTTGCAGATTCCTGTGCAGATTGTGAGCATCTTTTCCTGTAGATCTCTTGGAGTCTGGTCATGAACATGGCAGCCGAAGGAAACAGACTTTCTTTTTGCGGGTTTCTAATCACAATTGCTCTTTGGATAGCATAAAAAGGAATTTGCTATATAAAAGGCAAAATCTTATAGCTATTTCCTTGTTTTGCCTTCTCAAGGTTTGGAACATTACCTTAGCTTAATTTGCAGTATTTCATGATGTCAAGAATTTTCCTCTTGTAGCAAGGCTTTTTCTTCTGTTACACAGAGATCCCTTTCTGCAGAGTAGCACTCATTGCCGTACTGCTGATAAATGTTAAAAAAACAAAAACAAAAGCGTAGGGGAAGGATATTCATCACCAACCAACACATCATCCAAAGAGCATTTCTATTTTTGCAAATGTACCTAGATTTGTGCCATCTACTTTCAGGTATGTGTAGGAGTTCTCCCAAGTTAGATATCTGTTTTTCCAGAGCAGTCAGTTGGGAGAGGTAGATTGCATGAAATGCTTTCTAGAGTGCTTTCTGGAGTCTCTAGTAGAGAAGATTAACTTGTTCCTTGAAACTGTCATCCCAATGTCATTTTGTTGGCAATCCTTCAGGGTGATCTCTGTATATAAATACTTTATTCTTGCATTTCAGAAATAAGTATGATTATTTCTCCAAGATCTGCTAAATTAAGCAAGGAGACACAATTTCAGATCCTATTAAGAAAAGTTTCCAAACTGGAACATGAACTGAAACTATGGATCACTGACACTGTGAATGAAGAATGGAAAATCTAAGAAAGGGAAAGTTATAATTAACAGCAATATAAGTTCATATCTACTTTGGTAATAGGAATTAATATGGGATATTAATCTTAGTTGCGAGTTTTGACACAAGCTATCTGCTTATTTCATCATTGCCTTTTTTGGTCCTAAGACAAATGCTGGATAAAAATATGTATCTATCTAACTTCATATTCAGAGATTTGGTTTAGATTAATAGAACACCCTTCAAGTTATTCTTCTTTTGATCAGTTTAGAAATATTCTTGGCAAAACAAAGAGATGGAAAGTACTGAGCTGAAAAGAGAACTTCCTGGACTGAAGAAAACACAGATCTCATGAAAAGTTATTTCTTGGAACTGTTCAAATCATACATTTCTAAATGGATTATCTTAATCTAGGGCTCTTGATTTAACAATATTGTTGATTATGTCTAACAACAGTGTACAAATCAAGTCTAAGGAACTCAGGTAGCCTGGAATATCTTTCTTTTGCATGTTATAATATTAAAAAATGTATTTATATTCTTCTCCCGAGGGTGATACCAGAATAAAAAGCCTTAACATTATTTACTTACCTTTTAAAAATGCTGATTTTCTTAAATGGGAATTTTCTGAGCTTCAACTGGGCTTCAAAATCCAAATGAAGAAAATGTTTAACATGAAACTCAGCAGTTTCACATGAACAGATCCTGGCTGACAGTATGAAACTTGGACATTATTGATTATAGTTCCAATGAGATGTACTAACTTTAATACAGCGTACAAGCAACATGTGCAGGCAAGCCAGATGCAAAACTGGAACATTATCTAAACAGAGTTGATTTCAAATGTTTCAAATGTAAATAACCCACAGGGTGGTCCTTGAGACCGTCAGCAGTCATTATTTTCTGTAGCATAAACAGGGCTGTCAGCTGGGATTTCTGTCACAAAGATAAAAAGTCATTCTTCCCTGGCAAAGCCTAGACTGTTGTTTTTAAAAAAATTCATGCACCTCCATAATAGATAAAGAGTTCCTTTCTGCTTTTAATGAAAGTATTTTATAAGCTGCTGTGAAAACCAGAATAGTTGTCTGAACAATGTAGACTAGGAGACAAGTAAAGGTTAATGGAATTAGCAGAGTAATAAACCTTAAAATTCTAATGTATCTAAACAAATGTGTAATTTCCATAGGTTCACTGTGTTTGTTTTTCAAAGTTTTCTGCAAGTAGAAAAAGCTAAACCAAGAAAATAGATAGCAATCGATAACAAACTTGGATGAAAAATTCATTGTACGTTTGAGGCTACTGCTTGAATAAAAATATGAATTAAGTGATCTGAAGGATTAATTGATCATAGGGATTTATACAATGGCTTTAAGGTTTAAATTCTCTAATCTGTTTCAGATATTACAGAACAGTATTATTACACTGCCTGCCTCTACTTAGTTCAATGGCAGCTGAGCAATTAAAACTTCTTAACAAATCTAGTCTGACATCTCTAAGCACCTTCAAGATCTTTTTCACATTTTCTTCTGGAAATGGGTTGTCAGGGGTCTATACCTCTTTCTGTAATTGTCGTATGCTCTGCTTAAAAACTAGAGATCTTCATGCTTTGCTGAACTACAAAGCTATCTTCTTCCTATGCAGGTGTTTTCTTTGTGCCTGAGGAACTGCATATAGATTCTACCTTCCATGATAGAGCCATCCTTTGCAACCTGTATTTTTACTTGCTTACTTGGTGCAGTGAAAGGTAAGTAGAGTCAACTGAAAGCATTAACAATGTTGTTAATCCCTCCTGGTGCCTTGGCTCCTGAATATATATTACGTCACTTAGTAATTTTTGGAATAGGGAAGGAAAAGGGAATTCTTCCTCTGGAGTGTGACCTGAAACCTGAAAGTCTAAGGAAACAATGTACATTTTAATGTGATAAATTAAAAATGGCAGAAAGCTTTTGAAAATTGTCAAGGCTCGGGGGTGATTCTGCACTCTCATCCTTTTGTAGCCAGAAATATTATCACAGTTCTTTTAATCTTAAACAGAATCCCATGACTGCACTTCTTTGCTTCCGGATCGTATGACAAGATAAACTTGGCTGTATTTGACACTGCAAAAAATATCCTTTCACCTAAGAAATTATGTCCAGTGATGCAGAATTGGCTTTCTTCAAACAGTCTCTTACTCATTCAGAGATACTGCAGGAAAGGGTTAAAAAGTCAAAAATCTTTACTTCTCTCTCACCTAAATCTTTACTCTTTGCTTGTATGTTCTGCAAAGTCTGTGTAGTGTTGCCTTTGTGCTTGTCAGATTGCCTAGCTACATTTTTTTCTTTTTCCTTTACCCCTCTTTCAGTGTGCTCCCCATTTCCTCTCAGGCAGCCACCAACTGTTTAGTTCACCTTTCTTTCCCCAGGGGATTTTGTATGGTCCTTTCAACCCTTGCACTTCTGTCTTGGAAAAATAGCTGTATAACACGGCTGGCATCCGGAAACATCCCTTTTAAAAATCCCTTTTAAAACTAGCTCTTGCACTTAACTCTCTTAAGTTGTCTATAGTTGTCTTTACCTTTTTCTCACTACAAAGCCTTTCAAACTGCATAACTGCATAAAATAATACTGTGGCTATCCCATTGCTTTCTACTGTTAAATTTTTGATGGCCAATTCCTAATAAGTTACTAATTAGTTATCCTAATAGATATGCCTAAAATAGTACAGGTTTTCTTTTGTGTCAAAATTAATCCAAATGACAATATATTTTAAACAGAACTTTATTTCAGCAGATAAGGTCAGCAGATACTTTGAGTGCAAGGAGGCTGTAAGCGTCTTTGTCCCATACGTGCTTCATGAGGAGCAACTAGCCTTTACTGAAGCAAGATGAAACCTGCCCAAGTACCACACAAATGATGACCAAACTTAAACGATTGTGAAGAATCTATTGCAGGACTGAGCACTGGAACAAGATAACCTTAAGTGAAGTACTGCACACACAAGGATGGCAATGGTATCTTTGTGAAACAAGTTAACCTATGTTAGTATGAATTTCCACTATTTATGTGGGAAAGGTAAATTATTGTTTATTCAAATTATTTTTTCCAGCTCATTAATTTCAGTTCCCTCAGAATAAAGGCTGTAGAATTATAAATTCAGCATGTTATAAGCACTTAAGCTAACCATCCACAAATCTTTTGCATTAGATGTTATCAGAGCTCCAACCCAGACATACAGCTATCTGCATACCATGTGCAGACCTATGTAACTGAAATGATGACAATAAAGGACTATCCTTGCATAATTATTGAATAGCATATGGAGGCCCATATCACAGTTTCTGAGTCCTGAAAGGGGAATGTGCTCATCTTGGTATGTAGTCCTCTCTGATTCTTTGAATCACAGCTGTACTTTCTGGGTTTTGGTTTTGACAGAAGTAATTTTTTTCAGCAGAACAGAATTTTTGACAATATCCTCCCTTTCACAAGAATTGTCCTTGTTTTAAACTCTTTAAAATAGTGTTTGGATCTTTTTTCCAAAAAATGTGAAAAAAAGTTTGAAATATAATTTCAATAAAAATCAGGAAAAATTAAATTTTCTTCAAGTGTGTTTCAGGTGTTCCAGCCCCCTGAGACTTTTCTTCTGCTGTTCCCAGTAGTTTCGTCATCCTACAGTGTTTCAGTAATTTTCACACATATTGCTTTTAGATTTGTGTTTATGCATTTCATGGCCTTTCAGAGCAAAGAAACTTAACTACTAAAATAAAAAGGGTTGAAATCCCTGCAGTAGAATCTGTGTTCCAGAGACAGAGAAAGCTATAAATGTGCTCTTTATAGTCCTTTCTTTCCTTTTTTCTTCACCTGGCATCATTTTTGTTGCACTATCAGTAAAACAGTCTAGTAATTGTCTGTAGTAAAGAAAATGCAAACTTTGCCCTATGCACTGACATGTCACATTTGAATGTTAAAGGAAAATACTCTGAAGCCAGCTGAAACTGTGGTTGCAGAGAAAGAAGATTCTTTCAAATCTCATTCTTCGGTATCTTTTGTATAAGTATCTGTTGCATTTATTAAATTAATGCCAAAAGGCTTTACTGCAGCAGTATGTAATAAAGTGGAGGGACTGGATAATCTAAGGGTAGATTCACTGTAGCAGTTTTTTATGAGTGCCTCTGCATGTGTGTCTATCTATATGTAGTATTTGATGAAGAAGTAATGTTGGACTGAACCCAGCCTCTTTCATTGGATTATATTGCATCTTGCCTTTTCCATAATTATTATATTATTAACTGATGTTTATTTTCATAACTGTGCTTTTACTACATTTGTAAAGAAATAGGAGCCTGCTTTGAAGTTCAGGATTATATTGTGCTGGGAATATTACTTAGAAATTGGATCAAATACAGCAACGGAGGGAGGGCACTGAGCATGGGAAGGGTGAGTGGAGCATAAGCCATAGATGTTCTGAAGCCCTGGTCCCGTGACCTTTAATAACGTAGCTTCAGTTCCCTCCCACTCCACAAGGAGCACCGCTGATTTAGTTGCATGAATAAGATTTAAAGGATCAAAATTCTAACTTGACACTGGTGGACATATTGACATCATTTGGTTTAGTCTACTGTAAGATCTAATTTTGCTCTGATTCAGAAGAGAAAAATTAGAAGAACACACTCCCTACATAGTCACTGGAAAGAGGTAAGTGCTTCCAGGGGGGCCACTTAGATAGTGTCAGTAAAACAGCTAAAGCAGACAGCGTAGATAATGTGCTTCTGAAATATAACTGTACCATGTGGTTCTTGGAAGGCCAGACAGAGACTTGGATGCATGTTAAGATTAGTCAAAGAAAGATAAACTTATGGTGGAGTTCTTGCTACTTTCATTTGGAATGTTAATAGCCCAAATTAAAACAGTGTAGAGTACTCCAAATACCAGAGCAATGAAAAAGTTTACAGCAAGGATATCAACATTTGGAGTATCCATATTTTTTCAAGGTCTGCTCGCTTCCCATGACTTTCAAAATACTTGTACATTGCCAAATAACTCAGGGTACAGATATGATGTAGGCCTGATTTTGAGTGCCTGGGTACAATTCCTTCACCAATGTTACCCCATGAATCCAAAACAGAACTGAATCAAATAAAGTTGCTTTCTATTATAAGAAGTATATTTTGTCCCCACAGATGAAATAAACTTCCAGGTTAGTGTACTCAGAAAGGAGGCCAAGGAGTGAACTGGCACAGAAATATTCTCTTTAAGTAAGAACAAAGACATTTTCTGAAGCCAGTGTAGAAATCTAAGTAACCCCTGTTAAAATTATGTCTTTTCTGGGCAAAAATAGACAAGTTTGTTCTCAAAGTCTGACAGTTCTGGAGCTCCCAACATAAGACATGGACCTTCTTGAGCAGGTCCAGAGGAGGCCATGAAGATGATCAGGGGGCTGAAGCACCTCCCCTCTGAGGACAGGCTGAGAGAGTTGGGGTTGTTCAGCCTGGAGAAGAGAAGGCTCTGGGGAGACCTTATAGCGGCCTTCCAGTACTTAAAGGGGGCTACAGGAAAGATGGGGAGGGGACTCTTCATCAGGGAGTGCAGTGATAGGATGAGAAGTGACAGTTTTAAACTAAAAGAGGGTAGATTTAGATTATGTGTAAGGAAGAAATTATTTCCTGTGAGGGTGGTGAGGCACTGGCACAGGTTTCCCAGAGAAGCTGTGGCTGCCCCCTCCCTGGCAGTGTTCAAGGCCAGGTTGGACGGGGCTTTGAGCAACCTGGGCTAGTGGAAGGTGTCCCTGCCCATGGCAGGGGGGTTGGAACTAGATGGTCTTTAAGGTCCCTTCCAACCTAAAGCATTCTATGATTCTATGATTCTAACCTTGTCTTTTATACTCCTGATTTCAAGTCTTATATGCAGATTTCACTTCAGAGATAGTGGCATGAGATAAAGCATCATCTCCAAAACATCTCTAGATGAAGTTTTGGTCACACCATTTTTTGCAAATAGAGCAATCAAAAACCAGGCTGCCAGGCTGGGACAATGGCAAAGTAACAGGCAGAGAGATAAATCTGGAAATCTGTGTCCATCCAGCTCACCAATCTGCCACTTGCTGGATACAACCTTTTGGTTGAGCCAGCCTTGCCACTTCCTCTTCCCCATGTGCAATGTGAGGAACATCCTGCGTTTAGAGCTTCAAGGAATAATACATGTAAAGAACTGAACACAGGCACATTTGAAAGATGGAAGTATATTTCAAATCCACTCTGTGTTGGTACCTTGGCAGCACTGTTCAACTTACTGCTTGTGTGCAGTCATTTTGGACTAGCCACTTATTTTAGGGGACAGCACAGTAAAATGCTGAGCTCCCTGTGGTCTCCATAGTGTTAAAGAAAGTGTAAAAAAATTAGATGTAATATTGATATGCACCCACAAAATAATTGTAGCTGTATCCTAGAGAAGACTTGCCATCTGGGATAAACCCTGGCTGTCCTGGATATCCATCACTCCAAAAGCAAACCTTTGGCCCCTTTATATTTTCACAATTATATCTATGTTATCACAAAGAAGCAAGAACGTGGGAAAGGAAAAAAAAAATGTTTTAAATAAGCATCTGTACTGTGGGAACATGGTGAGGGAAGAGCAGTGAAGGCAGCAGCTCTCCTTCAGAGCAGAGTGGAATTCTGTGCAAGGTTCTGTTGTGTACATGCCCGTTTTGTTTAGAAAGGTGCTGTTGCCTGAGCACCTGCCTGGCTTACCCTAAAACCAACAATAGTTATGTCTTAGAGATGCTAAAAACAGCCATAGTTTGTGATTACTAAGTCCAAAGCCAACAGGAGGCCAGGCCAAGCAAATGCACCTTCTAGTTTGGCAAGTTTGGGTGCTGGCTGTTTGCTGGTGGGAGTATACAGATGCTACATCTCCTATCTCGTTTGAAACATCTGTGGGAAGCAGAAGTATCACATGAATGCTGAATACAGAACATGAGGTTCTCATTGCAAAAATAAAAGAATGCAAGAAAGAAAAGGCTAATTTCTGCTGCTTTTCTATGGTGGACCTACAAGTCCCTTAGTAAATACTGAAATGCAAAAAAAACCCAACCAAACCAAAAAAAAAAAAAAAAGTAGGAAACTAGATTAAAATAGTTTATAGACTAAAAAGGCTTGATCCAATTGCTCTTGAAATCATTCGGAATTAATTTTAGAGAGTTTTATATTGAAAGCCTACGGACATTCTTAACAGATAAGTTGCCTCATTGAACATATTTGAAGAGTTTAAGGTAAAGTAAAGGGCATTTGATTTACAGGCTGTTGGCTAATGTGTCAACATCCATAGTTATGGCAGTCACAGGCCCAGGCAAATCACAGATCAAAAGACACCATCAATGTCAGCAAGAACAACAGTGGGCTCTATATTAGCTCAAGAGTACCCATGTTTACCATCCTCTTATCTTTTGTGTTTTTTTTCTAATACTTTGAATGTTCTAAATTAAGGCTTCTTGATATGTGTTTGTGAGACACTTGAGACACTACTACCCAGATACCAGTTTCCTCATGCACATGGAGCAGAAAGAGTCAAAGCCCAAGTCATGTGGGACAAAGGGAAAGAAGCAAGGGATATGTCATTCCTGAAAAAAAAAATCTTGTGGATAGAGAAGATAAATAAGTATCTAACCAGCTAACATGGTCTCATCCGTCTGCTTCAGTAAAGAGAGGCTGCAGTGGCACTGCCAGACAACACTGGAATTTGAGAGAAAATGAGAGGTTGAACAAGATAGGAAGGGAAGGCATGAACTTGGGAAGAAGCTGTATAATAGGGAGAGTGAAAAAGGATTGTATCAGAAGACTTGCACCACCAATTAATTTATTCAAATGTTTTGTGGTTGGTGTGTCAGTCTCATTTTATTTTGGGAGTTGTCCTTAAGTCCTTAGGAAGAAAATAGCAGAAGAACGTTTGCTCCAGTAAACTAAGGATAAATTAAAGTGAAGTCCGTTGTTCTATCAATATCCCAATGATATTAAACATCCTTTTATTTCTCCTTACCCTCTTCTCATAAAGCCCAAAGCATAAAATTGTCACGGCACAAACATTAGCAATGTCCCTCTACAGGGATTACACAGAAATCTGTGAAATGTTCTGCAAAGCCAAAAATATAGTTAAAACTTGGAAGCCGTCTCAAGAAAAATGGTGTTTCAAGCAAAGATGGTTTTGTAATTTTTGATAGCAAACCTTTCCCTCCTGTGGATTATTAAGAGCCACACTGAGCACAGGTCAGAGCGAGTGTGCCACGATAATGGAATAAGCAGTAAGTAGCAAGTGTTCAGCTGTGAGCAAACATGAAAGCAATGGACTATGAAAATCTCAGTGAAGCAGTTCCCCTTTTGGCCTTCCCACATCTATCCCTAATGCGTGTGATTTCCAAAATGCAGCACAACTAAGTAAAAAATGGATTTCTTCAAAATCACTGTCCTGGATTTACACCCCAACCCCCTCCACTTTTGGTATATCAACTCAGTTCCTTGCAGAATCAAGGAGAAATACACTTTTAAGCACAATACAAAATTTGGCACACAGGCAAGAGAGGGAAAAAGATAATTATTGTTACTTTTCTTCTTAGATACTTCTGTGGCACATCACTGCTGTGATTACAGGGGCGACACCTAGCTACCCAGATATTCTTTTTGAAAGAGAAACACAAAGAATATCTTGATGTCTCAGGTGATTCTATAACTACAGAAAATTGACACCATTTATTTACATGATCTGATAGTCCTTTCTGCAAATTTATGTGATGTTAAAATGCTAACATTACTATGAGCTCCATAGATTTAAAATTTTTATGTTTACCTGGTCATTAACTGAGTATCTGTACTTCACATTATTCAATAAAGTAATATACAAAAGGGATAAAGTCTTCATGAAAGAAGCAAATTTTGAGTATAGTTTGGCTGCCATTCAAAAATGCAGAATTCTGATGGCTCAGTTCATTTCAGTGGGAGTCTTGCTCTCAGACAGTCTAAACTTTGTCATCAGTGGCAGCCAGCAGAGCAATAGCTAACTTGGCTTTTGATAGACAGAGCTTCTTGCTAACCAGTTGGGTTAATAAACAGTTTTGAAAGCGTTTTTTTATCCACAGTTACATTGACAAAAACTTATGATCACTGAAACTGGAAGTCTGAATTAGAAAGGAATCTCGCATCCTCATGTCTCTGTTCATAAATTGCATTTACAACAGCGTATTTTGATTTGGATTCCTTTTATTTTCTTTGAACAAACACTTGTAATTTTTCTTTGGTTTTGAACATACCATGTAGAAATGACATTTTTTTAGGAAGACTAGGTAATTGTTGAGTTTTTGCTCTTTGCCACAAACACAAATATGTATCAGTGAGAAAGGTTTTCAAGTCAGTGATATCTCTTGAAGTTTGGATTTGTCCTGAGTTCTAACAGCTAACATCTGACACAGAGAGAAATAACTAAAGAAATGTATCTTGCTCCCACTGGAGTCAGAAGAGCCAAGCTGATAGTAGGAGAACATAGAGTGAAGGTTACTGGATAGTGGCAGTGGCAACCTAAAATGGACAGTCTGATGCCATATAGGTGAAAGATATATTCCGTTTCTCTTGAGAAATACATCTAACATGCTTAAGTCACACTGGACTTTAATAAATGCTTAAATTTAACAGGGAAGTAAGTTTCTTTGCTGAATTGAGGCCTAAATGAAGTAGTTTTAAAAATTAAAAAAAAAAAAAAAAAAGGGTTTTCTAGTCTTGTACATTTTTCATCTCTAATTAAATTATTGGGAAAATCCTAAAATTTAAAAAAAAAACAAAAACAAAACAACAACCAACCAAACAAAAAAACCCACAAACCTAAAACCAAAATGAGAACAGATGAAATGGCAAATTCAGAAGAAGAAATTGTTACTTATTTCCCATTTCTCCTTATAGGTTTTTAAAAAATAAACCTCACAGACTTTGAAAACAGAAAGGAGAAAAACAATTCAGAAGAGTGCAGAAGGAGTACAAGCAAAGAAATTACTAGAAACAACTGACCTTGAGCCAGTCTTTCAGAATGACAGGCTGATAAGGGACTAGATGGATAAGAAAAGAATATTGAAGATAGGACTGAAAAAGTCCTCAGCCTTTGTTCTAAGCTCTTTTAGACATTTCCTTGGCCGTTATGTTATTGACCTAAAGAAAGTAATGACTAGCCTTGCTTCTTGCTTCCTAATTTCTATAAATGATGGGGTTTTTACAGGTAGGACAATGTCAGCTTGATCATACACAGTGTTTACAGTTGAGAATGTTTGCAAGGAGAAAAGATAACTTTATTAGATTACTTTTCATAATATTTGGTTGTGGGGTTTTTTCTGCACATCTACTAGGAACTACTAGGTTCACTGCTGAAAAATTTGGGGTGAAATCATGGCCAATGGGACTTTGCCATCAATTTCAAAGGAGTAAGATTTCACCCTAGATCTTATTTGTCTAGCAAGAAAGTGCTTATTTTTCTATTCTTTTTTTGTGCACAAACTGTCAGCGTTGCATGAAACAAACCATCCTGATTTCCAGAGGCCCTTTCAAAGGCCGGGTGATTGCCAAAATTGCAAATCCAATTTGTTCACAGATTGACCAGTGTGTGATCATTCCAATTATATTTGGCACATGTCAAGTGGAAGAATCAAACCTCCCTCTTTTTGGATCGCTTATAAACACTTCAAAAAATAAACTCCCGATATAATTAGCTGCTGAAATGCTTGGCAGGTTGCCCTTAAAAAATCCCCACCAGAAGAAAACACACCCCCTTGATTCTTCCCAAGCATGTTCTTCAATAAGCTACTCGGACCTTGTCCCCTGCACCTGCACTGATTAGCGTAATCCTCCTGACTGCCTGTGGGTACCCCCAAAAACTAGTTTTCCCACAAGTGAGGTCCAGGAACTCTGTTACACAAGAGCTGGACAATATGGCAAGATCATTCCCCGCCTCAATCTCACTCTGTGCAAGCTGCTGCTTAAGCCCATTTGCAAGTTGAATATATGCAGCAGTGCTCATTGGTGCCCTTATCCTTCAACAACTCTGTTACTGATACATGTTGAGGTTTTCTTTTAGTATATCAGTGAAATTGCACGACCTTGTCAAGCTGTCTGAAACCCTTTGTAGGAGCTGCCTTTTCTAGCAAACATCTGCCTTACCTCTTAAGAGTCCTTCTCTTCTGCCTGTTGCATAATCCTGCCAAAAGGCAAAGAAAAATTCAATGACTAGGTTACTCATTTTTGCTGCTGTCTTGAAACACAAAAGCTCTTCTTATTTCTTTATGATTTTCATTTTCCTTCCCAGTGATTCTTATAACAATAGCTTGAAAACACTCAGAAGCTGAGAAACAGAAAAATGCACTGCTGAAGAAGGAAAGCAGAATAGCAGGTAAACATGTTGTGACACTCAAGCTTATTCAGCAAAACCACACTTTTGAGAACAGTTTGGCAAGAAAGAAAATATACCTTTGGACTTTTTAAAGTAATTTTATACTTTGTCATCAGAACTCTGGGGATCTTCCACTGCTTAATCTTCAGAAGACATTACTTCTGAAACTAATTCATAGTCCCCCGGTGCTCTAACTTCCACTCTGTGCTGTTAACTCTAACCCTTTTTCTATAAATTCAGGTCTCAAGATTGTCCAGATCTTGACCCCCATCTGTGCTTGTAAAGCTTCTCAGCATTCTGCTTTTTTAGCAAAGATTGTAAGTACCCATTTTGTGCGGGAAGACCATCAATTAAAATATTAAATCAGCCCCATCTCATGACCAGTCTCTGTCAAAAAAGCCATTTCCAGCTCCACAGATACTTGCTCGAAGTAACATGTCACTTTCTCCCTATTAAGTATTTCCGTTGTGATGATCACTTTACATTTTCCTCATCTTCTCCATCTCAGTTCAATTCCCATGTAGAACATGATCAAAGGCAAATGTTTTAGACAAGTCTGGATAGTTTGGCTCTGGTTCATCACCTTTACCCAGGAATAGATTATCACAAAAGCTGCCAGATAAGCCTTGCACAATCCATATTTGGTAAGTATTGTTGCAGTTCTTCCACATCTTTACTTATGTTTTTCTTCAAACCTGCTCTGAAATCATGAATACTGACAAATGGATCAGTAGATGCCTGGTTTGTGTTTTTCTTTCATTAAATATAGCTAGTAAGTTTATTATTCTCTAGTCAAAAGCTACCACAGTCAGTGTGATGGGTGTATTTATAACAGTTTCTACCAGACTTCCATCTCCGTGTGCCAGTTCTCTCAGTGTTCTGGGATCATATGATCCATCCAGCTGAACCGTGGTGAAGTATTTAGGACTGTCTGCTACCTTGTATATAGTAATGTTCATATCCATAAGTCAGCTCTCCCCATTTTCTATCAAATCTTCCCATTGAAAAGTGATGAGCCACTTAATTTTAGGAGTAGAAGTTTCTCAACACAGGAAAATTAAATTCTGAATTTATGTTCACATACACCATCTCATGAAATTTTGTGAGATTGCTACCCAAAGACTGTGCTTTTGGGAGAAAAGTTTTTATACTTGCAAAGTAATGTAAATCCTAACACAAGTTTAATGAAAACAGTTTTCAGACAGGTAAGCTTGATGCCTAGTAAGATATTGGATCTCCCACTCATTTTCATTTAAAGAAAAGAACTTCAAAGACAACAGATTAAAAACTTTTTATATATCTTCTAGGTAATTTTGGTTTGTGTTGTGTTTCTGCTTTTTAAGGCAATCTAACAATTTCCACTTGTATATATGGCATTGGGACACTCTCCCTCTTCTGTATAAACCTGTATTTCTGGATGTCTATAAATCAGCCCCTCAAGATCATTCCAGACAGAAACTTGGCTTCCAGACTCTCAGTGCAGAGGAGAATGCTTTTCTTTTCTTCCTGCATTTGACAAAAAGTAGATTTGATAGTGTGTAAGCCACACCACTGGAATGCAGTAAATAAATAAACATTTAAAGGACGTATTAGCAGCCTCAGGCAGTTTATTTACCTTGCTCTAACTCAAATTACCTCAGTTTAAAGCACAGTTCAGGCATTCAGCTGCTCCCCAACTTCCTGCATCCTGTCCCCTCAACAAGAACAAAGATGTGAATATGCAGGAACAACAGACACAGAGAAGCACCAAAGCATCAAGATCAAGTCTGAGAGCTTGTAACACATGCTTGAATCCCATGTGTTTCTGGTGATGCTTTGCCAACAGCTGCTGAGTGCAGAGGGCAATGTAGGCACTGCTTACACCACACCCAGAACAGAAAATTCTGGGCAAGGAGACCCAAATCTTCCCATCCCAGAAGGCAAGCTATGGTAATGCTCTACACTATTCCATTCTCAGATAATTTTTATATGTGGGAGGAAATGCAGACCACAGAGAAAGGAGTCAATGGACCAAATATTACAGGAATTCCCCATTGTGCCCTCTTTTTAGTGGGCTAAAGCACCAACACGCATTTCATGCCATGAAATTCTCTAGTTGCTATTCCTCAGCTGCCAGAGAATGTCTTCCCACCAAGCTCCTCCTGGGATCAGTGCTATGAATATCCCCTCCAGCACAGCAAGCCGAGGCAGGCAGCAGCCACAGATGGCATTTGGCTTGGAGAATGTTTAGTTATGTGAACATCAGCTTTCACAATCTGATTTGTAGCCTGAATGAAGGTTGCAAGTTTTCAGGCTGGTATGCAGACACATTCAACTCTAGATTGTAGCCTTACCAGCTCTTTTATTTAATCTGAAGAGAGTCAGTTACAATGAACATAAAATGTTTTTTAAATCCCCTGTCCACTTAAATTTCCCCCCTTTCTCTCCATTCCTTGTTCCTTTCCATCAGGGATCAGGAGTCTGTGTTTTAGAGAGGTAATGAAGGAAAACAAATAGTTATGTATCAGTTATTCCTCCATGGTCACATGAAATTGATTAATTGTCTAAAGAAAGAAAACGCTGTCTGCTATCAACTACATTCTTAATAAAGAATCTCAAAGGAAATGTTTTGTTGTAGAAGAGGGAAAAAAATCCTTCCTCCACTGTAACTTTGACACTAAACCAGAGACACCCAGTTTTCCTTGGGCTTGTGTCTGAGGCATCGAGTTCCCTCCATGGCCTCAGAGGGAAATGGACATGTCTAGAGGGCAGTTTTAGTGGCCTCACAGCTTCTCAAGGCATTAGGTTCTTAATTCAGTTGATAGTCTAAAATTAGGGAGAATTAATTAAGACAGTTTAACAGAAGTAAAGGTGTGGAAAAGACTGAAAAAAAATGCATAGTGTAGGCATAGGTAAATAAAAAGATTCAACTACCTACAAATTTTGGTGTTTGCTTCACCAGAAGAATTTTCTGGTAAGATTAACAAGCAAATGGATGGTGTTTGTCAGAAGTGAATTTTCGATCCTTGGAGAAACAAAGAGAGGGGTTAGTAAAATTGCCACCTTAGACTTCTGGAGGGCAAACTTTGACCTGTTCAAAAGTCTGATTAACAAAACCCCTTGGGAGGCTGCCTTGAAGGAAATGGGAGTCCAGGAAGGCTGGACATGCTTCAAGAAAGAAGTCTTAAAGGCACAGGAGCAGGCTGTTCCCATGTGCTGAAAAACAAGCAGGTGGCTAAACAGGCATCTTTGGCTGGATCTCAAGAACAAAAGGAGAATCTATTGCCTTTGGAAGAGGGGCCAGGTCTCTCATGAAGACTATAAAGATGTAGTGAAGTTACGCAGGGAGAACATTAGGAGAGCCAAAGCACAGCTAGAGCTCAACTTGGCTACAACTGTCAAGGATAACAAAAAGTGTTTCTATAAATTCATTAACAGCAAAAGGTGGATTGGGGAGAATCTCCCTCCTTTACTGGATGCAGAGGGAAACATGGTAACTAAGGATGAGGAAAAGGCTGAGGTGCTCAACGCCTACTTTGCCTCAGTGTTTAGCAGTGGAACTGGCTGTTCCCTGGACACCCAGCTCATGAGCTGGGAGATGGGGAGGGGCAGCAGACTGAGGTCAGCACAGTTGAAGAGGAGGTGGTCAGAGACCTGCTGTACCACTTGGATGCACACGAGTCTGTGGGAATGGATGGGTTACACCCAAGGGTGCTGAGGGAGTTGGCAGATGTGCTTGCCAAGCTGCTGTCCATGATTTACCTGAAGTCATGGCTAACTGGGGAGGGCCCATTGGACTGGAGGGTGGCAAATTTGACACCCATTTACAAGAAAGGTGGAAAGGATAATCCAGGAAACTATAGACCTGTCAGTCTGCCCTTGGTGCCAGGGAAGGTCATGGAGCAGATCATCTCGAGTGCCATTAAAAGTCATATAATGGACAACCAGGGGATCAGGCTCAGTCAGCATGGGTTTATGAAAGGCAGGTCCTGCCTGACAAATCTGATCTCCTTCTACAACAGGGCGACCCGCTTATTGGATGATGGAAAGGCTGTGGATGTTGTTTACCTTGACTTTAGCAAGTCCTTTGACACCGTTTCCCACAGCATTCTCCTGGCGAAACTGATTTCTCTCAGCTTGGATAGGCACACACTTTGCTGGGTAAAAAACTGTCTGGATGGCCGGGCCCAGAGAGTTGTGGTGAACGGAGTTAAATCCAGTTGGTGGCCGGTCACGAGTGGTGTCCCCCAGGGCTCGGTTTTGGGGCCACTCCTGATTAACATCTTTATTGATGATCTAGATGAGGGGATTGAGTGCACCCTCAGTCAGTTTGCAGATGACACCAAGTTGGGTGGGAGTGTTGATCTGCTCGAGGGCAGGGAGGCTCTGCAGAGAGACCTGGACAGGCTGGAGCCATGGGCTGAGGCCAACTGGAGGAGTTTCCATAAGGCCAAATGCCGGGGGCTGCCCTTGGGCCACAACAACCCCCAGCAGCGCTACAGGCTTGGGGAGGAGTGGCTGGAGAGCTGCCAGTCAGAGAGGGACCTGGGGGTGCTGATTGACAGCCGGCTGAACAGGAGCCAGCAGTGTGCCCAGGTGGCCAAGAAGGCCAATGGCATCCTGGCTTGTGTCAGCAATAGCGTGACCAGCAGGGACAGGGAAGGGATCTTACCCCTGTACTCGGCACTGCTGAGGCTGCACCTCGATTCCTGTGTTCAGTTTTGGGCCCCTCACTCCAAAAAGGACATTGAATGACTCGAGTGTGTCCAGAGAAGGGCAACGGAGCTGGTGCAGGGTCTGGAGCACAGGTCGTACGGGGAGCGGCTGAGGGAACTGGGGGTGTTTAGTTTGGAGAAGAGGAGGCTGAGGGGAGACCTCATCGCCCTCTACAGCTCCCTGAAAGGAGGCTGCAGAGAGCTGGGGATGAGTCTCTTTAAGGTTTAGACTGGATATTAGGAAGCATTTCTTTACAGAACAGGTTGTTGGGTGTTGTAATGGGCTGCCCAGGGAGGTGGTGGAGTCCCCATCCCTGGAGGTGTTTAAGAGTTGGGTTGACATAGCGCTGAGGGATATGGTGTAGTTGGGAACTGTCAATGTTAGGTAAATGGTTGGACTGGATGATCTTCAAGGTCTTTTCCAACCTAGACAATTCTGTGATTCTGTGAAGTGTGCAGCCTACAATGAAACAATGCTACTGACATTTGCTTGGGTTTTTTCCTCTCTGAGGAACTCTTCTTTTTAAAATATAAGTCTATAATTGTCTTATATATCCTGGTTTCCATTTACCTCAAAATCGTCATAGATCCCTAATGCTGTTTAATGAAAAATGAGAAATATTTGGTTATTTAAAAAGGTGCCCAGTCTCTATGAGATACGTGGATTGTGTGGAGTTTAGTGAATAGCCATGCAGTCATTATAGCTAAAACTGTTGATGAAAAAGGTTACAAATATGTTTTTCCCCTAAAATAATGAGACAGTATATGATGTTGTTTTACATTAAGGTTTGCTTTTTGATTACTTTAATTATTTTATTTTCTAAGGACAAACCAAATGTGTAAGAACACATCCTGGCTGCTCCTTTATCCTCTTTGAAATGCCTTCATGACACACCGAGATGCTGATATCACCTGGCAAAGGCAGCCCAATACCATCCATTTTCTTTTCCCCAAAGTCCCGATGGCTATGGTGGCTTGGGTGAAGAAAAGAAGGGATTGAACGGCTGGAGATGGCACTGCAGGCACCTGAAACAAACCCTATCGGACTGGGGAGACAGAAACAAGGTGTAGTGTAACATCAGTGGGTGTCAGCCATTGCAGCTTTGCTACATATACCTGAGCTCTTTATACAGTAAGGAGCTGGGGTGCAGGGAGCTCATACAGCTGGAGCTAGATGTGAGCACTCTGTGGGCTGAAGTATCCAATGACCTCAATTTAAGATGTAGGGGCCAACACTGTGCAAACAGTGCCAAACACAGGCACTTTTCAAACATTAATGCCTACCTTTGACTTCAGTGGAAAATGGTGCAGAAAGGATTCCATCAGACAAGATTATCAATCTGATCTAAACAGCGCAGACATTTTTCAGAGGGTCAGCACAGGACAATAAGCAGTACCACCCTGAAGTATCTTTCTGACCTTTAGTGACCACCGGCAAAGTGTGGCAACCTCTTAGAGCAAGTTGGGATGCTTCTGCTGCTAGCAATGTAAATTGTCCATGAGGAGAAAGTCCTGTAACTGCATTTCAAGCTGTAAAGCAATTCAGAAAGCTCCCACAGTTTGGTGTAACTATGCTAAAAGCTAAAGAAGTCTAATACATAGGTGAAATCACATTTCATTTTGCCTGTGTGAGGCAGAAGGACCAAAAGGTGGTGTTTGATCTGAAAATATTTGGGTTTGCTCTTTTTAAGATAAAACACTAAATATCTTATTCCCATTTTGGTTTTTTGTATTGTTACAGCCCTAGCAATCTGAAGACAGAGGAAAGACAATATCTGTAGGAAAAGAAGCTCTCTTCTGATGTGCCAAATGATGCCTGTTAAGTGCTAAAACCAGTCAACACCACTCTGCAGCCATCACAGTAAGTGTCCCTTGTCAACAGAGCTAAAGAAATATATAGGTACTGATTCTTTTATGAATGTGATATGCTTCATCCAGGTATCAAGTAGACAATGGTTCTACAAAGACAAAACTAAACAAGCTGTATACACCAAAGTGAACACACCTTCACTAATGTACATAAACATCAGGTAAGCACTGGGAGAATATTTTTCATGAAGCAGACACTTCGACTTTGAGCTCTCAGCACTGTCCCCCTTCAAAAGCTGAACTTGAAAAAGAAAATTTGTAATTCCACTTGTTTTATAGACAATAGAAAAACTTCTTCCTGTTAAGCTTTCTTTCCTACAGATGTCTTTCTTTTTATTCCACTGGGACCAATGACCTTGTCATCTGTTCTCTTCTAAGATCCTCTACCACTCTACTCCTCTTTTGCATATTGTCTAATTCATTAAAATACTTAAATTAAACTCAGAGCAGTTGTTCTGTTCTCATTCTTTCTCTATCTGTTCTTGACCTTTCTTCAGATTTGCTTCTTCTACCTCAGACCCAAAGAAGGGTCGTTTATCCCAAGTGCTGCTTGTTTGTTTCACCTGTTTAAAGGTTTGCAGACTGCTACACAACCAGGATCTTCACTTTTTTTTTTTTTTTTGAGGGATTTAATTATTTTAACAGTACATATAAACCGAGCATCTTAAAGTATAAGAATGAAATGAATAAACAATATTTTCACAGAATCACAGAACAACCCAGACTGGAAGGGACCTTGAAAAGTCATCTGGTCCAATCTTTTCTGAGAAAGGGAGCCTAGATAAGCCTAGATGTTAGTTCCTGTAGTAGGTAAGGATTATAAAATAGTGGAAATAATGGGAATAATCTTGTAAACAGAACTGCTGTTGAGTAGGCAAAGTGATGTTTGATGCTTAAGAGTTCCCTTTATATGCAATTAAAACTTTTGTACCTTCTGTTACTGATGATCAAAGATCTGGTCACATAGTGCATGAAATGAACCATCCAATCATCATTTCTTTTCAAAGGATCATTAGTCTTGTGTTTCTAAACTGCTGGTTTCATAAAGCACAAAAACCTTTGGACAAGTTGTCATCCTGGAACTCAATGTCCTGTTCTCAGTAATGCATGGGCTTCTGTGCATGTTCAGTTGGAAATCCACAATGTCACTTTTCCTGTTGTTGATCATCAGTACTTTTGAAGAGGAGAGAAAACAGTATATGTGTTTAAAGGTTTATTAGCACAAGAACCTTTCATGCCTGTTAGCTGTTAATACAGATGTTTTTCTCAATTTGTTTCCTTTCTTACTTTTGGACTTGTCATTTTTCACTACGTTTTTTTGTGATAATCACCTGGTTACGACATTTGTTTCTTCTGATTTAGTTTTTCTAGGAGTTTCCTAATCAAGCTCTCTTTATTTTGCTTCTTTTTCTGAATTATAACTACTTTATCACTATTATAGAAAACACATATGTCTATGTGCATAATTAATAAATTGGTTTAGTGGCAGACCTCTAAAATATGGGTTGATGAAAGTTTATGTCCAGCCTTATATAATTACTATTTTGGAGGTGGAAATATTGGCATATTTTAAAAAAAAACTACTTTTGCTCAAATTAGGCATTAATCCAACCTAAAGCAAATTAATTTGTTTCAAACTGTCCAGGTTTTATCATTCTAGCATTTTTCATTTGGAATATAATTTTAATTCATCATAATGCACCAACCTGGTATTCTAGGTGATATCTTACTGAAGAAACAATGTAAGGATAGGATGTGTCTTTTTGAGGATACAGATTTGTGCTGCCATCAGAGATGAATGTCATGAGACCAACAGCTTTAGGTGAGCGGGCAGCCAGGGGAAGGACTGACAGCCCACTTGTCCTCATTGCATTGGGGTGACAGAAGCAGGTACTTTTGCCACAAGGTATTTTCTATCTGATTCAAAGCTGAAATCTTTGCTTACAACTCAGGTGGGCTGAATAGAGATTATAAGGTATTTGGTCACTCACTTCCATGTCTGGAAATCACCTTAATGATTAGAGGTATGTTACAGAACCTAGGAGGATGTAAAGAATCTGTACAAGAGAGGCTAAAAATCAAAGATTTTTCAGGGAAAATGGCAGTGGTGTTACAGCTTTAGGGTATCTGGGTTGAACAGAGATTAATGGATGTAAAGAGGCTGTTCCCCCTGTTCTGATGGCAAACATTTTTCCTTGAAAACCAAATAGAAAAGGCTTCCTCATGACTGTTAATCTATTATAAACAGTATGAATTGCAGGCAGGATTTTCAAAAGCATTACCTGTGTCTTTGGAAATCACAAACATTTCCCTCCCTGCCCCCCCCCCCCCCCCCCCCCCCATTCACTTCAGTGAAGCTGCTTAAAAGTCTCTTAGTATTTTCATGTCACTGGCATTATTCCATGGATCTGAATTTAAACTTACACTCATTGGCTTACCAGACTGAGACCATTCTAAGCATTTTTTGAATCAATAATTTTCCCATCCTTTCCACATACAAAATGGTTTTGTTTTCTCTTTAGTTTCTCCATAAATCTTAAGATATCGTCAAAATGCAGAGTGATTTATATTCATTGTGCTTCATGTATGTTCCCCAAAGGTGCCAAAACAATAAACCCTGGGTAATAGATAAGTTATTGCTGATAACTCAACCAAGAAATATATGACAACTGTGATAGCATGGTCTCTTCCTAGCAATTATTTGTATTCTCTGAGAGGTGGAAACTATTCCAGAGCCTGGGAGCACAAAGCCTCTAATCCAGCCATTAGGAAGAGAAGATAGATTCACTAAACTGCCAGGCCATGGAGATTGCTTATCTGTTTGTCATTATGCTGGGGCAAAGACAATTATTTCTGTCAAGCCTGGGCACAGGTTTCTCTCTGAAGGAACCTCAGATTGGGAGCACTTGATTTCTCCAGGGAGAAACATAATTTATCCTATTCATAAGCAAATAAGTAGGTTAGTAATTAACATAAGAAAAGCCTATATGAAGCAGACGGCAGAAGGGAGAAGAACTGGAACCTCAAGTGATTGCTAAACAGCAGGGCAAGGGCACATGGGCTGAGGCTGGCAGGCTCATGCCCCCTCCACCTCCATCCAAGGTCAACCAAGCACAAGCTGCTTCGTTCGGGAAGGTATAGGAGCTGCATCTGTGTGGAGTGGGGGCCGGCATGCCGTAGCCACTCTCTTGGTGGGACTGTCAGTGGAGCAGCAAGAGAACAAAAACGATTCACAACTGCCCAGACCCATGGTGCAAGTGCTGCCTAGCTGAGCAGTCCAAGAGCTGAGCAGTCCAGGAGCAGGCAGCATCACCATGGTCTGCCTGGTGTGCACTGAAAGCCGGAGTATCACCGTGAAGATGGGCAATATGAAATTCAAAATGGAACGGGGTTATTTAATCAGCAATATGTTTGTAATAACATGAATAGCTCCCTGCTCATAAGCATGTGCATTAAATACTTTCCAGAGACCAGCAGAGTAACCATGTACCCTAAAAACGCAAGGAATGAAAGGCACGGGGATCCCTCCCAGCACGGTAGAGTTACAGGCAACATTTTAAAAACACATCCAAATTTAAAGCAAATAAACAAGTAAGCTTGTTGCCCTCCACTACTGCTCAGTACATAACCTCTTACTGAGACATAAACTGTCAGCAGAGCTGGTTATTGAGATTGCCACACCAGAGATGTGTGTCATAATTCATGGCATTTTTGGGGAGATCAAGGTACCAAGAGTTACACATCAGCTCATCTGAACTCCCTCAATAGCCAGAAGAAAGGCTGCCCACCATATATCCAAATCATGTTCTGGAGGAGACCACAGCTGATATAGCTGAGAGCCACTGAAATGCTCTGACATCCCTCACTAAATTTGGGAAGAGGCATAGATATGGGCTCTAGTGCTCTTATATAGAGCCTACCCTGGGACCTTTGGTTACAAGGTCTTTTTGTGACACTTCTTGACCTTCTTTCTATTTAAGTAGTAGACTTCCTAGCAGGAACAGCCTCTGGTGTGGTTACCAGGGATCTCAGGTGCTGGCAACACAATTACTGTGACAGTGCAAGTTCCCACGATGCTACTATGGCTCATCCTGCTGTTCAATCCACCAAGCACAGTCTTGTTTGCATTTACAGCACAGCTGGCTTCTTAGCAAAGTAATCCTGAGTTTGAAAGAATCCTGTCATGAGAGCTAAACCTCCAGAATGGAGTTTTAGACCAAAGTCTCTGGGTTTTGCATTCATTTCTGTAATCCTGACTGGGTTTGGGTGAGAGGAAAGGATGATTTTTTAGTAGAGGAGTTCTTGTTTGGAACATACCTTGCCTTGTTCATGTTGGTTCCCACAGAGGTCTGTTTAAGGAAGGCACCGACAGCTGGTGACCTGCTGGTGCTGCACTCCCATGCCAAGGACAGCTGGGACCCCTGGGAGCCCCAAACCACTCAGCACCCACAGCATGGTGCCAGCCCTTCCCTCTTGCCCTGAGACACCCATCATCACTCCTCCCGTGCCGTCGGGAGTAGCTGTCAGTGCGGTAGGTTACTTGATGGTAGGAGCTGGTCCTCCAGCTCAGCAGCTGCTTCCTGAGTGGCTGATGCCTAGAAATATCAACAGCAGGGGACATGAAGGGTAAATTATCTTAAAACCAGCTTCCCCAACTCTCCAAAGTGGGATTGAAATCGGAGGAATGCTGGTTAAGAAGAAAGTGATGTTTATTCCCTCACAGTTGTTGAATACGTGCAAATGAGAAATGCATTAACAACAATCTTGTTTGCTAACTAAAAATGCTTTGAGTTATTTCATACTTAGATAGTCTAAAATGTGATCAAGCACACTCTGCCAGCATACCCCTATATTTACTATGTATTAAGTAAATAAGTCTCCCCCTGCCCACAGTGCCTTGCAGAGGGGTGAGCACAGCCCAGGGCAAACCCGCCGGAGGCTGGGCCATCACACACGGGGGCTGCCTGGCCACCCACAGCTGCCAAGGGTCAGATGTCACCACTGACACCCACCTGGGGGCACTCGGCTTCACCTTGCAGAACTGCAGGATTTGAGCAGTTAGCTGTCTGGCTCTCCTGTGAGCTTCACTTGGCTGGCTTCTGCTTCCTGACATCAGTGTCAATGAGAGCAGCATCAGGCATAAAAGGTTAAATGACATCCTCTCAGTCATGTAGTAAAATCACCAGTAGCACTGGGGTTAAATTTAAGGGTTACTGGTCTTTATTTTGACCACAGAAACTGCCTGAATGCCTGCTATTCTTAAAAATACAGTGGGTTTTTTTAAATAAATGTTGTGTAGGTTTAATATAGACTGAAAGCTGATTAGTCCTTACAATCTTGCACCAGCAGTATCTAACGTAGCAACAGTTTCCAAGTTAACATCTAATTCATATAACAAAATACATAACGATTATTATTTACTACAGGAATAAATGTAAGCATAATGTCTCAAGATCATTACATTTAGTAGTCTCAGGTTTTGAACTGAAAGGTGAGGAGGCAATAGCACCTCTCCATAAGGATACACCATAAGCAAATATTTGGATATGAATTTTTAACCCAGCAGCATGCCTGTGCAGTTCCAAATTCTTCTGGTAGCAGTTTTAGTTTTAGAAAAAAAAAAAAAAAAAAAAAAGAAAATCAGCCATAGAGTTTTAACATTTTATGAGAAGAGATTTATGTTCAACCCAATGAAAAAAATTCCAGTGCAGCCTTTGTCAGAATGTCCTAAGATTATCATGGCACTTTTTTTGAAAATAAACCACAACTGGTGAATGGCATATAATATAGGAGAAAAAGGGTGTAAACAGAGTTATGGCAAAAAATTTCTATATTCTGATCAAAACCTGCAATGTTTAAGCAACTCAGAATGTTTCACTTAAAATATAAAGTAATGCCTCAGAATTTATCTATTTTCATGGACCTATTGCATTTCTCAGTCACTGTAGGGATGGAAGTGTCTATCCACAGACTTCGATATATTTACCACTGCAGCTGGAAGCAATAATTTAGAGTTCAAACCTCAGCTTGCGGTTTGGAGATACGTGGAGATATATGGTGTTTCCAGAAAATGTAATACTCAAAGATAATCCCTAGATGTCACTAAATACCACGGCTGGTTTAAATTTAAACCAAGACGTTTTGCACCAGACGAGCACTTTTCATTCTAGAGACACAGTGCATTCCTACCAGATGCAAAATTATAGTTTTTGATTAAATTTTTTGCATTTAAGCTTTCCATTTCAGTGGTGAAATAATTGTATATTTTAAATTAGGAAAGTTAGAGCATAACAAGCTGCTCAAGCACTGATGTTAGGGGACGGCTGGGTTTGCTCCTGAGCTCTCAGATATGCCAGGTGGTTTGTGTCTCCTTCTGGAGGTGACTTAGGGCCTGATCAAGCAGTTTCTTAACTGAGAGGAAAAACTCCTTTCCCTTCAGTGCTTCTGAAAATCCCTCCCTTTCTTTTTCTTGTATACAATTACTTTTCCACTGCAGCTTGCTCACACCTCGGGCCCTTCTTTTCCTTCCCAGAGGTGCCTGGTCCCATAAGAGTCCCCCAGAGCTGAGAGCAGCTGGAAGCAGCGGTTGGGGCCACCAGCCACGGCCCTTCCCAGCAGCTGTGTTTGGATTTAAATCTATGCTGGTGTTCCTCTTAGTTTCCTGGGGTGGTGGCCATGGGAGATGGCCAGTTCTTACTGTGTGAAAGCAGTCCGGGTGAGTTTTTCACAATCTCTTCAATGCTATGGCTGCCTGGTGAGGATCACCATTATAACTGTACCTTTTTTTTACCTCCTTGCTTATTTCCGAAAAAACCACTTTGGATACAACCCGTTATAGGAAACAGTAAGCAAGTATTTTGAAAACTCGTACAGTTAGAGGTGTTACATGCAGCTTTCTACCCTGTCCCAACACAACTCAATTAAAGATGCTGGGACCAGCCTCTGGCATTGAAGTCAACCACTATGAGCAGCCCATGCCGGTTGTTTCTGCTCTCTCCAAAGCACAGAGAGTGCATGCAAGCTGCCATCTGGTAGCACCCCCCCAACCTGTAATAACACTCCAAGCACTCCTGAAAATAATTTAGAAGATATCTGGTTGATCTAGGCCAAAATGATATCAGAGACTGTCCTGAAAAATCAGCAGCGTGGGTAACTGTACTGTTGTTCGTGAGACTGTGACTTGGTGCTGCTACTCCTATAGCTGTGGAAATACTGTCTCCTTGTACTCTCCAAACAGGGAACACATAAAATAAAGGGAGGAATTAATTATTTAAAATGCTGATTAATCTTTTAAAGTTTTTCATTGCTTGGAAGTGTAAGGGCTATACATAACCATGCATGTTCATTATTAGTTTCTTTTTCAAGTGAGTTATCAACACTTCTTTTGTCTAGCAATGAATCCTTGGTCTTTCCTGGTAACATTTCTTTTTTTTAAAAAAATGTTATGTGTTCCTCTTTTACTAACATTCTGTGTGGAATTATATCTGTATATTTTCTGCAGAGAACTGCCCTTCATACCAAGAATTTTAGTTAAGAGGCTGCCTTTGACAATCAGTAAGCCTATAGGGATGATTTTCAGAGGTAGATGTGACAGGTGGTATTTCTGATCATCTGCCTTTACACTGCAATACTATAAACTGTGCTATACACTGGCATCATTTACACATGCTGGTGTCAAGCATTTCCTTGGACTTCCAAAGCAACCTAAAAATGAGTGATCTTCATAGCATGAAACGTATTAGTCAGGTGGTTTTTTCCTTATAAAAATGAAAAAATACCTCCAAATGGTAAGACTCTCCCACGTGAAAAAGAGGTTCCATTTAAAACAGAAAGTGAAAAGAGATTATTTTTAAAGTTAAAGAGAAAAGCAACAAAAAAAGCCTCCTGGGGTTTGTGCTTACAGAGGAGTGGCTGTAAACCAGACACATGCTCCACCAGCAAATCCAGGTAGGTGTTGCTGTTGCTGCTACAGGCTCTCTCTTAGTCAAACAGCACTGCCTTCTCTGCCAGAAGAACACCCAAGTCTGAGGATTTATTCTCAAGGTCAGGACATCTGGCAGCTTTCTGTAGAGTACATTAAATCATATCTGAGCTAAGTGCTCTGTTCAGCATACTAGGATGGTGCAAGTTTAGCTCTCTTTTAACTTTTCTTCCTATCTCTACCAGTAATTCAGCTACCTCTGTGCTTGTCTGGCACTGCTGGAGCAAAGCTTTTAGTTTGTCTCTGACAAGTCTGGGTCTAGGTGGACAAAATTAGAGGAATTTAATATAGTTCTTATATTATGTCTGTATCAAATGGAAATAATACAGCAAATTACTGGAAAGAACCAGGCATGGGTGAATCATAGGAAATTAAAGTGACTCACATACATAGGTGTGGATTTACTGTAAACATCAGCACTTCAAAAATATACACAAAGCACGACTCTGCTCTGCAGCTCAAAGAGCAAAAAGCAAGAATATACACAAAGCATCTCTGTACTTATTAATAGTAGTTACTTTTTGGACTGCAATAGTGCCTAAGAACACAGCCACAAAACTGGACCCGGCTGCTCTATGTGCTCTACGAACAGAGGACAAAAAGCCTGTTTGACCCCATAAACTCTGAGGTGTTCAAGATCTCAGCATCACAACTGCAGATACTCTGCTGCTGTTAATGCCAACAGTTTACAGAATCACATAATCATCTTGGTTGGAAAAGACCTTAAAGATCACCTAGTCTGACCCTTACTGGTCCAACTCCTCACCTCCTGTTTGTCTCTGGGGCAACACTCATGAGGCATCTAATGAGCAATGGGGCAAGTTTAAGGGTGTTTCTAGGAAGTCTTGGTAAGGTGGGATGGAGGCATCACAGGAGAAAGAAAGTGTTTGCTTTAAAAATATAAAAAGCAGGTGATGGAGACTGTCATTTCTGGTTAAGTGAAAAAAGCTATAGAAGGGCCAATATATCACTAATGTATTAGAGATGATGATGTTGCAATAATTAAGATATAGTAGGAACCTGAATGAAAACCTTTTCTGGGTGGATGGACAGAAAAGATCTATCTTACAGATGCAGAGTCACAAAGAACAAGCTCAGTATAAACATGGATCCAAAGTCATGGAAGAAACTTGGTGTTATGGACCTGAATAATAGGGAAAATGAGTTCCCAATGACTAAGGAAGAAGATGGAGGAAGGCATTTGCAGGAGAGCATGTGGGATGGGCTGTACTGATTTGAACATCTATATATTCCCAGGAGATCTGAAAAGACCTGAGTTTTGAGTCTTGGCAGCCAGGAAGAGCTCCAGAACAGAGAAGTGAAATTCTTAAATCTCCAGTATACATTTGTGTTTATGAAGGAGGTTACCTAAAATTATTTGTATATACATGTTTGGAAAATGAGATTATGTGAGAAATCTGAGATACGCCTGCCAGCTGGTGAACACTGCCAACTCCTGGAGAGTGGTTTGAAAAGATCACCAGCTATTTGCAGTTGTCAGTCTGGTATGTTCACATCCAGTTCTCTGACAACAGGCAGTCATAGATGCTTGAATATATGGGTGGAGACTTTCTACTCCTCCACAGAATTCCTCAGTCCTCTACTTCCTAAAAATAATTGTATTTATTTTGTAGCACTGAACACGTTCAGACCTTATTCTTTCATTCCATCTTGTTTTGTTGATCTCCTGCACATAATTCAGAATGCAAAAAGTTCAGGAAATCTGTCCCAGAAGTTTTTCTGGTAGTACATAAAATAAATGGTATTTCATATTTTAATTATGCAGTACAATGAAAAAATAAAGAACAATGCATTATAGTTATGACATATAAAATGCACATAATATAATGATAAAAAATGTATGCAGTCAATTATTCTATAGATATTGAATGAAAGCAAGCATAAATGTAAGAAGAAAACAATACCACAAAATTAAGGGATATTTTAATAGGCTATTAGGGCAGAAAATCTTGCTTCATTTAGGTAACTTTATGGTTCTGCAGTATCTACAGATAAGGAAAATCACATGAACACAGCTGCAAAGTCAGCACTGGGCCTCTTTTCCATTATCTTAAACAGTAATATAAAATTATCTTTATATAGTGTAAGTGGATATGATAAGATGATTGTAAATCAGTCCAAAGAAGGGAAAATTATACCTCTTGGCTATATAGCAATCAACCTGGTTTTCTGACTTTGTACTCACAGAAAGCCCCAGGTCATTTCTGCCTCTTGCTTAGGGAGTTCCCAAGGCATCTCATTTCCCATTAACCTAATGAAAGCTGTGATGGCAGAAGACTCTTGCAATGGTTGCTCATACAAGCCAAACTACTGCTCATGTTGCCTTATTGCAGAACTAATATTGTTTCCTATGTTAGATTATAGTAAACATTCCACCTAAGTATGCTCAGAGTAAGATGCAATGCTATGTCTACACCTTGTGCTGAGGTATGTGTGAAAAATCACCAGGGACAAGGAGCTACTGTTAAGACCCGAGAAATATTTCAGGGAGGATTTTTGACATTTCAGCTGAATAAAGGCAAAGCACAATTCTGTGTTGTTACACTTTTTTGTCATTGCCTCCTTTCTGCCTCTCACCAACATTTTTGATGAGCATGTTTCAAAAAGCATTTTCCAAATCTCTGTGGCTTTGGGAATCATGCTACCTGTGAACCAAGCATCCAACCTCAGGGACCTGTAACTCATCCTGGAAAGTGTTTGTATAAACCCTGAAAGACACTTTCAGGTCCTGAACTAAGGCAGAAATAACCAGCTCCACAAATACAGGCAAGGCAACATGTTGCTATGTAGCAGTCCTGCAAAAGCAGAGCAGAGGTTTCAGCAACTCACAGGCTGAGATAGTGGTGTCTTGCCATTTCAGGAGAAGAAACCTCCAGTTTGAACAGGAGGTTAGCCTCCAAAAGATTCAACATACATTAAGGCCCCATCTGGAATACTGTGTTTAAAGTTTGACTGCTGCACTTGGAGATATGGTCTCCTTGGAGATGGTCCAGAGAAAAGCAGTGAGAATGATGAAACGTCTGGAAACCACTGCTTTATGAAAAAAGATTAACGGCTTGGATGAGAAGATACAAAAAACTGTTGCAGAGAAGGGAAGAATCTGTTCTCCGTGCTCACAGTGAGCTTGGCAAGCAATAACCTGCTGAAGTTGCAGCAACAAAAATTCAAGTTTACCATTAGGATTTTTTTTCCCTAATCATCACAGTAGTGAAGAACTGATTATGGGGAGGTTTGTGGGCCCTGCATGGTTAGAGGTGGCTTGACAGAGATATCCATGAGGAGAGGGAGACAGACTAGATGACCTCATCCCTTTCAAGCCTAGGAATTATGATTCTATGATTTAATGAATGATGTCAAATAATTGCAAATTTAAATTGTTTCCACATTCCACTGCAAATCTCATAACAACTTGACACCACCTCTAGATTTAAAGAGAAAACCCTACTTCAATCCAAAGAAAATCCATCAACTACAGTTTTCTTGTATCTATACTGGCTGGTTTTCTTTTCAATTTAGCATCTATATTACTAAAGGCTTATTAAATCATCACTTTAAAACACTGCAAAAACTCAAGTTTTAAATAGTTCCCTCATTTAAAAAAATAAAATAAAATCAAAACCCCACCAAACGCCCACATTTTATCCTTTAGACCTGTTACCTTTCCTCTTTTTCAGCATCCAGGAATTGTCATTGCTGTAATTTCACTACATGTGTGGCAGTGTGTTTAATTCTGGAATCCAAGTCCTCACATCAAAACTATCTTTACATAGGCAAGATCAGCCATGTCACTTTGAGACTGCTGACAATCTGGGATCAAAGGCACAGCAATGTACTGCCTTTACACCCGATTGCTTCAGTGACAAATCAGATTTGTCTTTCAGTCCCAAATTCACCATGCAAAGTGCACTGACACAATAAAAATTTCATTAAGCAGCTTTTTTTTTTTTTTTTTTTCCATATAACAAACTTCAAAGGGAAAGAGAATTTGGAGGCAAAAGTGTATGTTATAATTTATGAAAAAAAATACAGCTCTGAATGAAAGGATACTATGGAGAACTGGGACATTCCTTTGCAGAAGTATTAAATGCCCACAGCTGAGAATCACTCCACAGAACTGAAAATCAGGCCAGCATTATTTAACCAAGATGAGCCATTTTCCACATGTTATTTATCAGCACTAACCTGTAATAACTTTACCAAAAGCAGAGTCTGGCCTTAAATATTTCTGTTGCAGTAATTTCTTCGGCTTTTTATGGAGAGGCTATTTACCCCTTCGAGGGATAATTAATGTCGACAGGAATCTGCAAGTCCCTAATTTCTAATGAAACTGAAGAATAGCACAGATTAATTTGAAAGGAGACCATCTTGGAGCATTGCCAAGAATGACTGAATTTTTCTCTTTTGCTTTGGGGAGATGCTCACACCCTTCAGTTTCCCATTAGCACGTTGCACTGGGGTGAGGCATCCTAAGAACTGCTCAGCCCCCATCAAACCCTCCAGAGGAAAACAGCCCAAGTCTTTATCACCTTATCAGCAGAACATTCACACTGATATGCGCAATCCCCTTAACTCATGCAATGGAAGACTGCAGCAAATAATTAGGTGTCAGCAAATTTTAAAATTATTGATAATCTACAATCCCTTTTCATTTCATAGTGCGTTTCAGCTATAGTGGCTGTATCACATATTTTGTGCCCTACAGATTTTATTTTGTTTTATTCTACTTTTTTTCCACATATGCCAGGCAAGCAAGTCCCACCGACTTATTCTTGATCAGTAACATGCAAAGTAAATCCCAATTTACAAACTTTGACTTTTTTTTTTTAAAGGGGATGTATTTTTTTTTTTTTTCATTACATGCAGATGTAATAGTTTGTTCTTCACTGTAATTTCTGGTGTCTTTGTTCCATGCTATTTCATACATATTGAGCAACACAGAGTCTGCCTTGCAGACAATAAAAAGAAAAAAGAAAATCAAACTGACAAAAAACAAGGTTAGAAGAAAAACAAATACAAGCCATGTTTTCCCAAAGTCCTCTTAAAATGAGTACTATCTAGCGAATATAGGGCCATACCGTAAATCAAATCCTGTCTTTCTGGTCAGGACTGGCTTCAAAGAACAAATGAGCTTCCATTTAGCTTTTTCATATTTTTCTAGCTTCAAATAAGCAGATATATAAATATGGAAACAAAGCTTCATTTACATTTTCACACTAGAATCTGATTGCCTATGTCTATGGCAAATTCAGAGAGTACTCATCTAAGGTTCATAACCATTGAACTTACATCAAAAGCGGAATTTAGACTTCTAATCTCCATCTTCTAAAATATATGCTTGATACAAACGCCCAACTAAATTTGAGATATAACAAGGGTGGAAAAACCTGTTGCCTTGGGTCCCAAATTCAACCCACAACTTCATTTTGCAAGGCATGTGAGTACAAGTCTTTTTTCATGTTATTATTGGGTAAACAACTGTGGTTAATGTTTGGCCTAAGAATGTTCCGAAAAGCCTAGTCAGCATTTGGCACAGACTAGTTTTCCCCAGCCTGAATAGACCCTATTCAAGTGATGTTTCAGAAGTCCCAACAACAAAAATTTCAAAAGGGATCTTGTGTATCACCCAGAGAGTATCCATAACATATCTGGTCATGAGATACAAGAGAAGAGGTAGAAACCTAGACCCAAGAGAGAAGAGTCATACCTGGTTGCAGAACTTCTTGAGATATTATCCATACTGCACTGGCCTGTACAAGAGCCTTCCACAGTGAAATCATCATGCCTTATTCTCATTTAAATTTGGCACTTTGGAGGCCAATTTGCTTTCAGGCGTATCAAATAGAAGGCATATGCTGCATGTAATGTAGCCTGGGTGTAGGAATTACATTTTATGTCATTTCCTGGTGAACCAAATCACCTCTATTGTAAATATATGGGCTTCCAAGAATTTTGACCAAGGGTGAATTGTGTTCATTCAACTTGTTTTAAACACTGCAAACAGTAGGCTATGCATTCTAGTACTATGGAGGGATATCTGTTAATTCAGCCATGATCCATTGATACTTAGATTACTTTTGACCTAACTGTCCTTAGGAAATCTGATGTTCGGTTGCTAGCTTTTCCCTAAACACTGTTATGACATGTGCAATACATTTTCTGCCATGAAGTTCATGCATCCAGTACAAGATAAGGAATCAGTTTTATACAAGTTGGTTCCAGTCTGGTGAAAGTTTCTACTACTCAGTCAGGTAAGCTTGACTTTTGTTTAAAAAGTTATCCTTTTGGACTTTTGCCAGCCCCAAAGTTTCAAAAGTCAAGCCATCCACCAAAAAAATAGTATGATCAATTTAACTAGAATACTTTTATTACAGCAATCTGTTCTCTTTCTGCTATTTTTAGAATGCATTTTGGTCATACTTTCTGGCTTTTCTCTTAAGGCATAAATCTTAAACATTTTTGGTTTTTTAATGAATGCTGGGTTTTTTTCATAATCTTATGACTTCCAGAGTTGATGTTTAAAAAAGCTATCAGATATCAGGAAACCTAAGATAAAATTACAAGACTTGTTACCTCTTCAACTGCATGTACAAACAGGGAGATAATCTTGCCATGGATGACTGACTTCCCAGTCTTTCTAAAACCATGTTCCAACTTGACACTGTATCTTTGCCCTTCAACCTTATCTCCAAAGGGATTGTTCAGTATGGCCAATCATCTGTAGGAACCATATCTATTATGGGGCTAATTTGTAGCCTATCTTTTTTTTCCTGAGACTGACTGGAAGAAAGAGTACTTCAGAATTTTCCCTTTACTCTTACGTTATTTTACCTGCAAACCACATAGTTTTACATTTTCATATGGGCTCCTGGGTTTGGGTTATGCAGCTGTGAACAAGCCTGTCTGTATTTTTCCTTTTAGACAGTCCTGTTCTCCCAGCACAATTATGTGGACTTTGAAATTCTGAACCTTAAAAATACTTCACACACTTTCTGGTTTTACTTTCTGAAGTTCTTTAAAAAATACTTTGTAACTCTTACTGAGCTTTTCTGTATAGGCAGGAATTTACTTGAATTGAGTATCACATTTAATAGGTGACTACTAAAAATAAAAATTTAAAAATAAAAATAAGGAAGCAGAAAAGATAGAAAAATATACGCTCCCTTTCATGTGGGTTGTTTCGATTACAAATGTTCTTGTGTTAATTATTTCCTTTAGGGCAACCCCTGGACCCAACAGAAATTGTTCTGCTGCTTGGCTTTGGTGAGATTTATCGAGCAGTGGTGCCCATCTTACATTCAGAGGAGGGAGGAATGTGCTGAATCTGGGGAGAGTTCATTGGTGGTGTGAGGAGAAGAGATTCCTCTTACCTGAGAGAACTGTGGCCACCAAGATCTCAGGACTGCATTGTCCTGAAACCATTTAAAGGGAATTCAGGTGCTGTCAACACAGTGGCCAACTTCAAGTCATCTGCTGGCTTCAGAAAAAGAGATTCATGATAGCAAGATGGTTAAACCATCTTGTTGCTAAGCCTATGATGTCCCCACAGGTGGCAAAGGGAGCATAACAGATACCACCTTTGGCCAGAGCAAAAAATATGTTGACAAAGAACTGACTTCAAAGACATTGGCCCTTGCCCTAGCCAGCACAGCTACTAGTACAAACTGTACTGCTTAGATGTAGAACTAACCAACTAGAAAAAGTACTAAGCAACATTGGTATCCCTGGTATCACACTAAATCACTGAGGAAATCTGTTCTTGCTGTTAATAGATATTCCCATACTATGTGTGGACTTTCTACCTCAAGCTTTATCTACTTCAGACTGTGAGTTTGCCTTAACATGAACAAGACTTAGCCTTCCAGCTAAGAGTCAAGGTGGGATGGCTTCCTCTCCTCCAACAGAGACAGTGATGGAGGAGATAATCTCTTTCTGCACAGTAATTTCCCAAGTATTCAGACATTTGTTATGTTCGGAACAAATGAATGACAAAGGTCATCTGGCAGGTGAGCCTAGTTCTGCCATATTCTTCCTGAGATGGCATGACAAGTAATGCAAAAAGAATTCAAGATGAGAAGTGCCATGATTAAGTTCACTGTTTCATTCTTTTCTAATAGTACTTAATACATGTTTTGCCTTTGCAATGTAAGCTAAGCATTGGGCTGATGTCTCAGGAGAACTAGCCACAACACTCCAAAACTTAATTTTCTGAGCAGTAGCAGCTCATTTAGAATCTATCACTATGCATGTACAGTTATTGATAGTTTTTCCCCATGTGAATTCCTTTGCATTTAATGACATTGAATTTCATCTGTCATTTTGCCATTTAATATTGTGAACTTCTTCAGTAGCATTCTGCATTCAGCTTTAAATTTGAACCCATTGAATCATTTCTTATCCCCTGCAGACCTTCATCTCACTAGTAATGCCTTTATTCCAGGCTAATTCTGAACATGTTGAACAATACAAATTCCAACGCTGACCTTCAGAGTCTTCTTCTGATGGTTGTGATCTAAGCATTTATTCTTGTCCTTAGTTAGACTAAAATGTGATCTTCCTTCTAAGCCAGTAAGAACCTATGTCTTAGAGTCAATTGAGAGGAATATCATCAAAAGGTTCTGAAAGTTAAGGGGCATCATAAAGATCAGTTCATTCCTTATGTCAAGGGCATTTAAGCTTTTGAAAACATGATATCCATATGCCAGACACCAAAAAAAAGAGGATAGGGGCTAGAGGCAAGGAAGAGAAACATTTTGTTGGTTTGTACCTTTGCTTTTCATTGGTATTCCTTGTTAGGGGTACCTCCTCTCATGGTGACTTCTTAAACCCTTTTATCACACAACATCCCTTGCTCCCTCCACTACTGTGATAGAAATTTCTAAATTCATCCCAAATCCCAGGGTCCTAGCCCAAGAGCACCAAGCTCCCAAATCGCCTTAAGCCAGGGTTTCCCAGGCCCCTGCTCACACCTCTCCTTCCCAGGCCCATGTGTCCCACCTGCCCTGTATGTCCTGCCTGGCAGGGTTTCTCCTCTCTTTGCTCCTCAAAGTCTCTTCCACTGGACAACTTCTCCTTCCCACCTAAAGGGAGTCTCTCACTTAAAGGGAGACAGGTAACTGCATGGAAGGTACTTAAGAACGCTCCGTGCTGAAGATTAAAGTGCCATAACCCTTTGCCACCAGCAGCCCCTCCGAGTGTAGTCAGCACCAGTCAGCTGGTGGTCCTCACCACTGGCAGCCTCCACTTCAGTGCAGCTGGGCCTCTGTGAGGTCTGAATTATTTTCAGTCCCTCCCCTAGTAGCTAAACACTCCAGTGGTGTTGTAGTAGCAGTGGCTACAGTGCACACAGCTTGAGACACCTAGGTGTTACCTCCAAGGGGGATTCAGTGAGAAGCTGGGGAAACTGATGAAGCCAACAACCACTTTTTCATTCACAACAAGATGTGCCGTTATTTTAACACAGTCTACTTTACTAGGATATAACAAGGCAAGTAATTTACTTCATAAATACGCAGTTTTAATAGTTATAATCACAAACCTCAATATAATTTTTTCTTACAAAACCCTGATCTTTCTTCTGGGACAAGAAAATATTTTTTAAGACCCACTTTCAGATGAAGTGTTATTAACAGTAATTTGCATAGTTCAGCAATTTGGAACTTTGCAAAATTAAAGGTTTAGTCTTCTCTTTTCTCACTGCAGACTGATACGGAGTTTCCTGTTAATCTTTCCCTGAATGCTCTTTGACTGTACTTCTCTTAGATTTTAAGGCCAAAAAGGAACCATTATGACGTTCCTGCATACCATGGCCAGTTTTTCCAGAGCTAATAGTTTTAGTCATCCTGCGACAAAATTTTATTCTGGTGTGATGTGATGCAAATTAGCCTCTAGAAGGCAAGTGGGAGGTTGTATAAAGGATTTCAAATTGTGTTAACAGTCTAATATTAACAAATGAGAGTTTCTGGATGTGGGCCTCACACTATTTTTCACAAAAATCTCACCCAGACTACATGTAGATTTTACAGGCTTGTAAATAACATCGCTGATAGAATTTAACATAGGTAATATAACTGATAGAATATAGCTGATAGAATATAACATTAGGTGTCTTTTAAAAATGAATAGACAAACAACAAACCCCCCACAAACACTCTAAACCTTAATCTGAAAATGTTGAGAAATGGTCATGCAAAAGCATGTGTTTTAGCGAGACTTTCAAAGCTTAGAGAAGGACTGTGCAAGTTGTGAGCATCAAAGTTAAGCTTTTAGGATGTATGGATTTCACTTTCATTACAGAGTCTGAAAATAGAGATGAACCAAAAGGTGATTTTATAGATCTCTTAAGTATAAAGTTACTTTTAGATGCTCTCAATTAGCTCAATAGCTTACTGCACTGAGTAGGAATGAAGACACTAAACCATTTTTGCTGGTTCCCATATTAGGTATTTATAGATGTCTCTGCTTGGTAGTTATCTTCTGCATCATCGGCAAAAGAGAGCCTCTTTTGCAACACTACTGGTTTAATTTTGCCCCTTCTGAAATATCTTCATAAAAATAGTGTTAAGAAAAAACAATTACCCTTTGATTGAAAAGTTGAGTAACAAATCTGAACCCATACCATATTTTTGCAACTGCATTTCTTAAAATAAGGCTAGTATGTTCATAATGCTACTGCTGATAGAGTTTTCACTATTGCAGTGGTAGAAAAGGCTATTATGGTATAATACATATAAAATATTCTTCAGATAAATAAAAGATTAACTTCTCTATGTGAGACTGTAGAATACAGATAAATGAAGTAATAAGAATGAACTGAACCTAAAGCACTTTTTTATTCCTCCAACTTTCCTGATATAGAGAAAATTGTAAAGATCAAAAGAAGGGGGAATCCATAGGATTAGTTTCAAGAACATTGCAGTGTGTTTCTGATAATTCTATCCAATAAACTGTTATTTTTTCAACCCTTTTCAACTAAACTTTGCCTCCCATTTGGTGTCATTAGCCATGCTGATACAATGCTGCTTGCCTTACTTGCAGTAGTACTCTAGACAACCCTTTTAAATGATTCCCCAATGGATTATCTGAACAATTTCCCATTGAAGGCAGTGAGTAACCACTGAGTGCTGAGGTAATATAATTTCAATAAATCAGTTCCATCTGAAATGTCAGATAATGGCCAAACTAGATAATGGAAATGGAATCCAGCCATATCCCTTTGTGAAATGCCAGTTTAATGTGAAATAAAAGCCATTCATCCTTCCCAGTCCCTAAATCACATCAGTTGAAACAAAGCAGAATTTGTCGATGCTGAAATTGGGGTGAAGGCATAGATTCAGGGAAGGAGGTAGGTAACAGCAAATTGGATGATAGGATACCTTACCCTTGAATGGAGTATAGATTGCCTCACTCCCAGATGTAGGGTATGAGGACTGTTCAGCACTCTCAAAGGTATTGGCCCCCATATTTAGATATTGGTTTAATGGTTTAAAACATGACCAGTGAATAAAAGACTCCTGTTTTCACTAGGAGTGAAGGTCAAATAAGCAGGGTCAAACCCACCTCTCTGAACTCCAAATGGAGTTCCCTAAGTATTAGTTATGGTGTAGAAAAGACGGTTGAAGATGCTTTCTCCTCTTCCTGGTCATCACTCCCTAACGAGGAGCACAAATTGCAGAGAGCAGAGGAGGGAGCTAGCAGAAGACTCCCTAACTTAGGGATGTGGTTAGGGAATATCTCAGGAAGTGGCGGGTGCTGGTATGAACCACCTCAGGTGTTGGAAAACATTATCTGTCCCCTCTCTGAGTCAAACAGGTGGATGATAAACTGCAACTGGAAGTGAAGTTGTGGCAGAAAATTTTACGAGCCACTTAATGATACTAAGAAGAGGAGACATCCTCTCCTTCATTCAAGTATTTGCCTAGGGGCCCAGTTCTGTCAATGTGGGGCCTCCAAAAGGAATTATACAGGTTATTATCTGCACTGGGGGATGGTCCAAAGACAGGTGTGTTGCTGCTGAGATATGACAGTTCAGGGCATTTGCAGAACTGGAGAAGAGTTATGAGTCCTCTGGGTGCTGCATGGTCATCTTAGGTGTCTTCAGGAGTAGGGGATTTCAAGTAGAGGGGAAGGATGGGAGAGGAAAAGAGATCTGTGGTTCACAGCTTGCAATTTAGGTATCTGAAAGCTGCGTAAGTGCTGGTTTGGCTCTCAATCCAAGCTATGCTGTGAATAACAGTCATATCTGAAAGCTTAACCCAGTACAGCAAGACCTGAGATGACAAGAAATGAGCTCTGTGAAGGCTGGAAGCCAGAACAACACTTCAAGGCAGGAGAGATTGTTAGAGGTGTAGAGAATGAAGGCTTTCTCTACTGGTGCTCAGATGAGTAGGCATGAAGCATAAGGAAGAGGCTGCAGTGCTCAAGCTGAGAATTCATTTTGACAGTAAGGATAAATAAGAAGAAACACATTTTTCATGCTGAGGTTGGAAAAACAGGAACAATATTTGGCAAAGTCTTTACTCTGGTAGAGAAATGGAGACAGAAATGGCTTGTAACAGTGGTAACATTATTGTTACCTAGCACAACCTGTCCACTGTTAACACAGATGTTCAAACCAGGCATAATTTCCTAAGAGCAATTAAAAACCTACTCAGGTAAAAGAAGGAAAAATTATTTTGATTAAATTAAAAAACCAAGATAATGCCTAACTTCAAAATGAATATGCATCTGGACATCTTTCTGGGTGTATAAAACAGGGAAAGGTTCAATCTTGCAAGCTGATCTTGCCTTGAAACAACATGACCGAGATAATTTCCTGGCTAACAGGAGAAAGAGGTCAAAAGAGCAGTGAGGGGCTCTGTCATTAGGATAAACTCAGACACTAACATATTTTTAGGCACAAAACCTGTATTTTGACAACTCACTGCATGGTTACAGACCTTTGTACTATCTTACAGCCCATTGATTGGGCTGGGATCCTCACGCTCACCAGTGCAGCATTAGCTGTCAGAGCCTAAGGGGTTCATTCAGTGCCATCAGTAGTGACTTGAAGCCCCTCTAGTAGATCATTTCATGGGGCACATGTAAATGGGCACAGGAAAGATGAAAATCATCTGTCAATAGCCATTCCTTTAAATAGAGTTGTGCTAAATATGCATACGTGGGTTAGCTTAGAAAAATAAACCAGGCATTTCAATATCCACTAAATGATATTGGTCCCCTGAAATAGCTCCCTGGGGAAGGCCTCAGCAGGACAGGGGAGATTTCTGCCACAGGAGACACTGGTGAGTGGAAGGTTCCTGCAGAGCATGCTAAATCCCACTCAGCTGCTTTTTCTTCAAAAAACAGTGGTGCAGAGGCTAACGCTGTGTCAGATCCTCCAGCCTGAGTCAAACAGGTGCATGACTGGAGTCAGAGTCTTGAAATCAGGATAAAAAAGGCTGTAGAGTGAGATGAATGAGAACAGAATTTGACTCTACATCAGAGCTTTATGCACTTTGCTCTCTAACACTTGGCTATTCTTAGCAAATTGTCGTTAGCTGAGAAAGCAGGAAGTTCAGAAAATAAGAAGCACTAATCACAATAAATTGATTTTAATGCATCTAAAAATAAAAGGCACAGTACTTCTCTCAGATATAGCTGCAGAGAAACTGATTCATTGCACTTAATATAAAATTGAAATTCTGAATTAATTCTCAAGGGAAAATGGAGCTAAGGCAGGACGACTGCATCTCTCTACTTCAGCACACCAGGGTAACTGTATTCCTGTAACGCTGAAGTTCTGCAGTAAGATGTGCTGTCTTTTGCTGCCGTATTTGGTTGAAGTTTCTAGTATGTATGCGTTCCTCTGAGAGGCTAATTCAAGCTGCCCTCAGTTTACTCCACTTTTCCTTTCTGACAAAGGAGAGGTGTTAAGTCCATTGCATCCCTAACTGTCAAGTGTCATGACATTCAATTCCTTACTAATTTTGATCAAAAGATTCTTAGAAATATTTTCAGCTCCAGTAACCAATGAAACAGTGAAAAATCTTTTTAATGTCAGCGTTGTCTGATTTTCTCCTCCCCCTTAAATCTTCCATACCAGCATGTTAATTCTTGTTAGCCACTCAGAACAGTCAAGAAATATCTCGTGCAAAAAATACATGAAAATGGTTAAGATGCCAGGTTAATGACTCAAAAATTAATGGATTCCAGATTTAAGATCATCTGAGTAACTTCATGCAATACAACACAACCTTCAGCTATATGTTTATTTTCTTTTTTTCCCCTTCTCTCAGGGGAAAACACCTACATTTGGGATATAAAATGGAAAATAGATTTATAGGAAAATTCCAGTTGGAATGGACCTCTGGAGGTCATCTGGTCCCATCCCCTGCTCAAGGCAGGGCTAACTTCAAAGTTAAATCATGTTGCTCAGGGCCTTGTCCAGTTGAGTTTTGAAAGGTTCTGGAGATCAGTAGACCTGTTTTCTTCTCCCAACATCTTCAGGACCGAAGGAGATCTCTGAAGCACTGAAGTCCAATTTGAGAAAATTTGGAAAACTGGAGTTATTTCAAAAGAATGGAGGACTACCACTACAGGTCAAACCACAGAACTAGTTACTTAGGATTCTATCAACAATTAATTAAAACTGAAAATATAATTCAGGGCAGCCAGCATGGCTTTGCAGCAGGCAACTCCAGTGAAATGATCTTACATTTCAGGTGCAGCAGGTTGTTAAAAAGACAACTAATTTTTACAATATAATTTTACTACTACAGCATATTATTTTAAGACCTAATTTTTACAGTTTTATTACTACAGCACAGTACTTTAACCAAAATGCTTGCATTATATGTGGAATTAACAGAACACACATCACATAAACAAAAAGCATGCTCAGTGACAGATCTTGGAAAATAAATTGTTGATGGAGAGGTATCCATTAACCAGACAGTTGTTAATGGGGTATCTTTTCTTGATCTAAAGCTGTTTATATGACAGAGATGATGTAAAATCATTGCTGGTGTGTTTGCAAATGACACAAAAACTGGCAAGGTAGTAAATAATAAGAATAAATTTCTGTTATATAGGAGTTAAAACTGTAGAGTCAAATATTTCAAGTTCCACAAAATGCATTTCAATTCAGTTATATGCAAGGTAATATCAAGAATATCTACAGTCTGGAAGACTGTTTTAGAAAGTATTGTTTCAGAGAATGACTGGATGTCATCTCAGATAACTGATCAAGGCAAGAAGCAATCTTGCCTCACACACAATAAAGCTATTCCTGGAATATTTCTTCCAGGTTTGGTTTCAATGTGGAAATAATGAAGGGAGTTCAAATGAAACCTTCAAAATGATTCAGAGGCTGAAAAAAATGATGTGGAACAAAACGTGCTGCCTTTTTCAGGAAGAAAAGCTGAAATGTGACTTAATAGTCAGGGGCATAGGAAGAAAATATCTGATTCTGGGGAAAGGGTCTTTTTGTTCTGACAAGCAGAGGCATAGTAAAATTTTTGGCAGCTGAAGCTGAACAAATTCATCCCCATTGTTCCTAGCTGAGAAGGTCATGAAACCCTGCAGCTCTTTGGCTGGAGGGACAGTAAGCCTCCGGGGGAGTTTGTAGAGGACCACAAGCCATCTCCCTCCCTGTGGATGAGTGACAGCCAAGAAGGCTCAGCTTTGTCCTTGCCATGTTCACAAGACATGAAGCCTGCATTAAGATAATGTTTTCCCCTGAGCTTCCTGAGTAGGAACAGCAACCTGGATTCACATATCAACCTCAAGCTGATTACCAGTGTCTGAGCTTCTGCCAGATTTTCTGACAGATTGGACTGGAGGGACCTAGGAGATTTTTCTTTTTTTTGCCTATACAGCTTGGTTCTGGGATCTGTGAGCTGCCCTGGTCCTCTCCAACTCCCTGATAGTGCAGGGGCTGCAAACATCCATGGGGGCTATATTCCTTTTTCTTATTTATTTCTGACTTAATTTCTTATTTCTCAGAGGCTATGAGACTGGAAATGCACTTGCTTAAGTAGTCAAAGATATATATATATATATATAGATATAGATATATATAGATATAGATATAGATATATATTTGCATGTGATCCAATGGGTCATAATAAAAAAATGCTCACATTTAATAACACAATAGTGTATTCTGGATTTAAACTTCAGTAAAACAGAGGCTAAAAGATGACATCACTTTACACATATTGTTTCCCTGCAGAAAGATGAGACGTTTCCTCAGCATCAGAATTTTAGAGCAGCACAGTTTGTGGCCCAGCACAGAGTATTCTCATTGCATGCACCAGTGCAAGTACCTCTCTGACTACGTTAGGATTTGGTACTCTCTACTGTCACAAAGCAGCAACTCATTCCTTCACATCCCACTGCCAAATGGGATCAACATCTGACATTTTAGAAAAAGTTTTTTAAAAAAACCCAAATACAACAACTAGCAATGTAGCCAGCCACCAAAGACACCCTATGCTTGCCAAAACCAAAGTGTCTCCCTCTGTCCTTTCCATAAGGGACAACCAAGGTGCTGATATCACCGTACTTCTCACAACCCTCGCCTCTCCCCCACTCCCCTCGATCACTTCCTGCATTTTGGGAGAACGTGGCACTATGGCAGGGCCCTCTTTCACCCACTGGCCTCCCTACAGAAAGGCAAAACCCTGGTGTTGTTGCAAAGCAAACAGAGATAAGGTCTGAAAGGGAGATATGATCATCATTCAGCTGAAAGAGCCCCCATTTGATTTCCCGATAAGGGTCCATCCTTTTCATCCCCATGCGGTGGAAAGGAAACATTCAGTTTTAATTTTTACTTTCCTTCAAGAGTCAGATTTCAAACATTTATTAATTCAAAGCCAGGTACAAATCAAACCTTTGAGCCTAAGAGTCAAAGCAAAACCAAAAATTTGCAAATACAACAGAAAAAACAATCTTTAAGTCTTCAAAACAGCTCTGAGCCTGCCCTGAGGCTCTTCTCATCCCTGAGTCCTGGTACAGGCTGGAGTTATATTCGACCCTTGTGTCCTGTCTGTGATAGCCTCATAAAACTAACCAGGGATGTATGCTGGATTAAAAACAAGATCCTTTCTCTGCCTTACTGAATGTTGAAATTGGGCAGTGGAAAATACCTGTAAATCTATGGATGCTAAACAAACACAGAAGTTATGAGAGAGGTTGCAAATCAACAGGATTGTATTTACCAAGAGAGATTGGATATTTTAGGATTTCTTTTCTGAACTGAGTGAAATATAATTTTCATGTCCCCAAAGAGAACAAAAGAAAAATAAAAACAGCCCTCCTTTTTCCTAGCAAATAGTTGAGCATTATCCATTTCAAAGGTGAAAGAAACTCTGAAAGAAGCAAAATGGAAACTTTCAGAGTACAGTATTGGTGAACTAAAACTGACACTGACATTTAATTTTGTAGCATTTTTCAAACTATTCCAATTGAGGACCAAATCCTGTGCCTTCAAGTGTGTGCTAATTGTGGATGTCCAAATAGAAACATTGGGGTTTGCTATTTTTAAGTTTTACTGTGTCCTCACAAATTAAAATAAATAACTGAAAATTTGAATGCTTGTTGGCTGGGCATTGCAAAATGGAAATGGCAAAGATCAGTGAGATGGCAAAGAGTAATGAACTCCACAAAACTTGTGACCTAAAGACCTGATTTTAGAAAGTGCTTCACCTTCCACAGACAGAAAAGCCTGTGTATTTTTACACATATCTCTGGTAACATGTAACTTCAGAGTCCTGCTTCAACTTCCTGTTTTAAACCCCGTATCATATGACAGTGATACATAAAAATAAAAGTTACTGCGGGTAAAGTTCTGATATCAGTGAAGTCCTGATCACTTCAGAAATCTTGAGAACAACAGATCAAAAGTCAATATGAAAATTCAACATTTTTACTGTTCTGATTGTTACATATTATTTGTGCATGAAGTGCCGTCAGCTATTTCCCCTAGTTTTGACAAGATACTTCTTCAGCATCTAAGAAAAGTAAATTATAGTAAATTATAGTCTGAGCTGAGTTTTAGTAACCACAGATTCATGATTTTTCTGTTAAAATCTGCTCTTTCCCCTTGACTTCACTCTGCTCCCTGTTGCTACAAACGAAATATCAGATCTTCTGAAAATGTGTTTAAATGGGGTTTGGATAATTCACCTCCAAATGTTTGGCTGTGCTATGCTGATGATTATTTCATACTTTGACCCCTTGATCCAGAGCAATTATTCATATTTAAGGAAACATTTCAAACCAAGCAGCTGTTCACATTTGCTATGTAGATAAAGAAGACCTTTGCTTTCTTTAACCATTGCTATTGGCTAATTTTTTGCTAGGGAGAGCAGTCTGAGGAAACACAGGTATATTTTTTTTAACTTCAATTTTATACAAAACAAGTTTAATGTCTTATCCACAAATCAGTTTTGATTTATACTAAGCATCCATAGAATGAGATGAATGTCTTCCACCTCAGCAACACAAGTTTAAATAAGCCATAAATCACTTTTTGTTGGAGTTTGGATACATAATAGGTCAAACTGTCTTAATGTTTGTGTCAGTCTGTCATAAAAGCACTCACAAAAATCTGGAACCTTTATACCCACTCCTCCCATCCAAAAATCTATATTTGCTCAATAACCTTTTGTTCTTCTATTTGTTGCTCACCCTTGTGAGACAAAACATACGCAATGTCTATTTTTAGCTTTGCCTTTGACAGAACTTGGTTTAAATCTGAAATGTTTAAATCAAGTCATGATGTCCATAGAAAGTCTTAAATGCAACAGTGAATCTAAGGGATTTTGGGAACTGAACAGTGAAAGAATGATTTGAACTTTTAGAGTATTTGGCAGTGTAAAGTAATTTTGATGATTTTGTCCATTGGAATACAAATATACACTTTCCAGAGTTTTGTTGCCTTATAATTTTTAGGAGATTTACTGGGTTAGGTAGCTGTGCAATAAAAATAAATACCTGAGGTTAGTACTATTTATTTTTGTTGTAAAACTGCTTTAACTGTATACAATTTTACCTCTAAAAGTCCCCATTGTTAGAGTTTGTGAGTTGATTCTTTTTTTTACAAAGAATATTTTCTTTCACACACTGTTGTGTAATTAATACAAACATATACTGTCTTGCTTCAGGGCTACAACATGCACCCCTAAACCTCAAAAACTCTTTTTGACCTCAACCTTATCTCTGGTAGATGAAGAATTGTGAACTTGGCCCTTAAGGCAAGTTTAAAGATCAGGTGGTCGCCAGACAGCACAATAATGTCTCTCTTTCGATTAAAAAAAAAGTCATAATAGTTATGGTAAAAAAAAAAAAAAAAAAAAAAATCTGGATTTTATTTTATAAACAGTCTATCACAGACCAGCTCCAAATACACTTTTCAGGTTGGGAAATCTCTGCCAGTCTAGCACGTGGGGAAACAGAAAGAAGAAACAAGCTTGTTGGTAGGTAATAAACTTCCTCTTCTTTTTCTAGAAGAAAGCTGTGGTTAAGTATCCAGTAACTATGGATGTCCCACACAACTAGACAATAAGTCTTGAGGTATCTATACCTCAGGAGACACAGATTTTTTTTTTTTTGGTCTTTCGTGCTTTGATGGGGATCAGTGACAAGCAATGTGGCTAAGAGAATTACCTGTCCCTCTTGCCACTGAAACATGAATAAAGGGTCAGACTTTACTAATAAAGCTTCTCAATCACTGTGTAAAGATAAGGACAAAGTAAAGCTATGAAGAGATTTGCTGACTGAATAAAGTTTCACTGGAAGAATTTAGAAACAGAGATTTTGTCTGGCAAGTACTACACAGCCTGAATGGAGCTGATGGCTCCTGGGCCTTTGTCTCCTGCCCTTTGTGGCATTACTCTGTACGCAAGACCTTGGTCTGATATATGCCTGATACAAGCACATACATCTGTCCTGCAAGTGGATCATCTGCTGCACAGCACATGCCTTGATAGATCTGTTATGTGCAGTTCAACTCAATAATATCCTACTATTTCACAGAATCACAGAACAGCTGAGGTTGGAAGGGACCTCTGGAAGTCGTCTAGTCCAGCCCTTCTGCCACCTAGAGCTGGTTGCCCAGGATAATGTCCAGATGGCTTTTGAATATCTCCAAGGATGGAGACTCCAGAACTTCACTGGGCAACCTCTGTCAGTGCTGTCACCCTCACAGTAACAAAAAGTGTTTCCTGATGTTCAGAACCTCCGGTGTTTCAGCACATGTGTTTCAACATGAAAACTTCTCTAACATACAGCCCTAGAATTAAAAAATAAACAACTAAATTGCACAGATAACACAGGTATAAAAATGAACTACAGATTAGGCTTTGTTGAATAAATTAATTTGTTTGCTTGTATCTGTCACTTATGTAGGATAAAATAAAAAGTAGCAAAATCACTCTATTATGTCATTTCATTACATGGCATTATAAAATGTGCTGCTCTGGTTTTTGAATAACATTTAATGTTGCATAATACCTTAATTACTTTTCAGAGAACATGGTATTTTTCAATTCAATAAAACAAATCATTTTGGTCCCATGCAAGGTCACAAAAGATCTGAAAAATTGATTTCAGGATAGCTCAGACAGATTTTATTGAATCTGGCCCTCAGTTATATATCTATCATTGTTAAGGCAATAGCAGGGTCATGGTGTTGTCTGTGTAAGATCAATGGGTAAAATGAGCTCTTAGCAGCGATGGATTCTTCTCAGAGCTATGTCTAATATTTATCTGTTTCTGGTGGCACTCCAAATGCATTAGATATTTTCCAAAAAAGAAAGGCATAACTTCTGTTGCTGGACAGCTTCTTGCTAAAGTTCACTGGAACGGGACAGGGCTAAGGGGAAGAGAGGGGAAAAAAAAGACAGCCTAGCTGAGAAACTGAGTCAAGCAAACCTTGTGTCTTGCATTGATCCAGCTGACTTCCAGGAGGAAAAGTATGTTCACACATCCAAGGTAAACGTCACAGTAAGAAATTACCACAGAAGGGCACAGAGATGTTTATGTGAGAGCCAATGGCACACATTAACTTGTGGATGATTAGTCAGCAGGCAGAAAATCCATGAATCCTGTTGAAATCCCTAGTAGGATCTCCATCCTTGGAAATACTCAAAATTTGACTGCATGTGACCTTGAGTGACATGATCTAATGCCAAATCTGGATCTAACTTAAAGAGTCCTGCAAGAGCTGGACCAAATGAAGTGATTGCTTTACATCTTAAATTATTGTCTGATACTGTAAAAAGGGTAAGACATGTTTAACACCTGGGTTAGTAATCATTGCCTCACTGACAGAATTTTTATAGATCAGGAAAAACGTGGGTGTTTATTCAGAGTTTATTAATATTATGAAAGGGCAGATGAAAACTGCCTCAACTATGATGGCCTGAAATTCCTGTTCCAGGTATTTCCTCGTAAGGGAAGAGGCTTGGAAACTTGCATACCTTGAAACCTACCTCAGGAAAAGTCTGAAAGGTAAAACTGCTCTCAACTTAATCCTTGCATTTTCTGGTTTTGATACTTAAAGCTAGACTCTTAAAAATCAGAGTTTGAGGGTGACATTCTCAAAAGGAAATATAAATTAATGGTCTTATTACTCTTTTAACATGGACACCCCCACCACCAGACACACACTTCTCACTTGATTGTACATTCTGGGATGAAAAGACAGAAGGCATCCCATCTTAGGTGCCTGCAGTTACATGGGAGAAAACTGGGACTCTTTCTTAGTACTACTTGGGCACTTACACGCATGCAAGAGGACAGAAGCTTTGTGTGACTGAGTGGAGCTCACTGAGACCATGACAGGAGATTCTGTTCTGAAGACAAACTATTTGTCTTTTGGAGGACTCCCACAAAACCAGGTAAACCCCCATGAAGCTGTGGGATAACCCAACGTGATGAAGCTCAGGCTGATGAATGAGTTTAGGCAGAGGTAGCCTCCATAACTGTGCTTCTGAGCTGCTACCCAGCTGTTTAGATACTTGCTGCCTGTTTTTTATCCACATCCCTGTGACCTTTTGCTCCTCAGCATGGGTGCATGGAGAGGCAATGCACTTTTTCTTCGCTGGATGAAGCATAAGCATACATCATGCCACTGGGAGAGATTCTTTGAAATGCCTAGATACTAGGCACCCATTCAGTGCTCTGGATACCTCTATTACATGTTGAACCCCACAGTGCCTACTGCAGCAGAGGTGAGCATACGCAGCTCACACTCTCAAGCAGCAGCATTGACACGTGTAAACATGCCAGGAGCCTTACAGCTTGTGGGGTTGTTAGTGAGGAAAGGGTGGTGCATGAGAGGAGGGGAGGGCATCTCAGAAGATGAAGACTCCTTGCAGTGATCATGCCAGAGGCAGCTTTCCTCTGCTTTGTACTGCTGAAGCACTAGATGGAACAGCTCTGCTGAGCTCAGCTGAGACAACCCAGCAGTTAAGGACTGGATCAGGAACTGATTAGGACTCCACAGCTTTAAGCTAATGCCCTGAATTCCACGAAAAAGGTTATCGGGGGGACCAGCTAGTCTCAGCACACCAGTCTCTGTGCTGTCGGGGTCCAGCTCCACACTATAAGCAGCCCACAGCCTTTCGAGAGAGCACGAGCTTGCAGATGGTTACAAGGTGCTGGCACCATGCTGAGCACGTAGCAGCAACCTAAGCTTAAGTGTGATAAAAGAAAGATAACTGTGAGGGACCACAGAGGCCAGGAAAAGGTAATGATCTTGTCAAGGGCTCATGACAAAAACTTGCACCTGCTGGATCCTGACCTGACTGTGCTGAGGGACAGCCCAGGTCTGAGTTTCAAGGGGTGAAGTTGTGGTGCTCAATACCTGGCTGCCAATACAAATTCCCCCTGCTGCCTCTGCCCAGCTTGCCTGTCCTACCACAGCAATGTCTGGACAGCAGCCTGGGGCAGGGATACCAGTCACACACGTACAGATTGTAGCTGACTTTAAATGAGCAAGTCATCACACCAGCAGTGGTGTGTAAGGTGACTCTAAAGCAGAGGAAACTAAGGCAGACAACTGATAATACTGATTTAAAAATGGGAAATTAATGGCGGAACCTGGTCTGTTTCCAGGCAAGCCCTAGAGTTACTTGGAAGCACAGATACGCATGATTTTATTTTTTTTTTTAAAGAAGAGAGGAATTACAGGAAAAATAAATGTCTTTTATTTCCCGTCCAATCAACAAATACATCCATTTTGCACAGCCTGCTGAACTTCAGGCTAAGTGATACATCTAGAAAATCTGCATGTTACTGATCCTGTAAGATATGGACTGTCTGAATTCCTCTTTGAATGAATGCCCAAACCCGTGCACAACTTTGAGGTATAATAGAAAAAAACATGAGTCAGTTTTTTTCAAACTGGTTTCCTCACTGGGAAAATATTCTTCTAGGTCACACAGTACTTATTTACTCAGTAAATACTATGACAGTGAGATTTACAACCACGTCATTAATAACACCCATTGACAAAGAACTTCCTCAAAACTCTTTCATCTCCAGACAAACATGATATATGTGCAAAAGAGTGCAGTTATGAATTTACAGCTGAACATGTGCATTTAGAGCAGGGGTCGGTAGGGAAAGGGGGAGGAAAACTTGAAAAACAATGCCTGATCTTTTTTTTCCCCCTATGATCAGTATTTGGGGCTGACTCATTTATTTTGAATAGTCTCTTATTTGTTTCATTGGTTGCTCAGGGCTCTTTTGATCTCTTAAAGGATGAACTGGGAAGGGACTTCTCTTTTGGAAAATTGGGCAATTCTTATACTCAAATCTGCTGATAATAAATTAATTGTTTTGTCTGTAATGAATGAACAAAGTGATAGTTCTCATTGGATTTGGTTAAGACCCATCTTAATAATTTTCCCTGTTGTCTGAATGCATCCACTTCACATCTACCTTGCAGGAATTGTGACAGGAAAAAGGAGACCTTGGTGGAAATAAATGCAGTTGCTTCAGTGCACCTTTTTATTGAAGCTATTTTGTATTTCATGAGTCTCTTCTGTTTTTGTCTTGTAATGGCTGTAGGATTTTATATTTATTGGTACCAATTACACTCAGTCTTCTTTTTAATAAAACAATTTTCCATTGTAAAATGACCTAGTGTCCAAGGAGAAAGTTTTGTGGGTCACAGTTAACTTGGAGAAATTTTTCTCAGGAAAAGAAAACTTAACAAACCCATTTCTTTTCAAATAATGGGGTTTTTTCTTAACTTCATTGTTTAGATTTATTTTTTAACTTTATACCATATTTAGGTGTCTTTTACACTATATTTCATGTCATTTAATTCTGACATTACCAAACGCCTGAATATTCCAGAACACATTTTACTTAAAATATAAAGAAACATGGAATGCAACTTACATTTTCTGGCCATATTTAACACTAGACTTTTTTGCTATTATCCGCAGCTGCTGAATCTACTAGTTACTTTTACTCTGCAGGTTTATGCTGAATCTTTGATTATTTCCTTACTAGCCCAGTTCCTGCAAATGAATATTAGAAAAAAAAAAAAAAATCCGACCTGGATTTTCTATATAGTCAGTGCAGAGAAGGAGCTACTTAGACATCACATCCACAGGGAGATTTTGTGTGCCTTTCTTTGGTGTCTAGCCTGAAGAAATGCAAGATTTGTGGAGATGGGTAATATCTTTTATGGGACCAATTGCAGAGGTTTTCAGAAGCCCCAGCCTCTTTCTTGATCACCTATATAGGGAATTCGGGTTTTATCTTTAGAGAATTGCCTCATTAGCATGTACAGTTTAAATGCAAACTGAATTAAACAGCAAAGTCCTGGCCAGTGGCTGCAGTAAAAACCTTGAAAATCTCCTCTGAATGTGCACAAGAACTAAGAGAAAGTCCCAAATGGCTTTTAAAATAAATCCCAGAGTTGTGCCAGCTTCATGACTTGGAGGATCTGGCTCTTGCTATTTCAGTGCATGGGATACAAAAATTACTGAGCCAGGCTTTTGCATCTTGCTGCCCATCTGGCATTCCTTCAGCTTTGCTTCTAGTAAAGCCTGTCCCCCATTGCTGAAGAAGCTCTGGAGAAAGAAGGACTTTTTAACACACCGCAGAGGCTGTGCTGCTGCCCAAACAGGCAAAAACATCTGCCACAGCTCTGGCAGCAGACAGGTCATCCTGGACAGGGCACTCAGAGTGCTCCAGGCCCTGCAGCTCATCCCGGGCTCTGGTTTTGCAGTGCTGGTGGTTGGGAGATGAGCTGCTCCTGGGTCACAGCACCACACCTCCCCAGCAGTGGATGTGAGTCCTCTCCCGAGCCATGGAGAGAGATGATGTAAAGCCAGCAGCATGCATCTGGCTGATGTGGAAAGCAGGAGGCTCAAGCAGGGAGCACAGGCAGTGGGGAAAGGGCTGCAGGAGCGGAAAGTCATTGCAGTCTGGTGATGGAGGCAGCCTTGGCTGGGACAAGGGGGGTTGTGCCCCCTGCCATAGACATGTGATACAGCCAGAGTGGCACCTACGGCTGTGTAGTGCATCCAACTTGAGGAGCAATTATTCAAACTGTATCCGTGTTTGAGGCCCTACAGGTGTCCAGTGTGGTGCAAGTGTAAAGAAAGAGGAGACACCAGCCCCAAAGAGCCACAGAGTAAGTAGTCAAGCTGCATGGGGGACAGTGGAAAAGAGGTGGGAAGGGGAACGAGAATATCCAGAGTGATATATTTGGAGGCAGGGCAGAGACGGGGGGGGTGGGACTCAGATCTTCTAATTGTGTTTAGTGATAATGTTCTCTGGAAAATAAAAATGAGAGCCAATACTGAGGTATTGACTACTGATGCTGATCTATGTCAGAAAAACAGATGTAAGTCACCAGCCTAATAGCACAGACACGAGAACTCCTGCAGTATTATTCTGCACATAGAGTTTGTATATGTGAATAGCTGCAGATTTATCAGACCTGGGTGGTGACAGATGTGCCAGGGCAAGGCTGGTGCATCCTGGGCGCCGGCGGGCAGGCACAGCCAGGCATCCCACTGTCCCTTCCTGGGGCAATTTCTGGGAAAACCACTAGATGTAGATACAGCGTTAGACTGCCACTGGTCCAGGAAAATGTGGTCTGTCTTCAAGGGAAAATTACCTTTCAGTGCCGTGAGAGGGGGCAGGTGCTTCTAAACAGAAATTAAAAACCTTTTAAGGATTATACTGATCTTCATAACAATGACAACAAGCAGTGTGATGGTTTTCTAATAATGTCTTATTTAGTCAATATTTAAAAAAAAAAAAAAAAAAAAAAAGCGCGTCCTTTCCTCTGTTCATTATGAGTAAGTGTCACCGAATACCACATTATCTTCCTAAGATTACCCCCATACACCCTCCAAAGCCCCCTCTTCCTTGCAGCATGGTCACTGAGCTCACTAGGGCAGCACTCGGGGCTCTTCATGCTGCAGGAAAGGTTAGTGTGCTCTTGGGTGTGAGCAAAATATTGAGAAATAAATGGTAGGTAAATAATGGTTCTGTCTTAAGGTAATGAGGCTCTTTTTCTGAATGTAGATGAGGAATTCATCAAAAGGAGAAGGCTAATGTAAACTCCTAAATGTTTAAATCATCTAAATGGTACAGGAGAAACACTGCCTGGTTATAGTCTGCCTCGGGCAGTAGGTCAGAGCATCAGCTAATATAAATCCATCAGAGCTACAGCAATGTACAGCAGCACTGGGCTGAGGCAGCAGGTCTGTTTGCCTAGGGCTGGCATTGCCAAGTAAAATGTCCCATAGAAAGAGCATCATGCTTGCAGCAGACCAGGTAAAAGGAACAAAAGGTATTGCCAAGGGCTTGTTAGAGCCAGGTCCACTTTCTCTCTTTCAGGAAGGCACTCACTATTCATATTCCCCATTTATTTTCCAATGTGATACAAAGTTAGGGTAGCAGGTTTACCCTGCAGCACTTTCCTAGTGTCTGAAGAATAGCAGAAAACAACAACTAGAGGGGAATAAAAGAATAAAATCATTGGCCAACTGGTAATTTTCTTAAAGGTAAAAGAGTGAGCAAAGAGGAGAGGTTGCCTGCAGGCTCACAATGCTTGTGAGAAATGGAGCGTTCAGGGAGGCTCAGAATGAAGAAAATTGGTAATTTTCAAAGGCAAACATCAGATCCAATGGATAACAATGAAGCATCAAACCAAAATGCAATTCAAATAGAATCCAATAAATAACTATTGAAAGATGTTTCACAGTTTCCTTATCCCTAACAACACCTGGTGTCACAGGCAATCCCATCCTACTCCTGAACACAGGTATCAGAGTAACCACACCACCAGCTCAAACAGGGCCAGGAGGCAGGTTTGAGCACTGGCTCACTGATTATCTAGGCTGTTTAACTGTTAACATGCTTCCAGGCAGGGTTTTGGATCATGCCAGCTAAAACTTTCCCAAATCCTGCTTGAGCAAGGCTTGGGAGAGGCACTTGCGAGGGCCCGTTCCCAGCAGACAGCATGACTGTGATTGCCTCAGGCTGGCTCCCTCTACTCCAACCTCTGCCCGGGCTTTGCACCCACAAATACATCCACACACCAGTACGCTGCACCACACATTTTGCAAAACTAACTGTCACACTCCTACCACAGGAAAAAAAAAAAAAAAAAAATAAAAAATTAGTTGAGAAAATCCTCACATTTTTCAGGAATTTTTAGCTGGGAAAAAATCCTCCCACAGAATAATAATGATGTCACAGGGGCATAAGATGAGGTACTGAGGAGATGCAGGCCAAGCACTGTGTAAAGTGCCTGAGCTGCCTCTCAATCTCTGGGCCAAGGACTGGTTTCCAAACCTGTTTTAATTTGCAGTATAGGCAGATCCTTAAATACCAATGAAGAAATGTGTCGTTGCTCTGTTGCCCTGTTTGAAATAAAACTATGTACATGAATAAACTGGGTTCTGTGTCACAGACCACAAAGCAGGGAAAAGAGTCTGGATTTGGGTACCTAGGGCAAGGCTCTGCATTGCACACACTGGAGGCCATCATCTCTCTGAGATTAATGAGCTGCAAAAGCCAGTTGGCTTTTTCTCAATAAATGATTTTGGCAAGAATTACTTTTTTTATCAAACAAAACTCTTTGCAACACACTGATAAGATTTTTCTTATTTTCTGAAAGTGTTGAGCTGCCTAATTGTTTTTCATCCAATATTTTGAGATAAATACCTACTAAAATGTTTACATGCTAAAATCTCAGTCTCTGATAAATCAATGGAAAAGACATTAAGAAACACTGTGACAACATCTTCACAAGAAAGCACAAAGAATAATAACCACAATTAATGACAATTTAAGAGAAATTAGAGAACATAATTAGTTTTGAAATGTTTGGAATTTTAACTTAACTTCTACAACAATGTCACTTTTTGACCAGCTTTTCTCTGACCTGCTCTCAGGAGCTATCCACATGATCAGTGTTTGTTGTTGCCTTCCAAGATTATAATCTCATTCAAGCAGAGACTCATCTTTTTACATGTTTGCAAAGCACTTGCACAACTTTGTCACTGAAGTTAGAAGCAACAGACCCATCAACACAAAGATTGTGCAGAAGATATAAAGAAAAAGATTGGTCTTCAAACTGCATGTGATTGAAAATATGTTTCCAAAAACGAAAGAGAAAGATGGATAGTACAATCCAAGATCCACATAATGATACAACCTAGTGCCTTGGCAAGCTTTGGGCCAGCTGCGTGGAGAAATACACAAGCACATTCTGTCTATGTCTATACTTGTGTGGCAGCAGTATGCGTGTACAGCCCCGCGCTAGCCTTCTTCTGCTTAGTGTGGGCACACAACAGTAAGGAGGTGGCCAGGCTGGCTGTGCAGGCTCGCTATGGGGTCCTCAAATGACGAACATAACCTAGAGCCCCTGCCACCTGTGTCTTTCTTGCTGTCACTGACTGGGCTAAGCCCTTTAAGTCACAACACCAGGTGAATTTTTTTCACTGAAAGAAAAGAAAGACATTCCCTGTTATAATGTACTTATTGCAGGAGGCTTTGACCTGTACGTGAACTTTAGGTGGTGGCTAAGGAAAGTACGTTCACATACACAAAAACATTTGGGATATTTGTGAACCTGGTTTTGCCTTTCCTGAAATGTTTCAGGGGTGCAAAAGTAAGAAAGGCTAAAACCACTGGTAAGAGAGTACATTTATATGGTGCAGTGCTGTGGCGTGTAAAGCTATCAAAGAACTAGCCAAGAAGCCCTAAGCTGTATTAATGTAATACTTCACTTGGACTAATACACCATATAACTCATAGCAGCTGGAAGGCAATTCAGGTGTCTTGGTGAGCTGCTGTAACCTGCCAGGCAGACATATGCTACTATTTAAATGGGGAAGGGTTGGAGGAAGGAAGCTATATGATTTAGTTGAGAGCAGAAAAATACCTGTGGTGGATCCAGTCTCCCAAACAGCATCCCAATGACCCATGCACTTGCACATCCCATCCTCCCTGTGCATTGTGTAACATGCAGAGGCATGAGGAGGGGGTCAGCAAAGCACCCAGCAAAGATGAACAGTATGTTGATACCTGCAAATTAAACAATGGATACTGGAAAACAGTGCTTACTATTTGATGACAATCTCCTCAATGCTGTGAACCCTTTCACAGACATCATCCCCAGCCTGACCTTTTAAACTTGATGGTAGGACAGATAATTTCATTACTTCATGTTGCTAATGAGATCCAGCACATACAGATCCCTCAGCATGTGCTGGGAAAAGGGTCCTACCCTTCCTGATCATCAGATATGTTCATGTCTTATCTGCTCCTCACAGCAGAAAGCATCCAAATGTCATTAAAGCCTGTCCTTATTGTCCAGGGACAGCCGTTTAATGCAGCAGGTCACAGGGACAGAGGGAGATTTTAGACTGCCAGGTCAACAACTGAAACAGCACCAGCCAGAAGGAGACAAATTTCAACTTGTGACATAAGATGTACAAAGTGGGAGATAGTAACTGGGTTTATTGAGACAAAGAGGACAGATACAAGTGATAAAACTAACGGTTTCAGCAGAAAATATGGAGCAAAAGACCAGAGGTCCCTTGGTTAGGGCCACTGGAGCAGAAGTATTTGCAGCTGGTGGGTGCAGCGTTCCCCAACCCTTGACTCAAGGCAAGCACCCAGGGTTAAAACAAGTTTATTGAGGTGAGGGTATGGATTAAACATCATTCCACACTTACACAGCAGGACTTTTAAGTATGGAGTTTTTTTATTAGCTAAGCAGCTGCCAGAGCCACTGCCCCCATTGCCATCACTGCCTCCATAGTGTGGGGTGTCACGGCCCCCTGTGCTTGAGCTGCCTCTCCTGCCCCACTGGTGGGACCTTGCCCATGCCCAATGGCACTCCCTGATGCACAGCGTGGTCCCCACTGCAGCCTGGTCATGGGAGACTCACGCCACTGGGAGTAAGTGGGAAGAGCTGCTGCCTTCCGCTGTGCCAGGCACAAACATGATGTGTGGGGTGAGATGTAGTGAAACCATGAAGCTTCTGGCAGACACTTGAATACCACAAAGTGCGTCCTCACCCTGTGCCCTGGGACACCTGCCTGCACCTTGTCACTGCCTCACATTTCAGAGAAACAATTTCTAGTTTGTTTCCTCTCCGCATGTCACAGCCTTCTCAGCCCAGGAGCTTCATTTCTACAGGCAATGACATTTGAACATGCATTCACACTCCCAAGTTCAGTAAGCTGAAGGAACAACCTATCTTTGGGCTGAGCTTTTTTTTCTTTTTTGGAAATTTCACAGTGCTCTTCTGAGTGCGGGTGCCTTTCAAAAGCATGAACTCTTGAGTGCAAAGAACTGGATTATATCCACTGTAACCTGCCACTGCTAAGTGCAGCTGACCTCTTTCACTCACTCCAATTTCAAAACACACATCCTGTTACTCGGTATTAAAATTTTTTTTGGCACACAGTGTATAACATACATGGTATATAGATTAAAAAAAAAATGCATTCAGCTTTTCTTGGAGAGGCTTCACATGTGATGAGCTTGGCACATGTCAATTATTTAAAATAAACCAAACAAAAGAGCACCAAAGTGGAAAAAAATGGCTCAATACAAGACCTCACAAATCTGTGACTGAAAGCTGTAGCTCCTGCAGAATGTTTAGCCCCAGTAAGGAGGAGATGCCATTTCAGCATCCTTCCAGTTGTCCATGCACAAACAGCTGGAGCCCCACAGCCCTCCCACAAGCGCTGGGACCTTCCCTCCACACCTCCACTGCTGCCTCTGATTCTTCTTCTTCTTCTTCCCTGACATGTACCCTCCTCACTCTTCTGTCATTATTTTTCACCCTTTCCTTCCTGACCGCTGTGCCCATGATGTACTCTCCTGCTTGGCACCTCCTTTTCTGATCTCTGCTGCATTCAGCAGAGGGAAGAATGATGGGTGGGAAAACCCTACAAGAAGAGGGGAGCAACTGTGGACCAACTGCTACTGCAGAAGACATCAGGTCTCGCAAGCTGCCTCTGCCAGTTTAATGGGATCTTTGAATCAAATACAGACAGGACCTCCTAGAATCCCGTTTGCAGGTCAGACTCATCATGCAAGTTAAAGATGCTGTTTTGTCAAGTCATACAGTATCCTGAGTGATGCTAACAGACATGGGTTTCGGGGAGTGGGGACCAGGGTCCTGAAGGCTGACACTGCTTGCCATTAGTCAACAAGGGGTGGTGGGAACCACCAGGAATTGCCACCACTGTAAAAAACATCACCAGAACAGACAACCCCCCCAGAATTGTTGCTCACCTTGCTCAGAGGAGTTGAGAACACACTGGTGGGTATAAAGAGAAAATAAACAAGATTTTAAATCAGAGTCATCATTCTTCTGCCAAAAACTCTGCTCGACATGTACTGCTTAATGTGTGTGTATTTTCCTTTAGATGAATGTGGCCATAAGCTCCTTAAAACGTTCCTGCATAAAATGAAAGCATAATATGCAATAGAGCATGCTGAAGATGTGTTGAAGATATTTACTATATTCTACTTATGAAGATAGCGTTTGTTTAACTATCTTATTGACAATAATTAACTGTTGCTATTGCTATTCTTTTTAGAACCAATTAAATGTTGTTCTGTACTTCTTTACCAAGATTTTTAAGCCACTCTGTGCTTAATACAAGTCTGTAACCTGCAGGCTCAAGTCTTGTGGAGACTCATGCACATGAATAATTCATAAACAGAGGAACAGTGGCTATTAACATAAGTAAAACTACTCGAAAAAGTAGCTCACGCTTGAATTCTTTGCAGGAGTTGACCTTAATTTGCTCTTCAAATCTAGACTGCCCTATTAGGAGGCTTTCTTGTCTGGTTTTTATTTATTTTATATAGGTAGGAAACACAGATAAAAAAGGTCTCCAAACTCTAAATCTTCTAAGTTAGACTGAACTTTCATGAAGGTTGTAATGCTGTGAACAGCATCATAAACCAAAGGGTTCCTCTACCTCCCTCCCTGCCTCGATAGTCAATAGTTTCTGTATGACTGTGAGGAGGCAGATGAGATGACTCAAATGCCATAAATGTTTACAAGACAGTTCTGTGAAGCCTTAAAAGCAGGCACCAATGTCAGTGAGGCTCAGTGCATTTGAATTTGTAGTGCAAAAAGCGGATCCCTGATAAGTAATTATTGCATTCCTTGATTTTCCTTAAACAGAGAAAGCAGAGCAAATTTAAAGAGCAATGAAATTGAACTCAGCTGCCGCATTCACAAAGTGCCATACATTCATCTTGCTGTTAAAAACTGTAGGGAAAAATCTGATAACAGCAAAGCTATCCCTGCTTACAAAGTAAACAGTGAAATACAAACTAGATTACTTGTCATACCAGGAGCATGCCACTGTTTTTTCAAGGTGTTCAGCCTGATTATGAGTTCTGGACATTTTATTCCAGAAAATTTCCACCAATTTCACTGGACTCACGTTGTAGAAGTAATGGTATGTAGCCTAAGGTACCTTTTACTTGCTATGTGGTAGACAAATGTAGAAAAAGAATGGGTCTTGTCCTCAGAATTAAAAATTTGCCAGCTGTAGTTGTGACTTGCACATTTTTAAGAAAAAACAGAATCAAACCAATTTTGAAACCTTTTCTTTTCTTTTTTTGAGTTACCTACCGTCCTCTTACCATGTGAGGTGGCTGTAGGACCAGAGAGCAAGACTCACTGCAGTTACTGACTGCAGCATGAACACTCACTCCCTTCTCTGGGAGCTGGCAGTTCATTAGCAGCCAGTTTATCAACTCCCCCTTACCACAGGCTTGTGAGCCCTCTGAATTTTTCATGAACTTTTCCCCTTAAGAGAGCAAACCCGCAATTTTTTCTACACAAGCAACAGGACATAGGATTCAAGGGATGAAAATTGAATTTTGGACTTTGATCAGTGTCTTTGGTGCAGTTTAAGAAATGAGACGCATGTCTGCACTTCCACCCCAAAACTTCCCTCAGTTTCAGATAGGGAAGATTGTTCCTCATTATTCTCTCTGGGTTGCCCCTCAGCTGAGGACACATTTTCAATAAAGAAGGTGCAGAGTTGCCCAACTCTCAATAGCTCCATGCATGCTTGATTTTGCATCTTCACCTGGGTTTCATGGACAAAGCAGTGTCTGTGTCACCTCCTTCAGATTAACAAACACAAATTGGTTTTTTTAATCTGTTGTCTCAGGAAGCATTTGTAAACATTGCAGGACACAGGAATGTAGCCTGGGTTTCGTCTGTACCTTATCGAGATGTCCTGTCCAGTATTTGTGACAGCTGTCCAGTCACTCTCTGTCTTGCATCCCTGGCCGTGCGGCAGTCCCATTCAGTAGAACGGGTGGAGGGGGGCAGGTATCCCCCTGCACACCCTGTTCTGTGTCAACATCTTCACTTTATGGAAGCTGCATTTACTCCACAAGGCTTAGCTGTCCCTACCCACCGCTAACATCCATAGACTCTGCTAAATGAATCTTCAATTTTTTGGTATAAAGTTTTGAGTAAGGGCTTAGGAAAGCAAGTTTGGAAAGACATTTAAAAGAAAACCTCAACAATTTACACAGAGACAAAACTCTTAACACATTCCAAGGTTCCTTAGCCAAACCACTGCTCCTCAGATGCTGTTGGATCTGGATAAATGAAGAAGCCATCCTCCAGTGTCACCAGGCTCTTTCATTGCCATTTCAGCTCTTCAGGGCTTCCTTCTTCTTTCATAGTACCAGCCTGGCTTGACTAAAATTAAAGGCACCAATGGTGATGTCTGCCTCGATGCTTAATCATGTTTCATAACAACGGTTTTTTCTTTCAATTCACATGGCCTGATAACAGTTATGCTTCTGAGGCTAATAGCCATTGTGCTGTGTTCTGCACAGTCTGTAGTACTGTCAGGTTTTCATACAGATACTCAAAATCTTTCTTCAGTATTGTTAGAAGGATATAAAAATAAAATCTAATCGGTATTATGTTGAGCTTGCCTTGAATCATACCAAACCTCAGCCTTTGGAGTCTGAATCCCAAGGAGATGAGAAGGTGCCCATGGGGAAACCCTGATTCAGGCACCCAATCTCTTATGGTATCCCTGCCCCATAAGCAGTGGTTCTAGATGGCTATGTACTTTCCACATTGGCTCAAAGGCCTTTTGTCATGTGTTATAAATGCATCCTCAACACCCAGTTTAACTAACTGGGAACATACCGCTGGAGTCAGATAGGTCTAATGGTTAAGGATGAGAAGATCTTGCAGCCCCTGACTTAACAGGTCCCTGAGATCTTGCTATCAGCTTGCTCTGTGCTTTTCTAGTGCAAAACTGACCTTTTGAAACTTCCCTCTCCCTTCGTGCTATGCTCCCTTGGACTTCAATCAGCACAGCTGCATGACAAGGAACAAGTGGGGCAGCCTTGTAAAGCATGAACCATCAGAGCGTAGGTACCTTGAATAAACAAACGGCAAGGAAAGAAACAAATCCTGACTGACTTCTCTTGATGAAAGGGGTATGTCCTGGCAGCTTGTTTGTCTCGCAGCTCCAGAGGGATTAGCATGGTGTTTACCTGCTCTTTCCCAGTCTGGGCAAACCCTCGATCTTGCTAATGTGTACACGAGTGTTTGACAGTTGCCATAGCACAACAGGAACCTTCCCTTCTCTCTCCTTGTTTGTAACCTTTGAGGACTAAACAGCCAAGCTTTCTGATAGTATCAAAAATGCAGCTTATAACTTCCAGGGCAAAAAGGGCTACTTTCAAATAATCATTTGCTGACCAAGCTGGATATTCCTCCATCAGAAAGCTTCAGCTTTCTTTCAAGAGAGGAAAGGGCCTTTCTGCTCCCAGAGAGCGAGGAACTGGTGGGCTTTTGGGGTGCTTCATGGAAGGAGAAGGAGCAGGAAGGTGTCACTGCTGTGCTTGCACCTGCACCAGAGGAACGGGGAAACACTTCCCTCTCCTGTGGGACTCCAGGTACTAGTTCACTATTATTTCATGCATGGTATTTAATACTTGTCTTCTGGTAGTGATTAATGCTCCATTTTGTCCCTGGTCACTTTGTATAAAGTGATATTTAACCGCAATAAAAGTAAGATGCTGCCAAAAACATGCAGTAGGAGTTTGCAGAACAAAGTTAGGAAAGTTTCCCGGGGTATCACAGCTAGAATAAGGGTGTACCTACAGCATCAAACAATGCACTGTGTATGTCACAGCAGGGGCCCATAGCACTGATGCCTGCATAATCCTTTTTCTTCTTCATTTTATCTTCACTGTGCCCATCTTCATATACTTGAATAGGCATATATTAAATAGTATTTATATGGGTTATATAGCAGAACTAATACCACTAATACCACATCAGCTGATGTGATGGTTCAGCAGTGAGTCCTGCACCATGGTTGAATGCCTTCCCCAGGTTCACACCACCAACAGCGTCCTAGTGTACGGGTAGCACATTCACTGTGTGAAAGCAGATAGCAGCCTGAAGAACCCTGCAGAACCGTGTGGTGCTCCCTTCCCTCACTGTGGGATGTGACCAGTGCTTACCACACAGGTGCTGGCGTGTCCACTGTCAGAAAACTAAAACCAAGGAATCAAATAGGCCTTTGCTACTATTTCCACAGTTTGTGAAATGCTGATCATAAAGAATGAATAATGCAAAAAAGTAAATAATAAAAAAATCCCCATCTGTTATCTCCAGTAAATGGTGCTGTTGTTTAAATAAAGGCAATGCTGAAAGAGGAAACAGAACATTGCCAGTGGTAATAGCCCATGTTTTCAATGGTTCCACTCATCTGGGTCTTATTGTAGCTTGGCACTGTTGGTGTGACTTTACTTCTCAAACACTAGCGTCAGCACTTAAATTTATCTGGCTCTGAGTTCTGTGTTTTGAGATAAACTCAGCCTACCCAAAGCGGCAACATTAACAGCATTGGACCCTCAAATAGAACTGGCAACTCCTTTGCAGTGCTAAATAAAGTAACAACAGAAAATTCACACTGTGGCTGGTCACTCCCCATGCAAAGAAATTGGATTCCCACAGGCCCCTTTGCAGGTCCTAAAAGGTTTGGTGAATGGGAAGCAGCAAGACATGTCCTTTTTCTGTCACAGCTAAAAGCCGTGTCCTGGTTTAACCCCTTGCTACCCCTTCACTCGAATTAAAAAATTCTGGTATCAGTGTTCTTAATTTAGAGGGGGAGGAGGTGGAACAGAGACCAGAATTGTTTCTGTTCCCAGTCTTTGATTTACTTCCTTATGTCATTGCTGCTTCTTCCCTGGGTTTGCACAATGGAGTTAAAAGCCTAAATGAGTAGGAAGCCTGATACTGGCCGTTCTGTGACTTGTCCAAAGGTACAAGCTGGGATGAAGAGACTGAGTATTGCTCAATGCCCTTGGTGATTTGGATGGTAAAACCTCCGGCCCATTTTTATTTTTCAGGTTATTATTTTACTCAAAGGTTTTTATGTTTGTTTATCACATTGAAAATGAATGTATAGAAATCATATGCTACAAAACAGGAAGGAGAGATGCGTTATATTCACACAGGCAAAAGGATAAGCAGGATTTCCCTTTTTCCTTTGGATTTCTAGAGCTCTACCTTTCTTCAAGGAATTGCCCGATCTAGCCTATGTTAACCATAGAATGCATGGCAATATTCAGTCCACCTCACCTGGAATAACCAGAGGTATCCTATAAATACTTTATGAAGCAGCAAGCACCAAAACTGCCCAAGCCACCTTTTCACAATCTGTCTTATCACTGCCTGGGGCCCTGATACCTATAGAAATGAACTACCTATTTAAATAGCACAATGATTTTGCAAAAGCTGGCTAGCAAGTTGTCACCATATAAATCTGGATTCATATTCTTATAGCTGGTTCAATAACACTGCTCTCACTTAAAACTGGCACTGATCATACTACCTATTTTCTATAGTACTTGATTAAATTTGTTTCTTTTCTTTTTTTGTGAGACATTCACAAAGGTCTGCTGTTTCCTCTCAGTCTGACTTTTGTCTAGGTGCCAGATAACTTACACAAACTAACCTGTTCGTGAACTGTTGATTTAGACTGGCAAACTAAGCTGCATGGCCTGGCTCCAAACTGCTGATTGGAAACTTCTCATACAAGTCTCCTGTGACAATTAACAAATAGCACGCTGAGGTTCATGTGCACACTCGCAGACAATGACCGGTATCTCATTTCATGACTGCAGAGTGAGCTTGTTGCTTGGCCCTTCCAGTACTATGTAGGCTGTGCCAGCGTGGCCATTGTGAAAGTACAGCTTGTACTTGCCAAAACCAGTTTTATAGCTAATTTCTACAGCTCACTCTAAAATAAACTACAAGTACACAACATGTCTGCCTTTTCCAACTTTGCCTCTTGCCAGCATAATTTTTTTTGAACTGAAGGATCATATCCTCTCAGAGACAATAGTGAAGCAACATTTCTGATATAGACAGGGTTAGAAAACTCATTTACTAACAGACATTCATACCTTGGCTGGCTTTAATGAAGTGACATGTCAAAACAATAAATATTAAAAGCTAGCACAAGGACTGATGGTAGAGGAAAGTTTTTTCATTAGAAAGCATCAAAAAGCACTTGTAGAGAAAGGACTCCTTGAACTCTATCGAAGTCTGTGTGTGAGGTCTGTGCGTGACTATGAATTTTAATTCATGAACTAAAGTGAGAAGATTGGTAGAGGCTCTTGGAGACCTTTGTTATTGATCAGAAAGAAGAAAAAAAAAGGAAGGAGGGAAAGTAAGGACATAGTAATGGGTAATGAAACACCAGAAGCAAAAGTGGGAAAAAGAATGATTCTTGTAAAAGTCATCAGATAGAAAGTATGGTTAATTAGTTTCCATGTAGGAGACTAGAAGATACCAGTGAGAAACAACTGAGAAACTGATGTACAAGAAGTTCAAGGAGTCCAGACAAGAAAATCTGGGAATTGGAAGTACTGTGCAGAATATAAAAATAAATACTATAGCAAAAAATTAAACACAGTCGAATAGCAATCAAAATTTGATCTCTGGTATTGAAGCATTTATGCTAATGAGAAAAGAGAAATAAATACCAGACTGCTGTAATCTCTTCAGTACTGGTGATGATATAGAAAAAGATTTCTTAAGATTACTAGAAAAGATGTTAACAATACAGGAAGTTAAATATTATAAAAGACAGTATCATTAAAGAAGGTTTTCAGTTCCCAGAAATCAATTAGAGATGAAGATCAAATACCTGGTTTGATAGCCAAGAAATCTTTTCATCAGTTTGCAACTGAAAGACAAGTTCCTGAACAAAGAAGGCATCTGTATCTGGTCTGTTAGAACACGAGGCTATTGTAAAAGTGCTGGCCACGGAAGGTAGTCTTGTTTCACATGGGGTTAAATTAACTGAAAGATCAACAAAAAGAGACTATATTAAAGGTTTTCCAGTTTCATAAGGGATACAGGAAGAGCTAATGAGTGAAGTCACTGGCGCTAAGGAGTTCAGAAACTTGAATGAGAGAAAAAAAGTGCTACCAGAACTTCATACCAAGAAAAGGAGAAAAACTTGAAGAAGGATCCTAAAACTGTTTAGGTAAATAGCCACATAAAAATTATGCTGGGAGTAGGTAAAAAAAAAAAATAAGCACAGGGAAAAAAGAGCTTTTCCAAAATTCCAGGTTCCTCAGAGATCAAATCTAAAAGCCTAATCTATAGCTCTATATAGCTGTTCTTCTGCAGTGCCCATCCCTGTATTATATGAAGTCTACAGGTACCTGCTAAATTCACTGTGATCTTTAACGCGTTTAATGGATATTCTGTCATTCTCTTTTCCTGGATTACAGAAAATTTTGCTGGGTGACTAAGTACATTTTAGACTCCACTTTATGATACTTACTCAAAATCTTTGAGATATTTCTGTAGCTTCACCTCTTTCATCTCACAGATCTTGGACAGAGCTCACACCCACTAACAGAGATTAAGCTAGAGTTTACTTTCAGTTAGAGTTTATCTCAGCTGTCTTTAACAAGGCCTTCCTCACCAATCAAATGGGAGGAGGGCAACCAGTTGAAAAGGTGCAGAACCCAACCCAGTCACAAGCTCAGGTGGGACTAACTGGAACCCTCCACATTCCCCCTAAGTCTTTTCTCATCTTTCATCTGTTGCTGCCTTCTGGCTTTGCTATGTAATAAGGATCCTACTGTCTTGAAATATTACAGGTTTCTGCTGCTCTTTCAACACTGCCCTGAAATTATTGAACAGAAGGATCACAGTAGCAATTTACACAAGCAGTGGAAGTGCAAACTATGGTCCCCATTTTCTTTCATTTTCACCCATTGTCAATAATTAATGTATACGCAAGATTCCAAATTACTTTAAAGTTCTATGACTAATAGGGTGTGGAGCTGTAATTGACTTACATGAATGTTTCATGACTTCCTTTCCAGTGAATTTGGAAAAGGTACCTCAAAACCTTGATTCCTTCACATTTTGACAAGGATCCAGTGGCTGAGATGAAATTTTACTTGAATTTAACATGTAAATTTTGTCCATCTGCAAAATGAAAAAGATTGTATTGTCAATTCACTTATTATCTTCCACTTACAAGGAGTGCTTCAGATGCATTTGGCTAGGCTCCCACTACAAAGAAGGGCAAAATACAGCATGTGAAACATCAATTATTAAAATACAATATTCATTACAATGGATGTAGCCACTAGGAAGGGCTAATGTGCTCAGAGATACATGTTGGTCTTGACTTATAGATACTAACTCATGTACTGATATTTAGACAGAATAAGTATTAGGTAGACAAGGAGTGGCATAAACAAAGCACCCACCAAGTCTCAATGAAAAAAAAGGAAAGAAATGTGATTTATTAATATCTTATTCTCTGCCATTAGGGCTGCAACATTGAAAATTCATCATTTAGATTTTATTAAAAAGCCCTACCGCTTTTGTACTGTACCATCTTAAACATGTACATCCTTTCCAATGACCCATTTCTCTCCTATTCTCTGCTCACTGCTAATACTGCCATCCCCCTGCTTCCAAAGCTAGTGTGACTTTCCTTCTCTCAGAAAGACCCTCCTCTGAAACTCTTCCACAACGTTACCACTTTGCTGACTTGTGCATACCCACAGCACCATTAGTCCTGCTCTACAGATGGGTAAATTTTACCAAAGCGCCATGGTTGCCAGAGGTTGTGTTACATACATCTGCAAACACACATGCATGCGCACAGTCTACGTTCACCCTTCACCAGCTAATACAAAACCTCCCACACTGCCCTGAAAGGCAGCAGCCCATGCAATGCCTTATCTCGCGGAGCTTCATGATGACTAGCCACAACAAGTCAGCATGTGAATGGCATTTGCCCAGAACTGTTGCAGTCAAAAGCAAATCCAGAGACCCGGGATGTACAGTCCAGTTCCCAGAAGAGATTGCCTAAGGAAGGGAGGGAATCACCATTGTTGTTTTTTTAAGAACAGGTTGAACAAATATCTAACAGGAGTGGCAGAGGCAGAGATAAATAAACCTGCCTTTAGGTAGGGGGAGGGATTTGAAGACATGGTACACTCCCTTTCTCCCCGGCTTTCTATAATTTTTCTAGGTACACTGACTTTTGGCACCTTTCCTCAGGCTTTCCTCCATGCCCACACTAATTTGGATGACAGACCAGCAGAGAGGTGCTGGAACAGGAATTGGGACGTGCAGAGCATGTTTTCTCCTTCAGTATTGCCTCACTGTTTGACCTTGAGCTTCTCACATCCTGCCATGATAGCCGAGACTGTGCATCTGCAAATAGAGCTCATAGTAATTCATCTGCTTCATAGCGCTAAGGTTTTGGATGACACTCAATATGGAAAAACCTTATTTTTTTGCTAAAAGACTGATCCCATGAAATAAGGAGAAAATAAATTCTAACTTCTGTGAAGAATTACTGCAGTAAAATGTGAAGAACAGTGACAGAAATGTATGTTTACACTGTGTAAAATCAACCTGGGCTTTGTAGTGCTTTTCATATTTTCTAACGGACACACCAATATTTTGTCCCACACATTTTAATTGTGTTGAAGTAACCTGCAAAAACCCTTCCTGAAATTGCAGGGAGACTCACAAGCAATATTGAACAAGTGCTATTTCAGTTAAATTCACCTCCAGTTGCAGTTAGCATCTTTGAAAACAAACTCCGAAAGCCTGGGTGGGAATGACTTAATTAGAATGAGGTGATTTCTGGGTTGGGGTCCCTGGCCCTGCTCTCCCGCCCTGTGCCACCTCTTTCCCCAGTGAGCCCTCAGCTACTGAGACGCCTTCTTTGGCAGCTGTTCATTTAGTCTGAATTCCTGAGTATCCATAATATGCAGAACAAGGAACCTTGATAGTGCAGTAGCATTTTAAAGTGATTGACTTTTCCACATATTTCTCATTGTAAGGACAAAAATATCTTTGAAAGAAATACAGTTCCTCATGGAGAGAAAAATGTTACCTTTCTTCACAAGAGAAAATTTCTCAAGAACGGGGAGAAGTAAAAATAAAAAAACGAACACGTATAAATCACTTCCAGATGAAAATACAGCCTTGATAAAAAGCAGGGCTAGCAATCAGTGAGCAGAAATGTAAATTCAATAAACATGTCTGTGTGTACAAGTTGATAAAGAAGAACTGCTGTAACCTGGCTGTAAACAAGATTGTGCTTCAGGCTGAGTTAAGGGCAGAAGCAACTTATTTGCATTACTTTCTTACTGTACAACCAAACATAAACCCTTCCACGTTCACAAAATTTGAGCCTAACAGATTGAAATATATGCGGCAGTTCCACAAACTGCACAAGGAGAAAATGTGGTTGTACAGATTGTGGAAAACTGGATTTTGCCCAAGTATTTTCCTTTATGAATCCTCTCTTAAATGGATCGATCCCTCCCAACACCCCCCACTTTCCCCAGGTGACCACTGCCCATTGGGCCACCACTGGCCTCTGATCCCTTGTTCCCTTCTCCCCACTCTGCACTGGGAAGGACCCCACTTGAACATTTCAGAAATAGCATAATAAGGGTGTTTCCAAGTGGAAAGTGAAAAATATGTGAACATCTGCTGCAACAGGTGCTTTGAGTCTCCCTGAGGTCTTCATCCATTTCTATCCATTCATATTAGCTATGGGCCTGTCCCAGGCTGTCCACTAGCAAGCTCCTATCAAAGCAGGATTAAAAAGTATATTTATATTGTAGTGTCCTGTTATAAAGTTGAAACTTGGGTTGAATATTTTTGTAGAGCCAAATTGTTTCCTGTGTAAGTACTCTAGACTCAACATCCTCTCCCAGCAGGGCTGGACAGAGGGCACTACCTTGTACTATATCACTTTTCATTTCTCCAAGAGATATTAAGTGGGAATGAAAATCATGACAAGTAGCATAAACACCATTCACCCCAAAGTCCATTATTTAAAGTAAGTACCTTTTGCTGTTCATCAGTTGCTCCAGCACCCACTGTTAGTAAGGCTGAAAGTGAGACGCAGAGTTTATCTGTTTTATCAGCTGCATTTAGTCACTCCAACCACGTAAGAATTCATGCTATAAAAAGTCATGTGATAAAAGCAAAAGTTGAACGTGGAACGGAGACCTGACACAAGCCTCTGGCATTGTCAGGTGGTATGAAAATCTAAAATCACTACAATCTTTGTTTTCATCAAAATTTATGTAACATGAAACTGTTTGGGTTATCTTTGGGTTTGCCTCTGGATAAGGCCAAAATGACAGTAGATCCTATTTCTTTTTATGCCTCCTTTATTTTGGTAAAATTAAATTATTCTTTTGTTTGACAAAAGAAACTGCCTTCCTTTAATGTTCACTGTCATTTGTGAATTTCTAAAATGGCAGATGCCATTTCAATGGCAGACCCATATCAGAGCTGGTAAAGAAGGTGCTAAAGCCCCATGCATAATGTAATTAAAGCCTTGTCTGTCATGGGTTTTGTTGCATATTACTCTTCAGCCATGGTATTTTAATGTTGACGGACATTGTCAAAGTTTGACAAAGGAATATTTACTAATTGTGTCATAAGTCTTCCTGAGCAATAATGCACACAAAAAAAGATAAAGTTTCCACAGTTGCACTGAATTGGTGATTTCTCCTGAGTTAAAGAAAGGAATAACAAGCAAAACTGGGGAGTAATGATTTTTAAACAATTACTTTTCACCTTACCTTCAGCCATTTTGTGGGTTTGAGTAATTTTCAATTCAAATTTCTCTAAATACATCTTCTGAAATGCAAAAGGAATACAAATGAAATTCCAGATTGTGAATTTTGCATCACACTAAATATTTGGATCAGTCTTCCAGGCTCTGTTTTTGTCTATAAGTTCTGGTGATTATTCTAGCATAATAATCGAAATTTGGTTTCATTTCTGTGTTTACAGCTTGTTAATTATCTGCAAATGGATGTCCTTCCTGGATGCTTTTACATCTCCCTCTCCTTTGGTCCTGCAATAACTGAAGCTTGGAAAATTTTCCTTCTGAAATAGTAATATATATACAAATTTAATTTAGTTCAGATGTCAAAACTATGGACCAGAAATACATTCCAGAAGATGTGTGATTTTCAGGTATTTTTTACTCTCTGAAATGCTTCTGTCTCATTTAAAACATTCATTTAAAGCAAAATCCTGAGGGCCCAGCCCATCCTGCTGTATACTGGGATGAAAATGAAACTCTTAACTAACAAGATGGTACAAACCCTTGCTGCCAGAAAGCAATATATGGTTGATGCATGCATGTTTTGTAGCCTTAATCCCGCAACACATTGTACTGCAGGCAGATAGTCCTATTTAAATGAGGCAACTCAGAATGGTCTGTATTGTTATTAATTATACTGATACAGAGAAATTATTACTTGTTTTGAGATTTATTTACTTATAGAAAACTGCTTAGCAACTTATTTACTTATTTATAGCAAGTTATAGTATTTGTTTAATATTGCTAAGAATCCTGCTTGCCCAGACTGTTCTGTGGAATCTTACCAAGGACTACTGTTCATCAAAACAAAGCAGTTCACTGTGAAAATCTAGCAAGGATTACAATGTCCAGCAAAATATTATACTTTTGTCCTTGAGTAGCAGGTGGCTCTAACTAGTTGGAATTTTGCTAATGAGTAAAGATAGCCATATATGAATGGTAGAAGTTCTATTGGTTCTCTTAGATAAGGTAGAAAGTAAACCATCTGAAAAACACTCTTGTTATTCAAGAAATTGGCCAAGAGAATCTGCACATGCTCCAAGGAAAAAAACAACGTGAGAAAGACTACGAGCCTTCCTCCCAAAGACCCCTGAAGACACCCACCAGGAGGCAATGCGCAGGTGCAAAGAGAACATAAACTGTTGACTTCAGCCTCTCTAAGTAACCCAGCCTTACTCATGCATATGTATATTTGTGTTATGTAATCCAATGAATATGTATATCCACACTCTATAAGTTTTTGGTAAAATGTGCGGTGAGTGTGCAAGCTTTGTGGAGAAATCCCCTTGCAGCCCGGCGCCAAAGTAAACATACCTGCTTTATAACTCTATTCGAGTTGTAGAGTCTTTTTCCATGAATCAATACATAGGAACAAAGACACATGCTGACTTTTTTTTTCAAGTGCTTCTGTATAGGTATAATCCTATGACTGATGTTTCTATACCAATGCACTAATAGCCAAAGAGGTTTTCACATTGCAAGAGCCATTGGGGAACATCCAATTCCCCTCCATTCACCTGGATCTCACAACAGCATAATAGATCCTGGGCTAGCTCTTAGGCTAAAAGCAAGATTGCTTATCCTTGGTAATGGCTCTCTCATTAATTGCAGGAGGAGTTCTATTAAAAAATATTTGGCCAAATAGACCAGATTTTCAGACAGGTGTAAATCTAGATTAAAATCCCCTTTTTCATAATTAAAATCCTCTTTTTCATCATTACCAATCATCATTAACCAGCAAAAGGAGTAGACCTTCTTCCCACAACTGAAGGAAACATATATCTGCTTTGCATCCACAAAATGTTTTTTTCAGTATTCTCTCACTGTACTGTGACTCAGCTGAAGAGTTTTCAGTGTTTCCCTCTAGAAGCTGACCCCCCAGTGAGACTTGAGCCCATTTCTTATACCTTTTATAATCAAGACTTTTCAATCCATGCATCCTGTTCTTTCCTTTAACTATCAAAGCCTTTTTGATAGCAGTTTTCTGGGAAAGTAAGATTCACAGAGTGACCCACAGAGTAAATGTACCTGTAGATAATCACATGAAAGAGAATAGAGACTTTCTTACCTGCAACCACTCTCCTTGATGTGGTCCTGATGCACAGAGTTGCAGTTTGCACTCTACCCCTTTCCTTCAGATCACAATGAATTTTGTGATTCTGCATCTGAATGAGTTGCCAGGATGCCCCGATCTGCACCTGTGGCAGCTCAGGAGGTGGGTGCAGAGGACACAGCCTCAGGCATAGATCTGCAGTTACTAGTGGCTACAAAATCCTCCAGATTACACTACCATGGGGAAGATGCCTGAGTGCATATACGGCCAGCACATCTCAAAAGATGGATAAAATAAAATTTTTTTGATGGACAGTTTTATTCAAGTTTATCAAAGAATAAAGGTATAACATAAATACTTGAGAAAATAGTATCAAGGTAACAAGCTGAAAATAAACTTGCTTTTAATAAGGTGGATTTGATTGGTTGATTATGTTCAGTCATAATTTTCTAACCTTGATCTGGATTTCCCTTCGCATTTCAGGTTCCTGCTATATAAACCCATATTTACTTTCCTGCACTCTCCACTGATTTAAGATTTCCAGGTTGCTTTGTAATTTACTTTAATCCTCCTGTGGGTGAATCACTCTTCATGCTGGTATCTTCTGCCAGAAATTATTTTTGGGTCCTGGTGTACTTTATTGAATTGTGTTCTTCCAGAGAATAACTGATGACCCTAGTAAAACTCGGAAGCTGTTTACAACCAGTAGGAAATTTTCTGTGACAGAGAAATAACTTTAAGCTCTGCAACTTTGAAGGGCTCAAGCAAATACAGTTTAAGGACCAAACAACTTGGGAAAATGTACGCAATACAAATATTGGGTCTTTTCAGCCTCACTTGGACCCACACAGTATTTCTGGGAATGGTGCCAACCAAGGGTGGCAGGTACACCTACCACAGCTGAGAGCAGAGTGCCAAGTGACTCCAGCTGAGGCTGGCTCATGAGCTATAGCTCCTGCCAAATACCCTGTGAATAAAAAGCTGGTTTGGATCCATCCAAACATCACTGGAAGACTCTGTATAGGAATGACACTGCTGGAGAAAACTGTTGGAGTGACACAAGTAACAGTGCTTTTCTGTTTTTACCTTTTGCTCAAAGTCTTCTCTTCTGATGACCATTTTACTGCACTGTTCTCACAGTCAAGGAGTGGCTCAGAGGCCTATTTGGAATTTGCTCAGGACTAGGTCTAATTCCCAGCAAGACTGCCTGGGCCAGAATGACCCATGCTGGCTGTGAACTGCATGTCCATTGTGATCCACAACTGGTTGTTCAGTGACATCAAGCTGTGTGAAGACCACTGCTCCCAATGGGCTTGTATTAATGCAGTGCAGTCTGTCCTCTGGAGAAGAGCCTTCAGCCTGGAACGAATAGAGCAATGAACAGCTTTAACTGAGCAGTGGGTCTTACTACTTCTGATGAGGAGAGATGCTAAAGCACACTGCAAAGCTTTAGATGTGGGGATGTGGCCATACTGCCTGCAGGAGTTATGGGAGAAACTCATTCCCCGGCTGTCTGTGGGCAGAGGTACGGGAGAGCAGGTTTTCTCTGTAGAGTTAAAATTCTTGGATACTGCAGAAAACTGCAGTCCCGATCTGGGATTCTGCCCACCTCTCTGTTGAATCTATTGCAGTGCTCAAACTCTTGCCTGAAGATTCCCATTATTGTGAAATAGCCCTGAGACAATGAAGGGCATAAAACATCCAGAGGTCTTTGAATATAAGCAGGAGAAATACCCTCAGCCATAAGGTATCACGGGACAGCTCTTACTTTTCCCTTTTGTCTAAAGCTAAGTTCCTTTTGGAGTGTTATTTTGCATTTGAGTGAGATACGAATGAAATTTGTACAAGTATTATCTACTGCCTCTGCCACTGGTAGTTTAACATGACACTCTTTGTAGTTACAAATAGTTCAACTGACATGTAAATCAGTGGAAGTAGGTTGGTCTCCACATACTGGGGAGCTCACCTGACACTGGGCATCACTATCCTCCAGCTCTCACACCAGCAGGCAAACAGTTAACCGTCACCTCAGAGGCACTTGGAGAATAAGCTGCATTTGAAAGTCTTCTTCAAACAATAGTAAATTATTTCATGGTATTGTGCCTTATGCTCTAAAGAGATTCGGGTTTTTTAATGTCAAAATATAAAGCATAATCAGTCTCCATATAGAGAACTGGGTTATAAATAGAGCTGTGCCAAAGTGTTGACTCATAGGGTTTTAAATGTCTTTTATTTACAGTCAGAAGATAATCTATAGAACTGACATTACTGCAACAAGACTTTCTACAGCATTGTATCTAGCAAAATCATTTCAAGGATTGCATGCTTGGATCTCTGTCAGCGCAGGTTGATCTTGTCCCTGTTTCAGGAGCTTATAGAGAAAAAGGAAAACAGGGTAAAGCTTTTTGGAAGCACTGGCATATCAATAAGGTGCATTAATATGATATACAATGCACATTGTGCTACAATGAACAAGTTGTCTTACTGTTTATCTCAGAGCCTCTCTACAATAATTGTTTCTTGGTAAATTACATCTTCATAATCTTTATTATATTTGCTATCTTATAATAAAAAGTTGCCCGCTTAGATGTTCCAGGCAATTCTCCTTTAGGTACATGCATACAGGAACTCTGCAAGATGTTTTTCTAACTGTGAAAACCATCGTATTGTTCTTCATCCTGCATCTGACCAGCTGCGGAACTGGTTCTGTCTCAAACAGTAGCTCATTCCACAGTGAAACTTTAGCTTTTCTTTTCCAGTACTGTTTTGTCTGTACTTTATAGGCACTACATCCACTTTTTGAGTCCTGCCCTAAAGGAGCATGGCTTTCTAACCATGCGGGTGCAGAGAAGCAGTACTCTCTTATTCTGCTTCACTGCTTCCTCTTCCGTTCCTTTCTTTACTAACTATACAAAACACTTTCAAAAGATGATGCTAGGAACTGATACCCATAAAACTGTGAGTCAACAGAGATGTTTTAACATCATGCTGTGATATATCTCTCCCCTCTCCCCATTAACCTTCCCCTCCTCCTTAGGCAATACATTACCTGCTCTCTTTTTGGTGTGGGTGGTTTTTTTGTGGTTTTTTTTTTTTTGTGTGTGTGTGGGGGGGGGGGGGGGGTTGTGGTTTTTTTTTTTTCCTTTCAGTAAGTGATAATCACCTTCTTATCTAGCATCCCCATGATATTCCTGTTGTTCAAACTGCCCAGCTACTCTCAGTTGTCTTAAATGATTTACATATCTAATTAAATACAGAGTAGCTAGGATTTAGCTCTGAAGCTTGCTGCTCCTGTTTTATATCCAACCAAAGACTTGTATGCCTTGAAAGCTTATCTACTTCTTTCAAATACAGAAGTTGTTCTCATAAAAGATCATCCACCAACCTTGTCATGCTATATGTTTACAGTGGTAACAGGATGTGGAAGACAGAGATGAGAGCCAGAAGGAGGGTTCAGAGAGGTGAAAAAGCGAATGAGGTCTCTGAGAGGATAGAGTCCCACAGTGGAAGTTTTTACTCATGCTTTGCTTGATTATCTGTTTAGAATTAGCATTGATAAAATCTACTCTGCATGGAATCATAAAATGTCAAAAGTGAAGAATAATAAGCAAGCATCTCAGTCCAGGATTTTGCTCTTCACAGGTTTTGATCTGATGTTAGTAAAGCTTTAAAAAGTTCCAAGTTTATGAACTTTGTCCAGCAGAAAAATGTATATTTTTATAATACTGACATCAGAATTCCTTCTTTAAGTGACTCAACTCCTCTGTCTGAAGTTTGAATGAGATAAAGAAAATGATCCTTTGTAACTGTCTATTTGGCATGCTTTAAGGACTTCTGCTTTCTTTTCCCTTTGGTAAGAAAATATCCATACTTGAATAAGATATATTTTTCAGGTAAACTTTATTTATGAATAGGCACAAAACTGATTGCAGGCAGAGACACTTCAAACTAAAAACAAAAAAACAACAAATAAATTAGTTTTTCACCCAATATGTTCACTGATAAAAATTGTATGATTTCACTTTAAAAGGCTGAACAGCTGTGGTGGCCATTCACTTTATTTTGGGTGTGCAGCAATAACAAGAATCAGGCTTACATTTGCTGCCTAAAATGGTGAACTGAATGACCATATACAATTCTATCTATCAAAAGTGCAAAAATGAAACCACAAAAAAATCCCCAAGCTTTAAAAAGCTCATTCTGATAAGTTAGCTACAAAACCAGCTACTTGGAAATCACTATTTTCGTATTTTTAAAATCAGTGGATGGGACTATAGTCTCCTGATAGGGAAGAAATTGGGTGGAAAGTGCATGAAAATTAATTATATAATCAGCAAATCTTTGTCCATTAAATATACAAACTTTCAGGTCCAGTAAAGTTTCAACATCATCAGAGAGTGGCCGTAGGCAAGGGGGCAGCAGGGCAGCAAAGATGCTTGCAACCTTGCAAATAAAGACATCTCCATTTAAGAACAGAGGAATTGTGAGTTTTAAGGAAGGACTTTCAGATGATGGATGCATCAGAAACAGAGTGTTTACTCCTCTCCTTAGAGCTAATGGCAAAATTGATATCAGCAAATAAATAATAATTTGTTTCTTGAAAAAGAGTGAATCAGCTTTATGTTGGTTCTATCAAGCCTCCACCCCTGCTCAGCACTTTGTATTCAGCAGGAACTCCATGATGGCTAAGCAAAGCAGAACAAGGTAATTAAGTCGCTCTTTCCTCTGCCAGAAATTAAATAGCTCATTGTTCCAGTTTAAAGCTTCCTATTGCCTCCTTACAGAGGCTGTGATATCTTTTTAAACATCCTGGTACAGGTAGAATGAAAGCTCTGGAGATTAGAAGAATCTTTAGTTCCCTGTTTATTGTCAGCATTTGATTCACCATGTCCTAGGGCTGGCTAGTCAGCTGTTGAAAGAAAAGGCTCTGGGTGTCTACTCTGCTTCTTCCTTCAGAAACCTCTGTTACCTCTCATACCTTTCCCATAAACACTTCAAAAATCTCGTTCCTTGTTTTCAAGGTCAGTAGTTGGTTAGAGTTCAAATATACTAACAAGAATAGTTTTGTCAGTGTGATTTCCCAGAGCTTTGTTTCTTACTGTCTGACGTGCCCCCAGCAGCAGGGTCTTGCATCTCCCTTTCTTCCACCATAATCTCATCCCAGACAGTCCCTTCTCATCTCTCTTTGTGTCACACAACCCAGCCTCCACCCTCAACAAAGTCCTCACCTCCCCAGACACCAGTGTGGCAAAAGGCAGCTCATGCCATGTCCAGGTCTGAGTTTGGTATGTGCCAGTCAGTTGGCCAGTCAGTACCTGGTGGTGATGGCCAGCCAAGGGGGCAAACCACTGGAGCCCCCCTGCCGTGCCTCCTGCAGTGAGTACTGCCCAGCATCCCACCCCAGATCTCCTCCACACACCAGGCCGACGTGCAGGGACATCCTGAGACTTCTCGCCCTCTGTCAGCTGTCGTGGCCAGAGAGCAGCGGCATTTTCATCAGTTTCTTTTCCTCTAGAAATCAGCCTAGAAGTAGGTTATGATTTGAACAGCCTATAGTGGAAATGTGGTAAAACGGCCTGTGCAGGAACTGTTCACAATAATGAAATTAAGATGTCTACATAGTTTCCAAGGTTAATAACCCACTGCAATGAATGGGGGAGGTACCACCTTGTAGTAGATATTTACTTGAGATTTCAGACAGAAAAGCTGGTTTTACTTATTTTTGAAATTGTAAGAATATTATTGTGCTGTCAGACAGAAAAATTAATAGAATGTATTTTAAAACAGACTTAGAATATACATAAAAAGAAGATGTAACAAAACCTGAGAAATGTTATGAAGAAAAACAAGATAATTACATAAATTACTTAGTGGGTGACTTATTTTGTGATCTGTATTGGAACAAGTGAACCATTTGACTCAGGCAGTTGGATGATTCATTTTCCAGTCTTCAGATGTCCTGCTTGCTGTCATGTATGCATCACTTGTGATATCCTTGGTCGCTGCAAAAATGCTCAGGACAGGTGAGAGACCCTTTTTCCTGATTATGGATTCTTCATAGATGTAAAAGGCTCCAGTCAGAGCAGGGCTTGGACATTGAACTTCAAATTAGCAAACCGGTGACTGTTAAAGTAAAAAATACCTTCATAGAAAAATAATCATAAACTCATATTTAGATGTAAATGTATTTCCAGTGTAACATCATATGCAAAATAAAGGTCTACATTACACTGGAAATAATTCACAAGAAAAATCTGTTTTTAAAGGAGTATGTTGAACTTTAAAGCTAGTTAATTCAAAGTCCCTTGATTTTTTAGATGAAAAGACTTTTAAACAGATTTTAAGACTTTTCATATCTTTCTAGATATTTTGACATACACTGCATTTTTCCATGATTCTTATTTCTTTCTCCTGAGACTCTAGAGTTCTGCATATGAGCTAGGCTAATTAAACCCTAGCCCACATGATTAAAAAAAAAAAAATGTTCTTTATAATACTACTATATCCAAAAAATTCTCCAAAGATATAATTGCAACTTCTTTTGGCAAGCATCATTTGAAGTATCTGAACTGAAATATGAACGTGTCTTCATCCCTGTTAATTATTCTGGAATATGAAAATCAGGAAGAATTTTATGTTATTGTATGTTCATTTCTGCGTGATTCACATTTTCAAATTAAGCATTTGAAAGCCTTGCTCAGTTTCAAGTTCCCCTTGTCTAAGTACGACACAATCCCAATACAGTTCCTATCCGGAAAAATTCAAAGCGAAGGAGACTGATGTTGTAAGATGGTGAGAGTGCGCAATCCCGTGAATGTCTCTTTCATTTCCCGAATGAAATATCAGGCTTCGCAGGTAAGTAAATTACTACTAGGTTTTAATCCATCAAAGCAATGCAAGTTTGAAAGCTGCAGCAGCGTGGGTGGTTGCAGGAACTGGGCTGTTGCAGGGGCGGAGTATGCCATGCTCTGCCCTCAGTGCGGCAGCAGGTTACCCTGGGAGCTGCCAAGGTAATCAGAGCAAGAACCTGGGGGCTATCCAGGGGCTCCTGCCCACGGGTGCCTGGTGAAGGCAGAGGATAAGGGACACTTTCTCTGTGCAGATGCCTTTCCATAATTCACTGCACTCTTTTCCGCCTTGCCAGTCCAGGTATTAACGGTGGACTATGAACTCCAGCGCAGAAGTAGACCTCTGCTACTGGTACGCTTTGGCAGAAAATCAAAGAGGTAAAGAAGGGTGGCCTCTTATATCAGCTGTCGCTTGTGCATGTGATGCCAAAAAGGCAGTGCTATGTACAGAGGATGGGTGCTGCATAACACTTGATGGTCCTGGGATCTTTCTTCTAGTTCTGCCTGGACCTGCTGTGTCAATTGGAGTGAATTTATTCCTTTTTCCCGTTGTTTATCTCATCCTTCAAACTATAAATTCCTCAGTGCACTTCCTGTCTGTCATCAGCTATCTGTGCAGAGCCTAAGAGAACAGGTTCTGAATATCCTCCTGTCCCATCTCAGACACCACCACCCTGACCTGCAGACACCAGTGGGGCCGGACAGCCACTCTGTATCTTCTCCCACCACACCATTGGGTTTATATACTTGTGATCTGCTGAAGCAGCAAAGGATTCATATATGAAAGAAGTTTAATAAGTGGGAAACCACACAAATGTAATGCACACAAAAAACAAACTGCATGAAGACAAATTAATTTCGGATTCCAGGGCACTATCTTGACACATTCTATGGCATAAAGTGCTTCTGCAATCTTTTCTGAGGCGGCTCCCTCAACTGAGCATGCTATGTACAGTCATTTATTAACGTTTGGTGAAAGTCTGTAGGGAAACATGAAATTAAAAGTCACTTGGGCTGGTATGCGCTGATGAGAAAACATGGTTTTGAATTTCAAATAAAGCTTGCAGGACTACAGAAAACTCATATAAGCAATTCCCATATTAGAGGGCATCTTCCAGGAAAGCAATTAACATTCCACCTCTAGTGTTGCTACCACTGGAGAATTCAGATGCTGACAACCATTGACAGCTGCTTACTTACTCCATTTCCCCCTTGCACCCTGAGTTTCCAAGTATGAGAGCTGTTTTCTTAACTTCAGCCCTTTTATTAGCGATAATAACAATGCTTCGGCAAGAGCAATTAAAAAGCAGCCTCTTGAGAGACTTGGCACTCATTTCCCCTCATGCTAAATATGTCAGGATCTGTGTCACCTACACTTTGACCAAAAAGTAGTTTAAAAACTTCCCCACAGCGATTTATTGTTCTGCCTCTATCAATTAGCAGACATCGGGACAGTGATGGGGAGGCTACGCACAGGCTCAGCAGGGCAGCCACATTCCAAATCCAGTGTCAGCATCAGACAGGGGCTCTGATGGTGCCTCCTGGCAGGATGAAGACTGTGCCTGTGTGTGGGGCAGGGGGGGGGGAAGGTAGAGATATTTCCCATAGGTACTTTTCATATGGTATTACTTTTCTCAGAATGGTATCCCAGACTGAACATTTAAATTTTTTGTGATCACTATGCTTATAAAATTTAAAAAGATACACCATCTTAGTAATGAAAATTAAGAAGTAACCAGTAACTTATTTTAAAATTCAACCAACTAATTTCAAAATCACTTCTGTTAAACAATAGAGAGGCACAAACATCATGTAGCATGTTATTTCCAAACAGGTGCTTTAACAGAATGCACTTTTTTCAGGTCCGTGGACAGTTCTGAAGAAAATGCAAGGCCTGGAGCTGAATAACAATTTACTGGTGTCAGAAAGAGCTTTCCAAATACATAAGCCAAATGAATGCTGAAAAATCCAATTTTACTTAGCTGAATAAGATTATACATACCAGTTCTGTTTTCCCTGTTAGATTCTTAAAAAGAGCTCTGGAAATATTGTCTCAAAAATTTATTTCAGGAAGAAAAAGGATTGTTCTCAAATTCTAGGCTATATTACAGATTTATGGAGATACTTGACCAAGACACAGTTATTATTTTGAAAGTAAGATTAATCTGCTCCAGTACTTACCCTTCTTGTACTAGCAGGATCTTTCCTTGTCCTTCTCTCCTTTCCCTACATATACCACCAATCATTTTAATTAAATTACCAAGGTTTTTCCTTTTCCTTTCTCTAATCTCTGCTATATGAGTGAGCTCACCCAGGATCAGATTAAGCACCAGAATATGTTCAGTAAATAGAATATATTCTCAGCCTTCAGCTCCCCATCCACTGTTACAAACCAATCCCTCATTCCCTTAAGACAGCACCTGAGGAAGAATCTTCTGTATAAAAGACTTTCAACTGATGCAGACTCCAAGGGATAAGATGTCAAAACAAGGCATTGAAGGGGGTACATCCCATAATACTCATATCTGTTCATACCACAGCAAGGTTTATATTCTGTGCACTGCTCAAATGCCAATTCTGAAACTTGTTTTCTCTTTCAAAAAGCAGAATTTAGGTTTTTTAACTCATTACCTGAAAACATTTTAGCTACCCAGAAAATTAAATGGTAGTGGCACCCATAAACTTGAATAAGAGCTTCAGAGACATGTCGGACATCTGTTATCATCCTCAGCAGATCCAGCAGCTTCCACTGAACTCTGTCTCCTTTGCATCCTAAAGATCAAAAGTTCTACTTGGCCCATGTTTAACAAGAGTTTGGCCTCTTCCTTCACCTTCTCTGCAGCTATGCACTGTCTTTTATGTGCTATCACAACTACGACAAATTGTCAAATGAACTGACCCAGAGCACTCCACAGTTTTGCGAACTAGAGTAGCTGCATTTTGCCCTGATTTTGTACACACTGCTGGGTTTCCCAGAAGACAGAAGGGCAAGTTAGCCTTTGCTTGATAAACTTCTGAAAACCCAACAGAACCAGCTATATATTTCTCATCAGAGAAGCTGGCAAGTTAGAGTAATATTTTATGGTCATATATGGACCAAAGTACTTCACCATTACCCTCCCTGGAGTCTTTTCACAAATAGATACTGTATTTGGGAAATATAGATGCACTCTCCCTATATATATACTATATATATATTGGCAAATCAGATGGTTCTAGGCTTTGCAACTCAGTTGTCTTTGCTGTTTGAACAGTCCTTGGCACGTGGGTCCCGGCTGACTAGCAATCTCCCAGCCCATTTCAGGTAGTGGTTTGGCAGGTGGACTGCCCCAGAGCAGGGGGCACATGGTCCCTGTGGTTGGGAGGATGGGCTAGTTCAACACTATGTTTATGGGCTGCCTTAGCTGTTCAGCCCTAATGCTGGGCAACACTAGCACACTTAAGTTACTGGAATAGATTAAACCTGTTGGTTCAAATCTCTTCTATAAGATTATGTTATAACACAGAGAAAGTTCATGTCATTCCAGCGCTCTGGAGCAACACCAGTGTCCCTCTTCCAGGTAGGAGTTAGACCCTGTGCTGTGGAAGTTGCATGCCAAAAACTTGTTATCCTGAGCCACTGCAATATTCTGTGGCTGTTCTACTTTGCCTTGTAGGTTAGTCAACTCCCAGCATCAACAGGTATAAAAACCAGCTTCGTAGCATCACTGTGCTGAACCAAATTAATTGCCAACACAAACTGTGATTTTGTTCCTAAACTTGAATGAATCTGTTATCAATTCATACAAAGGTAACTGAGAGGGAGGAGGAGGACTCTTTCTTTAATCTTTCTTACAACTTGGTGCATTGAGGAATGCACAATTCAGAGTGGAGAAGCCATCAAAGGAAAGGCTGCTTCATCTCATAAGTCAGGAGGGAGCTAAACCCCAGGTTTTTGAAACCTTTAGTCAAAAGAAAAGGTGCCAGCGAAGCAGCAGCCACCACAGGACAGCTGCAGCCCTGTCTCTCTCTGGTTGCCAGAATGTTACCCAGCTGTGCAGGCTTCCTCGTCACACCGAGCACTGTACCCGGGAACGCTGGCTGTGCCCACACAGGTCTGCAGGACCCTCTGAGACAGTCCAGCAGCTCCCCCATGCCAGCACTGCAGATCCCTGTGCCCCATTAACCCCCCCGTGCCAGCATTGTTCCTCTTTCCTCACCCCCGCATCTGGCACTGAAGTTGATAAATCTGTCTCCTGCCATGTCACTCTCCCTTCATAGCTCTTCAAAAACATTTTTTAATCCTGAAGTTTTTATTTATTTATATAAAAGAAAGCTGATCTCATTGAGCTGTAGAGTTCCTGTGGGTGTGTAATGACATCCTGATGACTGCAACCTGTAAAAGTGCCTACACTTGTTTAATTTTAACCACATGAACTACCGTGCTGAAGTCAATGAGACTACACTGTGGGCATATTTAAGTGCATCTGTTATTTCAGGGTTAGCTACTACATCTGGGGCATGCACACCCATTTAGATGAGAGAACTATTTTAATATTTTTCGTGCAGTAGAGCAAAGCATCTGGTGTGCCCATGTGCAAAAAAAATACTTCTTGCAGTGAGTATTTGCAGTTGATCTTTAAGGCTGGCTGTTCAGTATAACCCCAAAGCCCAAAATGGGTGGCAGCAAGTTATACCACACTAGGGAAAGAATCAGAAGAGAACCATGGTCTTTCTACAACTTACTTGGGAGTCACCACCACAGGTGGACCTGGAGACATTTTCCGTACTCAGATGAGTGCAGAGATTATAATTGTTCCTATAGCCTCTAAAAAAATCCCACACAATTTAAAAGAGGTTAGTTCAATTCAGTGGATATAAATTGACTAATAATAGGAACCCCGGGGTACGAGTCGTTCCGAAAGTCCTAAAACAAATACATTTTTCTCCCTGTGTAATGGTATCACATCCAGGAGAGTGAAGAAGTGCTACTGGTGACAAGAGCAAGACAGTAGCACAAATACACTGGGGTCTCAACATTGGCATCATTATATATTGCTACAATTTGGTACTCTATATAAGGTCTGAGAAACAGTGGAGGCAAGATGCAGTGGTACTTTTTGTTGTCATACACCTTTTCCTGGATCTACTGTATGTCACGTAAATGTAGTTAGAGTTATCCAGACTAGCTTTTCATCTAAATGGTGTAGAAACTGAGTATTGTAGGCATTTTTTAAAATGCCAGGAGTAAAATGACTGTATCTGCTAGATATGGTCATTGCTCCATTTACCATCCACAAAACGATTTCCAGTTTTATATAATCATTCAACTTTTATGACCCCACTGTCATTGTAGAAGTAACACACTGGTATTTTCTATTATGCATTATTTCCAGATATATGAAATAAACAGTTAGATGGCCTTTTTCTGTGTTGTTCCTTTTCTATGAATTGTTTTTAAACTTCTACAGCAAACCCACCTGTCAGGTACTCAGTCACATCCCAGAAAATAGTGTTGGGTTAGTTAAGGATACTACAGACTCAAAAGTGTTAGAAATAGACAACAGCCAGTAAACACGGATGTAATTTTTGCTGTAGGAATTTCATGCTCTATTAATACATATTTCATTAAAGCCCAAGGCTAGAAGATCACATCTTAAGTGCCAGATTATGGTGGAATTTTATGTTAATGTCAAACCCCTGCCATCCTTCATTCCACTGTGTGAAGACCTTGCCTTCTGCAAGGTTTTTATGTCCATTGAGACTTTCCCTAAAACCTGTCTTTGATACATTTAACATACATTTTTCATCTGTGGGATTTTCCCCTCTTTTATTTTGTTTTAATTTTGCTCAGCAGTGTTGCTCAGGAGAATTTCTGAAAGTGTCATTAAAAAAAAATTCTCCAGGTAGTCCAGAAAAAGCTGCAAGGTCAGCATAGGATAAGCCACCTAAGGAGAAGCACAATGAGGGCAAGCTATAACTTAATGAAAACAAATGTGCTTATACCTGAGGGAGACAGACATATGACAGTATGCCTGCCAAGTTCCTGGGTGTGCTCTCTAAGCATCCATTACTGGCCCCTACCAGTGACTGGATACTGGGCAACTTGAATCTTTGGTCTGGCCAAGTACTGTCTTTCATATGGTTTTATTACACCCATTTTTGTCTGCTTCAACTCCTACAACATCCTTCTCCTGTGATCATTAAATTAAGCCTCCTACTTTAACACAGCATATCACTTATGTGTAACTTATACCACTATTATATATGTACCTATGAATTTGGCTGAAAAAACAGCCTGGTTTTCATCCTACTTAATTATGGGCTGGCTATATTATACATCAATTTTTCAGCATCTTCTAGGAGAAACAAGAAAATCTCTTTAAATACGTGACATTGTGATATGGTTTATGTGTCTGCAACCTATGTAAAGGTGCATAATGCCCTTATATGTAAAAAAAAAAAAAAAAAAAAGGAGTCTTGGTGATCATATCTTCTAGCTAGGCTTCAGTTAAAGAAAAGTGAGCAATTAACTATCCAAAGAATGTAATTAATAACCCTGGTCAAATAAACTATGATTAGCTAGCTGACAGCTCCTGGCATTCTTTTCTTTCTTGTAGTGTATACTCACCCAGAATGTCTTTAAAGACATTAATTACATGTGTTTTTTACTATCTAAAGATCCTCTGTTTGCTGCAGGATTTTCTCAGCTAGCAGACCTAAATTCAAAGAATTATGGACAGCTGAAAATGGAATGGTATGAGAAACAAAAAACACACTATGCTGACAGCACTGTAGGACAACTAGCACATTGTGAATCCCAACAAATAGCCAAACATAAAGCACCAGATATTTTTGGTTTGTTGTTTGGGGTTTTTTGTTAAAAAATACAATTTCTCAGGATGAACAAAATATAGAGAAATTGAGAAGACTGAAACATAAATATTAGCTCAAGGAAGAAAGATGTAATGCATTTTATGTAATATATGAGATACTGTAGTCTGTGTGATACGGACTTCTGAAAGAGCATTGCTTGTATGAGGAATCCAGGACCACACTAGCCTGGAGAGAAAAGGCTGAGCTTAAGGCCAAATGTAAAATAATCATTGACTGTACATGCACTTAGTGTAATCAAGCAGCTATAATCTACCCTTGTATTAAATAACCAAGCCCTACTAGATATATGAGCAAACCAAAAAGGACAAAATATTGCTCACTGAATGAGCAGCCCTGCTGCATCCCAGGTGGTTCCTCCTCTTGAACCTGGAAACTGAGTAAGCAGGTGGAAAAAAAAAAAAAAAAAAAAAAAAAAAGCCCTTTCAGCAGAGACAGAAATTTAAGCCTTGATGGTGGAGACATAACAGACAGAAGAGAGACTCCCATGCCCACTGCCAGGGCACCACTATCTAAAAATATATATAACCAGAATAAACACCAAGATTCTGATTCTTCTAAGCTTGTCACAGGCCAAGGCACACAAACATGAACTGCTCCGTTAGATCTTCTGTCAGACCCTCATAAAGAAAAGGAACAAATATCTCAAGTCCTTTTTCATGTCCACAAGACAGCTGGCTGTGATCAGTTGGTTATAAAGGCTATGAAGGAGCAGCCCTCAACCCCCATCATTTTTGTGACACAGCCACTGAACAAAGTGTCTTCTCAGTGTTCCTACAAAAACACTGTGATCCTTTTAAATTCCCAAACACAGCTGGGTTTTTTCTGTGAGTAGTTCTGTACCTCACTGGCGACTGGCAGAGTGACAGGGTATCTTCCAGAAACTCAAAGCCTGGAGATTTTCTCTTAGGACTTCTCTTTATGAGAAGGTGGTCCAGAATGACAAGTTGCACTGATTCTCAGTTGGACAGTTTGTTCAAAAAGTTCATTGCCTCATTTAGCTTGGTGAATTTTGGAAATGAATGAAATCAATATGCACAAAGCTCACAGCGTATGTCAGCAGAGACCAGCACCTTAGCTCACACTCAGTGCAGCAATAATGTGCATACATGACTTCCAGATTAGAGCTAGTCCATGTCTGCCCAAACCAAGCAGGGACATGGAGAACAAGGTGCCACTGACCCCACTAGTGCAGATGTGCCCAGGACAGGGAACAAGGCTGTCCAGATGGAGAGCCCCTTGCTGTGCTAGTTGCACTGCAAATTCACACCTTTTTTTTCTACAGAATGTCTTTTCTGTGAAGGCATACACTTTGATGGAGCGAAAAAGACTCAAGAGGACTGCCAAGCTAGTCAGCCATGGCTGAAAACACAAGGCAGAGAAGCATGTAGGCAGTAGATTTGAAAGCCCTCAGCTAAATGATATTATTATTTTAATAGTGACACAGTCCACAGGCTGCAAGACTGCATAAGAACTGAAAATTGTCAGTTCTTCCGTTTTAAACTCAAGATAAACCAGGACCAAAAAAACCCCCATCAAAAATCATAATATTGTTGTTATGGTTATTTGCTGGAACTTATTCCCTTCCCTGAACCTTTTTTTTTTTTTTTTTTTAAATTCAGGACAGGATTGCGCTAATTGTGCCCGTGTCACACCCTGGGTGAACTTGGCAGCAGTGTCAGGCAAGGACATATTACGAAATTGCCAAAAGTCCTGACCAAAGAGTGAAGCGCAGTTACATGACAGGAGCAGTGGTGTGGGAGCAGGGTTGACTTGAGAGCCTTCCCAGCTCAGCACCAGGGCTACACCCAGCATCATCCTTAACAGGCTTCTCCATGCTTCCTCCTGAAGCAGGCATATTCCCAGAAAAAGTTGCAGGTATTTGCATAGAAACCTATCACCTGGGCAGTCCTGATGCAGTAAAAGAGGTAGTACAAGGCACAGTTCATCTCATAATAAAACAAGTGTCACCAGCAAGCAACAGGAGAGCAGAGCGGAATGACACAGGAGGACTAGTTCAAATGTAGAAGTCTACAGTGTTGATGTTACAATGGGACTGAGTTCACTAAGCACAGGCATCTGTTGTCATCTGAGTCACAATAGGATGTATAAAGTGGCCTCATGGAGCCATCAAATATGGCACATATCCCATAGTGCATCAATATCCTTCCAGAACAGCAGTTGGAGATCCCATGGGTTAACCCTGAAGCACCTCAAATGGTGCAGGAGGCCTACATTTAAGCAACTAAACTCAGGTGGACTTTAGGGTGACCTACATGATTCTCTAGTGATTGTGTTGACTGGACGTCCATCGAGCATGGGTGCAGTTTAGACTCATTGTACCTCCATGAGGACACTTAATATTTTGTCTTATGCTGAACCCCACCAGTACCGTTAGGTGAGATGAATCCAGCCATGGAGTCTGTGTATATGCATACATAATAGATTTTTTAAAATGTATCAATCATAGGATTTTGGACTTTGTTAATCTGAAGGGTCACTGCAGCACTATGGAGATATGGACAAAGACTAAGTGATGGTCTTTCCCTTCAGCTTACAAGTTTTGAAGATTTAAGGTCAAACACACAGTCCCTGTTCAGAAAGAGCTAGTTTACAAATCTGCCTTGACAACATAATGTACCTTAAGTGGGCTTTGCACAAGCCCATCAGATATTTCTGCTGGTTGCATTCCAGCAGAACACTGCAAGGATAAATAGCTCAAAGGAAGCATTGTTCAAAAGAAGAGTTCAGCACCTTCTACTAACCTCAGCTACTTTGATACAGTTAAGTGATAAAATTATTAAAGCCAATTGCAATATTTTAAGATCAAAAATATCTAAGTGACAACAGAGTTTTCTCTCTTTTACCCTTATTCCTTTCCAACCCCCACACTTTGGAGAACTCCTCGTACTCGACAAAAACTCATTGTTTCTGCTGGCTCGTGAGAAAGCTGGAATAAGGCCCTAATTAAAGTGGAGTTGTCAGGGAGCCTCTGTGTGTGTCCTCAGTGACCACAGACCAAATGGCCACAACCTGTTCTACAAACAGTGCACTAAAGGCTAAAGACAACCAACTTAGAATCCCTTTGCTTGAAAGCAAAACAAACCTTCAGTGACTTCTTACAATGAAGTTAAAATTACCCATATCATGCTTTTAAACTAGATCGCTTCCCAGGAATGAATGATCTAATTGAAAGGAGTAAAGAAACCAGCTGGAAGATGAACTGGATTGCAGCTGTACTGAGTGGGGAGTCCCTGGAAGCATCCTGCTTCCAGGAGCCAAGTGGGAACATAGCTGCTGTCGTCTCTGGAAAGCCTCTGTAGACAGTCTCCCTTCAGCACAGGGCACACACAGAAACGTATGTGTCCACAACCACATGTTTGGAGAAGAGCAACCATCTCTGTCAGGCAGCCTGAAATTAGAGGCTGGACCTCAGTTTCTTGCTACCATCCTGGAGAAAGTCAGGCCAGAACCTGCTGCTCTGGGGGACACATGGGTAATGTCAGCAGACAGAGCAGCACAGGTGGAACACATCCACCAATCTGCCACCCAGACGTGACCCGGGCCCATCAACTTCCTGATAGTAGCTGGGATGTATGGCACTCTGGTCTACTTTTGTCAAATAGGATCCAGTCCAGGAAATCTAAGATCACTCCAAACTGCAAATCCAAGTGCAGCAAAAGGAGATGATCAGAAGACTGGGCTGAAAAACCCACACCTGAACTAGATTAAAATTGATGTAGACACACCTATAACTGAGCTCTGTGTGCACGAGGGCCCTTCTTACCCTTAGCCATCGGATATGGCGCTTTTCTGCATCCACGTTACTATTTAAAAATGAAAAACCCATTTTCACAGCAACTAAACCATGTGTATTTTTCAATGTAGATGCTATCTGTTCTTGGAGAGTTCCCGTTTTAAACACGGTGACCAGGACACAACTGGTTATTTTTATTCTGAGAGGGAAAACATTTATTTCTGTTGCAGCCTGAGACTCTCCCTGTAGAGCAGGATCCTGATGGAGGACTCCAAGAGTCCCAGCCGGGTGGCACGAAGCACAAGCCGGTCCGTGACATGGCAGTGATAGCAGCCAGCTGCTCTCCACAGGGGACCATCTGCTTTCCTCCTGGAACAGCCGAGAGACATGGAAAGGGCAGAGAGCGCCAGGGCCCCAGCTGGGCAGCCATAAGCACAGAGGGGAAAGCAAATGCTTCTCATCAGGGCCCAATTAGCACGAGCATGATGGGGGAGCCTGCTTTCCCTGCAGGCTGCTGAAGGCTTGGCCAAAGACAACAGTGAAGGAGCACCGTGTGATGAGAGGGACGGAAGTAACAGAGGGGCACAGCTGAGAGGGAGAAGGGAGGGGGAAAGATGGACAGCAGGGCTTATGTGCTCTGACTGAGATAAAACAAAATACCAATCATCTACGTCAGTAAATACATTTCAACCTTCCCCAGCACAAAGTTTAGTCCAATGGCTTTGCCAATAATCTAATACTCCTTACCTCAAGTCACGCAGCGCTAAACCAGGGATGAATAGCGATGTCTTGCTGGCAAAGAAAGTAAAACCTTGCTGCTGTTTTGCTAGTGAATGCAGCCCCATTTCCACGGGCATTGCCGTGATTTCTCATGTTGAGCCACAAAGAACTGCGTACTGTGTAAACAGTGGTCATGGGTCAGGCTTCAAAACTGTGCAGTGTACACCAGGGCTGTCAAATAGACCCTCGTCACAGAAATGTAAAGGGGCAGTCTGGTTTCAAATGGAAGGAAAATTCATAATCATGTGGAATAAAATGCATTCTTCACTGCAGAGGCCAGTACTGGCTTTGGAGGATTGTAAACCCCATTTGGAAAGTAGGGGGGGACTGATGTAGATCACAGCCTTCATGTGGTGCCCTCCCCAAAGGGTGTTTCAGTAATGCTGTATTTATACTCACTGACTAGAAACATGAGACCCACACCAGGTAACAGCTCTGCTAGCAGAGGGATTTGGAAGTTTCATCATGTGTAAAATTATTTAAGTGTTCATTAAAAACTTTGCCTAATATCTGTCTTCTTCGTCTGAAAAAGGAAAGTTTCTGTGTCTTTTTTTTAACATGCTCTGTGCAGCAGTATGGAATTGAAAGTTGATTTTGCCAGCTGACATCCTTGCCGACCACCCCTCTTCAGTCTCTGAAATCCTTTAAAACATAATAGGGCAACTTAGTGACCAATGTGTAATCTCAGCCTTTTCAAATAATAGTGTAGAAGCATAAAAGGCACAGTGCTGACATTAAAACTCAGAGCTGCAACTTAACTCTTTGATATGTCATATCAGTTTACATATTCAGTGTCAGAAATGCCTAGATAATATTAAAAAAAAAATCTCTCAAGACAACAGTAATCCAAAGTGTGCATACTTGGTCTACAGTACCTTTAAGCTTCTAAAAAAGTTAAAGATTAAATTATACTTTAATAATTCATTTAGTTTAAAAAAAGTAAAAATATAATAATTATAGTTATGTGGAAAGTTAAGCTCTTTACAGTACTCATCTCCTTCCAAAAGCCTTTGTAAAGGTTCAATAAACACTGACATCTTTGGCTAGCTTGACAGTTATTTTTATTTCTTGAGTGATTGTATCTCTAAGCAAACAAACTTGCCTGGTGCTGCATGTCCTTATCTCCGACTGAAGCCCGTAGGGACTGGAGCTGTTTATAATTTAACAGCATTCAGTGATACATCACACAGAAAGTCTTCATTTTTGCATGAAAACCTATGAGGAGGACACACTTACTTTTCACCATCTATAGCCTATCTCGTCACCCCTGCCATGATCGTATAATTTAAGTTGGCTGAAGCAGCAGGCTCAAAAAGGAAGGAAAGAAATAAAAGCTGGAAACATTGTGGTCTGGCAGATAATTTTGGTGTTCTCAACAAGTCTGTGCAAGCACCAAGTGATTCACAAATGGTTCAGCAAATGTTGGCTCTGCTGAAATCAGATCAAGGCCAGTTCCAAGTGCCACAAGGAAGCACATGAAGCCAGAGCCTGTGCTGGATTTGCAGGGGCCCACTGCGGGTGCACTCCTCCTCTCTTCTCCTCGGAGGGGGCTGCCCCCATTCAGCAAAACATCTGCAGTGGTTGGACTTTGCTCTTGCAGCCTCAGAGGGGTTTAGGTCAGGAAAAGAGATGGTGCTAATCTAAGCGCTACCCCGTCTTCCCCCCACCATGCATCAGGGCTGACCGTGCAAGGTGCTGAATGCCCACAGTGCACAGAGACACCAGGAGACACAAGAGACTCAAATTTTGCATGACTGAGTGTGTCAGTGCCCGTTTGCACGCCATCTTCCTCTGCTGAGAAAGTGCTTCAGTTCAGTTTTGGGCAGGATGCTCAGTGGTACAAAACTGGAAGGATCAAATTTTCTCTGAAATTGGGGTCATTAGGAGAACCACACACAGAGTATGTAACCCTCCTTACCACCCCACCCCAGATTAGAAAATTTAATAATTACGGGGGTTTGGAAATACTTTTTTCCTGGTAATCCAGAATGCTAACAACAAAAACTATCTGTTCATTCATTACTTAGTACTAGTCTTAAATGAAACGATTAAGGATTTCATCTTTTTTCTACAACATACTGTATGACTTGAGTTTGTGTATTAATCTGTATTTTCTTCACTTTCATAAGATGTTAGACACAGATCCTGAATAGACCAAGAGAATAATTAAACATTTTCTTGTTATGTGGAAAAAAAAAAAGCAAACAAACAAACAAAAACCAAACAGTTTCATCATTAAAAGATTTTAAAAGTGGTTTTGTTAGGAGTGAGATTTGGGGGAGGGGGTAGTGAATGTAGTAATGGAGGCCATTTTCTAAGGAGAAATTTAAAGTAATTTTGTAATTACTATCTGCAGTTACTCTTTAACTTTTAATAATAACAAATGAGTTCTATTAGGCTTACATTACAGGTCTCTCTTTAAGTTCAGCTGGTACTAAAATAATAGAGACCTTCTATTCAAACCCAAAGAACAATAAACTGAGGTTATTTTTCTCTCCAGTGAAGGCTGACTTTCATTGGGGATAAATAATTACTTTAGACTATAAAGAAATAGCATACCACATTCCTTTATACGTTGGTTGATTTTAATATTCCTATAAATTCTTTATTTTATGCCTGAAGATGTTCTAGGTAATTTACAGACCAATTTAATACACAAACCAGAAGCCTAAAATCTATACAGAAATATTAAACAAATGAATCATGGTAAAAATGGGAATGAAGCATGACCAGCAGGTCAAGGGAGGTGATTTCTGTGCCTCTACTCTGCTCTCAAGAGACCCCACCTGGAGTACTGTGCCCAGCTCTGGGGCCCCCAACATAGGAAGGACATGGACCTGTTGGAGCAGGTCCAGAGGAGGCCACAAAGATGATCAGGGACTGGAGCACCTTCATTATGAGGACAGGCTGAGAGAGTTGGGGTTGTTCAGCCTGGAGAAGAGAAGGCTCTGGGGAGACCTTATAGCGGCCTTCCAGTACTTAAAGGGGGCTACAGGAAAGATGGGGAGGGACTTTTTACAAGGGTGTTACAAGTAGTGATAGCACAAGAGGTAATAGCTTTAAACTGAAAGAGGATATATTTAGGTTAGATGTAAGGAAGAAGTTCTTTACTGTGAGGGTGGTGAGGCACTGGCACAGGTTTCCCAGAGAAGCTGTGGCTGCCCCCTCCCTGGCAGTGTTCAAGGCCAGGTTGGACGGGGCTTTGAGCAACCTGATCTAGTGGAAGGTGTCCCTGCCCATGGCAGGGGGTTGGAACTAGATGATCTCTAAGGTCCCTTCCAAAACAAACCATTCCATGATTCTGATTCTATGAAGCAGGTGATCAAGAATATCAAATTATCAGCTTTTTAATTTTTTTTTGCCTTGTTCCTCTTGTTCTGCAAAATCTGATTGGTCTACATAATCCTTCCTTGCAACACTATTTTTATTTCTAGGCCATAACCTGCTGTGGCCTCACAGCTGTCCCTGCTTGGAACAGGAGGTTGGACTAGAGACCTCCTGATGTTGCTTGCAACCTCAGTTTCCCTGTGATCTTATGATCTGTGATGACTCCATTTATCCCCCTCTCCGAGTCAAAGCATGCTCATGGGTTACATCTACACTGTCAAATCCTTCAGGTCCTGGGGCTGACCCCAGTGCCCAAGGTGGAGAGGGACACTGGTGAGTGAAAGCAGACCACCCATACCATACTATATCTACAGCCAATCTACACCCACCCCACCCCCCTCTGCTCTGAACTGCTGTGTTACTCCTAAAATGTAATTATCATCTGCGTGAGCAGAAAAGGGGTCCTTCTGCCCAAAACATCTGAAAAGTAGATCGTATTCGTCCACAGGGGTGAACTACCCATGCTGGAGACTTCAAGTTGCCTGCCCAAGAGTGTAGGGTTCAGCAGATGGAGGGCAGAAGGGTCCAGACCTGAGGCAGCCCTGTCCATGCAGCCCTCTGGAGGGGCTCCAGGGGTGAAATCTCTCTGAGCAGCATCCAGGGGACTTGTTTCTCCCAGAGAAGGCCAGCTGGAGGGCCCTGAAATAGAGCCAGTGTGGAAATGAGAGGATGAGTGCTCAACTTCCCTCCCTGGCTCCCCTCATATCCATCAGGACACAACCCATCCCTTGGTTTAGCTCACCACCATGCAATTCAGGCTCTAGCAAAACCCCAAAAGCCTTGGACATCTACTTTAGAAAACCAGGAAATGTTTCCCTTTTTCTTTTTCTCTATAAAAGATATCTTATAAAGTCTTAAACATATAGGTTGGTTTATAGAGAGGATGCCATAAATAAGGCTCCTGTACCAGCTGTACTTGCAAAGATAGAAAATGACAAGAAATAGGTAGAAGAATATTTTCTGACAGGTAAATTCCTGGTTGGACACTGAATAGTTACAGGGGATAAATGATTAAAATCTCCAACACTTCTGGCTCTTTGAATCTTCTTTCTTGGGGAAGGAAACAGGAGTGGTGTGGGAATCCTTGCAGTCCAGCAGCCAGAAGTGGACTTAGCTTAAACTGGGGTTGATCATCTTGCTGGCACATGAGTGAATGTTTTGCAGAGCAGGGGTGGAGCTGTTTATTGAAGAAATATGGACCACTGATTCCCAGAAAAGCCCTGCATTACAAATAACTGTGATTCTGTCCAGAGCAGCTGCCACAACACCAACATGATAAGATCTGACTGAATCTGTAATTTTGTTTAACATAGATGTTGCAACATAAACCTAATGAAGCTTGAATACTGGGGCTTATGTTTATTTGTTTTGTATAGCTTTGGAATTGATATAATTATACAGAACAGCTAAACTGTTTTACCTTCATTATCCAAGATGTTATTTAATCTTCAGAGTCAATCAGATTAAAAGAAATCTGTTATCACTTTCAAGATAAATTCTTGTAAATTGAGAATTTGTAGTCAGGTCATCCCAAGAGTATTGGGATTCTATTGTTATGCAGAGACCAGGTGATGTTGGGATGCATTTAGAAAGACTGTGAAATGCAAAGGGCAGGGCATTCATGAGTTTTGTTGGACATGGCCCGATTTCACAATGTAAACAACGGTGTCAGAGAATCCACTTACAACACAGATGTTTCCAAGCTTAGTTAAAACACAGCTCTGTAGTGTAAGAGAAACTTACTTATCTTCCTAAATCAAAGCTGAAAATTATTAAACAGTCTCAGTCAAACTCAGAATTAGTATATGTATAAAACTGTTTCATGATACAGTGAGTATCTAAAGAAGGTCAAACAGACAAGGAATTATACTGAGGACTTAGAGTAGCATCTATGAGTTCAGACTTATTCTCTGGCCCCAAGACTAAAACAGACATGATTTGACCACACCTACATTACCTCTCTTGTTAGCCAAATAAGATACTTGGAAATAGCCAATAGCCTGTGCTAAGTCCCCAAGTTAGGCGAAGGAAGTACAGCCTATATATCCCCTCTGTAGATACATACAGATCAGACTGCAGGCTTCCTTTTAAGCTTGGAAGATATTTGCCTTTTATATCTGAACTGAACAAAAGCCCTTTAGAAAGTGACAGGGCAAACCACCACACCTTCAGAGACAGAGTGACTGATGACCATTAAATATAAAGGTTTGTCCTTGGCAGGGGAACTGTCTTGATAAATTAGTTCATTTTCTCATCTAAACTCCAAATGGAGCTCTTGCATCAGAGAACTGAAGGAGAGGTGAAAACACCTAGAAAGGGGCAAGCAAACAAGCTGCAGTAATACATATAAGCACATTTACCAGTTCTTATAGATTAGTGCATTTCTTGTGCCTACAACAGTAAAAAGCACTTTGGAGCTCCAGGAGTCTCCTTTAACCATCGCATGTCCATGAAGAACTGAACTGCACACCCACATGCTAAGGGATGTGTGAAAGATTAAACTCCTCAAAATCATAGAAAACCACCAGGTATGTCAGCGGGGAGGAGCACTGGCTCCTTCTGTGGAAAAGCAACATGCAGACTTCATTCTCCAGTAACTCTGCTAGAGAGACCATGCAAGATCTCTTCTAGATCTAAATTAATATATAGGAAGTACAGATAAAACATTACATGAGGAAAGAGGCTAAATTTTGCAACCACTGATAAGGAAAATTGATTGATCAATAGCTGTATCTTCAGACGGCTTATTTCATAGACATCTTTAGGAAGGAAGCAATCATATTCGCAACCAATTTATTATTAAAACTTAGACAAGAGATGATGGGTTTTGTATGTTTACACACATCTATACAAGTTCTGACACTGTGTTCTGCAGGTGGTATCTGCAGTGTTTTGGTGTTTGACCGACAGATGCATTTCTTTAAACATTAGGAGCTGTGTTCATGATAGTGTTGGACAAATTTACCCAGTTACATTTACAGGAGCTCTATGATGAGCAGTGATTTTTTTGTGTGTGTTGCCATCTTCTCTGCAACCAGATTTTGAGAAGCCACCCAGCTCAAAACACTGCTGGAGCTTGACAGATACTGAAAAGGTACAGCATGTCTGGCTGCCATCTCATAGACCACTGGGGTCTTTTATGGGTCTCTCCTACCAGAACAAGGAAGCAGACCTATGCTCAGCTGTGGTGGAAAATGCTGCAGTGCCAAGACTCCCCTGATCATTCTCTTAAGGAAAATGTGTCAAAATTTTTGCCTTAATATAAACATTTGGGCTTAGTGAATCACCACTTGCTATAAAACATTCAATATATTCTATAAAAAATGTATTAGCTAAATAGGGAATGGTATTTCTAACAGTATCTGAGTGAGGCAACACCTACATAAGCTGGTAGGACGTTCAAATGTGTGAAGACTGAACTGAAGGTAGTTCAGTTAATATGTATCACTAGGATTTTCAACTATTAATATTGTCCTGTTGTTTGATTTCTAAATTAATTTTCTAAATAATGGAAAATGAGACTGGGAGAGATTATAACAGCCTGCACAGTAGAAGAGCTGAAGTTTTTAGATATCATATCGTGATTCCAGAGAACACCTTGACCAGCATTGAAGGTGAGACTTTTTCAACCTTCCCTTTACAAATCCTTCCACTTTGCAAGGGCAACTAAAAACTCATAGGGTATCTCCCACTTCCTAGGTACATGGACCCTAGGTTATAGAATTAATATCTTCTGCCTACTATCTTCAGTAAATTTCTAAATAGGCAAGCAAAATAAAACCATTTTCAGCAGCAGAATCTGAGTGACAATGAACTACAGCACCCAGATTACAGCTACTGTGTTGGGAAGCAAGAAATCTGGGAGGGAGAAATGACCTCATGTGCTTGCCAGATGAGTAGCCCAACTAGCAGGGTATAAACTTTATTTAACAGACAACAGCCAACTCTCTGTCAGAAGCCCAGTATTCAGCAACCTTTCTTATGTTTCCTAGTCCGGCACATGCATTCTGAGAGTGCCCATGTGTGAGAATAAGCAGAGGAATTTGTGGGACATAACATGGGCTGAGTCTCTGAGCTCCTTGACCACAATAGATGTATGACAGTGTTTGTGCCCATGGGTAGACATGTAATACCTCGGCACCACAACAGCAAAAAATTTGCACCGATTGTTTTAGGCATATACAGGGCAAGGAGACAGCAGAGGGAGTTTTGAGGATCCCTGTGACACACGGATACTGGAAGTTCCCTAAAACAACAGGGGTCTGTATGGCTTTAAAACCTTCATGGGTTTTAGCTTTAGATTAGGTGAAAGGGCTTTTCCATGACTAAAGCTAGCTATACATGAGACTAAGCTAACAGTACTTCCCCAGAGGAAAACTGTGTGGACAAATATGCTGATGAGAGGGATTGCATTAATGCTGTCTATAAATGCATGAAGTACTTAAAGAAGTGCCCTGACCCATCCCTGTGTTGGGTGAAGTGACTGTGATGAGCTTGGTTGGTTTTGTAAAGGGCTTTGCAACCACTGAGGGATGCAGTTTTACACCTGCAAGCTATGCCTGTGGTTACAGAGGAAGACTGTGGGAACATTTATCCAGCTTACATGTGACAGAAGCAATAGGAAGAATCTTTTACTGAGTGCAAAGTTATTTTAACACATGTAAAATACATTCATTCATAAAGGATTTCCATGTAAAATTCAAAGGATCCCTTTCTGGATCAAGCAGCGTTGTTCTGGGAGTTAATTCATTTATTTCCTCTGCAGTGTTGTAACTGTATTTTATTGTGAAAACTCTGGCTTTTCCCCATCCTTTTATAGATTCTTAATGATCTAGATCCCTAGACAACATGTTAAATAGATAATTCGTTTTAAATCAAAATATTCAGTCTCAACATTTTAACACACATTTAAATATGTTAAGTACAAAACTTGGGTTGGATTTTTTTGCTTTCACATGTGTTAGACATGTCAGAGGTGTATGAAAAAAGGATGTAGTCTAGCCTCAGATGTACTGCATAAGAGGGGAAGGGAGCATGCCATGGCTAGCACCTACCCCATTGGCACTGCCTGGAGTAATGCATGTTGCATTTGTCCTCCCTTTCATCTCTTGCTCTCGTTGTGTTGTGCCATCACTTTTCTTCTGCTCTTTTTTCTAATAAGGCTCCCCATATGTTGACATGAATCACTGCGATGTAAATTACACAGTCCTGCTGAGATCCACGATGTTTCTTCAAGCTGGAAAGTGCTACACGTGGGGTTTCCAAAATAATTCCAAAAAAAAATAAAGGCCACTAATGACAACTGTGAACAAGCTGGATTGATTTTAGGAGGAAGATGTTTTCTGACTAAGATGCTGAGTTGTTTAATGAAGCAAACAACCCAAAATTACAGGGGTGGGAAAGGATGATAAGCAATCTGGCAGTAGTCGAAGAGGCTAAAAGAGGACACAGCAGTGATGCAGGTCTGCCTCTACCAAAATCTTTGCTGTACAGTGCTCAAAGTCCTGAGTCTAAAAATTCTGTCTGAAGATGTACAAGCACGCATAGATCTTCTGTTGTATGAATCGGAGGCTGAATCATGACCTTCACTGCTTTCATTTCGAAAGGCCTGAAATTTCCCCACTGGAGACAGCTGTTTTGAAACTGTTCATTTCCACTTTGTGGCTGCTTTACATTGCCCGAACAGGACACCCAGTGGCACCACTCAGTATGTCACAGTGGGAGCAAACCACCCCCTGATTCGGGCTGCTCCTGCTTTTCAGGCGACACCTGAGTCCAGCCTGGAGCTGCCCTGGGGAAGAGACCTCAGTCCTGGACACAGCTGTGTGGGGGTTTCCAAAATGGGAGCATCCCATTTCTGTTAGGGCTTGAGCTCTCCCTTCTTCTTTCTTCTCCTTGTTTTTTACCTCCCACTGTCACTGCTTAATTTTTGCCCTTTGATCACTATAAATCAAAGGAGTGTCACTGACACTGGGAATGGGGTGGGAGCAGTAGACAGCAATGACCTAAGCTTTGCACACATTATACTTTTCACCTGCAGTCACGTTGCAGCAGCTCTCATTTACTATCTTTCCAGTCTCCAGCAGCAAGAAAATGTGCCCCAGAAACATCCCTTATTAATACAAACAGAGTAAGAAGTGATTTGTCTTACCCCAGATAAAATTCAATTGCTTTGTATTTCACGATAACTTTAAATGCCAGCTGACTCAGGTGTTCTGTAAAACTCCTCTTCCGTGGGAAAACTCATCGTGTCAGCTAAGGCTTAGAGTGGGCAGGATTTGCTTCTCTTACCTTTGCCTAATGCATCAATGCCAGAGAGAGACTGATGCCAGCTGACAGGCTAAGGATGGGGGCTGCCGTGCCCACTTTTATTTCCATTTTATTGTGTGCAAGCCTGTGCTGGGCCAGGGGCAAAGCTGGTTTGCTTGGGGCTCTTCTAAGACACTATATTTCACTCTGCTTTCCAAAAAGAAGAAATAAAATGGCTCTCTCTTCTTTGAACATTGTAAGAGTGTATCCATAAATATAAGAGCTAATTCCAGGATATATAAATATCATATAATATTTAAAATAACATAAACATATTTTAATTTTAAATGTATTTAAGTTCTTCAATAGGTGACCTAAATATACTTAAAATATTGCATAACCATGCAGCTGCTATATTAATGTACCTTATCAAAGGGGAGACAAAGCTGAAAAATTTTGTTGCTGACAATGTTTTCTGGCCCTGGGAAGACTCCCACTTTAAATGTTGTTGTCATCACCCAGGATTCACAGGATAAGTATCTCACATATCGAGAAAGTCAGCTGAAAAGAGCTGTTGCAATTTTTCATGAGAAATTTCTTATGACATGCACTTTGCGGAAAATCAAAACTCACATTTTCCTTTGTCAGTAAGAGGGGGAGGAAATTGGTTGAAAATGAAAAATGTTCCATCAGAAGTGTCCAGGTTTGTCTTTCAGGCGCGCCTTCAAAACCCAGGAAATTTTAAGTGAAAGGAAAATGTCTCTTTTTTTTTTTTTAATGTTTAAAAACCTTTTTTTTTCCCATCCAAAACAATCAGTATTTTTCAATTGGTTTTGTACATCAACTCTAAAAAGAAAACTATTGCCCAGTGACAAAACTATATAGTATCTGCTCTCGCTAGTGGCTTTTGCACTATGGAGTTGCTTAATAAGACCACTCTTACTGATACTCATGTATATTCATTCTTCTCATTATTTCAAATGAATGCAAACAAATCACACTTGAGATTTTTTGTAAATTCTTAAAGCTCAAAGATACAAGGTACAAGAAATTGAAACAAATACAAATTAAAAACCATGGAGGGATGTGAATAGATGTTGTTACATTATACAGTGTCATAGAACTCCAAGGAAAAAGTTGAAGGAAAAAATTAAGATAAATTTGTCAATATGGGGATAGGAATGAAACCTTAATCTCATTACTACATTCATCACATTTATTAGCTTACTGCTAAGATTCATTATCAGAAGAAATTAGCCTTCTCTATAAAACCAGTCTTCCATGAAACTTTTAAATACGTAATCATATTAACTACACTCTTACACATCTGTGTATGATCTGCTTTAACAGGGAGGAGTCCCTGGTAATTAACTGTCCTTATACTTTTATTACTATAATTTTCTGAGGACATTAATTTTTAGGAAAGATGTTACGTGAACAAGCTCTACTTGTGTATCTGTAGAAGAAAAAAAGTTCTTTCTCAAAAAATATGCCCATTCTACGTATCAACAAGAATTTCACTCTAAGGGATCTCAAAGTATGTCTCAAGTTTCAGTCCTGATTCAGGCAAGCATCACATCTGGGATCCTTGCTGTGAACATGCAGAGGTATGTGTTAAGGGGCTTTTGGAGTTCAGATCTACACGTCCAGGAAGAAAGAGGATGTAAAATTAAGGGGGAAAACAGTGATAGAATTGTGTTGGCAAGAGAATATTTCTGCTCTGTGTTTTTCTAAGCAGATCTTCATTGAAGCGCTAGCCCAAAGTCTTACCCCAGGGTTGCTCTTAATGCTTCCCTGTCACAGTGAGAATCTCTCTCTCACTCTTGTGCTTGTCCGGGGTGGCAGACTAAAATGTGGCCAATATTTTCAGCATGACTGGAGACTGCTTTGCGTTCAGAGCAAAGACAAAATCGCTTCGTGCTCATAACACTCAAAGATGAGCATACAGTGTCCTGCAATATGTTCAGAAGATTGGACCATGTCTTTCATGGTCCCTTGGGCAATAACCCAAGGTTATTAAAACACAGTCGTTTTAAACTAAAAGAGGTTAGATTCAGACTAGATATAAAGAACAAAAAAATTTATGATGAGGGTAGTGAAACACTGGAACATGTTGCCCAGAGAGGCGATAGATATCCCATCCCTGTAAACATTCAAGTTCAGGCTGGATGGGGCTCTGAGCAACCTGATCTAGTTGAAGATGTCCCTGCTCATTGCAGGGGACCCAAACCATTCTGTGATTCTACAAACCATACCAGGGTTCTGGTAGCACACAGAAACCAGGGAAATACCCCCACAAAAGGCAGGCATGCGCCCAGAGGAGTGCAGCTCCACTGAAATCCCAGCTGCTCAGGACACGTTTCAGTAGTTTGTACCTTCTTATGCTTGAAGGTGCCACTCACATGGCTTGACCATTTAGGTGATGACACAGCATCTGGGTCCAGCCATCACAGCGGGGCCCAGTCTGGGTAGCCCCACTCTTGGCGGGGGATTTAAGCACAAAAGCTGTTGCTTTCCCACCACAAAGCAAAGCAGCTCCATGCCCCAGAAGTGCCCAGGCCCCTGACGCCTGCTCCCAGTGGGTGCAGAGGCGGACACATACCGAACTTTTGACCTACACTTCCTTGACACTAACCATGCCCAGTATGTTTTTTCTCCAGCCACGCAGCTATGAGCAAATTGTTCCCGGTGGCAAAGGGGCGTGCCCTGAACCTTCATAATGAGGACAAGGAAGCCTGTAGCCCATCTCTCCCTTTGCAATTCCGTGATTGTAAAGATCAGATGTGAGTCAATCTCCACAAAAGCATTCTGTACAGAAGTAATAGGGAAAAAAAAAAAAAAAACAACCCAAAAAAACCAAAAAACCAACAACAACAAAACAAACCACCAAACCCCCCCAAAAACAAAACCAAACCTATGGGTGAAAAACCTTGCAGATATAAACTGGCTTTTGTTTTCTACGTGAGGAGGAAAGTTATCTATACTTCAGCTACCGGCGGGCACGGAGGAAGTGCAGCTCACCTGGGATCACGTGGGTAGCGGCTGGACGCCCAGACTGCCCAGGTGATCACCTACGGGTCTCATTTTCAGGTGTTTAAATTACACCAGTGGCTCCGTCCGGCCTCTCAGACTGCCAGCGCCGGGCGGGCGCTCTGCCCCCGCGGGATCTGCTCCCGCAGGGCAAGGGCTCGCCCCCCTTCCTGGGGGTGCACGTTCCTGCCGGGCCGCCGCACGGCTGTGGGCCCCGCACGCACCAACATCCCGCCGGTGCCGTCGGTGCGCCGGCCGCGGCGGGAGGGAGGGAGGGAGGGATGCTGCGGCCAGCAGCGGCGGCCGTCGGCCCGCCCCGTCCCGTCGGGCGCCGCTGGCAGCACCCCGCAGCCCCTGCGGGTGGCGGCGCCCGCCGAGCCCCGGCCCCCCCGCCGCGGGGGCCGCGCGCTGCCTCCCGCCGTGACGGGCGCGGCGCGCGGCGGCGGGATTGGCTGGCGGCGGGCGCGGGCGGGCGCGCGGGGCGGCGGGGCGGGAGCGCGCGCGGGCGGGAGGCAGCGCGGACACGCGGCGCCCCGACGGCAGCGGCGGGTACGCGCGGGGGGAGCGCGGCCCTCGGAGCGGCGCAGCTGCCGCCTCCAGCGCCCAGGCTTCCCCCTGACTTCTTCGCCTTTTTTTGCTTTTCTCCTTTTTGCTTTTCTCCTTTCTCCCCCCCCCCCCCCTTTTTTTTTTTTTTTTTCCTTTTCCTTCCCTCCCAGGACTGGAAGCAGGATCCGCGTCCCTGAAACTGCTATGCCAACTGAACTCTGCCGAGCCGTGAGCATGCACGCCATCTCCGACCTCCACTCCTCCCTCACCCTGCGGCTCCTCAACAAGGGGCCCGAGTACCTCCGCAGGCAGATGGAGGCCGGCACCCCGGGCAGGAGGAGTGCCGTGGAGAGGCTGGCAGCCGATAAGGCCAAGTACGTGAAAAGCCAGCAGGTAATCAGCACCAAGCAGGAACCCGTCATCGTGCTCAGCTCAGCCTCGGAGAGCAGCAGCGAGACCTGTTCGGTGGAGAGCAAAGCCGTCAGCAGGGGCTTTGGCAGAGGGAAGGGCGCGAAGCCCCTGGAGCTGGGCAAGGCGGTTTACTCCTGCCGTGCCCCCCTGCAGCACGGCCCCCCCATAGCCAAGCGCAGCACCCCCAAGAGGCAGATGCGGCCGGATTCCCTGGTGATTTACCGCCAGAAATGCGAGTTTGGGAGAGGTCAAAGCCAGGACAACTCACGGGGGAGCTTGGTGAGGAGGATCTTCCAAGGGTCCGTAAAGGAGAAGCAGTTGGCTTCTCCTGAGATGCCCAGAGTCATGGAGGACTCTGCAGCCACCGAGAGCAAAGAGCCTCTCTCAGCAAAAGACGGTGACCGTGAGCTGAGCGACCATGGAGCAGAGCAAACCAGCGCTGTGAGCACCGAAGCCCCGGGGCTATGCACAAAAGAGCGTGAGAGACCCTCAAAACTGAGTGTACCTCCTGAGGAGGTCAAGGAGGTGAAGAGGAGAGGTCTCCATCGCTCCCAGTCAGACATCAGCTCTCGCTACTCCAAGTCCTTCTCTGAGTTTGATACATTTTTCAAATACTGTGGCCTGGAGCAGGAGGTCATCGAGGATCTTGGGAGAGAGAACTTCTCCGTGGTGTCTGACAACATCTCCTTCAAGATCCGCAGCATCAGCGTCGCAACGTCCGAGAGCGACTTCACTAGGCACAGCGGGGACGAGGGGCTGCTGGAGGATGAACTCACAGAGCAGGTCCCGAGCAGCACCTCTGTGATCGAGCGCAACGCTCGGATAATCAAATGGCTGTACACGTGTAAGAAAGCCAAGGAGACTAACAAGGTGATCCAGGAACTGGCATGATGGCTTCTTCCAGCGTGCGTTGCAGCCTGGTGAACTCAAGGTGTGTGCAAAGCCTCGCCCTGTCGATTTATATATTTCTTTCCTCTTTAGCGAGTGGTTGGCTTTTCTTTGTTTGTTTTAGTCTTTTCACGAAGGGCTAAAGGAAAATGTATTTTGTATGCTACGTGCTCTACTATGGCCTTTTTGCAAAGCAGTGTCCTTACAAAAACCAAAATACAAATGCGTGCAGCTTGCCAGATTTAGATCAGATCCCCTCACGAGAAATTAGAGGCCAGTGTCTGCGAAGGATGTTTGCCCTTTGCAGATTCCTGCTTTGTAAATACCTTGTTTTCTCTAATTTCTGCTATATTAAATGCTAGAAAAAAACCTTAGAGTGTTCAACCCTTAATTACAATTGCCAAGATAGCAGACTGAACTGAAACAATTACTAATTAGGAGTATGCTGTATCCATACTATACTGCTACAGTTTTCCCTTCTTTCCCTCGCTCTCTCCCCCTTCCCCTTATACATAGGAACGGCCCAGTACCAGGAAAGCAAAGCTGAGTCAGTGCTCCTGCTAGCAATCTTATTCCCCCTACAGCTTTCTGCTGGGACCATAAAAGTTTGCTCCAGGTGAACCCCTAGCATTTCACAGGCTTTAAGTTTTGTGTCCTCTTTGACTGTAGTGAATTTGGCTCCTCTGCAGTGGGTTTTGCCTTGAGGTTTGGCACTGAGAGCTGGAAATCTGTTGTGCGGTTTGCCTTGGTTAGAGTGGTACTAAACTGTTTTAAACTAAAGATAATACAAATATGTGGCATCTAGGCTTGGAAATCAGTTACTTCACAGACAGAAGCAGAACAAATTTAGCCTGGCAAAAGCCAACATCCTGGTTTTAATAAAAGCGGTGTTTATATATTCATGGAGCCTTTGGTATTGAAGATCTAGTCGATAACAGGTTTTTTTCTCCTTCCAATATGTGAAGCCCTTAGGATAAGTACCACAGCTTACAGTGTGGTATTTAAAAATTGCATGAGTAGGTCTTGATATGAAGGATTACATGTATATTTTCTGACAGTTCATAACTGGTGCATGAGAAGAACATCATTTAGTGCAGATACAGCTGTTGATAGAGTGCGTGGGCCTTGTGAGTATGGAGAAATGTAGTGCTCGAACGTCTGCCCTTCGTGTATGTGGGGCTGTCACTCCTGAGTCCTTTAAACTATATAATGGAAAAATCCATTTACTCACTTGAAATTGGTTTTAATTATGTGAAATTTGGATCGCTTTTAAAATTTGAATTTTTCTCAAAAGCCTATTTCCTTCCTGCAAGTTGGGGGAGGAGGAAGGGAGACAGAGCCATTTTCACACAAACATTTCAAGCCCTTGTAGATAAGAATGGTTGTCAGGTATCCAGCTGACAACTTAAAGAAGTGTTGTTATGTGATAGAGCCTTTCCCAAATTACCTTAGAGAGAAGAAAGGGCCCTAATAATTTCTCCTTGCTCATCCTTGTGTGATAAAACGACAGGTATATACATGAAACAAAATGATGCTGGTAGCAGTTTGTGAAGCTCGTTGCAACTGCCAGCCTTGCTAAACGCAGAGGATGGGAGGCAGATTTCAGGGCAAGCAGGAGCCACATAACAAAAACAACCACATTTCCGTGAAGGAAAACAAAATAAAAGCCTGTTTGCTCCTGAATGCCCATGCTGGGGGTAGGGTCCAGGGCCAGAACCACAGTTGTCACCGCAGCGTCTGCTCAGGAGGGAGCAGTTGGCCCTTTCCCATCCATTTGCAGGGCGCTAAGCGTATCCAGCGCTGCCCCTGAGACTGGAGGTGCTGGTGACCACCCCAGGGACCATGCGGCTTGTAGAGGAGGTGCTTCACCAAGGCAAAGGCAGGAGGGGGGAACTGCTTTTCCAAGGTCTGAGCCAGTGTAACCTCACAGGGGCTCCGTCAATGGCTTTTTTGTTAACATCTAAGACAAAGTGACAGTTCATAGCATATAGCTTAACAGGGTGGTAAAAAGACTTCCATGAAGTAAACAGAAAGTTTATTCAAGTCTGTGGTCATTCTGCAATTTTAATACCTAGAACAAGGGAGGGCTTTAAACTGTCAGCAATCTCCTTTGGCACTAAAATTTTCAGCAGCCTAGGAAACACTAATCCATAAGGTGCATATTATAAACCTGATTTTAGGCATACTAGGGCTGACTCTGAGCTGATAGACCTCAGCACTAGGACTATGATTGCTTCTAGGGTAATTTCTGAAAACTGAGAACGTACTTATCATTTAGGCCACAGAACCAGAAAGGTCAGTTAAAAATACCTGTACCCAGCACCCAGAATAAAGGACAAGAGTCATCAGCAGCTACCATAAGTTAAATATTACATTTACTGGACAGAATTTAAGCTGAGAGTTGTTAGCACCATGTGATTGCAAGATGAGTCCTGTAGTTCTGATCAAATGTTCATCTTTGCTTTCAGTCCTACACTCTGACAATTCAGCATCAAGTTAGATATCTATGTGTTTTCACTGTATCTATTTGGCTCTCTTTAGTTTTCTTACTGGTTATTAATGGGCAGTGGGCTTCTGTGCTGCATGGGGGAGCAATATGCTCTCTCCAGCCCTCCCAGGTACATCCTTGAAGATTCCTCATTTTACACAGAGGCTTGAAAATTGTTGCACCTTCTTTGGAAAAAGGCAGAAACCTTTTTTCTTAAATCCAGCATTCATTATGGGTAAAACACCTTTCAAGAGCTGCAGGGCTCTTATGGACTGGTGATCATTCCATTCATATTTTATGTTCTCCATTTAATTTTTCATGAGCTCTCTGGGACCTGGTAGGGCACCATGTAAATAAAACAGTTATCTGAAGGATCAAGTTCCCTAACATGTTTCATCAGAGTGATTGCAGAGTCTGAACGTGGGTTGTGAGCTTCAGAAAAGTGAGGTCCTCAGTGAAATGGGCATTGCTGCTTCTCAGTGGGATGTTGCCTGGATTCACCTCTGCAGTTCAGCTCCTCTCACTGTCAGCCCTGCTTGACTCTAAGCAGGCGGCTCACTTTGCGTCCTCTTTCCTGGGCTGAATCAAGATTCTTCAGCCTTGAGTTTCAGCACCATTCTTAAATGGTTGTTCATTATTTAAGTAGAAGTCTCCTGGGATGAGAATTTACTATGTTGGTAATAGCCATAAGGAGCTGAATAAAATCTTTAGAATATCACCTTATGCTTGTCTGATGTGATAAATAATAAATGACACTTTTTTTTTCCCTCTTTCTTCAGCATCCTTGACTTGGAAGTTGAACGAAACCAGACACAGGAAGAAACTCTTCCCTCATCTGGCTCACAACTCTTTGTCCAAGTTTAGTATTTTATTATTGCCTCCTACCCTCGCCCCCATCCACTGGCAGCCTCACTCTTGTCACAAGTGCAGGGGTGTCCAAGAGTGTGATAACAAGCAGAGATTGTGAACTGTGCCCTAATGAGGCAGTGGGAAACAAAGGCTCCTGGAAAAGCGGTGTGACGGCAGCTGCCATCCACAGTAATATTCAGCATCATCTCACTGCCTCAGGATGCCATTCTGGACTGTGACAGAAGGTCTATGTTGTGCACCTGTCTCTCTGCCGCCATAAATTTGTTGACAGGGATGGGGTTATAAAGTGGAAATGAAGTGGGAGTGACTTCTGGGTCAGGTGTTTCCTGGCAGGCAGGCTCCACCTGGATGTTCAAAGACTCTGTCTTACCAGGGTTGTTTGACCAGGGCTCATCCTGACATCATTAGACATTATTTGCTTGGATGGTGAGGACTAACCATGGCATCTTTATTTGGGATACTTGGCAAACACACTGTAAGCAAAATTCCTGCCAAGCCTCTCTTTGAGAGTACTCATGCCAAATTGGAGTACCTTGTATCCATCTAGTTTGCTCTGTCACACAGCTTGCTCAGCCAGTGGGGAGGAATAGCCTTTAAAGCCCTCCTCAAAATATTTTCAGGAGCATGGTACCAAGAAGCAGGTAGTCAAAAATGAGGGAGGGTTTTGCATGGTTACTCCTTGCTGCAGAATGGTACATTTCACATGTACATAGGCCCCTCCACTTTGTTTGCAACTTGTCTCCAACTCTGGCATTGTGAACATTGTAAGGTTTGGCAGCTTGTGGCTTAACACCTTTAATTTTATGCACTGTGAGTGAGCAGTGGGCTTGCAGAATCACCTTAAGAAAAACTGTACCCTGGTTTATGTCAGTTCACACTTTCCTAGCATGGGAGTGGAGTAGGGCTGTCCTTGGGATATGCGGGATGGCATCCCTGCACTGCAAGGCAAGAAGACATGTTAGGGCACAGCTGTGCCAGGTAAATGTCCTGATGGGGTGAGACACCCAGTGTAGACAGCGCTTTCCTCAATATCATCAATAAAAGGCTTCATTTGGACTGGCCGAGATAAACATGTTTTAAAAGCTGATCAAAAGTACTTTGAATCATCAGTGTGTACGGAATGAGGCCTCTACAATAACCTATGGAATTTGCGGGCTGTGCCTCAAACACCCAGTCTGTCATTGCTTGCTAGAAAATGTCTTGCACCAAAGCATTTCTTTGTGGACGTTGCAAACCACAAAAAAAAATGCAAAAAAATCCCCCAATCGAAGCCAAAACCAGTTCCCCTTTTAGTCATACCAGTGCCTGTCTGTGATAGTTCCCGCTCTGCCATGATGGTGACTTGACCAGAGGGTCCTGCAGAGGTTAAAAGTTTACTTTGTGTTGCCATGGATGTGGTGTCCTGGTGTTCAGCTTACCTGGCCGTCAAACCTGCAACATGAGGAGTCCAGAAACACCAGCTTTCATTCTCCGCATTCCTGCTGACCGCACTGCGGCAGCTCACTCTGTTGCCTCTTCTGGCCCAAAACAGCTGCTGGCACAGCCAGGTAGATGCTGAGCCCAAGTGAACACTCAAGCTGCATTTCTCAAGTGTTTCCTACTCAGTAAATACAGGAGCAGAAATCAGGAGCGGAAAGGGTGAGGGTGAGCGTCAAGGATTCAATAAAATATTGGTGGTAGGAGGAACAGTTGCCCTTTTTAACTTATGCCAACGTTGCACGTGCAAGAGTTGCCCCTGAAGTGCTCATCAAGTGGTTTAGTTGACATCAGTTATATTCACAGCAAGATCATCATCAGGGTTGCACTTCCACGTGTTTTAAATGTGTTTCTGTGGCCTTGGATGGTTAGTTCTCAATTACAGCAATGGTTTGGGAATGCAGGGCATTTGTCTTCATTTTCTAATGTTATGCACTAAGGTCTACATGTCTGAAGTTGTCAAGATAGATAACAATTCCAGATAAAATAATTGTTGAACCCACTTTCCCCTTGGGAGAAAACTAAATAGTTTGCATGAGTGAGCTGCAAACTTAGAGGGAAGGTAGTACATGGGGACGTTTTCATTAATGAAATTTCCGTGTGTATTTGTTACATTATTATTAAAGTGTGATTCTCAGAAAACTCCAACCCAAGATGCTGCTAATAAGATATATGCGCTTAAGGTGCAGGTTTTTAAGGGACACAGTCTAGATTTATTAGTCAGGGACATAAGCTGACGTATCTGTTCTTTTCATGCTCACTTTGCAAGGTGCTGTCCCACATAAATATTTATATGCATTTGTCAGAGCTAAGGACTGCTTTTTTTTGAAAATGCGGATGACACTAGACAGCTCAGAGTGCAGAAAAAAGTTTCTGTGTTACAAATCAGTGCCCTGTCACAGAAGAGAATTAATTTGTTTCCAAGGAAAATTTTGGTTTCATTTTCAAGCTTCTGGTTGGTTTTGCTCTTTTAGTTGAACAGCTCTCAAAAGTTAAGATACAAGGTGCATTGGTCGTAAGTTTTCAGTGTTAAGAAGGAATAAGTTTAATTTGCTTGAAAGTATTGTACATCAGCCTTTCTCAAAATCGATGAAGGTTTTATGGCAGAGCTTAGTGAAATCAGATCTGGCCCCATTCTGAATATTTTTTTAATCCTCCTTTTTGTTTTTATGAACAGTTCAGTGGTGACTTTCCACACTGATATGTGGCAGAATTTCCCTGACTTTGTTCAAACTGATAGGAACCCCAAGCTCTCCCAGATACCATTTACTTCAGAGAAATGTGGACCTAAGATCTTTCCCTGATAAGCTATAGATTCCCTTTATTTAATAATACCTTCTGGGTAAGCTAATAACCTACCTTTCCCAGTATGCCAGAGCAACAGCAGATGACAGTCCTTCTTTCTGCATACATCTTGGGAATGGGCAATCCTGTGCTTTTTCCAAAGAGTGGGAGCTCTGGGCTTCACTGAGCTCCTGTTATTGTTACATGTAAAGGCTTTTCTTTCCTTCTGCTGGTTGTTTCAGTCATATTCCTCAAAATGAGAAAAACGCTAATGTTAGTCATTACCTATCTTTTTCCCCAAAAAAGTGTCAAGATTTTTTTTTTACTGTTTGCTTGTAAAAGACATGCTTTGAAAGGGGTGGGATTTTTCAGCTTTAGTGATAAACTGCAGTAAAGCGGGCCATGGTGGTACAAACAGAAGTTCTGGCAATGGAGTTGGGTTTCTAGTCTTTTGGGAAACCTAAAAATGGGGCTGAGGACAGAGGCAAGTCGTCAACTGAGTCATTAGTTTGTCTAGAACTATGCAAACTAAAATAGTCAAAGGAAGTGCAAATGTGCAGTGCAAACTGCTATTGACACCCAAGTGTTTCAGGGTGCTCCAATGCTGTGACAAGGGGCAATGTCCGTGGCTGTAGTGTAACAGGCAAAAGGTACAAAGTCTGGTTTTTATGACCTGGAAGCAAGTATTTGCAATAAAGGCATCAAATAGAGACTGTAATCTTTGCAATATATTGTAAATATTACTTTACAGAAGACTATAAGTAAGAAATACAGATTTTTCTATATTATGTATATTACTTTTCTAAGGGATATAAGGACTTGTATTTTGTGAAATCAGCCAAACATTACAACAATGAGGATTAAGCAGAAGCGTTCTCCTGTGAGCAGGTTGTCCTGTCATTGCCTCCTGTGAAGTTTCTTGCATCTGCTTTTGAATCCTTTGAAATGGAGTACTGTAATTTCTAAGTTGCTATGTTTATATCCCTGTGAAAGAACCTGTGTGCTTTTGAATGCATACAAATAAAACTACCACTCTGAAAGTTAATGTTTTTTTGAAAAAGTATACTTTTATTTTGTTGTCTCCATTAGGGTACTGTTATTTTAAAGCTAGAATCCCATTAGGGAATTAATTTCTCTGTGAGTGAGGCTGATATTAGACTGTGAACATCTGGAAACACAGTGCTTCCTGGGTCATACCCAGACCCCTGGCTGAGAGCTTAGGCAGGGAATCTTGTAAGGAGGTGGCAGGATAACTGTTAGCTCTCAGTATCCGTACATTTGAAATGTATGAGGCTAGGACCGTTCCACAGTGTTCTAATAATTTTTATTTCAGAATATGTGTGAAAAGATAGTTTATTTCTGAAGTGTAGTATTTTTTTTCTGACTTTAGTATTATATTTGGTTTTACTCACTGTCAAAAGCTACAGTGTGCTGCAGGCAATACCACATTCATCACAGCCTGTGTCCAAATCAGCAGGGAATTTGAAGTTCTACTTGGAAAAAAACATTATCTCCAGAATCTTATTATCAAGCTGTTGTTTGACTGGATTCCAAGAATTCAATATATGATGCTAATTCCCTGTGCATGTATTTTGTGAAGAAAGCAGCAGAAATAATTGTTGCATACAGTGAGCTTTTACTAGAGGCCAATGCACTCCCGTTGCATAATTATCGTTTTGGTGTGGTCTAACGTGCTCAGACACAAGTGTTTCACCAGCCAGCATTTGAACACAACTGGAGGTAGAGCTAACTGAGGCTTCCTGTGCACATTAGGCTCTTCCACAAAAACCCAAGAGCAACTTTATCATCGACATGTAGCCTTCCTCACACAAGCCCTGGTTGACCTGTGTCAACGCAAGATACAAAGCAAGTCTGGAAAGAACAGTTTGTGCATCCCCCTTTCGATGGAGGTTAATCTCCCATAGCAAGTCTTTTCTAGTATTGAGGCCTTAGAGAGGAAGGAGTCATCATAGACTGTGAATAACCTTGCGCTACAGCCCATCTTAGCATTTAAGAACATCACTCTTAAGTCATTTTTCACATAGCTTCTTTGTCCCACATTTTATGAAGTCTGGTGGATTTCTTTCAGAAATAAGGATTTGCAGTCTCCTGTTCTTAGACTCTGGTGCAAGCAACCTCTTAAAAGTCCTCATCTTACTGATTCGCTGCTGCTCTTTTGATTCGTCTCTGGGTAATAAATAGGTGTTGGAAAAAAACTCCACAGAGATACAGTAACTGGAAAAAGGTCTTTTCAGGTGTTTTGTAGATGTTGGTGCATTCTGAATACAGAACTGCAAAAGTGCTTAGCATCTCCAAGAGCTTTTAACAAAGAATGGTCTATGTCAACAGCAGAGAAATAAGCAAATACGGGGTTTAGCTCTACCCTGCAAAGAGATGCCTCCAAATTTTAGGGAAGTTTAGTGATTGGGCCGTATTTATCCAGGATTCATCCTGTCGGACTAAAGGGGACTATATCAATTCTCTTAAGTGGAATGTTGCAGAGAGGCAGTAGATGCCCCATCCCTGGAAATAAAATGGGCTGAGAAAGGACTACTCAGCTCATTTGCAGGCAACAATGTAACAGGCAGTTTAGTTGAGGGAGGTCTCTATGACAAAAGGTCTTGAGAATTTTGATCATTCACACTTGCCAATAAAACTGGTGATATACCAGAAAAACAAACAGTATCAGAGAAAAACAACCTCCAGATCAAAGTCAGTTACATATATCCATCTCCAGAAATCAGACTACATCCTGAAAGAACATAAAATCCTGTCAAATTAGTTTGCACATTTGTAGGGGAGTTGGGTTACCTCATCAAGTAACATGATTAAAAAGAGCTTTGATTGTTGGGGTTTCACAGTTCGCCCCAATAATCAAGACTCCCACAGGAGCACTGATTTTATGTTCTTTTTCATAGGCTGTAGCAAGAACGAGAGGGTAGCAATCATCAACAGCTACCCACAAAAACATGTGATTATTCATCAGGTGATGATCAACATAAGACAGTGCTGAACCAATCAGAGCCAAGATTTAGACTCACGCACAGAGGCAGGCACAGCTGAGCATGCTAAGGGGAGTGCTGCTCTTACTTCTTCCTGTCAACCCAGCCTCTTCTTACATCACTGTTTTTCTCACTGGTGAGTAGGAAGTCTTAACCACTTCCACAGTTATTCATCAGTTTGAATTACTCATCTTATGCCCTCTCTAACAGCCCCTTTCTGTATTTACATTTCCAGTGAACTCATTCATGTGCCAGTCATGTTACACAAGGCACTATTATATCTATCCTCATTCTTGTACAGTCTTTTTTTTCTGAATAATGTTTCCAGTTAGGTTTTATACCCCTTTGCTCAATCTTTATCCACCCCTACCCCAAGGAAACTAAAAACTGAACACGCAGTCAAGAAGTTAATGAGTTGCATAGTTAAGCAGAGGCTTACTAGATTAGAGACCAATTCTCCTGTCCTTTTTCATGTAGATATCTTTTACTGCAAAACTTAGTATGTTGTTTTTCATTGTTTTCCCCTTTGATACCTGTTAGTAACATCATCCTTGGCTTGGTTTGAGATCTTTTAGATGGTAAGTTTCTCAGAACTGTGGTGTAACACTTTTATTTGTCTGAAAAGAGCCCTGAGCACAGCTACTGCAAAATCAAATGCCAAATCACAAATCTTTTAATGGTGAAGTGTAGTTTAAACCTTCTAGGAACTTCAGTGCAGTCAAATAAAAACAACACCAGGCCTGTGAAAGCAAATTGGGCAAGCTTTGCTGCAACAGGACTGAAAAAGAAATGCATCTGAAGCAGTTCTGTATGGGACCCAGCACAGGAAGGTATCTCTTGAATTTGGAAAGATGCAGCTTGCCCCTCGTTTCTTGAGGTCCAGCCCTCACTCATTTTCTCCAGGAAAGTAAATTCAAGAAGCAGTTTATCACACACAAAAGTCAACCAGCATCAAATGGTGATGTAGTCAATGGGATTCACCTGCAAACACAAGCTAAGGTGACTCTTCAGGCATCTACTGGGTTTAAAAAGAGCTCTCCCAGAGCTGCCTCCATCTGCTGTGGCAGCAGGGAGAATAGGTCTCCTTTCTACCTGTTATAGTAAAAGCATTCAATTCCTAGGTGTCAGTTACTATAAAGAGGCTGAAAATTGCATAATTTCTGAGAAAAGGCCTTCAATGTAAACTTCCAAAACACACCAATAGTCTGGAGGCTCCAATTTTCTTGAATTTTCAGTTATTTAGATCATATAACTTTACTACCCTACAGTTGTTGGAAGAAAGACCATCTCTTTCCTCCAGAGCATGAGACATTCACAGTTCATCTTAGATCGCTCTAAAACCATTGTGGAAATGACAGTGGTGGGATGGTAAGAGGACATCTCTGCCTACTGATGCAAAGTCTCATTGTGCAGTATCCAACAGGACGGTTTTCTTCCAGGGCCACTTTATCTAAAATCCGCATTTACAGCTACCTGTGCCTGATCTCAAACTCTCACAAATAAATTCTCCTGATGTTCAAATATATACAAAATAAATCAGTGTGTTTTGTATTATGTTAACATCTTGTCTTACCTGGGGACAGAGGCCAATATTAGCAACATTCCTTATACATAAAACATTTGTACAGATGCTGGAGTACATAAAAATCTAACTGCTGATTAATCCACAGTACATAGGATAAACTGTCAGATTTCTTATGGAAAAAAATGAATATGGTGCAATAAAAATTGTGTCCTGCAAAATTCAAGGAAACAAGGAAAAAGAATTTGGGGGTATGATTAATTCCTGAAGTTACATAATTTGATGTATTTTCTGTCTTTTTTTCGACATTTGCATAACATGTAAATCCCACACTCTGTATACTTACCTACAGGTTCAAATAAACCAAACATGAAAAAGAATTTCCAGTTATCAGCCCACATTCTTCAGCGTACCCTAAGAAATGCATTTACAGCATATCTAATGGTTTAGCAGAGCTAGCAAGATCTGGGAAGATTGCAGGAAATTGCAAAAAGCATGATTCTTCACAGAATATAATTCAGATTCTTCCTTCAGTTGGGAGGCACAGGAAACTGTGTTGTTTTAATTACAACTATGGATTCAAATCTATTTATATTACTTTAATTGTAAAATAAAATCGATTCAAAAACATTGCAAACTTCTGTATGTGCAACTGTACTTCATCAGTCCTCCCTCTGCTTAGTTCAAGTCAACTTGTCACAGGTTTCAGCTGAACAGAAAGCCAACTGAGAAGATTCAAAACCAAAATGTTCATTCAGCTGAAATGTGGCCATGGAATGAGATCCTGCCATCAAATACAATAGCCTTGCAGTTGCCTAGTTCCATCTGTCAGCTGCAGATCCAGCCTCCAAATTGTGCCTAAGTGCAGCATGAAACACCCTGGCCACCTCCAGTCCTGCTTCAGTGATTTAGCACTTCCCTAGGCATCTTCTCAGGTTCTTGTCCATGTGGCAGGAGGTGATAAAGGAGTGGGGACAGATGTGAAAGAAGGCCTGCTAGAAAGAGACGGTGGTTGACCTGGACTCTAAAATCACTTGTTAGAGCTCATCTTCTCAAGAGTAGCTATATCAGCTTCAAGGCCCATGCCTACTGCGTAAGCAGAATGCATACCAGTAAGTTAGAGGAAGAGGAGAGTGTTTCTTTTAATCTAAATGAATGCTATGCCATTTCAAACAATCCTGTATTTGTCCTTCTGAATAGATATCAAATATGTATTTTCAGCCTGAGTCCAGCTTAAAATGATTTAGCTCATTCCTAGATTAAAACAAAACAAAACAAAACAAAACAAAACCCACTGATTAAGGACTCCTGTACTTGTACTCTATTGATTTTACTCAACATTCTTCCATGTGTGTATCTTTTCAAGGTATATCTAGGTATAATTCTTTAAAAAACCCCAACTTTTTCATGGTTCTATAAACAAAGTTACGATCCAGATCCAAATCGTCCAAACATTTAGTACTGTCCAGTTATTGAATCTGGACAAGAACCAGAAGGACACCAGTTTTCCACTCTGCATTTCGCTTCAAGCTATTGTGTTCATGGCTCAGTGGAGGAGTCAGGAGTGCTGCAAGGAACTTACAGTATGTGGTGTGTCTGGCCATGGGTAAGCGCTCTGTTTTGTTGTCAGTATATAGTACATAGCATGATAAGGTCCTGGGCATGGCTGCAAAACATAAACATTGCCTGGCACAAATATTCCCATTATTAAGAACCCTGTGATGTCCATTTCCTGCAGCCTTCACAACCTTCCCTAGCGCTTCTGTTTGTTATGACTAATCTCAAAGACATGGCTGGAGACAAACTGATAGGGTCTGCACAGTCAGGATTACACCTTTGCCACTATGAGCAAGAATGAAGCATAAAGCAAAGACAACAAATTCCATCAGAGCAGAAAAAACACATAGACGGTTCTGAGTGAAATCAAATGGGATGGTGCAATGCAAACACAAAATATTCAAACATAAATGGATGTATTCCATAGGGAGAAGTGTGCTGCATAGCAACAAACCCATCAGAAGTAAGATCAAAGCCATGTAGCTGAGCAAGGAGGTGAAAATGAAATCAGTTCAAGAAGGAGTCTCAAAAAATTAAAAACGTGGGGATTGAGGTGAACTGGAAAGCTCCCAGACTGTGAAGAGAAGATGTAGCTGTGATGATGGGGTTTCCAGCTGTGTAGAGGATGCAAGAAAAATTCATCAGGAATAAAGTGAAAGCTCATGTAGGCTATTTGGGTTCCTTTAAAGTAGTTGGGGTGGGTCTGCCACCTGTGCAAGTCTGATGAGCTTCTGAGGTAAAAGAAAGCTAATGTAAGAATCATTTTAATGAAGATGTAGGGACTAAATACTGGCTTTATACTATGTTTTGCTTTTCAGGCTCAGAGATTCTCAGTGTGTTTAATGAAGTAATTAATTCATTATTGGTAGTAATCGCAGCTGGAAAGGGCCATGTGTTACTTCAGTCAAGAAGAGGGGGTACTAGGATATGTGGTAATAGCTTAAGCTGTTTGAAACAATGTAATTGTCAAAAGCACTCAACCTTTTCAGAGTCATAATTCTCTTTATGAGAAGTAACTCAGAGCCAGTTTTACAAACAGATGCTGGTACTAAGGGTTCAGCCACATGACTCAGCTATGGCAGCTGAACCTGCCAGCACTTGTCCTGCGAACTGCCGTGACTGTCCAGGTGCGTGCTCCTACCCTGCTCCAAACCAGAAGTGATGCAGCCTAGCCTGTAGGTAGTTTACAGCTAAGGCATATTGCTTCGTTATGAGGGCAGGCTAGTGCAAACAGTATCCAGCAGCACGGTGCACCTCACCTAACATTAACCCCCTGCGGCCAGTGAGTCATCCCATCTTTAGACAGATTTGGGTATGAGGAATGAATCACTTCTGGACCTACCTATATTTCACTGTTGATTACAGAGTGGGACTAGATGACTAGTTTAGGCTAGACTGCTAACCTTTGGACAGTTAAACTTAGACAAGAGCAATTCTACCCTCAGCTGATGTTTGTAACTTACAACACTGTGAATGCAGTGTCTGTCTGAAGCCATAAAGCCTACTGGGATTTTTAGGGAGGGGCCATCATTTTTTTCAGTCCATCATTAAGATAAAACATTTTGGTCAGAATGGCTACTGTTTCTGAAAATCCCCACACAGGTGTGGCTGGAAGAAGCTTCAGTTCGGTGAACTCCAAATTTGTCAAAACTAAGTTCCACAGAAGAAATGCTGAAGAGCCAACATAGTCATTGGCAGAAGGTCCCAGTCTGGCAAAGGTGCCTCTGGGCTTGGTGGGGCTTGGGAAATGTGGCACCACAGTGGAACTCTAATGTCAAGAGGAAGTGTAAAATGTGTGCTTACTTCTTTAGGAATAGGCAAGTTAGTTAAAGATAAACTTAACATTTGGCATATTAATTAACTTCCCTAGAGTGCAGCTGTGTAGAACAAGTTTATCATTGTCTGCTCCCTTCGGTCTCTTTTCTTAAGGTTATTTCAGATTCTCAGCCCACAGGCTAAAGTGGTGCTAACTGAGCCGTGGTGACATTTGGTATATCCCTTTGATAAGAGAGCAACACAGAAGAGAAATCTGAAGAATCAAGAGGTGTGCTCCTATTTCAGAAAAGAGCTGGGTCTTTAGCCAAAAATGAAGCAATTGCTGGAAAGGCAAGGAAAAGCAAGGCAAGGATTAATTACTAATGCCTTTGTATTTTTTTTCAGAATGAAAATTTCAAAAAGAGCAAAGGTGTTGAAAATCAGTGGGGGAAGAACATGTGAGTCATTAGTGTACATAAATCTAGATATCTGAGTGGTAAGGCTGGTCAAAAAATTTCCAGCAAAAATATTTCATAATGAAACTTGAGTTTTACTGAGTTCATGTTTTTCACAAAAGTACTGAATAAATTTCACACCCCCAAAAAAATATTTTACTCTTCAACAAAATTACGAATCTGTGAAGATCAATGTATTTTTGCCAGGAAGAACAACCACAGTTCAAAACAAAACATCACATACGTAGTAGAGGAAGCAGTATGGCCAGAGCATCTGGCACACACAGAAATAGGCTAATTTTCAGGTCTGGTTTGTTGGGGGGTGAGGGAAGCATAGAAAAGTTGAATATAATTAATTATTATTTGTTCAGCTGACCTATAAGGAGGAAGAAATAGTTTGAAAGCGCATTCAATGTGTAACAACTTTTTTTTTTTTTTGGTTGCAGGTAAGGGCCATAACTGCTGTGACAAGAGTTTCAGAGGGTTCTTACTACACCATTAATGTAAAACATCCTGTACTAGCACTACTGAGTGTAGGCACTGTACCCACTTAATCTTAAATTTTCAATATATGTATATACTTTCTGAAGTCTAATTAAAGTTTAATATTTGTTAGCATTCTAGACAGCCAAATGTGTTATAAGCCATTATAACGCTATATAAGTATTCATTATTTTTTCCAGAAAAATTTTATACTCTTCTTTCAGTGGTAATGAACTGAAAAGGAAGCTTTCATTGTAACTCTAAAATTGGATGATATCTTAATATGTGAATGTACAACTACTGCAGCTGTTAATGTGTAACTAAGTGAAAGATACTTTGGAACAATAGTTGAAGTCAGTCTGCAGTTTTCACATTTATGCTAATGTCAAAAACTTATGATTTACATGTGCTGTGATAAAACATTTTGTATTTAACAAATACAGGTTGCAGCAGAGGGGGAAGTAAAGGCAATTTCACTTTTGGCTATCTTTTTTGTCCAGATACCACTATATCCCTACTTTTATGACAGGTAAGTCTTTTGTGAAGCACTCTTAAATCATCCAGGAACTCTTGTAACATCCTCTCAGATTATTAAGCAATTATATCCTTATTTCCAGGAAAACTGAAGCAAAAAGAAATGAAAGTTCCATCAAAATTGAGAAATCACATGCTGATGCTAAAGGGAAATTTTCTTATCTCTGAAAGAGAACAGAGAAAAAATAAACAAACAAACAAAAAAAAAAAGGAAGGAAGGAATCACAGGAAACATCAGGCTGAAATAAAAGTGGTTAGGAAATACAAATCCATAATATACTTTAAAACAAAGCCTGTGACCTGTTGGTAGCTCAAGGGTATCCTATACTCAGCTATCCTTCCTAAGAAGTGATACTCTTCTTAAAGTCTTGCTTACATGCTTCTCATAAACAGTTTATGAATGAATTATTTTACACTTTGCTTCTAAATTTTTCCATCCCCAATAGTCTTTCCCCCTCACATGTGACCCTTTGATTTGTCATTGTGCTTGTTATGAAAATAAGGCTGCTTGCAATGTTATGCAACACTCCCCACAGCATATGTTAGGCGTACCTGAAAGTCGTGCCCTGTATTTGCCTGAGGTATTAGCTGCTCCTCCCATAAAGGGGCAGAGATTGCATCTGTTTGCAGATTAAATCTATATTATTGATTTCTAGCCATCAAGGTTCATGCAGATGCTATTTGCTGAAACCCCAAGGCAAACTATGAATTGCAGCACCAGAGAGACGCCAGCCAATTTTTCTTGCTTCTGCCATTTCCTTGCACTAGCACATATATCTTTTATTCTGACTTTCTGCTTTGGGGACATGTCTATGTTGTATTTCATATAAATATGTTTTGCATCCTGAGGTTTTCCTTGCTCTTCTAAGTATACTGATCCTCCATACTCTAGCAATCTGTCAAAGGTGATCAAAGAAGCTGAGAGGAGATAGTTTAAAAGGGAATTGCTGATCAAAGGAGCGGAAAAAACATTTTGACCAAAGATATGTGATGTTATGTCATGGGAAGATTGTTAGACAGGGAATAATGGTCTATTTTATTATTAAAATAAAGGCTTGTAGTAATAATAAGTTATTTAAGAAGACTCTAATAGCTCTTATTATTGTCTATTAAAAAATAATCAGTGGCTTTCAAATAGCTTTTCAGTTCCTTTCCTCAGCTATTCAGACCTAAGGGCTCTTTTCCCTTCTGTATAAATTTAATTTTTTCTCTTAAGTCTCTTGAACTGGTTGCTTTTGAACATAAGCTACTGGACTAAATGTATCAGTATTTTTATTTTATTGGCCTTAGAAAACCAGCACATGTTCTGAGGAAGAAAAATTGACTAAGTTGTCAAAGATTAAAAGCTGTGAAGGGCAAAACACATGACTGGGACAACTTTCAGTATTCGTGCGAATCAACTGGGAAGCCACCTACTTTGCAGAAGGCTTTGTGCATCCCCAGGGCTCAGATCCCACCCAAAGCTGCAGGTTGGTCGTCTCTGCACCAGCACAGGATTGCCTTCAAACTCTGCTTCCCTGAGTGCCCACGGTGCTTGGCATGGCACAAACACAAACCAGTAATATATTTGCAGCAAAAGCTTTACATTCTAAGAGATGTAAAGAAATGACAGTCAGCTACAGTAAAGACAAGAAGCACAAGTTAAAACAAAGCCAACATTTTCAAAATGCTGCTAGATATCTTAATCTATAGTTGGGCAACATAATTACTCAACCATAGTCCTCATTAAAGGTATTAAGGTTGTGAAAGTTCTCTAATAATGAAAAAAAAAAAAAAGACATTATATTTTGTTGCCTGAATACAAGCGTAGAACCAAGCTTTCAAAAGTGAGCAGGGATTTTTAATAGATAAGATTCAGAAAGGCTAACTTCAGATATGTCTGACAGTCCAGTTCTGCAGAATGCCAGATAAGAACCCACCCCTTCTTGGCAAATGGTCTCCTGTAGTTGGTAATTCAAAACTTTGAGAATTTTGGTTTGGATTCCTGATTATAAATAAAATATTTTAAAATATAGGTTCAACATGTACTCAATATTTAGATTTCAGAGTAGGCTTTCACTATTCTTTCAATGCTTCGATATTAGCAGTGCTGGAGGGAAAGTACATTATATCAAATGAATTTATGGATTTGAACCTAGCTTTAAAAAAAATCAATAAGGGCACAGTTCACAAAGACAAATCTTTCCAGTCTCTTTTTGATAAAGATTCATTCTCCTAAGAGATACAAGCACACAACCGAATTATGAAATCCATCATCATTATTTTATTGTCTTTTATTTTGTGTTTTTTTGGCAGACTGTTTGTAAATATGCATCCCTCATCCCATTTCTGAGCTATCAACCAATACAAAGTTAATAAAATCTGAAAATACTAGCAACAACCTGAAACCAGAACTACATAGGGACCTTTTCCTTCTCCAGAATTAGGAATACCACTCACTTTTTGTAGAGCAATATGAAAGAACAGATGAATAGGCAGAAAGACAAGCAGACACATAAATAATTTTAAAACATGACTAATGTTCTAAATCATTAAATGTTGATTTTATCATGACTCTGTCATATGTCTTTCCATTCAGTTGTATGCTTCACCCATTTGGAGCAATTTCTCTTCATAATTCCTCAGTGACTTTCCTAGGGGAGTTTCACCACTGTGAAGGAAAAGCTGACAGACCAATTACAATATCATGGATTTCCCCTAATTAACACTGTCTGGTTAGCAATTAAAATTATCACAACAGAAACATTTCTGGAGTTTGCAGACATTAATGATTTAATAATCACTGTATAGCCACTTCCACATGTTTTTACATAACAGAAGCACCAAAGCCTGCTGAAGTGGAAGATGATCAAAGTCATGTTCCTAATTAGGCAATAAGCCAAAGAGTAAGGGCAAATTGATAAACTCCTCACAGTATTTATATACCCCTTAAATACTAACTAATTACAGGATTATTGGTATGGAATACATCAGACTGGCAAGACAATCAAATCTTTTATTTCAGAACTACCAAAAAATAACATTTTCATCTTAGGAAAATTTTTACCACAAAAATTCAGGTGATCTGGAATATGAAAGTGTTTTATTTGAATTTTGTACAAGATCAAAATTGTTTGAGCCACTTAAACATTTGGTTTCAATGATTTTGAAAGATTTAAGATGACAATTCTGAGCTTTCTTCTGAAAAGTAGCAGCACAACCTAGGGCCACTGAGTCTTCTAACCTTGCTATCACTTCAGTGAAAGGAGAATTAAGACTGCAATTTCATTTTTTCAAGATAAATAGAAACAAATATAAAACCTGTTCTCTTTAGGGGACAGTGATGACTAGGACTAGGTGGCACAACATTGAATTTGGCATTGTAGGGATTCCCTCAGTGTCACATAAATCAAAATGAACTTTACACACTCATTAGCTGGGATGCTGGAAACATAATGCTGAATGCTTTTTTCTAGAGTCGCATAAGCTATAGACCTACCCAACAGGAGGACAACTGATTTTGCTGCGATTGAGCTACCATGAACCTAAGAACATGCAGCAACAAAAATAGGTGCTGTCTCAAAAAAAAATATTTTTTTTTTCTTTTATAATTACTAATAAATGCACCTTTTCAGTTTGTCCCTTCATTTACTCCATGATTCCTAATATAAAGAGTTTATCCAATCCTTAGTCTTTGCTTAGGGCAGGAAATATGCAAGGGGAATATATCCTTTTAACTCCACAGTTACTTTCAACAACTTCCCTGATACCTGGAAGACGTTTTTCTTTTTTTTTTTTTTTTTCCTTCTCTTCTGAATGAATGTAGGCATTGATGTTCCCTTATCACAGTAAAAAAGTAAAAAATCATTTCCACTGAACAACAGGAAATGCATCTAAATGTCTTTAAGGAGTTTGGTTTCATTTTCACTGGGATATTCAAGAATCCCCTCCACAGTATCTCAAAATGATGCTTTGAACATTCCCTTTACTCATTGGTACTTTGCTTAACCAGTTAAAGGCCTTGTATGTATACTCACTGTAAACAAGAAAAACAAGAGCTGTACATAACCTAGGTGCAAAGCCATACAGTGCTTGCTTACTATATTAGGAGCAATCTTGATTGTCTTTCTGTTCTAAGAGGTGACTTATCCTGATCTTACTGGAACAGTCACTATTTTTTGCATCCCTTGGATACAGAAAATTCTGAAAACCCAAAACATGCTCATCCTTCATGCTATCAGTGAAAATTTAGAACATCCAGCGTCTTCCAGGCTGGTGTTTCAATGCAGCTGCTTTACTGGTGCTGCTGCTGCAGGCCAGGGGCTGCTGGGCATTGGTCATGCCAGGCATTGCTCAGAGCACAGCAGGTGAGCTCTGGCAGCTTGTACCTGCTGTGCTTTGTAATGGTTGTTGTAAACCCTTTTAGTATGAAACAGTTGAGAAAATGTGCATTGGCAGAGGGCAAACACAGCTAGCAAACTTTTCATTCAGCAAGAAGATGGAGTTCTTGCCCAATCCTCTTAAAATTCAATGAAGGAGCCCTTCAGAGAAGGGATTTTTTTATTCCTTTCCTGTGAGAAACTGCAAATATACAAGTCCACCACACCCCAAAGCAAACTTAGAACCCGTGTTATACCGCTGGAGCCATTTTTAGCTATGCAAGAGACAACATGATTTCATATTACCATCACTTATTCACTCTCTCTTAGCAGCCCCAGCTCATGAAGCAATTTATGTCACACAGATAACTGCACTCAATCTCTCTAGCAGAAAAGCTGGTGTTTAAGAATTCACCATTAATCATGCTTTATACTATTCAGGTATGTGCATGTTACAGTACAGTCAGTGCAGTGCACAAGCGTGTACATACTAGACATGGCTAATTAATAAGAAGTATGTAAAATAATGAAACGATAAAATAGAAGACATTCCAAGGACGTCGGTGATTTTTTGTGGAGTTTTGCAAAGTCTGGGAGAAATAACAGAGCCTTGAACGACACACGGAGTGAAAAACTATTCACAAATTTCACTGTTAATCCTCTTTTATATCTTCGATAAAGATAGATAGATACATGTAAAAATTATTAGCATGGTTATATACCTGTACTGATCTCAGCTTGGCTCCCATGGACAGCACTGGAGTGCTGCACACAGGCACCCCATACCGCTGGGCCACCAGGTTAGGTGCACATTGCACTTGGGTGATCATGCAGGAAAACCACACCTGCCCCAAAGATATCTCTATGAGTCTGAAAGAAGCATCTCATCCAGCTCATCAATGAATAAAAGCTGTTTCCTCCACACAATTCAAAGCCTGAGGACAGGAAACACCATCTCCCACTACCGCTCCAGTGACACATCAGTCTACAGAAAGCATGTCACCTTGTTGTGATGGCACACGCAGTCAAAGATTACTTCAGCCAGAGCACACAGGACCTCCTCCAGAGGATAAGTGATTCAGCAGGGAATGTGGATCTCCATCTGAGTCCCTCTATGAAAAGTGAGAACTAGCACCCTTGCGAAGTCCTCATTTCAGCAGGACTGCTTCACCAAGCATTGGGTGCTTATGCACAGTTCAGCAACCTAGGTTAGGCAAACTACAATCAGAAATTAATTCCCACACAGGCAGGTGTTTTCAATGAGAAGTAATATTGGGCAAAGACTGAAAAGTATGTCCACTCTGCTGTATGCTTATGGCATGAGGCGGGGAAATCAAATATGAAGAGAGAATAGATAAGAAGCAAACTGACAGTTGGAAAAAGTGGCTTGGAAGAAGTGGAAAAGAAAGGAGTGTCAAGACCAAGCAGAAGTACTAGTGTTGACAGGTTTTAACATGACATCATCTATCTTATAGTATGAGGGAAGCATGGTGACTTTTGTGATATATATCCAGATAGTGTTAGTTGTAACTTGTAATGGACCATTCAATGTCCACCTCTTACAGCACTCGGTCTGGAAAGCCTCTCTGATGTCCTCAAACAGTTTTTCTCAACTGCAGAGCATGATGCATGTACTCTGGACAGGGCATTGAACTATGTCCAAGTCTGCAACCTCTTCCTCAGCCAGTCCCAGCATCCAGCATTAATTTATTTGTGGAAAGTGGCCTTTTGCAGTTCGGCCAGCAGCCCTCTGCTTTTCCTCCAGCAAGTGCTCATCCAGAGCACACACAGAACTACATAAAATGACTGAACTGATCCCACAAAAAAAAGCCTTAAATGTGCTCTCCATATATTAGTATTGGTCACTGACGGAAGCACTGTAAAGCTCCTGGGATATCAGATTTGACTGTTCCCTTACCCAAAGCTCTTCTAGCCATCTGTGCTTTGTCTCACCCTTTCTCAGCCTTGTAAATTCCTGTTAGACAGGACGTTCTGTGAAGCAAGCACCTGGGGCATGGGGCCAGTGCCAGAACAGCCTTGCTGTGGGTGCCTTTTGGGAAAAGGTTTCATGTCACGCGTTGGCAGCACAAATTATGAAAGATCATTTTGCACAGCTGTGCTGGATCCTTTAACTAAGAGCTCAGGCCAGGAATGAGGAATGTGGAGGAATGCACCTTGCCTCTGCCATGCCTCCTTATCTCTGAGCAGTGCCAGTAAACCTTGCCTCATCATCCGTTCCTGGGCTTTACCAGCAGAGACCTAGCTACCTTCACCCACTGAGGACTATGCAGTTCAGAAACAAGAATCAATGAGGAGAGGTGCTCTGATGGACTGCATGCTTACAAAGGAGGAAGAATTGCTTAGGAATGTGAAGGTCAGGGGGGGCACCCTTGGCTGCAGCAACCATGAGATGGTGGCGTTCAGGATTCTGAGAGGAGGGAGCAAGGCAAAAAGGATCACAACCCTGGTCTTCAGGAGACCAGAGTTTGGCCTGTTCAGAGAGCTACTTAGAATTGTGTAGGATACACTCCTGGAGGGAAGAGAGGTCCAGGAGAGCTTTTTATTTTTAAAGATAATCTTCTCCGAGTTCAAAGATGGTCCATCGTGATGGAGGTATAAAGCAGGTATAACAGCAAAGGTGACAGGAGGGCTGCCACCCCTCACTAAACTCAAGAATAAAAAGGAAACAAAGAGGAGGTGAAAGCAGGGACCAAGGAAAAATACAGGGACACTGCCTGAACAATCAGGGATGGGGGTAGGAAAGGCAAATCCCACCTAGAGTTAAATTTGGTGGGGGACATGCAGGTCAACAAGAAGGGCTTTAACAGGTATATCAACAGCAAAAGGAAGACTGGGAAAAATGTGGGCCTGCTGCTGAATGGGGCAGGGGACCTGGTGACAAAGGACAAGACAGTCAGTGGGCAGAGGTACTGAATGCCTTCTTCACTTTGATCTTTACTGGTATTGGCCTTCAGCAACCCCAGGGCCCTGAGACCAGGGGGAAAGACTGGAACAAAAAAGGTTGCCTTGCTGGAGGAGGATCATTTAGGGAACATGTGAACACACTGGACAGACACAAGTCCATGGCTCCTAATGGGATGCACCCACAAGTGCTGAGGGAGCTGACTGATGTCACCAAGGCTACATTATCTTTCAAGTCATGGCAGTTGGGAAAGGTTCATGAGGACTGGCAGAGGGCAAATGTCGCTATCTTCAAGAAGGGTCAGGAGGATACAAGGAACTACAGCCCAGGCAGCCTCACCTCGATCGCAGAAGGTGATGGAGCAAATAATTCTGGAAAACCTTTCCAAACACATCAAGGGCAAGAAAGTGGCTCATAGTCAGCAATGATTTGCAACAGGGAAATCATGCTTGACCTGATAGCCTTCTACAATGAAAGGAATGGCTCAGTGGGTGAGTGGGGAGCAGTGGATGCTTACCTGATCTTTAGCAGGGCTTTTCACACCGTCTCTCGTAACATTAATGACTGAGATGTTGGGACAGAGTGAAGGCTCTGCAAGACTTCAGATAATACAAAGTTGGCAGGAGTTGTTGATACATGAGCGGATTGTGCTGCCATTCAGAGGGATGTGATGGATGTGATCTGAACAGGCTGGAGAAATGGGCTGACAGGAATTTCATGAAGTTCAATAAGGGGAAGTGCAATGTCCTGCACCTGGGGAGAAAAAGTTCCATGCACCAATAGACTCTGGGAGCCAACCAACTGAAAAGCAGATCTACAGAGAAAGACAGTGGGGGATCCTGGTGGACAATAAGCTGACCATGAGCCAGCAATGCATAACTGTAGCAAAGAAGGTCAAGAACCTTCTGAACTGCATTAAAAGTGGTATTGCCAGCAGATCAAAGGGGGTGACACTTCTCTTTACTGAGCACTGGTGACACCACATCTGAGTACTGGGTCCAGTTCTGAACTCTCCAGTACAAGAGAAACATCGACATATTGGAGAGAGTCCAGCAAAGAGCCATGGGGATAATAAAGGGACTGAAGCATATGTCCTACAAGGAGAGGCTGAGAGAGATGGGACTGTTCAACCTAGAGAAGGGAAAGTTCAGGGGGAACTTATCACTGTGTATAACTATGCAACAGAGGTGTCAAGAAGTGCGGGGTCAGACTAGAGACTGCTAGAGGTCCCTTCCAACTCATCTGTGATTCTGGGAAGACAGCAGAGTAAGAAAGAACACTTTTTAGTTTGTCTACCCAGAGAAGAAGAAACTGGATCTCCAGTTCACAGACATGGCAGTGTCTATCCAATTAGCTTATCCATTGATTTTAACATAAATTCAGAAGAACATGCTTGGTCCATAGTTCTCAGTGAAGTTATGACTATCACTAGTCATGGCTCTCTCAGGCCTTTCCATTGCTGTCATGAAAATTACACTGCTGAAGTGGATGCGACTATAAAATAACTGATGATGTGCTGCTTTGCATGGTGAAAAAGAAAGCAGTATTTTCAGAACTAACATCACTGAAAAGGTGAGATGCTTGAAAATTCTTCTGGTAAGAAGCATATTTGAAAAGAATGCCAAAGCATGGCTAAAACTGCTTAATTGGGTACATTCTGTCCCACTCTGTGGTATTTATTACTTTTGTCATCCAGTGTATTCTTATAAGTTCTGAAGGTCAGACTTCAAAGTCTTGCTTTAGGTTCTTTCATTTGCTCAAAAGTGCTGGGTCTCAATACCCTTTGCCAAATTCCTTCCTACAGAGGTTTTATCAAGCATTCATGAAATTTATATTTGGCCTGTGATTTTTCTTTTCTAAAGCTGGGGGATATATGAAACTCATCCAATTTTAATTAGTACTTTAAATGGGTCATTATCATATCTGAAATATCTGAATGAGGTTCTTGGAGCTGGCACGTCTTCTCAAGGGGTGGCATATTCAGATGCTTTACATAACATGGTTATAATGCAAGAGGGAGCTCTATAATTTTTCCCAAAGTGGTGCAATGCAAAAGGATGCATACTAGATGAGGACTCCCTGGGGAGATCCAGAGCAAGCAAGTGCCTATTCTGTCCACACATTGTGAGGACAATTTTGTTTCTTTGCTGAATATACAGGGTGTCAACAAAAGAGGCAGAGGCTTGGACTCGTACCTCACAGTGAAGGCTAAGACGGAGTTTCACTGCCCTCCTCTGCAGTCACTGGGGAAGGAGGAGCAGCGTCTCTCCGGTCTGCCCATGAGACATGAGACACAGCACAAGTCCCAGCTGCCTCACTGCAGAAGTGACTTCTCCTTGCCAGCTAATAACAATAGTGAAAAAATTCTGAAGGAAACAGCCCTGACAGCCTTTCTGTGTTCCTCATGCATGTTTACATGTGGTTTCTCTCCACTCCTTTTGGCCTTTTCATGATGTTTAGTCTTGCTTACCTTCCTGCTCTGGATAGAGAAGTAATGTTCAGTGCCAGCCTCTGCTGAGGATCAAACTCCTTTAGAGTCCTTTTAAATAACACAAGGCAGTAAGCAAGTCACATCAATTACACCTTACACCTTACCTTGTCATGTCCTTTCAGGGAGCTGGATCCTGGCACTTTTATTTTTTACCTGTGTTAGATTCCCAGCTATGCTGTCAAAAAGGGTTAAAAATGAACTGGGGTGCAGCATCAGTGCAGACAATCTTCCACTACTTGCCTCCTGCCTCCTCATTTGAGTAAATGAACAGTGTGTAATCCCCTAATGATCTTACTATATGGTGCAAAGAACAAGGGGTTTTTTACCCATGACTACTTATCTCATGTTTAGTTACTGGGTGGCTACCTCCAATATAAAATGCTGCCCCTGATAATACAGGCCAGCAAGGCTGCATACAGAGGAGAGTAAATAGTCTGCTTAGCACCATCCCCTGCAACCCTCTGATAAAAGGAAATGTGAGCAGAGGTGCACCTTGACCAGCTGGAGGTTTGAAATGTGTTTGCAGGGGCTCAGGTTGCAGCCTGTATAAAAGCTTTTCTTGTGTAGTGGTTAGATCAAGCAGCTGTGGCTGCTGTTCACTGGTGCATGCAGAATTAAAGTTAGTGATAAATTAAAAAAAAAAAGAAAAAAAAAAAGAAGAGAAAACACATGGGACAGAGCAAGGAACAAGGGCAGGTTGATGTTATCACTCAGATGCAAACAGCAGGGGAGGGAGGGCTGCTTGTCCCAGTTAATCCAGCTTGCTGCAGATTCAAAGGGGCTCTGCTTTTCTTTTTAACTCCAGTTCCCAGAACAGTGAAACAAGGAAGAAAAACAAGTGGAAGAGACTTGGAGGTGGGTAAGACAAATAGAATACAATAATGGCAGAGTGTCCTAAAGTGATCAAGGAGAGGAAACCGTAAAACATGTTTTTACTCAAAACAGACAGTTAGTTTTCCACCTTGAGCATCAATTACCCATTTCTTCCAAAACAATTTTAGTAGCATTCACTTTAGGGGTGGTATCACCTTCTGTTTTCTCCATACTTAACTGCATTAGAATACACAAAATTGGGCAGCAATTAATATTTCAAACCTGAATTCAGCCAAGCACTTAAACACAGCCTTAAATTGAGGCACATCATTAGTCCCATGAAAGTCAACAAGCTATTGATTTGATTAAAATTTAACAGGTACTTGAATGCTTTGCTAGACTGAGATCGCTCAGATACTTTTATTTGCCAATTCCCCAAAGTGCGGAACAAATGATGCACCCTATCCACCTCCCAGGTAAAGTCTGCCTGCTGCATTCCAGCTCTGAGAGACTCTGGGAGACATTTGTACCCCTCATCACTGCAGCATGTCCTCGCCTGGGGCTGCCTGTGCGGGTTACTGCCCTCTCACCTCCTCCTCATGAGACATGCCTTCTGCCTGTCCCAGCTGAAATGAGCCAGGATTGGCCTGAAGGGTTTAAATACAGACAGGGCCTTGCTAAACCAGCTATCTCTGACTTGGTGGAGGTCAAGGAGTCTGCACTGATCCAACAGGTTTAGGAGGATGGTAACTTCTGTCTTGGCAACAATGGTGGAGATGGCAGGCCAGCGAGGGGCCCGTTAACTGCCAGGCTGAAAACATCTCAGTGAAACTGTAATGTTTTCTTTAATTCAATAGTCAAGGGAATAAACCACAGTTAGTTCTTTTTCTTGGGTAGAGAATGCATTCACTCATCTTTACATTCACACTGTGTCACAAATTGTTGGTAACTCCTAAAACAGAAAGAGTAGATGTGGGCGCCACTTCTGCAAGTGTAAACACAGAGAAGAGTCTCTGTTATTAGAAGTCTCCCCTTTGGAGACAAGCCATGAAGTAGAGTCATTATTTCTGTTCCTCCGAGATACTGAATGCTCACATGTACTTGAAAAAAGGAACATTTCCCAACCGCAGGAAAATTATTGTAGGTGTGGGCTGAAGATGTTCATTCACAAGACCGTCTGTATAAAATGAAGCAAGTTTTACAGTTCCCTTAAGCTATACATGTCCTGGGCTTCAAAGAACATACAGGAAACACACCTATAAAACCACATGGATTTCTGCAGCCTCAAGTTAAAAATGTAATATGTGGCTTATTGACGTGGCCTATTATGCTCAGTCTAATAATTCTGTACAATGCTATGCAATTAAAAATGTCAAGCTGATAGGGGAAATTTAAACTATTCTTCTCAAAGAAATCCCCACACTGTGACTCAGAATTGACTTCGGGCATAGGGAAAGTAGGGAAGAAGATTTTTGGGAAGGCAAATCCACCATAGGTTAGCAATGTATATACCACAACCCTGAAAAATCCTTAAACATGGGCTGAATTCTAGATGCTTTAGTTAGGGCAAATTAATCTAATCATATAGTAGATGCCTGAATTACTTGTCTCCAGTGACTGCACATACTTTGCCGTCTGGGCAAACTTCTCACCCCTCCACCGAACTCAGACACCATGAGTTGCCCTAGCTACACATATCTTTTAGTGGGGTGTGAAAAATATGTTGTGAGTGTGAGGATGTGGTAAGCCATATTTTGTAACTTTTTCAAGCAAGCAATCAAACAGAAAAAAAATCCTCCATGCATTGTTATTACTCCGAAACTGTTGAGAAAATCTGGATTTTTTTCTGTCTTTGGCTATTAAATTTGATTAATATGGCCAAGCAGAAGCAAATGCAGCAGTAAAGTGTTTAAAAAGTACTGTTCTCCTTCCTTCTGTTGTTTTCCAAATTACTTTCTTCTTTTCTGACTGTATTACTCATTAGATTGTATTTCAAAGACCACTAATCAGGCTAAGTGCCTGTGGCTTGCTGGGAGAGATGTGATTTAGGAAGTACACAGTGCTTCACAACCCCATTTTAGCAGTGAGATGAGGTGGGGTATTCCAGGTGTAAATACGCCCAAGACTCCTCAATGAAAAAATACATGCATTTCTTGAAATGCTGATTGCAGTGCTCTTGCACGAGGCTTTTTGGCAGGCAAGAAAGCAATCCTGGAACTGCTATTCATCTTTCACAGCTGTTACTTCTCAAATCAGACAGTATAATGATTAGAGATGGGATTGAAGAACATGCAATGGGGAGTACAAACCTACCTCTGCTCATCAACCCCCGTGATCTCTAACCCTGCTGAAGCTGACTGCTGCTGTACCATCATTCATTCGGTGCTGCCAGTTCCCTGTACCAGCAGGTGCCAGTTCACAATCAAAAGAAATCACAGCAAGTATAGATTGTCTGATCTCACTGGAAACATGGAGAGGTATCGGCTGTAAAGAAATGTGAATAAGGACAGTTTCTTTAGCTTTCTTCCTGCAAGATACATCATGATTCAAGATATTTTAGAGAAACACATGAAGAAAGAGGGATGACCTTCAGCCGGACACCACTCAGTCCTTTGCTTGCAGAAACAAATGCAACGAGGGGTTGACTGATGTTAGTTGTTTGCTTATCCAGACACTGTCAAGACCTGTTTGGACTGCTCTATCCTATTGAAGAAGCAATGTGCTCTACAGGGCAAAATAATATTAATCTTCAGCACTTCTAGAGTGCTTAACATTTTACCAGGCTTCACAAATATGCACTGAACTGCAGCCATAACATAGATATGTGAAGTAGTGAGCTGACAGCAAGGTAAGATAGCAAACACTGTCTTCCCCCTTCTACAGATTGATAACACAGCCTCTCTCAGAAACAACAGTGTCAAAACAAGTTTCCACAATCATAAATCTGAACAGGGGTCTGAATGTAGTGTAATGATGGGGTTTTTTTGGTAAAAGTCCCTTGGGAAAAACAGCAGAAACATCGCTTTCCATGGGTAAAATGACCTTGAAGAACAGAAGCCTGGTAAGTGCGGAGAATATGCCTCCCAAAGACCTTGCAGGAACAAATCAGCCACAAGGGAAACAGCACTGAAAGTCAGGGAGGATGGTAAGAGTAGACTTACACTGAAAGGTTTAGTCTTTCAAACATACATGGACATGGTGACCTCTGCACACTGGGGCTGGGGCTCTGCAAAGCTCCTCAGTGACTACGTCTGGCATCATCCAGCTCCGGGGGGCCATTGCCTGACAGTCCAGCTGCTTGGCTGCGGTCATCGTAGGACAGGGGCAGGGGTAGCCCTGAAGACCGTGATGGGGGGTAGAGAAATTGTACCTATGTGTGACAAAGACCGAATCATGTGATGAGGGTAAATACCCTTCTGGAGGGTGTTAACTGGGGCAAACAACATAAGATAGATCCTTCAGCCCTCTCTCAGTTGATTCACATCCACAGATGAAGCAGAGTGCTGGAGTTCACACAGGTAATATTTGTTAGTTAAGTGCATTGGAAAAATGTCTCGGTATTAAGCTACACAGTTAAATCTGTAAAGTTGAAAACTGGCAGTTGTCTCAGGTGAGATGTCTCTGATTTTATGACCTAATCCATTGTAGTAATGCTCACAAATAACCTGTCAGAATATGTAGAAGGAGACACAACTAGATTAAATCCCGTGGTTTATTACTGGTTACAAGAGCTATTTGATCATTGTCTTAAAATTAAATATTTATTAAAGGCTTCCTCTTTCCTTAATTTTAAGGGTCTACAATTTCTAAAGCTTTGCTGTAAGACCATTTGAATAAGGTATCTCCAGTAGCTCTGAGAAAGGCACTCTGGATGCAGAACAAGGTGTATATTAATATTACTAGAGTGCTGAGTTAAAATTGTTCTCTCCATTTCTATAACATTGAACTCTGCTGCAAGAACAGAGTAGCTTTTCGTTGCTAAGCATAAGAAAAGGCATGTTATTCAGTAAAACAGGCTGCCTATCCATCACACAAACCAGAAGAACAATTGCATTTTGCTAGGATCGAGGTTTAATCTGACTCCGCTAAGAATGTCTAACTAAGCCTTTTTTAACTTGTTTATTTGCACTGCAAATGGAATATTTTTGTGTCAACTCAATTAAGCCCCCTATAAGTAAATGCAGGATTCATCAAGTAGCCATCAGGATCTGGTAGACATTAAGTCCCATGTCAGGCTCCTCATGAAATTAATCCCTGGGTCCTTAGGAGTTTCCAGACAGGAGTTTGCTTCTGTTTTCTCTCATAGCAGGGCTGAACTGATATGAAGGAAAAAGCAACAGCTCTTTATCTAAATCACTGAGCTGCTGAACTGGTACGCAAGGGAATAGTCTTTGCTCAAATCAAACAATTAAATTGGTAGAATTTCCTCTTTGGATAAATCTGTTACCATACATATTTCTCTAAGGCACAAGACTGTACTCTAGAGGTAAGACTATCTAGTCTGTGGGTTTGCCTTCCCTGTTGAGGTATCCATATGTTGCTGCTGTAAAACCATGGGAAACCAGGTCATTTTTTAGTTCATTTTTTTCTTTGCTAGTTAGACCCTCTCATGTAAGGCAACTTGACTGGCTGGAGCATGCAATAGCTCCCTGGTTTTGTGAAGGAAATAGTGTTATCTGATAACATGAGCTAAATCATTGACATTTAATGATGTGCTTAAAAGCCTAATCCTTAAATTAAGTAATTATGGGGAAATTTCAGCTCATTAAAATAATAATAAATATTAGATTTGTCAGATGTCACTGCTGTGGAGGAAGGCTCGAAAATAAGCACCCAAACCCTCACAAACTATGAAATAAACTAAACTAATTCAGACTAGTTTGTACTTCTTAAAAAAATATAAAACATGAGACCCAAATTTCCATAATAAAAATGTATGCCCTGTTTTTATTTATATGTTCTTTCATTTTTAAAGAAATGTCTTGAAATCTTGGTGCCTGTGCCTAAAAATATTAAACACTGTTTTAATTGGAAACTGGTAAGAGTGTCACATACGCTAGTATTACTTCTGTTTATAAAGGGGTAAAGTGTTGCACTTTGGAAAAACAACTATCCACCAAATTGTTTAAATTTTCATTCTCTTTTTCATTCTTACACTTAAAAAAACAGTTTCATTTCTGGATTTATTTAGGCTTTGTTCTCAAAACATTCACGGGCACTTTAATCTCTGCCCAAATCCCTTTTTTATTCTGTGAAGGCCTTTTGCAATTTAAGACTCTTTCCACTTTTGAAAAACATTTATTCTTACTCTGCATGGATACTTCAATTCGGTGAACCCAGGAATGTCTTTCTATCTCTGTGTCTTTTTACAAGAAAGCCTGGATGAGAGAAGAGCGATGATAATAAGAGGCAGTAGGGTCACATCTGTGTTGAGAAAAGTTTTTTGCTCCTGCGCCCTTTTGTCAGTTTACCTGTTAGAGATTCTGTCTTCAGTTTCCACTCTTTTATCCACGTAGAGAAGTATGACTGAAGAAATTGCCTACCTCTTACCAGAATTTACTGCAAACCTTTTGTTCTGTGCTATGTTTTTCTCCATTCCTTACCTGACTTGACTCTGCAAATTTTAACATGTTTTCCCTTTGTTTCCTCCAGCCCTTTCCTGCAGCACTTTTCACACATTTAACATTACCCAGCAGGAGCTGTCATCACAGTTCAACGGGCCCATTATGAGACTTAATTTACTGTGGCCAAACTGGCTTCTCTGTGACTCACGTCATAGCCTTAGGAGCTCTCCTTTTCTGGTACCTAGGATACATGGGAAAGGAGGTGGAAATCTTTCACTCGGTGTTAAACTGCTGATTAGTAATGTAGCAGGTTATTTGTGTTTAACAAGTCTGAGATATGTATTGACAGTTGTCTTCCACAACTTGTACCTTGAGAAAAATGCCCCTCAGGGCTGCTTTGAGAACCACCTCTATTAGAAGAATGCTGAAGTTTAGAGCAGTTGTTAAATTGATTCTACTTGGGCATCGTACCACGGAGTTTTGTTTTCTTAGACCTGTGCCACCTCCAACAGTAGGTGACAAAAGAAGATCAGGGATCAAAAGCCTTATCACAAGACTAATAAAAAATGGCATATGGTTGTGTGGAGAGAACCTTTCACACTCTCCTAAAATCCTGTAAAACTTGAACATAAATAGCATGAAGTCAACATAGTTGACCTTTGAGACAGAAAGCTGCACTAGTGATGCTAATCTGTTCTAAGGATTTCCTGTTCTTTTCGCCCTTTCCCCTTTGTTCTTACCTAAAGACATTTATTCTAGGCAGATCTCAATTACCTTTAATGGGTGTCTTAGGTGATGCTAGTGGCAAACTTGTAAAAAGTACTTAGAGAATTTAAGAGAGGAGTCAGCTTTAATAATAAACCTTAGTGTATATGCAGATCAGTGAAATACCTGTTCTGGAAACCTGCTGTAGTTTGTAGTGGAAATTCAAGCAGAAATCCTGTTATCTCCTGCTCAGTTGTGCATGTGCTGTCCCTGCAGCAGGCCAATATATCTACTGAGCTCTTGGAAAGCAAAACATGGGACTTCTACCTGGATTTGCCATGCCTGAAAAAGGCAGACCGTGTCCAGGTAAATTTGTCCAAGCAGTTATCGGGACCAGCTTGAAGTAACATGGGAAAAAAGGCCTCTTCCACAGGATTTCTTCCTCTTAAGGAATGCAGATGCAGGCAGACTCTCATGGCATCCCTTTGGTCCTACCTCTTGCCTCTCTCCTCCAGCAATTCTTTCCAAGAGGGTTTCTTTTGCCACGCTCACTTCTCCAACTCAGAAGTGTCACCTGGGCAGAACATGAGGATTCCCTGCTTTTGTCCATGACTTCTGGCATGGCCAGCAGTGTCAAATCATGGAGATGTTCATCACGGAGGAAGTTTGCTTTTCAGCACACATTCGGAAAGTCTGATTCTTTGGGAGTGTGGGGAGTTGATTTCAGCGCATGGATTCCATAGATGATCTGTGTTTACTTACTATGCAGAATCAATGCATTGTGCAGTAGATTTGATACTTCCCAGATGTATTAAGTCCATTAAGTACATACTGCACTGAAGCCTGCAAAAACATTTCTGTCAAGAAAATCCATCTATCACAGCAGGCCCTGAAATGACCTTCCTAAGAGTCAGTGTCTAAAAATGAATTAAATTTTCACTACCTTTCTAAGAGGCTGCATGAAGCCAGAAGCCCAAACTCTGAACAGAACTCAAATTCAATCCCAAATGAGTCATCACTCTCCTTCTTCCACTGGTTATTTGTTTATAGCAAGTAACTGGTGGAGCCCTAAGTGTGGTATCTTCCCTGTCATACACAGCTCTTCCACACAGTGATCATGTTGCCACATCGGAAGAAAAGCCGGGGCAAGAGGTGGTTTATTTTATTTTATTTTTCAATTTTATTTTCTTTTTCAAGAACAGTTCTCCAGGATATAAAATAGTATTTCTTGCCTGTATAATCAGAAATGACACAGTTCACAAAAGTCAGCAACCATATTTTTGCCAGCAGGTTGCCAATTGTTTCTAATTTGCAAAGCATCCAAAAATGTTTCAACTGCTGGACCCATTTCAAAGTTTTATGCTCAATTCCTGTCACTTTTATAGATTTTAGAGGCAATGAAAATATCTGACAGGCTCAGGGCTGAATACGGACTTTGCCACATCCCAGTTTATTCATATTGTGCCCTTGTGAAGGGTGCCAAGGACTAGAATATCAAGAGCCGTCTAGTTTTATTCCCTTCAACTCTCAACAGTCGTGTCAAACCCCATAAACTGAGAGGCTTGCTCAGTTCATTCCCTCATTCTCATTTCGCAGAGACAAGGCTAAAGTACCCCTGACACTGGTACCTCTTCTGCTCTGTCTTCCAACGTGCTCGATGGAGGTAGCCAGCCTGGCCACGATGCCTGCAGGAGAGGAGCATCACGGGGATGCACTGGCACCAGGAGGGTACCACATTTGAGCTATCCCTGACAGAAGGCAGGGATATTTTCTACTGGGAATATTTTCTATCTGGGAATATTTCCTATTCCCAGACTAGCCCCACAGACCCTGTCCAGCACCCCAAGCCTTCTCACAGGTCAGAGGCAAAGCCACCCAAGAGAGCTGCCTCCACAGGGAGAGATTTGCCAGGCTTCATCACCAATAGTCAACACAGCAGGTAATGCTAACACCCCACCAGGACATGAGCAGCAGTCCTCCAGAGACCACACCATGTTCTCTCGGTCCCACCTGCCAAACGTGGGCAAAGAAAAAAGAGGCTTTATGCAGATACTGCCCTGTGTAGGTTCATGAGGTGGGCTGCAACGTCATCTTCAGCTAGTAAAACAAACCTGGTTAACCACAGTGAGGTCTCTGCAAAAACAAAAAGCAGACAAATGCCCTGGATTCTAGAGAGGCGGTTAAATTGCATGCCCTGTAAGCTCTTATTATTATAATCACTTCTGATATGCACTGTGAAACATTCACCTGGCTTTCATGCCTACGTCTGTCTGCTCTTTGAGGTTGAAGAACAAGTGACGTTTATTCTGGGCTAAAAGACAGCTTTGTTCCAGACCAGATGTCTCATTCACTGTACATATGTCAGCCCTGCAGGTGCTATCACAGACTCAAGAAACAGCAAGTTTTGAAGCAATTTTCAAATAACAATGCAATGTTAAGGTACAGCTTAAACAAAATAATAAAACTTTCTCTGCCTCAGTCATAGCAAGTTTTGAGTTTGTTTTTCTCCCCAGACAGTGATTTATATTGTACTGTCTCTTCCATCACTATAACTGGGAATAATTTTACTAACTTCAGAGGAAGGTTTCATATCTACGCTACTAAAAGGGAAATTTTAAACCAGCACATGAACATGCTGCGTATTTGAGGGACTTGGCTGGTTTAACACTTTAATTCTTCAGGGACTGGCTTTAGATTTTCCTGTCTCTGATGCAGTGAAAGCAAATCCAAGCTTTCAATGAGCAATTTATGAATTTCAGATTTTGGGAGACAAATTTTACTCTAGGGTTTCACACGAGCATTATATCACTTAGATGTAAACAGCAGAAAGTGTCCTTCCATATTCTATCCATTACATCACGTAACATGCCAACTGACTTCTCCCTTTCACCTATCACAAAAGAGCTGTAATATCTTCCTTCTTGCTTTTTAAAAACCTATTTTGTATGTTTGTTGAATTTTTTACAGTGACAGCTCACTGTCATTGCAAATAGGAGTTCTCTTCAAATGTAAATTGCAAGTGATCCATTTGGTTTCTTTACAAGTGGGTTAAATTTAGATTTTAAGATATGAAGACTAGATTGCCCCAGTGGCTCCTAGTCAAATATTTGTAGGTGAAACTTTGTTTCATCTTAAGCTGTATGACTGTCATGAATGGGTAAATGATTATACTCAAGATCTACAAAAATGCCTAAAGAAGAACTTACATAGAACCAGGTTTTTCAGCACCAGAGAGATATTCCAAAATACCTCCTTATCCTAGAAGTAATAGGAAAATTTCTGGTGTGACATTAATTTAAATGTTCATATATACGAAGTGCTGCATCTGTCTTGGAAGGAAAACGCTGCTCCCCATCCATGGGTGGCCAACCCGCCAGCCAAGCCTCCCGCTGACAGATGGGAGCTCTGCACACTGCACTGGTACCACATCTCGTATCCTTTGCTTGTGTGCACTTGGGGACATCTTGGGCCACTTTCTGCCACAGGTCCAGAGACAACCACAACAACACTACACAAGCCAACACAGGAGGTAGACCCATCAGTGAGCAGGGAGAAAGACATACGGGCTGCCACACTGCACTGTGAAAACCTTTGGCTATGGATCTGAGGCATGCTCTAAACCACAGTGCCTTTTTATAGCTGTGTTGCTGGCCCTGTGTTAGATGGAAATTAAAATCTCTTTTTAAAAAGTTCCATCTTCAGAAGAACCAGAACAGAACAAAAAGTCAAGAAGAAATCCCCAAATCCTGCCACACATCCCCAAAACTGTAAAAGGTCAGAAATTATTATTATCCTCCCTAAAGGGTCCTGGTAATAAATCCCAGTCACAAACAGCTTTTATGGCTTTTTATTTGTTTAGTAATCTGTTTCCAGAATATGTAAGTGGAAGAAACTGATAAAACACCTTTTTTTTTTTTTTTTTTTTTTTTTTAAGAAACCACAAATGCAAGTCACTTGTCTTCTTTCTTTAAGCCTTTAAGAGACCAATCTGCCTCTCATTTTGCTTCTGTGCATGCTTATGTTTTCATTTTTTGAGCTCTCTTCACTTTATCTTTGCTTACCAGTTTCAGGGAGCACATGGTGTTTGAAATATTAAGCCAAGAGAAACTCACTATGTGATGTCCAGCACACAAATTCACAAGCCAAACAATGTGTCAAGAGCTCAGTCTTAGGAAGAGGTTTTTTTTCTTTCATACAAAATGTTTAAACAGTATTTTACTTCACACATTAAAAATAGCAGAAATGTTGAAGTTTGAGTAGAAACATGCAATTTACAAGTAGTTCACTTGTCTGAAATATGTGTGTGGAGCTGGGGTGTGCTGACAACCAGCATGGAGCAGATTCTGCTGTTCTGTTTCTCTTCCATAGAAAACAAGGATGTGTTCAGCTAAGCGATTATATCCATAACTTTAAGTTTTGACCTAAACCACATGAAAGAGAGGCTGTATAGCACAGTGAAGGGTTGATGTACTTCTGCTGCCCTTTAACTGTGTTACAGGGGATGACAGGAATAAAGCTATTGGAGGAATTAAAGATGAAAATATGCCATGTTCAAAGCCCATAGATGGCTTGCATTCTGCTCGCAAGCCCATATCACATTTTTACAGGTATCCTCTCTTCTGCTAGTAAGATAAACATCAGTGTAGCTAAATTTTAATCCAGATCATCACCTTCATTTTGCTATGTAGTAGCCGTATGAGATTAAGGCATGTACTGAAGTCTGCTGAATTAACACACCTGCATGTGCCTCTTGCTGTGCACTCACTGGATTATCTAATTGAGTGTCTGTCTATTCTAGCTTTATGTTGAGATTTTTGTATGAAAATCCTGTCTTCGAAATCACTGGGAAATTTTCTGCAGACAGTCACAATTTCAGAAATTCATGGCTACTATCTAGAAAAATATCGCAAAAGATTTGAGCTATGTTTAAATACTGTAAAGGAAACTTTTTATTCTACATTTTGGATTAACATATTATATAGTTCAAGAAATAAAAACATACAGTTCCAGGGCTTCTAGCCATTCCCCATAATGCAAATAGTCTGCATGGTCTGTCAGTCAAGCTATTTCTCATCTCTAGGATTCCTTTTACAGTGTTACTTGTTCAAAAATTGATGAAAGATTACTTATAAAGGACAAGAGCCTTACAGTTTGGGGACAGAATGTTTTCTTGCTGTTTTCTTCCCAATTTAGGTACTTCATTTTCCTGTTCTTGCAGCTAAAAATACCAAGATGCAGGATGGATGGATAAGAATTCAACCTGATGCAGAAATGTGAGGGGTGTTTCATACAAAGCATAACACCCTATCATTTGATCCGGGATACTCATCTCTTCCAGAAAAAATAATTCATTCATATTTTAATTAATAACTTAAAATCAGCATTTTACATCCTAAATCAGTGCACATTAAGATGAACCCTATGTAAAATTATGCCAAATTCAAGCTGTAGGTTAGCAGGTGGCATGTATCCTTTAGACCTTTGTTGTCCTAAATTCTGGGTTCTTTTAGCCAGTGTGCAATGAGCCAAAACCAACACAAAGTAAAGATATTTGTTTAATCCATATCTGCGCAGAGATGGGTGCTAGGTGATAATTCCACAAAGCCAACACACTGCACACAGGCAAGTGACTTATACACCTCAAACTACACAAATACACATTTAATGTAATGACCATTAGTTTATTATCACTTTGTTCCTCATTGGTTAACAAGATGCCTCCTCTTGTTTTAAAGTTAGTGTCTTTTTATTATTCTGTGCAAACTCAAAGGGTGGAGGTCTTATCTGAGTAGGGGGCTTTTTCTCATCAAGAGGTGTGGTTTTCACATTATAATGAGATAAATTAATCTGAAAGACACAATTTAGGCAGTCTTTATGGTGTCTCTGAGCACATGACCAAGGGAGGTTGCCTTGTTCCTCAATTCAAGGTTTTGTCTGTTCTTTTATCTTCCTTGTTTTACAAGGCTCTAGTCTATTTGCCCCTCCCAAGGCCTTGTCCTATGAAATGTTTCTTTTCATTTTAATCTTTAATCTTTCATCACCTTAATATACATCTATAATCAGAGGGAGGTCAAGGTGATCTGTACAGGCTAGAATTTGCTAGAGCACAGCCTCAGGTATTATACGTCTTGTACACCAGCTATATGACTTGCCATGTGTAGTTAACTATAGGGTTAGTGCTTCAGAATTAGAGCTGTAGTCATATATCTTTCATAAACTCACAAAGCTATATACGTAAATGGCTAATAGGTACAATTGCCATGATACCAACAGGTGGTTCTCTTTCTGAACCTGGTATGATCCTGGTCTTCAAGGACTGGTAATTAACCAAACAAGCCTCCCAGATGAAAGGTGAAATCCTAGCTGTACTGCAGCAAATGCCAAAACTGACATCAGGGATAGCCAGGTTTTTATTTGGAAAATTGGGGTTATGTTCTTAAAAGAGAAAAAATTGAATATCTTTTGTTAAAAAAACCATTTGCACCACAAAAGTTATGTAACACGTACTATCCAGTAAATATTTTTGAGACAAAGGTAAAATTTGAAAACAAACCTTTGTTTGTGATGACTGTACAAGTAGAACAAGAATCAACAGAACACTGGGAATTCAAGATAGGGAAATGCTGGAAGAAAACCAAATATTCATGTACCCGACTATTCAGATACAGTCTGTGCCACTGAAAGCCAGCCTAGTTTTTTCATTAAATCAGTCAGATGGATAGAAGATATTGTCTCTCCCTGTGAATCTTGACATGCTCATAACCTTAGACCATCAAAGCTACTACTAAAGACTGATAATACAAATACATCAACCTATTACTCAAAGGTTGACTTGGGGAAGATGAAAGAGTAAAATCAAAGAAAGAAAATATAAAGCCTGCTACATAATACCTATAGGCTTCATCATGTGTGTGTATGTATATTCTACAGGAGCCAATTCTCGAGTTATTGAATTGTTTGGGACATTTTTGTTAAAAGTAAAATACAGATTGTCAAACTCAACATGTGTGTGAATACACAGCATGATGTTTGTAGATGAGCACTCTGAGTTACAGACTATAGACTATAAGTTTTTAACTAACTGTTAAAAAGCCTCCAAAAAAAAGTCATCAGCAATTTGTCAGAAACTATTTTTTCTTGTCACATGACACATACCTCATTACATCTATTGTTTAGTTTTGGTGGTAGACTTGTAAATAAAATCCATATGAAATGTGATATTTCCTCCTCGTTTTCTGCATTTGTATATTTATTTTGGATATTCTTATCAGTTGGATAAACAATTAAAATATAAAATGCTAATAATCTGTAAACTGCGTAATTCAGTTAACTTTATTGTCTCAAGAACAAATGAAAGGTAAGAATGAGCATCATTCATCAGCTAGTATAAACAATGCAAGAGTCCAATTCCTCTCCTTGTCAGCTTTGGAATAAAAACCAGATACCACCAAATGGAAATGGTGATCCTTTTTTCTCTTCCATTAAAGGTACAGCTTCTTATTACTTTGTGTCTCAGGTGAACTCAGTAAAGGGCACATATTTCTTTTCACTCAGTCCTTGGATAACTGTGAAAAAAACCTGTATACTTGACACTGGACCTCAGTTGTTCCAACTGCAAGGGAAAATATTTTGTGCCATCTAAGACCTGTGGTATTTCATATTATGGGGGAAAAAGCAATTTTAGAGGACAAAAGTGTGGGATGATTTTCTTTAGCAAGCTTCTACAGAAATTAACTCAGGGCCCACAGCTGAACGAGGCTGAACTTCAGTGCATTTTATCACAATTCAGATTGGGCTTTCCATGCCCCTGTAAGCAAACCAAAACTTTTCACTTAACTCCCACAGTTCAGATCCAGCATTGATAAAACTGTCGAGAGGCAGAAGAAAATATTCAGCAATGCGTAAGCAAACGAGAGGTCATGGTTTGCTCTGGGAGGCAGATGTAGTCTATTACTTTCACAGTAATGTTTTACTCAAGGGAGAAGCCTTATGTAGGCAAGTATGCAATCATACGTACTCTTTCCCATACCTCTTTCTGAAGGAACCAGATATTAAATACATTTTCTAAGCTGACAGAAAGTGGCCTCTTTTCAAACACAGTACTTTCATGAAAAATTGCTTTAAGTGGTTTTGGCAACATAGGAAAGGGAAACATTTGTGTTTTCCTCTTTTCCTTACTCACTCACTTTTATCCGAAGTCACTGTATTTTGACAAATCCAAGCATTAGTGGGACTTAATTTAGCTGGGAGAGAAAGCAAGTATTAGAGCACACCGATGAAAGCTGCTGCACAGGATTTACATAACTTGAAACCACATTTATCAGGTTTATATCTACAAGGTATCACTAACCCAGGAAAGTATTTTTTAAATATGTAGACCACCACTGTGAACATGTCAGCACTGCATGTGGAATGGCTGCCACTTTCTCCAGATAGACACCCCCATGCCCTATGCCTGAGTCTGCTGCTCTCCTGTGCAGTCCATGTCATCTGGACCAGAAATAGGCAAATCAGGGACAGAAATGAACTCAGGTTTCTTCACAAAGCACAGAAGCATTTTGAGGGGGCATTTAACATTTAACAGAATTCATTTTACACTGTTTAAGTAATTTCTGTGAGGACTGCTTTCATCAGTTATGTTAATCATATAGAGTTCTGAGATGTAAAAAACCCACCTTAATTTCTCCTTCATGGACAAGACACTTTGAGGTTTGTTTTATTTTGGTTTGCTTTTGTCTCCTTTGGATTTTTTTCAAAAGCTGCAACCTTGAAAAGGTATAAATGGTAAAGGCTTCTAAAATGGCACACCCACCCTGAGTTGCAAACATTAACTTGTTAGTAGACAGTCATTCTCAATGAAATAAAACGACATTAACATCTCATTCCAAACCTGGCATCAATACAATGCTGGTGTATTGAGTATAAGAGTGTAAGGGAAACTTAAAGGGGAAGCTTTAAAAGTATTTCAAATGCTGGAGACCTTTAATATGCCAATATTTCTAAAACTACGGTGCGGCATGGCACCCTTTTGTTTGGAAGTAGCACAAACAGTTAAAAGTGCTTATATGCCTGGAAGGGAAATAAGATGTACTATACTCTATACATCGACACAATTCCACCAGTGCTTGAATAGGATTTATTTCACCTGGTCTTGGTTATCTAATCAGTCATCTACCTTAGCCACTTGAGGTTCCTCTTCTAGTCACCAGAGAGAAAGTCTTGATGTAGTGGGAGGTGATAAACATTCATCCTTCACTTGCACTAGACAAGATGAGATCATTTTCTGGAGGCCCTTATTCTTCTTGCTGACTCTGGGGGATGTCTGCTTTCCCAGAGTGTATATTTCTCTCCACTGACAGTAAAGGGAGCTTAGTCAATGAACTGAGATGAGGACAGCTGTACCATGTGAAGTTTTATCTTTCCATGTGAGCCCTGTCCTTTATGCCTCACACCAGAGTGTGTGACTCACCAGCAACAGCTACCTGAGAATGATCTGGTGATATCTTTCCTCTAATGCATAAGCCATTTACTGAAAAGTGTTGGAGTACCATAGGAAGGTTGTCACTGGTATTTGCCCTAATGGTTCTTTTTGCTGTACTTTTCAGTGCTAATTCCCATATAACATTTCTGCTGCAATATCTATCTATGAAAACGAGTACAAGGAAAAAAGTTTCCTGCAGATTTCTCATTGGTACCACATCCAGCTTACAGCCATTTTAAGGCAGCTATCCTGCTCTTGCTAAAATTGCTCAAGGAGACAGTCTTCCTGTTAGCAAGAGACTGAAAAAATTCAGAGGTGATCAAACAGATTACAGTCAAATATTGGATTGTGCTTACGTGCTGAAACTTAAAATAATCAGTCTTATAATTATCTTCTGCTTTTCCAGATCCAAAATATATTATAAATACATCCTTTCCAGAGGGCTCTGACTAGGTTATATAAAACCGTTTCACACTCTGTATGCTCAAATTTGAGCAGGGAACATCTGTTCTTTTGTTTAGTAGTCATCAAACCTGGCTTTTTATCTTTAAGAGAAGGACAGATTGACTGTATCATAAAATAGAAATGCAGTATTATCATGATCACAAATTTCATTACTTCAATCTGTGCATATATTGTTGCATTTACCATTAAATTTCTCTGACAAAAAATTCATTACCATATAACCTACCGCAAAAATCAAGCCATCTCTGTAAAACAATCTGCACTATTATAGTTACATTGTGCAGCAGCTGGGAATGAAGGCAATTTAGATTGCTTAACAAATGGACAAATTTAATCAGTACAATAGCAGTGGAGCAATCCCTCAAAAGGAAAAAGAAAAAAAAAGGCAACAACAACAAAGCAGTTGTAATTCTTTATATGAAGAAGACATATTAAAGACAATCTGCTCAGGAGTTTTTCTTTCCTTTAAGTAGAGTCCTTTTGTAGTCTGTTCATTACAAGTAGGTATTGCCAGCTTATAATGCCCAGCTTTGTGAAGTGCTGCCCATCCCCAGTTTTCAGTGAAGTTGGGACAGAGCTCATGCAGCAGCGTGGCTTCAAGTTCTCATTAACTGCAAACACAGGCGCTCAGTCTGCTGAGAGGTAGAGCCAAAACGTATTTCATTCTCCAGTAACCAGAAAGAATGGAAGAATATATGCTGGGTTGTACATTCACAGTCAAGGGGATAAGCCGCAGCAGGACAAATTGGAAACATTTCAGTTCAAAGACAGGACATGGCAATGGCAACATGTGGAAATGTAGCTGAAATCCAGCTGGGCTGATGTATAAAGCAGTGGCATCACAAATCAGCACTGTTCAAATCGTACTGACAGAAGTGAGGTGATGAGAGGCAAAGGGGAGTGTAAATGTAACCATACTTTACTCTTTTACATAAAAGATCATATTTAAGGGCCAGTTCCCTAATTTGTACACAGTGTAAAGTCAAGCTGTAGGGTTTTGTCTTTTCAACCCTGTTCTTTGGCTGATGTTCTTAATTATTGAAGGGATTCATGAACAGGCTTTAGCTAAGTTTAGACTCCTTGAAAGCAGTTCATTAGCTGTGTTCATCCCTCACTGTGAATTCTCAAAGGATGAAAAAAATCACTCTGTTAAATTTCAAAGGCATTACAGATAATCCAGCCAGCCCAAGAGGCATTTTTCTTTCCAAAGAATAAAACAATGCCTTATTGCTTTTGCTGCTATGCAATTTATGGTAAAGCTGCAGACTGACTCTGATTGCAAGGATGGCTTTCAGAAGGCGTACACATTTGCCAGCCATTATTGCTTTACCTGGGATATACTGTACCTGCATTACAAAAAGCATGTCATATAGTTCTTTAAAAGGGTGCAGACCTTTTACAGAGCCTCAGGAAGAAAGGGTGTCATCTGGTTCCAGCATAAAACTGTACATAGCCTCAGCATTTATTACAAAAGAAATCTTTAAAATCTCAGACTATGAAAGCTCCCATGCAGCCCTGTAGAGTACCAAGGATAAGGGATCCTATAGATGCTCTTGCTTCTCAGACTCAGGAAAATGGGATCAGATGTTTGGCATCTCCAGCTTTGTCTGGTGCAGCACACTTTGCATCCGTACAGCTTCCTCCCTCATTTGCACTGATTTTTTAGGAACAGTCCCCGAGAAACACCGTCATCCAGGCTGTGCCTTGGGCATTCCTCGAGGGACAGGTAGTCGGTGCATGCCAAAACTCATACCAGGGATTATGCAAACAGCCAGTTTAGACAATTGTGTGCCAGTGCTGGAACCTGTGCCCTTTCCCTGTTTTATTTACTATTATGGCTTTAGCCTCTGTTTCTCACTGCCAGCCCAATGACTGCGGATGTTGTTCTTTCCTCTAAATGGAATGAACTCTTTAGCAGATGGAAGACAGAGATCGCAGCATACCACACCAGTGCTGTGACTAAATTAAACTCACATCAGATCATAAATCAATGCCAGGGTGGAGCGGGCACAATCTCCAAAAGCAGAAGGAGGCATCTGTGGCCTTGGCTGTAACACAGCCACCAAGGTGCAGAGCTGAGTCATCTCATTCCAAGTCCTCTCATCAGACAGGGGCAACCACGAATTTCTGGTGGTAATTTCAAAGTACCTTCTCCTTCAGATGTTTATTTTATGCAAACACTTAGGTAGAGTAGTGACAGTGAAGGACTCAATACAGTGAGACTATCTGGGGCTTGTAGCTGCTACAGCAATGATAACCCAGCAACTATTCTCCTACCACTGAATCATCACTATTTAAAATCAAACCTTTCAGAAGAAAACAAAACAACAAAACTTTCACTGAGACTAGAATCCCACCCCTCAAACAAGACACAAGCCCTTGTTTGATAAATAAGCAATCTATTAACTTTCAAATCACACCATGGCTTGGCTTGGTATTTCTTGAGCACATAAAACCATGCCAGAACAAATTAAAACAACTCACTAATTAAGGTTTAGTTATTTCAGACCACAATTACTTAAATAGGGGGATCACACTTCTCCTCTCCTCATAGTAGCTTGTCATAGCAATTAGTTTAGAGCTGCAAGAAGATTACATGCCACACAGCAAAGATTCAATAGGTTTTATTTTCCTGGCTGCAAAGGCAGCCACAGTCCCCAGCATGCACCAGCCTATGCCCATATGATCTTGTCCCATTCACTGAGAAATAAGATGTTTAGAGATCTTCAGAGCTCTGTGGGAAGCTGGCTGAATATCTGTGAATGCTGTGGATTGTCTCACTGGCTGTTCAACCCAACGCCGAGCCTGTGGGCAGCAACTGTGCCAAATTTACAAGCAGAGCTTACATATTCATCTCTGGGCAAGTGGCCTCGTGGCAAGGCCAGCAGCCTGTGGCACAAAGGACAACAGATTTTGCTTGCCACAGAGCCGAGCTGGCACCAGCCTGCAAGTTCTGATAGCAATAGCTTGAAAGAACTACTTTTGAAAAGCAAATGATCCCAGCTCCCTCAAGCATATTATCTTTGAGTTGGAAGATACATGCTCTGTCATTTAAAGGTTGCCAGTGACTGGCTCAGCACAAGCTAAGCGTTGTCTGACCCCTGCTCTCAGCCATATCCTCTTAACAACATTGACTTGCCCAATCCAGCTCCCCACACTTCTTCAGGGCTGCAGGGTGGCCACGTGAGTTTACCAAATCTAGAATTCATCTTCTTATCTGAAAATTACCCACTGTGTCAGCTGAGGCCCTCAGTTTCTGTCTATCCACCTGCATGCACTGGTACCACTGTGTCAGCCCCATCCTGTGCCGGAGGCATTTCCGTAAGGTCATTCTGTCCATTTGGCTAGAGAAGTATTGTTGTCATATCTTTTCTGGCACAAGACAAGCATTTGGAGCATGCTCTAATAACCAAGCAGCAATCAGTCTTTAGAAAATCCCACTGCTAACATTTCTGTATGCCTAATTTAAGTTGCTACATCCATATATAGCCAGTAAAATGAAATGGCCTGATTTTCAGAGGTGCTCAGCTCCTGCACATAAGTGCCTTTGCAAGACAGATGATTTACAAGGCTGTGCTGTTAAGCTTGTTAGCTGCTGGCTCTAAAGTTTAGAAGGCTAATCTAAACTGACAGGAGTTTTGCAGAGGGACCATCTTAGAAGAGAAATATTTTATATGAACACACACTGAATCTATATATAGAGAGAGATTGTTACCTGTCCTGGACTATCACCCAGGGTTTGCAGTCCTATAGGTTGTTTCCACCAGAGAGAGAAATTGATAAAGAAATCAGGTATTTCTTATATGTGGTCCCATTTACTCACAACAGCAATGACAAAAATGCAAGCACTCATGTTCCCTTCATAATATTCATTTAGCAGGAAAACTAGTAGACCTGCAGTATTCCTTCCAGTAGCCCATCCAGTAAAACGTGACCTCCCTACAACTTGAGAGGAAACTGCTCTTTCCCCTCCATCAAGACTATAGCAGCTTTGGAGCCCCATATGTGGAATCAAACAGTGCAATAAAATGTCTTTCTCCTTGGCACCAAGCCCCTTTTCTGCCTGCCTGAAAGCCCCAAGTCTTTCTTTTTATTAGCATCATGCAACACACTTTTTCGGGGGTCTTTTTTCTTGCTGATTGTCCTGCTTCTTTCGCACACAGTCAAATATGCCTCAGCACATACCTTTTTTTCTGGAGGCCGTTTCCACTATTATCTCCCCTCAAAGTATAGTTACTTGTTATTTGAAAGGAGCAGTGGCTGTTCTGTCCCTGCTCATCTGTCCACAGAAATCATAAGAAAGGATCTCACAGGCTTTGCTGTGCTCTGGGTGAAGACCTCTAACCAGATTCTTCCTTTGTGAGAGATGTCCTCCCTCCCACAGATTTCACAGACAAAATTCTTCATATTCACTGGCAGCTGCAAAACTGATTCAGGACCCCATAGTCGGTGAAAAAAATAATTGTGATGAAGTAAGAAATGGAAAACCCCCCAATCATTCAAAAATCCCAATTTGGGGATTTCCCAGAGGGAAAGGTAGAAGAAATTATGGCTTGAGTAGGGCATTTATTTGGTTTTTAATGACTAGGTGCAGAGACTGATGTTCACTTTGTGATAAGGAAAGTTCAGCAAAATAGCAAACTGATGAGTAACTATTCAATACTGTGCTTGCATGCTCTTCAAAATTTTAATTATTCCAGTGAGTAGAGAGAATATAATTTATTCTCCCTGTGAGACAGAAAATGAGCAAAAGACAGACAGCAAGTTCTGTTCTTTTAATTCATTAATCTAGTAATCTATATTCCATATTTTTGCAAATCAAATTTATCCTACATAGTAAATGTAGCCTGGCAAGACGTCACTTGGGTATATGTGATTTTACTCATCTCTTTTCAGAGGTCCTTGACCATTCCACTTTTTTGCAAACATCAAAGCAGAGATCACAGTGTCTGACTTTTTTCTTTTGCTAGGCTGGAATGGAAATATACCATGATATTGGGATTTGACAGATTTTAAGATCCTGAAGTCACTGGAAATCTGGAAGCTTACAAAGAATCTGTATTGCAGATCTTTCACAAACCTCAGTTTTGGGTGTCTAATAATTGCATATATTCAATACACATCTTTTATTAATTTGGTCTTTTTTATGTTTTTTCAACTCCTTCAAGCCCCCTCTACAAACTATGTTAACAGTCACTTTTACTTATGTTACCAGACTTGCTACACTTCTAAATTTTCTAATAATGCGAAAGTAAAAGTATGTGCATCCAGTAACAGTTCTTCCTTTCTATCTGATCATCCTGTTTGTGCTACGCTTCTGGAAAAAAATATAGCATTGAGGAAAAAGGGCGGTTTCCTGCAATGCTGGTTATAGGAAACTCTGCAGTAATTTCTTATGAACCCAAAAGTATTTTAATTTCTTGTGAGACCCCACCTGCAGTACTGTGTTCAGCTCTGGGGCCTCCAACATAAGAAGGGCATGGACATGCTCAAGCAGGTCCAGAAGAGGGCCACAAAGATGGTCAGGGCCCTGGCGCACTTTCCCTATGAGGACAGACTGAGCGAGTTGGGGTTGTTCAGCCTGGAGAAGAGAAGGCTCTGGGGAGTCCTTATAGCGGCCTTCCAGTACTTAAAGGGGCTACAGGAAAGATGGGGAGGGAGTATATCAGTGGGTGTAGTGATAGGACAGTGGCTTTAAACTGAAAGAGGGCAGATTTAGACATAAGGAAGAAATTCTTCACTGTGAGGGTGGTGAGGCACTGGCACAGGTTGCCCAGAGAAGCTGTGGCTGCCCCCTCCCTGGCAGTGTTCCAGGCCAGGTTGGACGGGGCTTTGAGCAACCTGGTCTAAGAGGAAGGTGTCCCTGCCCATGGCAGGGGGTTGGAACTAGGTGATCTTTAAGGTCCCTTCCAACCCAAACCATTCTATGATTATGTATCTGCACACATTTATTAGCATCAGAGGCATTACATTTGCCTATATTCAGTGCTGTTAATCTGTTCATTCAGAAGCATGAGCTGGCAAAAAAAGCATCCCATCAGCTCAAAGAATGACAGTGAGCATGTCAGGGTTAGGCTAGTAAGTCTGACCCATAGCTCATACTGTAGAGATTCTGTGACTACTAAAGTTGCAATAACTTAAACCATCTTAAACACAGCTTAAAGTCATGACAAATTCCCATTCACAGTCCAAACAACATTGAACCTTATAAGGCCATATCTAAACATTTTTTTTTGCAATTGAAGACTACTTGTCAGGATATGCATTGAAAGCACTACATAATTTCACACATGGTCATCTAGGGAAGATCTTCATGTAGCTAGATAGTTAATACAATTATAGTTAATTACAAATAACCAGTTATTTTTTCTGTGTTCTTTAACCTTACTAGTTTACCCATGTTTAGTTTAGCAGCAAACATATAGACTTAAGAATTATAAACTTATTTCGTTAGCCAAAATCACTTCTCACTCAAGTAAGAAACTTCAGACAGCACATACATACAGTCAGAGGAACTTGTTCACAAAGTCAAAAACTGCAATCTGCCTGAGATCTAACATTTGTCTAGCGATTCAAGCTTATTTACAGTTTATTATGTCTTCCTTACACTTCAACTATTAGGTTCATAGGACCACAGCATATGCAAAATGAGTCTTAAAGCAGCATGAGATTCCAGGCCCGGTATTTTGCACATATCAAACAGATCTTTCTTGCAACTTCTTTAGGCAGCTTTCATTTTGTAAAAACAAAATTATTTTTTGAAAGCCCCCAAATTATTGCAAAGTTATTAAAACAGATGGATTCAATTGGCTTCCATGTTGAGAGAGTCTAGGAAATGTCTAGTCTTGTCTACCTGGATTTTTGAAAAGCCTTTGACACAGTTCCCCATAGAATTCTCATAGAAAAACTGGCTGCCCATGGCCTGGATGAGCGAATGGTCTGCTGGGTCAAGCACTGGCTGGATGGACAGTCCCAGAGTGGTGGTCAATGGAGCTAAATCCAGCTGGCGGCCAGTCACAAGTGGTGTTCCTCAGGGCTCGGTGTTGGGACCATTTCTGTTCAACATCTTTATTGATGACCTTGATAAGGACATAAAGTGTATCACCAGTAAGTCCGCAGATGACACCAAGCAGGAATGTTGATCTGCATGAGGATAGGGAGGCTCTACAGAGAGACTTGGATAGATTGGATCGGTGGGACAACGTTAACGGGATGAGCTTCAACAAGGCCAAGTGCCAGGTCCTGCACTTGGGCCACAACAACCCCCTGCATGGCTACAGGCTTGGGGAGGTGTGGCTGGAGAGCTGTCTGGAAGAGAAGGATCTGGGGGTTCCAACTGACAAGCAGCTGAACATGAGCCAGCAGTGTGCCCAGGTGGCCAAGAAAGACAACGGCATCCTGGCTTGTGTCAGCAATAGTGTGACCAGCAGAAGTAGGGAGGTGACAGTCCCACTGTGCTCTGCACTGGTGAGGCCACACCTGGAGTATTGTGTCCAGTTTTGGGCATCTCAATACGAGAGAGATATCGAGGTGCTGGAGCAAGTGCAGAGGAGGGCAACGAAGCTGATGAAGGGCCTGGAGAACAGATCCTATGAGGAGCGTTTGAAGGAGCTGGAACTGCTTAGTTTGAGGGAGAGAAGGCTGAGGGGAGACCTCATCACTCTCTACAGCTACCTGAAAGGACATTGCAAAGAGGTTGGTGCTGGTCTCTTCTCACAGGTGATTGGTGATAGAACAAGAGGGAATGGATTGAAACTACAACAGGGGAGGTGCAGACTGGATATTAGGAAAAAAATTTTCACAGGAGTGGTCAGACAGTGGAATAGGCTGCCCAGGGAGGTGGTGGAGTCACCATCCCTGGATGTGTTTAAGGGTCATTTAGATGAGGTGCTGGGGGATATGGTGTAGGGAGTAACTTTGTAGAGTAGGGCTGATGGTTGGACTCGATGATCCCAAGGGTCTTTTCCAACCTGAATGATTCTGTGATTCTGTGAAATTGTGATTTCTGAGCCTATTTTCAGAACCAGGCAAGGACAAGAATTATATATTTCAGCCAGGGTTTAATTCCTGTGTTCTTCTCATTTCTAGAGCCCTCCATACATGAACTGAATTTGGATTCTTGTCATCATGCAGGATGTGAGTAGTTACATGCTTAGCACATCTAACATACTGTGAAAATTGTTTGCAAGTTATATGATCAAGATGAAGTAATACAATAAGTAAAAGAAACAATATGCAAAATTCAAGATCCATGCATTGACCTGTAGCTAAAAGTATCTTCTGGCATAACAACTTTGTACTAGGAAATCTATTGATCTTCCTGTTTGATCCTATCAGTCTTTCCTACATGAAACTTCTGGATTACTTATACCTATCATCAGATATATGCACAAGTATTAATGTTATGTGTATGTTTTAGCTCCTGGTCCGCATTCAGCTTCTTGCTCTATGTCCTAATCATATTTATGTAAGGTAAAAATCTCATATGGACTGAAATTTCTGCAGATGGTACAGTTGATGGGCCAAGGTAACAATTGGATGTAAGTATATAAAGAAGAACTCATATCATAGTATACCCTAGTTATTCTGCTTTAAATAATTCATCAGCAGTCAGCCATGGTAGGGATTTCTTGCCCATTAAAAAGATATGATGATTACTCTATGCCATGTTGAGGCTCCATAGTAGTAGCATCTCTCTACGGATAGAATTGGATAAAAAACCCTAGGCTAGATTAGATTTGAAAGATTAAACAATGACAGAAAGAAAGAGAGAAAAGATTAAACAATGAAAAAAGGAGACCATAGTAACTAGAGGAGGGCATGTACCTGAGGTGATGGTCAAAATAGTCTCTGTTGATATGTTCTTCCAAATAATGATTTGAAATAGCCAGAACATTTCTAAACATAAGAAGATCGACCTTTTAAAGATTCTCCTATCTTTCCTACAATCTTGTCTTTTTCCCCCTCTTTTCATTGTCATTCTTTTCTCCTTCTTTCCCCATCATATTCAGCTTGAAGTGTAGGCCCCATTTCAACTTCTGCTCATCAAATATAGAAAATGTGCCAATATGCATTTTATTAGTCCTAAATTGTATGCACATAGCTGTCTGATTTAAGAGTGTGAATTCCTCATGAAAATAACTACGCCAGTATAAATCTACATAAGGAAGAATTAGCATTAGTGATGTTGACATAAGCAGTTTTAAATAAGCATTCCAGTCTTTACATGGACAAAATTACTGTAAGGAAACAAAACTAATGTGGGGAAAACTACTGATTTCAATGGTCTTCTCTTTACTTGAATAAACTGCTCAGTTCAGCAATGTGTGTGCAAAATGGACCTGCTTCCTCTTGCCTAAAAAAAGAACACTGACTGTGAGTCACAGTCATCATATTCATGAGCTGCCCTAATTTTTAAGATGTCACTGGACTGTCCTCACAAATAATGCATTTTTTCAAAGAAAATCCACCAGTGCTCGTTTGCAAAACACAACAGGACAAACATCTGATTATGTTTTCCTGATATACTCTTATCACTTCCAATTCTAGAGTTGCGTCCTGCACAACAGCTACATATTCCCGTGTACCTAGCTGAAGCCAGCGCAGTTCACTTAGAAACTATGTGATTGAAGTGAGTAAAAATAGTTACTTTGGAAAAGAAGAAAACCTACCACATTTATCCGGACTTCATATGCTACAAGAAATATTAGAAGTGGTAGCTTTTGATAACAAAAATTTCCTGGTATCCAGTACCATGAAAAATGTCCTGTATTTGGAATAAACCAAAATGGAGGTACTGGGAAATTCCATGCCACTGAAGAAAATATCTCTAGTATATCTCAGGGTATTTCTGTTGAATTCGGGTACAAGAAATAGATTTCACGAATCACGGAAACACTAACATTACACAGAAGCAGAGACAAGCATACACCAAGTTTCAGAATGTAAAGCATTTTTTATATGTACCATGGACATTTAACTTACAGGGTTTCCATCCTGTTTAGATTGGGTATCTGGTGTTTGCTCTGTCAGAGATCATTCTAACAGGGATGTAAAAGCTTCCTGCCATTCGTTCACATAATGTTTGTGCTTCTCATTTGCAAACCCTGGGATCATTACTTATAGATAAGGTAACTCTGGATTATCACACAAGAATGAGAGAGTATTTCATCTGTTCATAATTTATTCTAGTCCTGCTGCTAGTTTTGGAAGCTCAACCATTAGACACAGTCAGACAATAAAAGCTCACAGCTTGGTGCCTATCTGTAGAGTTTTGCTCTGCTTTTGCAATCTAGGCAGCAATATTCTTTAGTTAAGTACAGGCAAAATTCTGTGTACCATGCAAACATGGGTTTAGGTCAGCTATGTGCATTATCTGCTGTTGAAATAAATATAAACTATATATAACCAATGACAGAATCTGGCATTTTATCTCCAAATAGTTTATGCTCACTTGGCGTCAGAACCATGTTTGGATATGAGATAATAAGCAAAACAAAATCCACTTTTAAAAAATTAATTAATTAATTTCTTATAACCCTTACATATTTTAGCATTTTATGATTGTAATCATAGTTACACTCACAGGTCCAAATGAAAGTTAACTATATTAACAGACATTAACAGACAGTAGAAGCTGACATAAATTGTCAGTTTCTGTACCTGCACAGAGGTTAACACTGCACTATTGTCCTGTTGATCAGTCTGCTTTTCCAGTTCCTTTTCTAGCAAAGAATTTATAGGGAAATTTTTACAGGCAGTTCGGTCAACTCTACTAAAATCAGGTAATTCTCATTTTTCATCTCTAGAAAACAACATCCCATGGTTTTGGTCCTGGTCCCTGGACAGTTTTTCGAGGGAGGGTGTGTATGTAGTGTGTCAGCAGCCTTCCCAATTCCCTTGCTGACAATGGTGATATAACCTCCTTGTTTCCCCTTTTGCAAAAGTTAAATGACTTCTGGTACTACCCAGCCTGACAGGTACAAGAAAACACTGGAATGCCTGATTCATCCCAGTGAACGGAGAGATGGTAGTGCACAACTGGATTACAAGCACTGGGAACGTAAGACCTTGCACTTGGATGCTACTCATTATATGTAAAAAGATACAGAACCCTTTTGACACTAAATGCAGAAATGCAACTTCTCTTGACTTTTTACACATAAAGTGCTTTAGAAATGCAGAATGCACAGGCAGACTTGCAAAATGCATTAAACTTTCTCATACAATGTTTCCCAGGGGGACATAGCTATCATTTTTGTTGGACTTCTACTGAGCAAAGCTAACCCCACTGTGATGAATTTAAATGGCAGTGAGAAACGTTCAAGTTAGACATTAGGGCAAATTTTTTAAGGACAAGGATAGTGAAGCACTGGATGGATTGCCCAAGGACACTGTTGAATATCCATCCCTGGACATCTCTGAAGAAGAGAAAAACTACAATTACAGATGATCCCGTCTTCGGGAAGTGAGTTGAACTAGGTGAACACTTGAGGTCACCTCCAGGTTTATTTTTGTATGATACTCTGTTCCATAGTTTCCTATGAGGAATATCAGCAGAACAAGTCCCTTCAGCCTGGTAGAAGAGTGTCCATTGCATCTGATAATATGCTGTGGACAGCAGCATGAAATCCACTACAGCAGTGTTTGAGATCACCCACAGGCACGTCAAGCAGCCACGCAGGAGTTAGAAGCCATGACAGCCAAGGTGAATGGCCTCTACCAGTGAATCTTCACCCTGATAGGCATGAGGCACAAGCCACAAGTCATAAAATTACAGTTAAAAGCAGAATAATTATGTGAGACTCTCCCCTTTCTCAGTATCAAAGGGGGGAAAAGGATTACCTGTAGATTTTGTAAAAAAGACACTGACATATTGTTAGAAAACACACTCTCATTCTGCACTTTCTGCACAGCTAGAGTGCAAGACAGCTCTAGACTTTGGCTTTTTCATCAGTTTCTTGCAGGTTTCAATCCAACATGGATTATACAATTGAAGAGGAACAGCAGGGTGGGAGACATCTATTAGGACTGAAGAGCAGCAGTGACATTTTTCAGAGGAAGCATGAGAAATGCTTCATAGGATGCCAGTAATGAGCAAGAAGTCTGCACCATCCTGCAAGCTCTTCAAAACAGTGTCCAGAAAGTGCTTATTGCATAACTTTTCTATTACAATTAAATATAATCATGACAACGGCAAGGGAGTCTTTAATTTTAGCACCATTAGATAAAATGCAGGTGACAAGTGGTCACTGTCATGTTGAGAATATTTAGTCTTCTTTATGAATTGAAACACTGTGCATAATTCCTACTGATTTATATCCTGAACAGATAGATTTCCTTATCACCCTGACAAGTTGTCTCAGCAAGGAGGCCAAGATTTGAAAGAACCCTGAAGAATTAAATAGTAGGATAAATGAGTATCACTGGGGGGTTTTGCAATTTCTATTCAAAGTATAATATAATTTAAAAAATCATGCTGGAGTGTGTTTTATATGGGGTGAAAAAGAGAAGAAAGGAAATATTGCTTGGTCACCTCACTGCTGCAAAAGAGAGACAGATAAGAAATATTAGCAAATTTACATTGCCAAGACAAACACTTTAACAAACCCTATGATGCAAGTCCAAAGATTTATTATTCAAAGCAAAGATGTTCTATATGAATATGGTATCTAATGTCTAGATGTTAAATGTACTCTGGTTTGAATACAATGTTTGACCCAGATGATAGCAGGCACAGATAAGAATTTTCTGTTTGTTTTCCAAGGCAGGATTTCTGACCTGTCCAATGACTGATCCCAAGAAAAAGGACTGGATAGTCAAAAGAGAATTAGAGTTACATTTCATGAAAACTGAAGGAATTTCTCAAAACTAGCAGACTGCATCTTCAATGACCACAACAGCCATACAGCTCTGCCATAAAGACTCTCGTTAATCCATGAATAACCATAGAATGTTACTACTTGCTCTGATGTCTTTGCTATTTGTACCAGTAATTAAACTTTAAAAGCACATTTTAATAAAATGGCAGAAAACAAACATCTTTCAGTGCCCTATATTCACTTTGTGAGGCCTGTAACCTTCCTGTCATCAAGGTCAGCAGCCTCATTAGCCTCGCAGCGGCTGAGCTGCAGTGAACCAGCCAAGTTCACAAAGCCCCCTACAAATGCAGCTGGGTACAGTACTTCAACACTTTAAAAAAGGAACAAAAAGAGGTTGATCAATAATTACTACTTCCACAGTGAGATAGCCATGAATTACTTTAAACAGACTAGAGTACACTCAACCTGAACATTTTTTTTTTTCTGCTGCATTCCTTTTGAAGCATCTAGAGGTTGTGCTGTTGAACAGAGTGGGTTTCTCTATTTTAGATTGAAAAAATAGCAAGAAAAAAAAAAAAAAGCTAAAGAAGCATAGGACCAACTGTCTAAATTGTTCAGTTGGCCAAATAAGAAATAAAGCTGTGTACTTTTGCTTTTAGGATTACAATATTGTGCATGAACACATGTGTGTGTACATTTGTGACTGTGATATTGATATATTCAGCTACATATGGAAATGAAAATAAATATATTACCTTCATTAGAAATTAAGTAAACCCAAATAAGTGAGAATAATCTGGAGTCAGCTCATGTCACAGAAGTAGAGTTGCAAATAAAAAAATAATTTAAAATATAGAAGGAAATAGATGTAGAAATCCTGAAGGAGTAAATTCTATTTTACATCTTTGGCACTTTTTCTGCTCTAATTTTGTTCTTGTAATCTATATGGATGCAAACTTCATCAATGTACATCTATGCATTCTTACTGGAATACTCTAATTTTTTTCAGGCAGAGTTTACATCTCAGTTTTCTGCTATATTTTTCAAAAAGTTCAATATTTATAATCATAAACATTCCAACCTTGCTCTCCAAAAAACTGTCCACATTGGATCAAATTTTCATGACCTTCCAGATAATATCCAAGCAGTTTAGAGTCAGCTTTAATGTCCTCTTTCTGTGCTTTCTCCTTTTTCTCCCCCTTAGTTAAGTCTGACTCAAAGCTTTCCCTCTCTCTGGCTTGGGGCTGAGCCTCTACTCCAAGTCTATGGCAGAGTGAGTCAGGGGAGGCAAAGCCTTTCTCTGCAAAAACTCTGCACTTGCTGTTCTGCCGACTCAGCAGAGATTTCTGCATGACTAGGCTGCAAGTTCAAAAATTCAATATTTTGCAACAGAATATATCACTTCACAGAAACATTTTAATAAGAGTTTTAGAAATAGGCTAATAAACCAAGGTTCTAATGAAGAGAGACAAGAGGACAAAGCTGTAATATATAGAAGTTATCTTTAAATTTACTATTTCATCATATGTTCAGCCATTCATTATTCTGCTGCAGTAACATATTGAACCTTTCCTGTTATTAATTCGTGTACTTTATCAATGACAGTGGTTATTTGTTATCATTATACATGTGCATACAAATGAATAGAGAGGCAGGAATTTTATCTTTTTTTCAATTTGACTTCTTAAGGCTTGTAGAGCTCTCAGTTTTCCAAAGACTGAGCTTTCAGTACTTTCAGCAGTAAGCTTTCCTATCAGAAACGGCTCAGAAAATGAGGGACTACGTTATCTTCTAATGTCGGACCAACTTCTGTGGGCAAAAGAGGTTAGTCTAGGGCACAGGAAAGAATTATTGTGTAGAACTCACAGAGAAGGAGAATGCAGGTGCTCTAGCTCAGACTGCTAAATTCATTTTCTTCATCAAGAGGAAAAGGAATGATGTCCTAGAAAACAAGGAACAATTGTACTGGAGATATCTGAGTGTGCTTCACTAGAAGCTACCTGCATTCTGTCCAGCCATATTTGCATGTCAGCCAGGAAGAAATTTAATACCATGCGTGATTTCAAAAGATCATTTGATTAACTTGATATTGGATAAATTTGTCACATTTTAATTCCTCTGAAAGGAAACACAATTATGTCCCTGAAACACAGAAATGGGAGTATAGACATCAGGAATTCTGAGCCCCAGAGGTTTTGCAAAAAGGACAACCATGCATATCACAGAGTAACAGCAGTTGTTCATAAGGTATCAGATTCACATGAGCTTCTTTTGCTTCTTTCCATCCTCCACACTCAGCATATTAGCTCACAGGATGCATGGCACAGAATCCTGATAAAATCACATTGATTCGTTATGTATTAAGGTTTGCCAAACAGTAACCCACAAACTTGGGATAGAATTAATTTTTTCTGCCAAAGCACTTAACCTAAATTCTGCAAAAAGTTAATGAGGAAAATGTTGATTTGAAGGCTGCCCAGAAAAAGGATACATGTAAATATTCCATTAATCTAAGAGATAACAATATGACAAAGTTATTCCAATAAAAAACCTGCCAACTGAGCATCAATTTTTCCCAGTGTGGTGTCATGGAATCAGTAGAAAAAAAAAGTCCTCCCAGCCCAGCATGGAACATCAGGTAAGAAAATACAAAATCTTTAATTACAAAATTCCTCCTTCAGCATTTTCCTGAAATTATTAAGGGATTTCTGTGAACTGCAGTTGTTTTCTTTGGCATGCAAGCTGAATCTGGAGGTTTTACACTCCCTGATAGAAGTGGCTGTTGAAAACAGGGCAGAAATAATGACTAAATCACACGAGTTATGGCAGGCCTTTTATTAATTCACTGAAAATTGAAAGGAGGAGGCAGGGAATATTGTAGGAGTAATGTGTTTCATACGTTTTGGAGTACAAGAAATAATAGAAATACAGTGGGAAACTGCATGAAAGATCACATCAGAACTGCGAAAGCCACGTAGGGTCCTCTTTGGGGACACAAAAGAGAAAGATTAGCTGGAAAGAAATAAAACTGCAACATTTGTGTCCAATGTCCCAGTGTCCAAGAGCACAATCCAGAATACACGCTTTTTAGTATTGCCTGGTTGCTAATAGCAGCAAGACTGAGAGGTGCACACAGCTGCCCTGAGATATATACACCAAGAGAGCAGCAGTCAATGGTACGTGCACAGGAGCAGAAGCTGGGAACCAAATGCAGCTCTGCTCCTAAAGGGTCTCTCTATGTGCCCAGACCACAGCACTTCAGATTCTTGCTTTATCTTTGCTGATCTGATTGTGCTCCTGCCTGTGTACTACATTCACCACACAGATGGAGGCTACTCTTGCTTGATCTCTCCCACCTGGCTCCACTTCCCAGCATCAGTTCTTCTGAATACTCCTGGGCTGGAAGTCAGGGTGCTGTCTTGGGAAGAAGAAGCACAGCTCAAAAATGCCTCAGAAGCACATTTCTCAGTGCCCAAGTACAGTGTAAAACTCATCACCACTCTCAGCAGCTGCTTTTCAACAAGAGGGAGCTTCAACCCTGTAGGCATGTACCTTTTCTGAGAGGCCTTCAGCATCTATCTCTTGGCGCAGCAGCAGCTGCACATTCATCCAGCACCCGGGTTCTCCATAAAGCAGAACAGTGTCACCACTGGTCCCATGCTTTCTGCTGGTTTTATGCTGGCCACTGAAGCTGCCCAGAGGTGCTTCCCAAAGGACCTCCTCTATCTACACCTCTCTACACAGGCAGGCAAAGGCATTGAACACACAGGGTCTTGATGAAGGCTTGGATTGTACTTGTTCCATGCTGTTACAGATCATATTGGGTGCTCATCAGTAAGGAATGAGGATGTTTTCCACAATGTACAGCAACACATGTGGGGTAAAGAGTGTAGAAATGGTGTGGGGATGTGATCTTCTATGTTTTGGACTCAAGTACTGCCTTGTAAATTCTTTTGAGAAGCCAGACATCAGATTAATGTAAAACACTGATCATAGTAATATGATTATTAAATAATATATAACTATTTGGTGAAGTATTAAACAATTATATTTAACTCATAATTTTTTAAAATATGCATCAAGTCAAGAGCTAAGCAAAAGTAAGACATCCATTCTGGAATAAATTTTTCAGCTCCAGGTACTGAATTCACTTGTCCCTTCTGAAAGTCAAGGATGCCAAAAATTGGGCACAATTCTGTCCCATATCTATGTTGCACATAGGCATTTATGGTTCATGAATTATGGTCTGAGGTCCATGAGAAGCCTGTGAAGCCATAGAAGGTGGTCTACAGCTAATATGCAGCTCCATATTGCATGATAAAAGTGCTTGGGGGTTTGTGAAAAATAGATGGTAGCCAAACAGAAATGTTGACATTAGACATATCCATTGATTCAAATAGTCCAGAGATCACAGATGAATTCCTCTACCCAGAAATACTTTGAGGATGTCACTGAGTCACCTTACCTGCCATCCATTTCAGCTCCCTGTCTGCTCATGAAGACCCAGGGAGGTGGCTTTTGGTGGCTATCAAACACTAGTTATATGCTGATCATTTTATTGTTCAGGGCTACTTTTGGCCGAAGGCTGTTCACTGAGTAAAAATATTAAGCCATGATCTGTAGACTTCTGAGAGCAAAAGTGTATCCTGATCAGATTTTCTCACACTCATAGTCCAGAATAGCCCTTTCTAGTGTTTTTTCTATCTCTTGCCCACGATGAGTGGAGTTTTTGACTGCTACGTAGTTGCGGCTTTCTAAACCATTTGTACCGCCATCACCTCCCAACATCTCTGCCTTTAGCTGAAACTTAATGGAAAATGCATTAAGGCAATGCTGTTTTGAGGATTATCCTTAAGACTTCAACTGCAGTCTTGCAGCCTTCTCAAGGATGTCAGTTTGGGAAGTCCCTTTTATTTTCTTGTATTTTTAAAAGGAAAAATTGTATTGTCATTATTTCCCTGAATTGCAAAGAGCAGCACGACTGGAAAGCCTTTAGTGTGATTGCTGAGAATTGACATCAAACACAGCAGAGAATGAGAAGAGGGATGCAGAAATCTCAGCTTCGGTGGGTGGGCAGAGAGTCAGTTCCTGAAAAATGACTACTCTGTCAGCATCTCTCTTGTCATCAGAAGACCCTTGATCCAAGCTAACAGCTCTGCTGCCTGCAAACCCTGGCTTTTGTCTGCAGAAAAATGCCTTTGCTAGAAGATGGGATGGCTCAGTGATATCAAGCAGATGGGCAGAGAGCAGTAGTAGCCTTTTCAGGAGCAAGTGGCAGAAATAGCAGAAGACAGCATTTCAGCTGCTTGGCTCTGTGAGCCCTATCTCCATGGAGAGGAAACCAGTCACTTTCTAAGATTAGATCCACCTCTGCTTAGTATTCCCTGCACACCCTTTGGTGAATACACACACAAGATGACAAAATCCACATCCTGAGTTGACTTGTCCCTGTTCAAAAATAAGGATAGTGCTTGTGGAGAGCAGAGATATCACCCAGAGACTGCTGGGATGTTCAGCCATGCACCCAGCCATGGCCAAAGGAGTGCCTGCCTAGCCAAGGGAAAGTTTGGTGGTCTATACCTCCTGGGGTGGTTTTCTTCCCAGGTTTGGGAAGACCACATGTGGAAAGGTTAGAGGTGCAGAGCAAAGCACCTGCAGGTCGTCGTACCCTGTAAGAACATTTCAGTCTCCATCCTGCTCCCGTGCTGGATGGCACTAGAATCACATGGAAACACAGTGCTAGCAGTCTCCATTAAGACTAAGTACAACAGCAGGAGACGTGCTGCTCTGTGACCTTTCCATGCTGTTTACCAAACCAGCACAAAGCAGTGCTGTTAACATGTAGTTAAGCATGTACTGTTTCTCCCCTCACCCCCCCACGAATGTCAGCTTACCCCATAATTGCCATTTCTATGAAGCCTGTGACTTGAAGAGCTGGGTGCCATCCACTCTGCCCAGGAGAGGTCAAACTTACCCAGAACAATTTTCTTAACACTTTGACTAAACCACTCCTCTCTATTTCCCTTTACTGACTGCCCTTTTATTGATAAGAAAGAAAACTTATTTTTAGAGTGACAAGAGAACTATTTTCTCCAATTTATTGTAGTATCAACCTCAAGAAACTATAGACATTATAATACTGAACGTCATGAGAGTGGAAAATCAGGCCCCAGTGGCTCACAGAAGATTTAAAGGGATCACTGGTTCAGAAAAGGTATAATGCAATTTTCTGTCACCAACAATTGTACCTTTCCACCAGCAGGGAAAACTTCTCTTTCAAGAATGTTTTTCAACATGTCTTTAAAAGGTCAGTATACTCTATGCTCAGCCATCTCCTGGTGAGTGCTAGTTAGCATAATTTAGATTAAGCAAATAAGATAGGAGAAATTGTTTTGTCTTCCAATCTCCAATATTAAGAAAGGCCACTTAATGGAAGTCCAAGCTGCAGATACTGGGACACCTGTGGACCACCAAACACATGATTCAGGGGGAATTTGTACAAAATTCTGCTGACAGATTTCATCTGCTTAAGCAAAATCAGTTCACTGGAACACTGTTTAAACTACTGTTCATACACAGAAGTATTCCATGAGAAAAAAGGGATTTTTCTGTTTTACAGAGTGCATTTGAATTCTGTCCTGAACTGCAGAGTCTGCAATGCATACTGCCCAGAAACACTGAAAAAATCCAAAAGATTCCAGTGACATGCTGAAATAATCTCAGACCTTCAAGACCTGACATCAGTTATGTGTATTATGAACAGTTGTCACATAAATAATTCCAGATCTTTGGTCTTTAACCCCATATTTTTTTCCTTTCTAGATATTATTTTTGCTCTTTGTTCAAATTCCCCATTAAAAAAATCAAACAAATACATCTTCTTTCTTACTAAAGCCAATAAATTTCTTGGCCTCTTGCTTCACATCTCAGCTACCATGTCATCATGTCATTTAACTCCACTCAGCCAATTCTATATCATGTAAGAAATCCATGACTGCTCAAGCTGTCTTAAATTATTTACTGGAAGTTATGTATTAATTATTATATTAGATAATACAGTGGTCTGTATTGCATATGCTATATAATATAGAATTATAGAATATGTAATATAGACTGTGTTATATAGTATAATTGCATATGATATAATGAATGTATCATATAGTCATAATGAACCATATAATTCTATTTTTGTTAATTTCACTGATTTTTAACAATCTGTTCATAAACTCATATCAATTTCAAGAAATGATTCCTGTCCACAAGCATTTACCTTTAAAAAAAAAAAAAAAAACAAAAACAAACAAACAACAAAAAACTTCTAATCTACTGGCCATTCATTAGCAAGGTATTTTGGCTATTTATTAGGTATTATTCATATTAAAAGACAATTTCCACAATTCATATTGGCTCCCTGACTGGCAAACTGGAATTCTTTTAATGTATAGATTAGGGTGCTGATACTAAAGCTTTCAGTTGAATCACATCTCTACAGATAAACAGGCCAAATATACTTATAGCATGGGGAATATCCTCTGGATCTTCCCTAGAAGATAGTTTCTTGATATACCTTTTGGGGAATATTTTTAAGTTTGGTCATAATCAATGCTCTGTTTACAGCATAGAGCTGCAAACCAAAGTGCAAATCTGCTGCCCTCTCTAGTAAGCCAATTAGTGAGAGTCATTATGTAAAAGAAGATATTCCAGCAGAATTCCTGTTTTATTTATGGTGCCGAGCTCTACTCAAAGAGATCAGATCTCTTTGGTTTCTGCTTATTTCACAGTAGAATTTAGCTACTCATGCACAGAGAAAAAATAAAAATGTTAACAAGACACCTTTTATCTTTCAGGACAGTATTTGTCCTGAAGTGTACAAAAACACTTGGAGTACTAGATCATTACACCAAAACTATTTCAGTGGGTTTAGCTCTACAAAAAACCACTGATCTAATCACCTTTTTTTCCATGCTGTGGGGGTTTTCATTAGTCACTGTGCCAGACCAAAATGTATCTGTCTCCATCTATCCACATATAAGCCTGCTTGGTCCTGACAAAGGAGCATAAATATCCTATCATTTAAGAATGAGAACAAGTGGTAAAAATCATAAAAAGAAAAACCTGTTATAACAACAGAGGGCAATAGACCCAACACATTGTTTTATTCTACAGCTTTGAGTAAAGTCATGAAACACTTTAACTTCATAATACCTCCCTGAAAAGGGAATATCCCCTTCTGAACCTGCTATTTCTTAATATCTCACCAGACAGTACTGTACACTCGCTATTTCCCAGCCAAGTACCCACTGCAGCAGTTCTCACATACTTCCGTCATTCACCCACACCTCATGATATAACACATGTCCCTACCACCCCGTCTGAGAGCCTCTAATTTCGCCATCCCTCTCCATACATACCTACACACATACTCCCTCCCGCTCAGGTTACACACAGACAGCGCTCAGCAGTGGCACTAGGTATTTCCACTTAGGCAATTAAATTCTCTTTGAACTGGCTTGAGGGGCAGACAAGCCATCCTTTGGCTCTGCATTAACTAGATCTCCATTGAATACAGTGACAACTTTAGATATTCAGTGAGTTTGTACTTATCTACAAGTAAACATCTATATGTAAGTGTCTTAATTTCTGGACTGACCCCAGTGTGTATACTCAGATAAAGCCTTCAGAAAAAGTAGTCACATCATTAATTCAACTTATACCACTGAGGGCACTGACAAAAGCAGAATTCAGCTTTAATTACTCTATTTTTGTGAGGTGTTTTGAAATATTTGGAAGGCAGAATACTTCTTCCTCTTATTGTTAGAAAACAAGCTGCAAAACTAAGAAAAGAAATTAAGATCCAGCCCAAAAGTAAAGGGCTGACCCTACCTTTGTAAGACAGCCATGCTAAGAAAATAAACCACAGTATGTTTTGCAGTAAAGAACTGCCAGCAGAAAATGGCCAGGGCTTTCCATCCTCCCTGGCACAAGTTGTAGGAGGTCAGCTGTGAACACCTGAGCTCCTCCCCTGCAGGGTGCTATTGTTTCTTGTCCTTGATGCAGCTGATCGCAGTACCTCCAGGAGGCTAAAATGTGAATGATCTGTAACCTCCCCCGGCCCTCCCTCCCTCCCAAACGCCTAGGAGGGCACTGGCAAGTCAGGCTGCACTTTACACACTCTCTGCCTTAGTTCTTTCCTGATGAAGCCAATTTAAAGACCAAGTCCCAGCTTGCCAGTGAAACACAAAATAAAAGGTTTGACTCTATTTGGGCAGGGACTGCAGCTGCTGTGGGTTGGCCAAGAGGGCTGGCCTTTAGCCCTGGTGCCATTTATGTTTATGTGTGGAGTCCAGAGGGTGATGCCAGTGGAGCCAGCCCTTGCCTACCACATACGCCTCGGGAAGCAGAGCCCAGACATATGTGTTCAGATCTGACCGGTCTGGCAGAAAGTTTCCCATGGCAAGATCATTCTTTTCTGGAAATCTGCATCTCCTTTCCTTATGTAAGTTGATCAAAGGAACCATGATTCACTTGAGATTGGTTCCACTGCAAATAAAACCAAAGCCTTAACCACACTTTACATGTGCTACTTAGCAGCATGTAAACTATCTCCAGTCCCTTCTGGCTTTTTGCAACTAGTCCAAGATTCATTTATTAACATTCCATGTGTCTAACACTATCCTGCTGATCTATAGAAAAAAAATACACAGTAAGCAACTGAATATTATAAAAGGCTCCCACTTTTGCTGTTTAATGCATTATCTGACTCACATATTTTTGCATTACCACAAGGTTTCTGGAAATTAAAGTGTTGGAACATGACTTGCATGGTACACAAGATCTTCCGGTTGGCTTACAAGGTATCAAAGGATCAGCTCAAATTTGTCTAAGATGTAGGTCTACTAAAGGGAAAAATGGGTGTGTGGTTGAGTAACTGTTGACAGCTGGTGCAGGCATGCTCTCATTTCATGTACAAGCACTTTATGTACTGCTGTCTCTCAGAAGTAAACATTTCTCCTTTTTAATCTTAATGGGTAGTTTTAAAGCTGAGTATCCAAACAAACATGATACAAAGAAAACGTTTAGCACTTCAGTATTCCATAAATGGGACTGATTTGTAAGCAGACCTTGAATTTCAGTCTCAGAAGCCAAGGTGTGAAGTAGAAAACTCCCAGGGCAAGAGGCTTCAGCTCCACAGCACCCACTGCTGCCATCTCTGCACATCACCCAGAGCAGTGGGGCAGCTCATGTCAGGAGCACAGGAGAGTTGTCCTAAGTCCTACAAAAACCCTGTGGCTGAACAGATAAACTATGTTCCAGTGAGGTACAAGCGATTTTGAGGCAACTGTCAAAGATAACACTGTAGTCAAAGGTAAAAGATTCATTGCACAGCAATTTCAAATGTTTGGGGAATAAGTTCAAAAGAGGCATTGAGTTTCCATCCTCTTTTTCTTTAGATTTTGTTTAATTTATTAAAAAGACACGATTAAGTAAATCATTTCGTATATCAACAAGAACACCAGGGAAGTATCACATTGCGTTTTAAGCAAATACAGGATAGAGTAAAATTTTCAAAAGTGTTCAAGTCTGACAAGGAGATCTTACAAGGCCAGTTAGGAAATGTAACTGGAGTTCCTAAAATTATAAATGGCAATTTCCCATTTCCCAAGGGATTTCACACATCATCAAATAGCTTTTCTAAAGACCTCCTTGTGACAAACAAAAATAATATAGAGATTGGAATTTGGCACTTTGGGGGACCACCCTCACTATTATATAACTTATTGCTTCACTGCAGAAAATTATGACCAAAGTTCATCTGAAACTAATATTTTAAAACAAAATCTTGAGTTATTTCAATAACAAGATTAATGGATGGATTTGGGAAGAAGCAGGATGGTGTACACATGAGGAACTGAAGAACTTTCTCCCCTTTTAGTTACTAGGGGTATCTATGAGGGACAAATAATAAAATCCGCAAACTTCATAACTCCTACCTAAAAATCTGGAAGACTTGTCTAAAGAAGTCTTAACCTTTCTGATGTTATTTTTCAAGAAATCTTAGAACTCTGGAGAAATTCCAGACAGCTGGATGTCAACAGGAGTCAAGTATGAAAAAGGACAGATGAAGAAAGATGATATATAGACTACTGCTTCAGATTAACATAGATAATTGGCATGGCAGGTTTTAATCAACACTTAAAAGTACATCGTTCAAGATTTTCAGATTAATTTTAACACTTATAGAATTTGTTGATCCTCTTTTGCCATTCTGTCTAGTATATCATCATCTTCAGACTTGAAATTATTTTTTTAGAAAGTTACTAAAACAAACCTTATAAACACAGATTTGTTCTTGACAGTGATGATGACTACAGGACAATTTAAGCAGTTACCTGTGGCAGTGCTTAATTAATTCACTCTGACAAGGGGGAAAAAATGATGTGTCTGAATCTCACCACACTTACGTAAGGTTGCCATGGTGTCTCTACTCCCTGAAAGACAAATCTGGGGCTCTCATCCCAAACATACCAAGAGTCCAAACCTGCTTGGTTGTCATCGCTTCCAGACTCTGTCAATAACTAGTAATAAGGGGCTTTCATAATTCCCCTTTCTATGTTTATATAAAACATATTTCTGATTTATATGATATAAAGTGCACTAAGGTTTATACCACTACTTAACAGTCTGCAAACACTTAATTCTCAACAGGTAAATGATCTGTTTATTATCAAGTATCGAGCTACTCATTAGATGTTGCCTCTAACAAATGTTTGTTTATTTTCTGGCCAGGTGCTAACTCTGTCTGACATACCCTGCATTTCTAAATCCACAGCTCATTGGACTATGGTTTAAAACAGTTGATTTGCTTACTAGAAGACAACCAGGTGAATAGATTTGATTTTGAATGCAGCCCCCAGAGAAAAGGGCCAAAAAGTAAAGGCATGATCTCAGATGACACTCTAATCCTTCAGATGCAATTGTGAAGGTAGGTGTTTTGAAATGGCTGGGTCCCAGCTGGCGGAGGTGCAAGACTGTCAACAGCTCTTTGGCCAATGGACTAGGAACACCCTGAAGTTACTAAGCAAAGCATCAGTAGCTAGAAACACCTGGGATTTTCTTCTGTATACTTGCTACAAATATATTACTTGTCCAGTCTTACAGTTTAGCATGATAATTGTTTCATTTTGTTTTTACTTATGGTCTCCCCATTCTTCAGAGCAGGATCCAAGCACTTGACAGGCCACAGAGGTTGTATTCACACAGGAGTGGCAGCCCCAAACAGGGTGACTGGTTCACCTCTGCAGTGTGCAGGGTGCCAGGACAAGCTTGGGATACCCTTGGACAAGGCAGAAACCTTTTGGAGCTAACAGCAGGGACTGTCAAATAGGAATGAGCTGTCCCATGGTACATTTGCCCACTGGTGCACCCTTGATATTGGTAAGAATTTTAGAAAAAAACCTTATAGATCTCCTTTAAATTTTAATGGGCATGAAATCCTGATTTTGGCTGTTTTTCCCCAGCTACTCCAAGTCATAAGAAATATGATAAAGTGCTTGGGTGAGTAGCTTAAAATCATGTTCATTTTTGAAATAGGACTTTATTTCTTGCTTTTTTTATATTTGTTTTCTGAATTTTGAGACTAGGGACATATAATTGAAACTTCTTCCCTGCAAGAAGTTTCTTTAATGTCGTGCAATCATGTCAATGCAAGTTTTGAATTGGTGAATTTAAGGATATGTCATTAAAACAGAAGTAGCGAGGAGGGTTTTTTCCTTTGTTTTGAAAGCTTTTAGCAGATTCTGACTGATAAATCTTCTCCCTGTTCCAAATCCTATCCCTGAATGAATGCCTATCATCTAAAATGAGTGTTGTTCAATGGTGCCATGAAACCTTGTGAGAGTCCTGTGGACTCCTAATCCTTCATTTTGATGGGAGTTCTTATATACAGTTCAAACATAAGGAATACTAACCGCATCTATGTTTCCATTCAGACTGCTGTTTTTTTCTTATGCCAAGCTTTGCATTCTGTAATATGTAATAAGAGACATTCTTCCTATATTATCTCATGGAGTTTTTATTTTCTGTTCTTTCTTGTTGTTTTCCTTAATTGAAATTAAAGAAGCCATAGCCTGCAAGAGCATGATTTGTTCCTTGTGCATGAAAACATAATGCCCTTCTATGTTATCTCAGTGGGGTGCACTGTGACTGCAATGCACCAAAAATTCTCCGAAATTAAAAACAAATAAACAAACTGGGTTTATGTTAAACAAAACAATGGAAAATTCCTATTAATATAAGAGAGAGCACTTGCAGAAAAGATATGTTCCCTGTTCTTTGCCAAATTCCCCACTTTCTTTTCTGCTCAGCAAGAAATGTAGCACTGTGCTGCATTTTCCTAATCGGTGACCATGTTATCATAATGATTCTTTCTTTTCTACCATCATAAAATGTTACAAACAAGCAACTTAGAAAATTGGTAATATTACAGCTGCTCCTTGCAGTTGCCCTCACATCAGGATGCATCACTATTAGCCACATAACTCAGACTCAATGTTATAGTGAAAATAGCACTAGCCTGAAATTATTATAAAAGTTTTCAAGGTAAAAGGGACATTTTAATCTCCCACAGCTGAAATGAGTGTGATCACTGACTGTAACCAACAAAATAATAATTTCAACTTCAGCTGTAAGCTTTTGGAAATAGTCACAGGCAAGTCTACTCTATTTGCCTTTAAAGTGCTGGCACAGACATCACAGTCATAAATCAGGGCCCTTTTTGTACAAATATAGAATGAAAATTATGATCTTTGCCTCTAAGTTCCCTGTTCTAAGTATAGGTATTATTTAGTGATGACAAATGTCAGGTTGGCTTCCTATGTGCTTTGACTCTCTAAAATATATAACTATGCACCAAGGATAGCAAACCACACCTGTCTGCAAAAGGAAGTACCTAAGGTAGAAAATTAAACACCTCTAGATTTTTTTTGATTCCCTACCAGCCCACCTGTGATTATTTCTACAAGTTGAAAAAGAATGAAGACAAAACGTACCACTTCCATTTTATTAAATCAGGGGAATTACCCCAAAATAAGTTTAGACGACCGGAGAGGTTCAGAACTTCCATACCATTCCTTTAAGGGCTTGCTGGGTAAACAAAACTCTATTTTTTGTTTTTTAACAATGAAAGTGTGCTACCTGCAGCAGCCTTTATGGAAACTGTCTACCTTTATAGAGTGGTCTAACAGCTTGAAAAATTCCCCAGAAGCCTCAGATTTGGAACATATTTTGCAGACTAGGAGAGGTCAAATCTTGCTGCATATTTGAAGGAATTGCAATGGTAGTGGTACAGGTAAGAGAATTCAGCAGGAGGGCAGAAATATCTTATGCAACTTCTCACATCAGTGTCTAGAGCATTCTTCTAGCTAACTGTTCTCGTGCAGTTAATTCAGTGCCTCAGAAAGCTTTGGTGCATGTGGATGTATGAAGGGAAGGTTTGTTAACTCCATAGTTTGCAATTAGCTCTCTCTTTCCTAAAGCTTCCTGCCTTAGTAAGTTTACACCCTCAAAAATTAGTTAAAAATAGAAATAAGATATAGAAATTCTTGCTGAAATGACAGGAGTTAATCTGTGCTCACAGTGTCTCTTTGATCCTCCCTCTGACACCTGGTTACAGCTGTGGCTTATACTTGAGCTGCAGTGCAACATGCAAAGGGAATGCAGGACCCAGCACTCCCAAGGTGCCATAGCAACAAAAATGCAGTTCACGCTCACTTACATTTTTGTGTAAGTTCCTTATCAATATGAATACTCATACACATAGTGTGGAAGGCTCTTTGTCTACAAGTAAGGACTGCAGAGAACAAGTCCTCAAAGCTGAGCACTAGGGAAATGATAACCAAGTCCTTCTGCAAATCTTACTGTGACTGTATGAATTTCTTTTAGCAGTTACATCACCTCTGGGCGATGTTTTAATGCAGTGCTTGTCTTACAAGAATAATTTTGATTTCTACATATAGCAAAGTCAATTTTAATTAATCCCAGACATACAGACAAACCTGCTCAAAATGAAGTCATTCCCCAAGTTTGGCAATCTGCTTCCCTGGATGGTGATTGAACTGTTCAGTGAGAGGCAGAGGCCTGCTGTATATTGGGAAGTGCACCAAATACTGCATTATGATAATTAAACAGATTTAAGGAGCCCAGTATTTTAATTCAACCTAAAGTTCGATGCCAGTTTCTGTTGCAAGGTAGCTAAGAGCTATGTTAGATACTTAAACATGAATTAGCATGCCTGAAACAAAGAAGATATCTGTGCTAGTAAACAAAATGAGTACAGAGGCAAAATCATACAGCAAGCCTCACATCCACATGGAGAACTTCTCTTCCAGTCCAACATAGGGTCTTAGCTGCTGGGATGTAGTAGGACGTCCTGTGATGTTCCTTGAACTATACTCAAGTGCTGTTTTGGAGAACATTAAATGTGTCACCATGGGACTGTGTCCAGTCCTTTTAGAGTTTACAAACAAAGATGTAGCTTATGTAACTAACTTCAGGAAGCCGTATTTTTAATTGAATCCATGTGCTGATACTGTTTTACAGAAACATAGTACATACTCTGGGCTTTGCTATTGTCCTGGTTCAGCTAGGATAGGGTTAAGTTTCCCTAGCAGGGAGAAGGGATCTCCAGCCGGGTTATTCATACCATGCTGACGTCAGGTCTGGCGTGGCAGCATGGGAACTTTTTCCTTTGTGGCTTTGGTCGTGGGGAAGCACACGCAGCGGGCTGGCTGTGTTCACTGTGGTATTTCTCTGTATAGCTTTTGTCTTGTTTACTGTTATTACTGTTTATTGTTGTTATTATTGTTGTTGTTGTTGTTCCGATCGCTATTTATCCCACTGTTGTATTAAATTTCACCTTATTTCAACCCTGGGGTTTGTGACCTACTCGGTCCGAGGGGGGGGGGGAGGGACAGACAACAGCAACGTGGTCTCCGGTCCCGGTGGGGCCTAAACCAGCACAGCCATTTAAGGTGATTTATGCTGAGAAGCATGTGTCCAAGACTATTCTATGGCCATCAGTACCTCCAGCCTATGCCCACCATACCAAACTCTCTTACCCTGCAAAACACAACATCCCCATACAAATTTCTCATTTGGAATAACCTGTGCTAACTCTGAAACTGTGGCCAGAAGTTGCCAAGTGCTACTTGGCCTGGGTCAGATCTTGCCAAAAAACATTCTAAGAATTTAACAATAGAGAGGATCTAGTTCCCATACCCAGGGTTATGCTCTGGTATGGCTTAATTTATGAGCATAGATGTAGCTGGAGAGTCTGCTTTTATCCATACCTATGTGCCAGTATTAGGTACAGGTAGTAAAACACTACATAAGGCAGGCCTTCCTTCAGTGATCTTGGTCCCTATGTTCAATTTCTACAGAAGAATTCTGTTCAATAATTATTTTTTTTAAAAAAAAGAACATAATCTTTTTCTATACATGGAACTTTCTCTGCCCAGGATTTATTTATTATTTATGCACATGGGTCAAGGCAATCCCAGGCACAAATACAGGCTAAGCAATGACAGGATTGAGAATAGCCCTAAATAGAAGGGATTAGGGGTGTTGGTTGACAAGAACCCCTACATGACCCAGCAAGGTGCACCTGAAGCCCAGAAAGCCAACTATATCCTGGGCTGCAGAAAAAGCTGACCAGCAGATCGAGGGAGGTGATTCTCCTCCTCTGTTCCACTCTCATGAGACCCCACCTGGAGTCCTGCGTTCAGCTCTGGGGGCCCCAACATAAGAAGGACATGGACCTGCTCAAGCAGGTCCAGAGGAGGACACAAAGATATTCAGAGGTTGGAGCACCTCCTTTCTGAGGACAGGCTGAGAGAGTTGGAGTTTTTCAGCCTGGAGAAGAGAAGGCTCTGGGGAGACCTTATAGTGGCCTTCCAGTAGTTAAAGGGGGCTACAGGAAGGATGGGGAGGGACTTTTTACAAGGGGATACAGTGACAGGTCAAGGGCCAAGGGCTTTAAATTGACAGAGCATAGATTTACATTAGATGTAAGGAAGAAATTCTTCCCTGTGAGGGTGGTGAGACACTGGCACAGGCTGCCCAGAGAAGCTGTGGCTGCCCCCTCCCTGGCAGTGTCCAAGGCCAGGTTGGACGGGGCTTTGAGCAACCTGGGCTAGTGGAAGGTGTCCCTGCCCATGGCAGGGGGTTGAAACTGGATGGTCTTTAAGGTCCCTTCCAACACAAAACATTCTATGATTTTGATTCTCTGGCTTCTCTGATTAGCGACATCAAAATTACATAATTTGTGTTTTTTAAAGATAAATATTTGCTCGGACATTAAAAATACATGGTGTACATGACTTCTATCACAATCAAATAGTTTGAATACGCTAACATATAAAAAGAATATTTTTAAGATTTTGAGGCTGCAAACCAAACTCTAATGAAATCCGTGGGAAGACTGTTACATACTTCAGTAAATGCAGGCTCTAGCTCACCATTCCAGCATTGTTAAATTTCCAGTAACTCTATTAGCTAAGTGGGAATTCCTCCAGATTTGAAGAAATGTGTCTGAGGGTCAAATTCAGTCCAAAGTATTTTTAAAAATATTTTTATAATCATGCCAAAATACCTGGCATGAAAAGAATCAAGATACAGAAATTTCCTGACATGATTATTAACATTTGTTTAAAATATTTTATACTCTAAGTATATGAACAATATACATTGTCTCTGGTTTTGGAATATCCAATTTTGTCTTGAGTTTCTTTGTATCTGTAATCCTAAAAAATCACAGGTTTTAGGCTAAGCCTTTCATATATAACATATCATAACAGCCAAGAGAATAAAATAAATGCATAAATTACAGATTCTGATATACACATTTAGAAATGTGCTTTAATAAACATTGTGAGAAAGGGTCCTGAAAGAGTAATTGGATCATCTGAACCAGTAGAGTAAAACAGGTGAAAATTTACAAAATTAAGAGATGAAATTGTGTTGCATAATTGCAGCATTGTAAAGGTCACTCTTATAATGTACCATAAAACATCTTATAATATATTACAGACTAGTATTTCAAACACCGTCACCACTAAGGGGGTAGTAATCAGTTATCCACTTTCAAAATAAGAGGATGTATTGAGTAAAACTTTGAAGCGGTCTTTCCCAGCTCTAGCTCTCTTCAAGGGATAGAATGTTTCCTGTATGTGCAGACTTCATAAAACTGAAGAATTTTATTGCTGGACAGACCTATAATCCAAAATGAATTTGACAAATTGGAGAACTGGTCTCAAAACATAGACACAAGTGCAGAATATTACTTTTCAGGAGTAATAATCATCTGAAAAAATACAGGTATGGAGATAACTGAGTACATACTCTTTCAAAAATGGTTTAGCACTGAAGCCAATATTAATATCAAAACTCAGAAGTGCCATGCTAGTGTAGGAAAGCTATAGTGGCATATATAAACAGGATGCCTCTAAAGACATAAAGAACTAATATTTCTGTACTTTTCTGCTTTGGTAAGACTTCAGTTGGACAACTGTGCCTAATTTGGGTGCCAGCGTTACAGTAACAGTAAAAGCATAGCAAAACCATACAGTATAAAAACTACCTACTAGGGTTGCCCCACTGGGATGTCTTTTTGAGTGTGATATTTAATTATTTTTATGACCTTAATGTCAGAGATATTTGCATGGAAGCTGAAGAGGATGTGAAGAACACTCATTGTGTCAGTAGTATCTTCTTCTGGCCACTGCTTTTTATGAGTGAGATAAAATGTATAAACATATAAACACTGCTCCCTGTCTTAACTACTTCTCCAGACATGAACTGAGCAGCCAATGTACTGCCTTCAACAGGATAAGGCTAGAGCTAAAAATGAAGCAGATCCCAAAATTGCTTCCATTAGCCCAGAAACCCCAAATCCTCAAAAAACTTCTGTTAGAATAGTCAGTATTAACTAGGCTGCAAGCTCTTCTCCTCAGCTGAACTCACTGTTCACCTTATTTTTTTTTCCATTGGTATTTATATTAAAAATAGCAATAAATAAAGAAAAAATGCAGTTCCTTTGAATCCTGTTTCTGACATGAGACAGACTTATCATTATGCTTGCCAAATGAGCAGGTTTCTGATGGTTTTTTTTCTGGGCTCTGAAACACTCTTGATCCCTGGAGCAGTGATAAGAGACTCCACATTCCTACTTTTTTTTTTGTGCAGAGTTTTGACAGCTTGCAGAGAAGGCAGTTACAATGAAAAGCTTGTGTCAGTGCACTGAGCAGTTCTCTCCATTGCAGTGTCTTGAACGAGCCATTTCACTTCTTCATGCTGCAGTATAACCGATTTGTACAAAGGACAGAATCATACTGTGTTGTTATACAGGCACAAATATTTCTGGCTTCAAGCCTTCAGTTATGTGACAAATTTCACTCAACAGCCAAGTACTTCAATAAAGGCCAGCTTAAGTACTGAAAAGGAAAACTACGTTCACTCTGTGTTTGATATGTAAATACAGAGAAGAGTTAAATTCTCTTCAGGTGGAGAGGAAGATTATTTCCCTCTGCTGCTGTCTCCCTCTTGGGAGTTTATAGATGCTTAGCATTTTTCAAGGTTTTGTCCAGTAGTAGCATGAAAACTGTAAATACAATTCAGCATCATGCACACATTTTCTCTGCTTTGCGGCTGAATATTACATATAGTGGAATCAGTGTCCTCCATAATGGCAGACTGTAACAGAATGAAACATGGTTTCATGTATATTAATTTTTCTCTTATCTCTTCCTTGGTATTTGAATCAGAATGCTGAAAGTACAGGTTGTCCCTTCACTGTGGGACTTTTGCTAATATATTAGCACTTACAGAGTCACAACAGTAATTCTTTTCCCTCCATATCTCTTTCACAGGTAATCATCTCCAGCCAAACATATTCAAACCAAAACCAAATTCTGCCCTAAAATTCTTCAAAGCCATTCTGCATGGCTTTGGCAGTACGGCCAGAAGATGGGCTTGGCAGTATACCAGGTATAGAGGCTAAAACTCCAGGACACTTTGGACCAAGTAGAATTTTTGTTCACAAGAAGCTAACATATCTGGCAGTGCAATGACTGGAATTTTTCTGCTGATATGGCCAGACCCTCACCACGTATGTAAAGTATTCTCACTGGTGTCAGAGGAAATTGTTACTAAAGACTTTTTATTAAAACCCTAGCAAAGTGTAGGGTTTTTCACAGCAACATGATAGTTCATTGAGTTGCAAGTACATGGAATGGCCATCATTTGCACATTCTGCAGAATGGCCAATGTGAAGGGCAAAGTTTAAAAGTAATAAGCATTGAGGCTCACTTATATACTCCCTATTTCTTAAAATTAAAAAGAAAAAAAAAGAATTGGCAGATAGATGGATATGATGGTAAGCTGCAATCTCGCCCACACACAAATTGGATCCCTTACCCCATTCAGTGCAGGCTCCAGGCTCAGTCAGAAAGTGGAATACTGAGATGCTTTGCCATGCCCTCAGCTTAATTGTGGCCACACAGCCTTCTGCTGCATGTATAAACCAAATACAGCCACACACTGTGCTCTATGGGCAAAGGTATAGTCAGCAGGTCACGAGAAGTGGTTATTCTCCTGTACTCAGCACTTGTGCAGCTGCATATGAAATACTGTGGTTTCACTTTTGACCCCCAGCACAACAGTGACAAGGACAAATCGGCAAGCTCGGCAGCAGGTTACTGCAGTGATTAAAGATCTGGAGCACCTGATCTACAAAATGATGCTGAAGGAACTGTTTAGCTTGGAGAAGGCTGCAGGGTGGACCTAGTAAGTCTTCTGTTTCTGAAAGGGAGTTTACAGAGAAGATGAAGATAGACTCTCCTCTGAGGTGCACAGTGAAAGGGCAAGAGAGGATGCAAGATGCAAAAAGGGAAACTCCTACCACCTAGGAGGAAAAAAATAACCAGTGAGAGTAACTTGAACAGGCTGTCCAGAGAAATTGTGTAATCTCCATCCTTGGAGATACTTGGAACAGTTAAACACAGCCCTAAACAAACTCCATCTACCTTCAAAGCTAGCTCTTCTTTGAGCAGGAATCTGAAATAGATAACCTTTGAATGGCCCTTCCAAACCGTGTTTTTCGATATGTCTAATGGTAATTTGTCTATTTACTTGCAAAACAACTATTATGGTACAGCATGAATGTCAGTGCACAGAGACTGAGCAGAACTTCAGAGGCAAGATCCTTCATGTGACTCAAGAAAAAAGTGTTAGGCCTTGATAGATACTAAACCTCTACAAGTCAGCCATAATTATAACCTAATGTTACCTGAGGTACTATGTAAAATGTCTGAAGTAACAGCAGGAGTCCTTAAAATTAACTAGGACAGGACTGAAGAAAAAAAAAAAAAGCTTTGCAGAACACTCACGTTTTCCAGGCAGATAAATTTACAGGCAGGGAGAAGCAAGACATGGGGCCATTCCCTAAGGGGAGGCGAGCTGGAAGCTGAGGGTGACTGCCTGTCCAGCAGTGCCCTTACTAACCAGGGCTCCACAGTGCTGGTAACAGGGTACAAGGGCAGTCCAGACACAGTGAGGACGTGAATCAGGTCCATGGTCCATCCAGGGACCATCAGGACATTAAGGACAGAGAGAGTACTGGAGACAAGGCTGTAGCAAAGGTCCAAGATCCATCCAGAAGGCAGGAACAGAGACATGGCTAGGCACATGCCCATCCACAGTACAGCTGGGGCCAGGACTGGATGCCCAAGACCTGAGCTGAAATGGAACCCCAGGCAGTGGTGGGGGTGGAGGCTCCAGGTAAGGCTGGTCAGGGCCATTAAAGACTATTGGTGTTCCCAGAGCCCTGACAAATTCATGCTTTGAAGGTACATCTTGTCTAAAGCTATGTAGCCCCAGTCTGTAATTATCAAATCATGTTAAGGGAAGAAAAAATGCTTGGTGACTGAAGACCATTTTCCACAATGCAGCAGAAGGTAAAATATATTTCTTATCAACAGAAAAGTAACAACAAAGTGTGATCCCATCAAATAAACTTTCCTACCGCTTAGTAATAAATCAAACCATTTCATATAAATTTGACAAGATTCCTAAATTTCTTAGTATCATTCCTTCTACATTTATAATGGCATTTTACAGGTCAGACGTATTCACTATACTGTTAGAAACTGATTGACATCTTGACTTTTTTCTCCATTTCCGCTTGTGCATTGTGGTCACACTTCCAAGAGAAATTGAAAATGTTATCTGGGCTAGATTCATTTCAGCAAAGTACACATATGATAAATTTGACCAGCTGTCACATATTTCTCACTTTATTTTAGAATAACTTCAACAATGTTAAATAAGCTTCCCCAGAAATTGGAAATGCTCCATCAATTGCTATACTTAATATGAATAGATTAAATTTGGAGAACCAGCTCTGTCACTGGTTAGAAATGTGACTTTTACACATGTATCCCTTACACATGTCAAAAGAACATTTCACATAGTATAGCAGCACCATTCCTTGCAGTAGGAAGTTCCTCCTGCCCTCCATACTATATATAGATTTTCATAATCATCTGGTACCTAAATCTGGTCTTCTAACATGCAAAGCACCTTCACTTTTTATTGACATCCCCAAAATTTGTGCATTCTATGAATTTATATGAAACAGCCCCAAACCACTATTGTTAGGGATGGTTCCTAGATGTTACAAAAACAGTGATAGCATCCTCCCAAGATGTCCTGAAAACTGAAAGTTTGTTAGTTTGAATTTATTAAGAACTTTTGCTATGAAAATAAAGCAATGGTCCCCTCCATGAGACAAAGATATCGTCAGTAAGAGTGAGCATATGGGTAATGAGCCAGGAACTGCTTGAATTCTCTGCTGGTATTTTAGCAGCAGCTTTTGTATCATGTCCTTTTATCAAAGCTCACAAACTGAACCAAGTCTTCTGTGTTCTAGCAAATAGGAAACCTAGCTTGTGATTACCTAGCTACTTAGAGCTCCACTCTGCTGATTACTGTTATTATTGTCATTACTGTCCCACGGAGCTGTATGGCATACCACCATTTTTCATCTTGAAGGTAGGTACGCTACTGATCAGGGGAGGGGAGAAGTCTGTGTTCACAGTGGGCACCAGTGGTCCCACTGAGTTTCTTCAGGTACAGAAAGCGCACTGGTTCCAGAGTGCCTGCCTGTCACAACTGCACAAGACTCTTCATCAGCTGTCTGAGGTATCTTGCCTCCGTGTCAGGCAGGAGGAGCATGTTGATAACAAGCCAGTGTAGCAGAGTTTCCAGTCCCACTATGGATCCCAGCAGTCAGCTCAAGCTGCACCAGAAGCCCTTGCTCCACTGGGAACATTGGTGCAACTGATGCTGCTTTTCCTTCTGGGTTTCCAATACATAAACATGACACTCATTCACTAAAATAAAATTCACAGCAGTTCAATTAAAAGTTAAATTTTAATTGTGAAGTTTCTCAACAATTGAAATCAACATATTTTGTACAAAAAGATATGCAACATCTCATGCTTCCTTTGGGCCACTGTTTTTTCTCAGTGTTAGCACATTATAATTCTGTAGTACTGATACTTTGGAATCCTGATATCTACATTTATTTGCAAGAGTTTTGCAGTTTCCTAAGATCAGAACCCAAAGCAAATGGCCAGTACCCAGTGAATGACTCATCCTCCACTTTAACCTCCTTTCAACAAGTCCCTGAAAAGGGATGATTGCCCTTCTCCATGGGGATAGCTGCCTTTCCTGTATCCAGCCACTTCCCCCTGCAGCCAACGCTTGGAGTTATTCTTTGAATCCTTCCCTACAAAGGAAACACAATTATCTCAGTGCCCATGTCACTACTGAGTTTCTCTCCTGGTTTCTTAACAATTGCTCTATCAAATTTAAGTTTTTGCCAGTGCCATAAAAATCTCTGCTTATCCGTTGGAGAATTTTGTGCTCTTAGCATCAGAGACTGTCTGGAAAGCACAGGTCTACAAAAATGAGGCAAATGCATTATTATTCCTAATAGTTTCATAGAATCACAGCAACTACAAAAGACCTTAAGTTCATCCATAGTACACCAAAGCAGGATCATCTGTACCTGGATTATTCCCAGTAGACATTTCTCTAACTTGTTCTTAAAGTTCTTCAAAGACAGAGATGCCATGACCTTCCTCAGGCAGTTTTTTCATCCCTTTACTATTTGTACTGTTAGAAAACTTCCATGGTGTCTAACCTGAATTTTCTGAATTTAAGCCCTTGCATCTCATTGCATACATATACCACAGACATAGAGAACAAATTATTTCCTTGATCTTCACTGAAGATCTTTACTTACTTGAAGTTTGACACTCCTTTCCCTGTCTTTTTCCCCTGATAATCCCCTCTTCTTTCATCAAAACAACCCTTGTTTATTCAGTCTTTCCTTGTAGGTCATGTTTTCCAGACCTTTGATCTTTTTTTATGGATCTCCTTCTGAAATTTTCCCTTTCTTCTTCCACAAACTGGAAGCCTCTACTTCTGCAGAAACCTCACTAATGGTGTGTAAAGACAGGATTACTTCATATGTCTTGCAAGTTGTATTTCTCTACATCTAAGTATCTTCATCTCAGTGAGGTATATTAAGTATGTAGGTATCATCTGTGTGTACAGGGAAGCAGCAGAATAAAAATAACACAGAGGAATAACACTTCCATTGGTTCTCCATTATTAGCTCTTTCTTAGCATCGGGTTTGTCTAGCATTCCATTCCATCATTTGAATTATGAAAGAAAAACACAGAGTGAAGCCTTGGACAAATTCCAGTAATGATGACACAGATTTTAGCACTCAATATTAAAACAATTGTCAGAGGCTATTCTAAAGTCAATACTGAGGAGTCACAGAGAGCTCTGAGTTTCAGACACATCCATAACTTGAATTTTTAGCTAAAAAACATATGGAACTTGAGTGTTCCATGCCTGTTCTCTTCTGGCTGTGTGAGAACTACATGCTAGAAGTTCTGCTGGGAAAGTACTAAGTCATAGAATCACAGAATGGTTTGGGTTGGAAAGGACTTTAAAGATCATCTAGTTCCAACACTCTGCCGTGGGCAGGGACACCTTCCACTAGCCCAGGTCACTTAAAGCCCCGTCCAACCTGGCCTTGAACACTGCCAGGGAGGGGGCAGGCACAGCTTCTCTGGGAAACCTGTGCCAGTGTCTCAACATCCTCATCATAAAAATGTCTTCCTTCTATCCAATCTAAATCTACTGTCAGTTGAAAACCTTTGCCCCTTGTCCTGTCACTACAGTCCCCTTGAAGTATTGAAAGGCCACAATAAGACCTCGCTGAAGCCTTCCCTTCTCCAGCTTTAACAACCCCAGCTCTCTCAGCCTTTCTTCCCAGGAGAGATGTTTCAGTCCTCTGATCAATTTTGTGTCCCTCCTCTGGACCTGTTCAAGCAGGTCCATCTCCTTCTCATACTAGGGGCCCCAGAACTGGACACAGCACTGTAGGTAGGGTCTCAGGAAAGTGGAGTAGAGGGGGAAAATCACCTCCCTTGACCTGCTGGCCACAATCTCTACAGCTCCAGATGAAATTTAGTGGAATCCACACCTGTCTTAGGCCCTTTATGCCAGCTCATAAGAAAGGGAGTTACCTGAACACATTATTCCTATATGACTAGAAAAATAAGCCCTAAGGATCTGTTAGACCAAAAGAAATATTGCTAATGGGATTAAATAACCAACAGTAATGAAAGAAATTTTGGCAGCAGTTGAATACAATTTACAAAATGAATGCTACAAAAAAGACATGTCCTCTACTATTTTTGCCAACCTTTTAATTAAAAAAGTGAGTCATACTTCATGTAACTGTGCTTCCTAATATTACTGACTCACTGAATTTAGCGAGCAGGCAAAGAAACCTATTATCTGAAAAGTTCACAGGCTTTCACACTTTGGTTTAAGGCCCATGGTCTAGACCTGTTAAAGGAGACTGGAACATAAATATCATTTGACAGCAGGTTCTGGAAATGGGAACCCACATTTTAAATTTATAATCTGTATGCAGAGAGATAAATATTTATAAAGGGTATTTAAATACAATTGCCTATAACTCATCAGTAGGTCTCCATCAGGGTAGATGTTTATGAAAATCTCCCTTTTTCTGGAGTTGGATCCTTGATTGAGGGCCACAGGGATCCACAGCACAGTACCATTTCCTAAGTGTAAGCATAACTATTTTTCAAATACTTGGCAGGAATCACTCTCTTCTTTAAAAACAAGGCCAAAGTAAGAAGGGTCCAGAAAGCAGGAAACCTAAATTCAGTTCCTTCCTGGTACAGTGCTGTAGGAAGGAGGCTGCACTGCCTTCTATTCCTTGTTAAAGTTGTGCCATTATTCAGCAAAGAGGACACTGATGAAATCACTGATGAAACAAAGATAGAGGGAACATAGCTCATACATATTTATACACATGAGTAGGCAGAAATGTAAGCTGGAAGATATACAACACATATGCTGCATAATGTAATATTTCTAGCAAGGTGTACAGCCTAGTGATTAAAGTATTTACATCTAAAAATGTCCTCAGAGTCCAACTTCCAAGAGAGCAAGCAGAGTTCACTCAGTGATATTCCTACATGCAGTGGAGAGCCAGCACTAGCAGGAAGGATTTAAACCCAGGACTCACACTTGCTTATTCCAAGAGCCTTAACCACTGACTACAGAACGTGTCCATGATTATGTGGCTAAGAAAACAATTTCCTATTCTTGGGAGCAAGCTACTCTCCATGGACAAAAATTTTAAAAATAGGTATTTTTAGTCAGTTTCACACAGAAGCATTAATTTAATGTAGCTTGAGCCTATGTTTCTCAACAATAAACCATTCCAAAAGCTAATTCAAGAGATTTCCATGTCATATAGACTTCCCATCAAAGGTGGAGGACATGTCTTTTTGTGTGCAGGAATCAAGGGAGAGTTATCATGTTGTATATAGCTACATGGTATCTTTCTTTTCTTTTGTGGACCTTGCAGCTAACTGTCATCCACAAATGTAAGTCCATCCCTCAAGTTATTCATGAAAACATTCAAAATACCAAACCTAAAACAGAATTTGTGGAACTTTGATTTAGACTTAAAGCTGAGCATTGGGGATAGCCCTATATTCTGCTGTTCAGGGAAAAGTAAGTGCTTTTTTCTCATTGAGTGAAAGGTGGCTTTGACAGAAACCATTGCATGCCCTTCACAAAGGGACCTCTTTCAATGATCAACTAATGGGGGGGGTGTGTGGGGTGTGTGTTTGCAGGATATTAAAGTTTGATGATCATTTGATGATATTGTGTTTGTCTCTCAATGTGAAAAATATCAGTACTGTATATATATGATTTTTAGAATTATAAGACAGTTTCTCTTAAACTATTATATTCATAACTGGAAAGCAAAATATGTTCTGATAATCATCTGTCTGCCCCCACATATTTTCAAGAAAAAACTTATGTCAGGTAAAAACAACAGCATATCCATTGCAAAGTTATTTTCCATTTTAATTTTTATTTCCTGTTATAAAATTTTTGGTTTTTAAATGTTCTGATTGAAAATTGAATTTTTGATTGAAAATTGAATTACTGAAAAATAAATTGTAAGATAATGTGCAATCACCAGAAATATCAGTTACAACATAAGTAACTCGCTAAAATACTGAAATTGTGAGAGTACAGGTTAGAGGAATAAAATTTGGTTACAGGAAAGGATATTTATTGTGAAGGAACTGGATTGAGACTCAAGAATTAAGAATTTTGAACTTGTTTCTGTCACTATCTTGATGTAGCTTTCAGCAAGTCACTTCATGTTTTCTAGTTACATTTCATTGGTGAAATGGGAAGAATAGTATTTCCTTACTTTACAGGAGCATTAATAAGGATATGCATGTTGGTGGAAAAGGCTATTATGGTACTGAGTGATGTGGAAAAGTCGTCAACTAATTAAAAGAGAATTTGCATTTATTTTCTTCCTTTCAACTAATGTTTAATAGCTAAGTTGTCAGCAACAGAATATTTGTCAATAAGTGAGATAATGACCCAGCAAGCAGAGACTTAGAGAAACAGTTTAAATTCCATAGTCTGTCTCTGCATTTGCATACTCAATACTTTATAGTAGCTTGGCCAAGAAAAAGTGACTGATATGGACAAAGCAAAAGTTGTTTTAGAGAAGTTCTCTTCTGCTTCTGAAGAAAGCATTATCTCTTCTGAACACTGAAGTTGCAGGAAGAGCAGACCTGACACGGAATTTATTTGTCTGAGCTAACTTGACAATGGGCAGGCACTTAAAGTATGTGTTGCTGCCTACAGTGTCTGTGCTGCTGCATGTGAGTCAGGTGTAACAGAGATCTACTTGTCAAAGGCTGTAATAGAACAACTTGCAGTGCAGGAACCAGACACATAAAGCCACCAACAAGAAGCTGGAAATATAACCTCATAACCCCATTGTGAAGGGATACTCCTCAGCTGGAACTCAGTGACACCCTTTGGGAAGACAAAATACAGAAAAGTGAAGGTAAAGATGAAAGATGGTGTGAAGACACCTTTATCCCTAGCTAGGTCTGGACTACTCTGTAATGAATGTTCTTAACATCCATCAGAGCATCCAAAAGATGCTGAAGCTAACGATTTCCTTATTTCACATCCTTCGGTAGACAAGATACCATGTAGCTGTATATACTGTGAGACTGCACCTTTTACTCCAGAAATGCCCTCCTCCCCTCCCCAATGCCAGCATTTATAGAAGGTTCCGCATTGAACATTACTTGCTTTTGTTTCTTTTTTGCTTTTTTTTTTAATTTTTGAAAAAAGGTAGAAGGTATTGACCAGAACTGGTGTTTCACAGTTCCTGAATTTTTATACAAGCACATTCAGATGGGATTGTTCTCTTGATTGAGTGATATTTAATGGCTTAATGTGCAATAGTGCAAAGTTTGGTTGAAAATCTGCTCCACAATTATATAAAATCTCCACATGGTCTGAATTTACCTCTCATTTTCATGTACCACTGTCACATTAAAAAAAAAAAAAACCACAAACCCCAAACCCAAACTACTAAAAAAAAAAAAAGCACTTCTCAACCCCCTCACAGATATGCTAACAGAAGTAAAAATTTTTGTTAATTTGAAATTTCATTTAAAGTCAAGAGAAAAACCCAGAGTTTATACAAGGAAAAGGAATTAAGATTATGACAGTAGACATTGTAAAATTTAAGACTGGTAATTGATATTCCACAGTCAATGTTATTTGTGTTATCCTATTTTTTTCTACACTTTTCTCTAAAGTATAAACTGACAGATTTTCACTGTGACCTCTACAAATCAAACTCACCAGAGACTTTGCTGCTCAACCATCTCTTATTCTAAGAAATACGGCTTGTTTTTTTGCTTTCCTCATCTTTATTTGTAACCGTAGGAAGCCTTTAGCAAACAGGTGGGTCATGCAGTCCACTCCAAATGAAATTTCACCATGGTTGTGTCTAGTCTCTTTTGGCGTCTCTGTTTCAAACAAATCACAAGGAGATTTAGAAAAATGCTTTGAAAGTACTTTACTACATGTTGACAGTTACAATAAGCAATAGTCCAGCAGTCCAAACAACATGAAAAAATTAATGTCCCCATGTTTTTGTGACATACCTGAGGCTGTAAGAACAAGGAAGGGACTAAAGCTTCTTTTAAAGGAGATTTAAGATTTTTCCTTAATGGATGCATGAAGATGAAACCATAAATTGAGCATTAGAGCAATCCTGTTTATCAGAGTGTATGATTAAAATCATGCAATAATCAAGTTACCTTAGTATTGGGACTCTCATGGAAAAGAGTGCTAGTCATAGCAAGTGTTGCCTACAGTAAGAAAAACAGTACCAACAGAGTGACATACCTGCTTCCACATTGTGTGGATAGCATTATTGAGCTCTCTTGTGTATCTGATTTAGTACAATGTTTAATTACATAGCGCCTACAGTTCTTCCCGAGCTGTGCTGAGGATCAAATCAAGGCAGAATGCTGAAGGAGACTCTTATCTGTTGCAGTCTTATTTCCTGAGGGAATAAGAAGGTCTCTAGTGAATGAGGCAGGGTACTTGTGGAATAAAAAAGCTGATCTCAAGCTTAATCCAACTGAATCTTTTGCTTACCCTTTTTGCTTCCAGCCTCCCAGCAATTGTTTCTGTCTGGTTTCTTCCAGAGTTACTGTGATGCCAGGCTCCCTCTTAGCTAAGTATTTTACAGATTATTACTATATTCTTGTTTTCTGTCTTTCTTAAGAGCTGGAGGCTTGACAAAAGTGCTAAATGCCCTTTTGTCCCATCCCAAGCCAATCGATTTGGAAGATCTGCCTCAAAGGCATGAGAACGTTATACCTTTTCAGAAAGAAAAGGGCTGTCAGTATGTTCTAACTTGAGAAGACAACTTTATTTCTCTTCTACTTCATTTTTAGCAAAAATTTCCTTTGTTTTCATTGAGAATTTCCAAACAAAAACCAGGGCGAAGCTGACACTCAACACTTAGGCTACGACTATATTAGTAAATCAAACACTCCAGAGACAGTTCTCCAGCACTGAGTAGCCAAGTATTACAATATGGTTTACAGACATACCACTAAATTTTCTTACACCCCGAAACAGAATGGCCACAGTCTGACTGTCTCCTTGGCTTCTGCTGACCAAACTATGCCCAGGCATCAGCTGGGAGACTGCTGGTTTGAATGGGAAAAAATTTTGCCAGGACCCAGGCTAACAATCAACAGCATAGGCAGCCAAGTGCCCTAGCTGTATTTAGCCTGATGGTGTAAACACAGTTTCCACGTTTCAGCTTGGATGGGTACAAGGAGTAACACTACAAACAACTGAGAATAGCATCTGATTGTGGAAGTATGATACATCAGTAATAACAGGCTGTGATGCAAGTACTGATCATCCTGCCTTCAGGTACTTCTTTGTGGGTCTTTTTCAAATGGCATTTTCATACTTTCTTCATGAAGTTGCCATATAAATTTTATAGCTTTTAATTGAAGTACTCTAGGATCGGGCAATTCTATTTCATTCAGTTTTTTTTTAAAAAAAGGAAACATATGAATTTATATAAGTAGTTTGAAGTCTGCCTTCCTATGACGATGTCATCTGAAGCGCTGTGGATGTTTTACATTGATTCTTCATTTATAGTTCAATACCAGTATAATTAGAAGGATTTATTCCATTAAATTACAGTAAAGCTATGTTTGTATTAAGTACTTGATTAAATCTCTTTCTGAAACATTTGGTGTTTGGACATGGAAATAACAGGATAGCAGACATAACATGGTTTAAGCATTGTAATTCCTGTGTTGCTCTTCTTAATATACAAACTGTACCAACCTACCATAATAAAAATACCACACACCTAAACAGCACTTTTCTCTGTGAAGGATACCTAAACATTTTATGGACTATCCATTATTCTTCACTACAGATATAAAGGCTTTCTAGGATTGCCTCTGGCATTTGTTTAATAATAACAGCTCAAGTCAGCTTGAATCGGGAAATAATATACTACTCAAAATGGGCAACAGTTCACATATCCAGGATAAAGTTATCTGAATTAGACTCAAAGACAGTCTCTTCAATTAGAATTTCAGCACTTTCAGAAAGGGGCATGAATTATTTCACAAGTAAAATTATTCAGGACCACACTTTTGATCAGTAATTCCTCTTCACTGGCACAATAGCCTTCCTCTCATTTCAGAGTCCCATTCATTGGTAATTCTGGGGCTACATTATCACTTCTGGGCTGGATAATTTTCACACCTTAAACCTGAATAAATGGCTACTGGAGCTGCACTGTTGTCTGATTCATCTGAACAACAGCAGGATCAGACTTGCACAATCACCAGCACTATCTACAAGACTCTGGTTTCTTTGCAATGTGCTGGATGGATGTAAACAACTTTTGGTTGCTGGGAGTTGTTAATAACACAGTCTGAAGTGACTTGTAGCAGCTACAAAACAAGTTACTGAAAAAGACAGCTAATATTGGAGATTTTTTTTTTTTTTAATTAGAATTTTAAATTTTTAATGACAGTTCCTAAAGGGTATAACATGCTTGGCACTTACATGCCTCTATGCTAACATATTTATGGGCAAATTTCATAATATATTTGGGAAGTGATGCTACTAAGAAAGTACACATGAAGGTTATTCCAGAGAAAAGGCAGCTTTAAAGCAGAATACCTATGCTAGATCAAGTCAAGAGATGGTGGTCCACAGTAGTTTAAGTAACTTAGGACAATCAGTGAGATAACAGCTAATTGACAAAGAAAATATGACATATGTACATATGATAAATAAATGTGAACAGTGATAGCTTCAATGAGGCTAGTTATGCAGGTGTCTAAACACAAATAATTGATTAAGGAAAAACAGCATTACCTATCTCTCTTGTGAAAGTAAATCTGCAGCATTTAATTTTAATGAAAAATCTGGGACTAAATTTATGATTTTTTAAAAAATGACAATTAATTAAAAGTTATTTTCTGAGGCCATCAAGCTAATGAGCTATGGTATTTGTACGTAAACAAGCCTGTGAAGATTTTCTTGCTAAGTATCTGCATGAGCTCATGTCTGCAAGTCAAGTGAAAACCTATTAACAATACAGAAAACTCAGTATTTTTTCCAGATGAGAGAACATGGTGGGACATTTGTCTGAGACATCAGACACCACAACAATTAACAGCATCGTTTCAGAGCTCACTGAATTTAGATGACATCTTACTTGATCCCTTTTATGCTTGATGCTTATTTGTGAGTGAGACTGTGTGCAACATGTTATATTGTTTCTCTCTTCAAGTCACTTTAGTGTATTGTTCTCCAAAACCTGTAAAGCTTCAGGCCTGATTCTCTGAGACCTTGCACCTTTATAGCAACAAATCACTTCATGGCTCAGAGAAAATAACAGATGACACCATACTCCTGAAGACTTTCAGAAATGGACATGAATTATTTCACAAGTAAAATTATTCAGGACCACACTTTTGATCAGTCATTCCTCTTCACTGGCACAATAGCCACAGTGTCTGTGCTAGGCGAGACACTGAAACCTCTCCAAGCCCATCTGTGCTATCTGATCTTATCTTCTGGGAACTGTGGATTACTTGAGGATTACAATCATGTCCCATACACACTGGAAATTTGCCTTCTAATCTAGAATTGCCAAGAAGCTTGTCATGTTTAGAAGAAGACAGAAGAGCAAGTTATTCAGTAGAATAAGAGATATTATTTTCTGAAACTCAACTAAAATCAGCACCTCAGTCAGGCAAGTGAGTTTGATTGACAAGGGAACCTCTCCCATGACATTTCTGGCCTGCTTCCTCCTCACACACCATTGTAGCACCATTAAGTGGAGTTACTTCTGATTTACTCCAGCAAGCACCTAAGGAAGCGTGCCTTTGGATTCCAAATTCACCTGGTTTAGAAACTATGAGAAAGTAACTGAAACAAAAGGGAGTTTCACAGGTGCTCCAGCTGAGGGTAATTTCATGTCAATCCTCACAAGCAATTACACTGCTAGTGGAGTGTAAGTGAAATCGTTTGGTTTCAACCATACAATGGAAGCAGATGTTCTTCAGCACTTTTTATCCTGCAGGAGGCAATAGGGGTACAGCTCAAGAACAGATGTTGCATTTTGTCCCCACTATGCAGACCTGCGTTCTCAACAGCAGCCCCTCTATTCTGAATACATTGAATCTGTCCATAGAAACAGCTCTTTGAGGAACACCAGCAAAATTCCACAACACAAATGCTCTTTATCTCCTACATCCTCAGTTTGGAGTTTAACCTTCAGGATTGGTTCCTTGATGCACTGCAATATATTTGGTTCCGTGATATATCTAGACAATTTGCCATTAAGACAGTGTCTTAATCTTCTTGTGCCTTAACAGTTCAGGCATAAGTTGCTTGGGTTTACTTCTATTTTAGTTTCAGTTCATCATATTATAAGCTTTAGTCATATGTGTAAAAAAATACCTGTGACACTTGCCAATATATTCCCTGTTTCACCATAAATATTAAAGTCCTTAAGTTGTAACACATAGCCTTAGGAAGCCAGTTATATCCTGCAGGGTTTGTGAACTGGAATATTTTCTACAAGTTGTAGAGCAACAATAAAATGCCACATACCGCTATGCTACTAAAGGCCTCAAATAAGGCAGGTACATTAGTTAGTATATGCTAAAATCCCACTGACTCGAAGCATTTGCATGTGTTTTATGTCAAGCATGTTTTCTGTTGAATCATTGTCCTTTGAGATGTACTAGCCTCAGAGTTAATATACCACCTACACCAAAGAAGAGGGTAGCGCATGTAGACATGTATTCAAGCGAGTTTGCTTTTGTTCAACCTGAAAACCTCCTTCTGTACAGACACAGAAAAGTTTCTGGAACATAGCTTTGCAGTGCCCAGGAGAATCTTCCTGCTGTTCCCAGACATACTAGATTCTCATCCTTCTCCGAGTGAAAGGATTGTTTGAGGTTTACCCTGAGTCTTCTGCTCTTGCTGGCTGTGTCAGGAAAGGCAAATGCTCAGAATCTGTCTTATATGCAGACACATTATCCACCAGACAGGGACAATAAAATTGTTCATATCTAAAAGAGGACAGAAAATAAGCAGGTATTATCACTCAGAATCAAACAGAGATATGTTCTGAAATACAAAGGCTCACATTAGGATTTTTTTTCTCCCTCTGTGCACTGTTGCCACCAAGATGATTACAATATCTTATAAATAAGGATGGAAAAGAAAGGCATTGTCAGGAAGTGGACATAACTGAAAAGTCATTTTTACAGGCTTTGAAAAACAATAATAATAGGATTTTTTTAGATAAAAGCAAATCCAAGGACAATTCTGGGAAGGCAGGGTTGACACACCACGTGTTTTGTTGGATTTACATTGTGAATGCTTTGAATATGAATAAATGCTTATAAAAGTTAAGAATGATTATTGCTGCACATTGATAAAGAAGTCCCTTCCTTCTCAACAGTACTAATAGCATCTGCAGTGCTGAGACTCATAAAGCATCACTGTTGGCTTTTGGGATGATTCATAGGCCTATTTTAACAGAGAGAGGTATCAGCATAGCATTGGGACTCAGCAGTTCCTCCCTTCTGATCTGGGCTCCGATACAAAATCTTCTTTATAGCCTTGAGCAGTTCACTTAATCTTTATGCCTCATACGCCACAACTGTGAAATATGAAGTTGCCATATTCACCTAACAGTAAAGAAAGGTCATTGCTTCTCTCCTCCAAAAATATTTCCCTTAGGACATAACTCACCTCAGAGTCACACGAAAACTGAAAGTTATCCTGTGGATTTTGAATCTTTAAGACTGGGTTAAAAGTTTGCCTGTGCTTGATGCTACAGAATTTCTCTCTACCGAAATACCTACTGGCAAGCTCAGAACCTGAATCCTGGATACACACACTCTCTGACCATAACACAGACCTGAATATAGGATGCTCAGTGAGCTTCTGCTTGCAGGTGGAAAGAAGGTGCCACTTAAAAGACAATATAGATGCAGCTCCTGCAGTTGGAAAGATTACTTCAGTGCCTGTGTTCCAAATCTCTACTCTACAGTGTGATTTTATACCAAAAAAGCGCAGGTAATTCTCTGACCCCCCCAAAAGATGTCTTTGTACTCTTCTGTTGTGAAGCCATGAGTACTGAAGTGGTTTTAGTCCTGCAGAAAACTCTGCAGCATGGTAGTTCAGTCAATGTCCATGTTGTTTTACAGGAAACTAATCCAGAAGAATATTCTACAAAAGAAATAGGATAATTTTTCCTTTCAAAATAGTTGCAATATTATAAGGATAGCATCACAGTCCAGAAGAATATTCTACAAAAGAAATGAGATTTTTTTCTTTCAAAATGGTAGCAATATTAAAAGGATACATTTATGAGTAGTTTAGGGATTTTACTCCACATTTTGCTAGTCCTTAAACAGCCCATTCACCTATTCTTTAAAGGTCCAGTGTTCCCATTTACTGTAGAAATTGTATTATGGTATCACAGAACTAATGACTCATCAGCACTCACTATGTTGACAGTTATGGGATGCTCTATAAACAACAACATTGGAAACCTGATAAGTTCAAGTGAGAGTGTACTGGATATGGCTGGGATGGAGATATTTATCCTAAAAAATCACCACAATGAGAAAGAATATTCAGATAAATTATCGTAAACCAATGAGCAGTGAGGATTAGGGAAGTTTCCCTGAGTGACTGGGAAGCCCTATACAAGTATATCCATGCTGTCTCTCCAACATGGTATCTCAAGTACATCAGGAAAGAAAAAGGAACTGCCAGCATCAAAAATCCACATCCTTCTGTTCCTCTGCATTGACTAATGACACCAACCAAATCAAAAGGTTTGGACCACTGTGAGAGGAGAAGTGCAGCTGCAACCTCTCCACCCAAACGAACGCCACAATTTCATCTCTATACAGTCTTTCAGTCTTTTTTTTTTTTCTTTTAATTAAATGAGTCATACAGCATAGTGTCCCTGCTACTCTGCTGAAGAGCTGGAAATGAAAATTTGATTCATAGATTCTACAAATGTATTTGATTGTAAAACAAAACAAGCTCTATCCATACACTGATTTGTTTAGGAAGTTGGTTAGCAAAGGAGTGGAGCCTTTGACCTTCAGACCCTCTGTAATCATCCAGTCAGTAAAAGCTACTTTTAGACTTTGTTTAGATAGATGAACATCTAATATTCTTCCATGGAAGGGCAGATTCTAACTCAGAGTAATTATAAGCTTTTCTATTAGATTTAGATCAGTTTCTCTAGGTTTTATGTCTTGATAGCAGAAACATATGGTACTCTAAACATGCTTTTTTTTTTTTTTTCCTAATTTCATGCAAAAACTATGCTAAAAATAATCCCTGTGATTCTCCATTCAATTCCTTGAGTAATGTTTATTTTTACTGGTTGAGAATCCACTATTTCTAATGTATACTGTTGCCATCTAGTGTCAAAAAAACAGTGGTGTAAAGTTCTATTTTCCATTTTTAAGAGATTATGCACATATTTGTATGTCTCCACTAATCTTTAAATGAGTTTGATTCTCTTCTGAATCCATTCTTTTCACTTTATCGACCATCTGTGATAAAGGCTATCCAGTTTCTACTATGTCTACTGCATAACTTCTCCAAGGTCAGCCAGAGGGAATGAGCACTTTGGTTTCAATTCCATTGGGCCACGTAGTCATGACACAGCAGTTGGGAACTGTGGTGGGAACTGAAATTGTTCTCCAAAAGCTGGGAGGAATATGGGATGTCCTTCAGGAAAATGAAAGGTCATCACAGAGGGAGTGAATCTTACCCAAGTAGAGATATTTACAATGTAGACCTTTACCTTTTAGGCTCCCTCTCCAGTCATTGTGTCCTGGTTTTGGCCAGGATAGAGTTCACTAGAGAAAGGAAGACAGAGGCGCTCTCAGGGAACAATTCATATCATCCAAAAGTAGAAGTGTAAAACTGGTCAAATTACTGATCTGCATTAGAAATGCCTATATCACCCCACCTCGAGTATATAGCCAGCATCAGGGAGCAAGCGCAGGTGAAGATATCTAAACTAGAGAAGGCTAAAGTCGGATGAGATGAATCCTACCTTAATTCACTCTCATGAGGTCTGGAAAGAATTTACTAACTGTCCAAATTTGAACTTGAGCCTGTCATTTAAATAGCCCTGTTCTGAATATTCCTCATGAGTGGTAATGAGATTTTCAAGTTATGTGCTCACTGAGGGCATCTAGTATCCTCTAAATCTTTCCTAATCATTTCAAGAGAGGTCTACAGAACACTGGAGGAGGAAGGACAATTTGATTACATAATTGATTAAAGTGAGGATACAGCAAAGCTGCCAAGACAATCCCTTTAGACTTGGAACCCCAAAGCACAATAAAACCCAATAATTCATCATCATAGCAAGTAACTGGAGAATAGGGATCCAATTGTGGCATTTTCCTGTAATATTTAGAAAGCCAGCAGAAAGGTTTTGCTTTTTGTTTAAGACAACATTTTTCATAGAATTGAATCTATGTTAAAAGAGAAATTTTGGCTTACCCCAGTCCACTGGAGTCTTGCCACTGATTTCAGTGAGATCAGGACTGCATTCTTAGTGCTACTGCTGTCTACTCTATCAAGTAGCTAAAACTTACGGAGCATAGTGATACGTGAAGGAGGATACGAGATGAAAGCTTAAGCCAAAAGAGAGAGTGCCTTGGAAAGAGTAAGATTCAAGAAATGTGCAACTTTTTCCTCTTTTTTCTATCAAGTGTGCCTGTCTGACTATTAAATGTACACTCACAGGTCTCATAATTCCTGTGACTCTCCCCACATGTTTAAATTTCTGTTACAGCTAGCTCTGCTTCCATATGGCACAGCAGTGGCACTTACTTGCTGTGATTAACTCTAAGCATTGGCTGAGAAGGTAAATGAAAAGGCATGCTTTCTGCTGAAGCAATTTGTCAGTGAAGTACTGCAAGCCATATGTTTCTCTATCTTCTTCCAAATATTTGTGCTGATGTTGCTAGAAGGCGATTTCATCCAAGCAAACGGAGATACATGATAGATTGCGCTGTGATTGTTAGATTAGTGAAAGTATATAGCACTTGCTTAATGCATTTTCATCCTCTAAACTCAATGCTTTACAGCCACTGAACTGCTGCTGCCACTAGAATTCATCAGAATATTCCACCACCAGAATGGCCAGTTTGTGGGGCCCATTACATTTGTGCAGTGTTGGAAGATGTGAAGGTTTTGCTAACATCTATCTCCTGATGGACTTCATGCTCAAAGTGTGTACATACTACATAAAAAAGTAAAATAGAAAAAAAGATCAGATCATTACATTAAATGGACAGCTTCAAGTAAGGGTAACTAATTTCAGTAACTTTTCTGACAAGAAAATAAAATTAATTCTCCAGATTGGCACAGACTTATTTGAAAAATCCTGTCTATATCTCTTTTTGTCTGTAATTAACCTGTTGCCTGTCTTTCCACCACACAGATCAGCCAGAATACAATAAAAGGTGAGGATAAGGATGTGCTGGTCTTAGGTAAGGAGGATAAAAACCATACTGACAGAGCACTGTCACCTGTCTCATTTCTCCTTCTTCAACCACAGGAAGGTTCTGCCAACTTCTGGATTTGTGTTACCAGCAAATGTGCAGGCACTTCAACAACCTCAGCACTGAAGAAGGCTGCTAGACCAGAACATTCCAAGCACAAGGCTTTGAACCAGGTCTCAGGAAAATCATGCCATATTGCTAGCCATGTTGACTAATCAGTTAGGGCATAATTATGGGTGGAAACTGCTTTTCAGCATCCTCATGAGAAAAGCACTGGACTTAAGTGTTGTCAGTGCTAATTTACTTTCATGATGAAAAGTACTAAGAGCTGAATGTTCTACAAGTACAGCTGCTGCAAGAGCCATGGGATGTGACTGAGGCCTCACTGCAAAATAGATGGGAGATATTTTAAAAGTACCTAGCCTAAATCTCATACCTATATCCACAAGCATTGGGCTCCAGAACCTGACGGTTCCACGGATTCTGGATGCAGAAATTTTGGTAAAAAGCTTTTCCAGTGTGACAGAACCGTGATGTTATGGAATAACATAGCCTGTATTCAAGAGATGATGCAGCTTCTACTTAACTTCTTACACAACAGCAGCATCTTGGGGCCAGTCTTCATCCTGCCAAACTCTGACTGAAGTTACTGAGCCCAGTTCATCTCACATGTGTAATCTCTGCAGCACCAGTTTATTCCAGTTACTGTCATGGGTTCAACTCTCCCTAAACCAGGTAGTTTCCATAACAAGCATTGGAAGTGACTACCAAAGGAATAAGCATCCACCACAATGGTAGTTACAACCAGATGAAACTTCATTTGTCACTACAGAAACCCAACCTAGTCCAGCTTTGACAGTTGAAAAAATACTTTTCCCCTTGACCCTCTACTATGCCAAATACATTTTTACAGATCCCAACTTTGGAGCTGAAAGATCTGATATCTAAATTATAAATTACTTCTTCCCTCATATTTTTTATTTAATTAAATGAATAAAATATAACCATGCTATAAAATAGAGACACAAAAATAGTACATGGCATGCATTTACATCTTAGAACTTTCAGCAAATTTAATCAGGAAATTATGTCCTTAATGTAAATGAATACAGGAAAGTGATTAACTGTTTTTAATTTAGCAACAAAAAATTGTAATATCTTTCAGTCAGGTAAATCAGAGTGATGTGCTATCTCTAATGATCAATAGATAACTGCTGCATCCTCCCAAAGTTGAAGAATTAATATAAGGATAGATGTTAACAGCAACAATTAACTATTAGTATAATCATAAATACATTCTTTTAAAGTGTATTGATTTAAATGTGATGAAGATCTCATAGAACAGAATTCACAACTGGTGATATCACAGAACCAGACCTTTATAACGATCATAGAATATAAAATATCTGACTGGGCCATCCTTAAACAAGTTAGCTAGATCTTTAAACAAATTTGCTACATCTTTACTGTACTTCGCAGAGTGCTCCAAATTCCAGTTCATCCCAAAGACCTTCTGCTAGTGATTAGGAGTGACTGCTAACCTCCCCCATTACGTGAATTCTTCAGCTTTGGGAAGGTGAAACAATTACATATGGACCATTAGAGATAGCAGGTATTTCTGATTTACATAATACCCTCACACGCAGCCTGCATTCTCGTTGTTTTCTATGAAGGATCCTCCACCAGGCTGCTTTTTGAGAGAAGAGGTGGAACATCCAGAGCCTCCATAGTGCCAGATCCACACAGCAGATGATGTGTTCTGTGGGATGTACACATCCGAAGTTCATTTGGGGGATACCAGTAGCATACACCAGAGAGGCTGGAGATTCCTCATATGTCACATCAGATGTAAAAGAACACCATTTTGCCCTAAGATTAATTTTCCCGAAGTTTTCTATGACAAAGTGGATGCAGTCATTGGGTACCATTCTGTTCTCTCAAAGGGCCCGCAGGATGATCTAGATACTAAACCCCGCATCTTAAAAAGAGCAGAGAATGACCACAGTCTGGGGAGACAATACTGATGCAGGGAAGCCTTTTTCTCAGGTCAGAACTGGAAGAACAAAGAAGTTCTTCTGGGAAGAACTCAGAAGCCAATTGAAAGGAGATGGGCCACCCGCCCACAGCTGTCTGCTCTGTGTGTTAAAGACCTTCGTTTTTTTAATGAGCAGCGTGCGACGTACACTCTCTGAAACCTAGAAAGTCAAGGTAAGAAGAAAGAAGCAGAAGAAAGGGAAGAAAAAAAAAAAAAAGGAATCAAGGAAATGTGGTTCCTGTTTCATTCTCAGAGTTTTAAAGACATTTATTTATCCTTTGGGTACAGATAGGCAATCATTGCTGCAGTAAATGTTATGTTCATTTAACGAGGGTGCTTGCAGGAGAAAAATATGTAAGTGATTCTTGCCTCTAGATGGTGGGATAACTGTACACCTAGCTATGCAATGTCAGTCTAAATAACATTCCCAATGCTATCAGCAAGACTATTCACATTGTTTATTGGTATTTGCCAGCATAAATTTTCCAACTTGAAAGGCACATTGCTCACTTCCTGCTGTTTCTTTAGTCTAAGATGGGTGTTAATGAGTCAGTTTTATCTTAATAGCTTTTAAAAATGATTTAATTCTTTGCATATTGCTTTTGTTCAAATAATGAAGGAAATCTATGTGTCTTCCAGCCCTACGTGCTTGTGAAAATGACTATGTTTAGTTTAATTATAATCCTCCTTCTTCTATCAAAATGTTCCAAGAAAAAGAATTTTGCTACACATAAGGCCATTAACTGTTTCCTAAAAATTCCTACCCATTTCCATAGATTTTATATTTAAGATATCTACAAAATCATACTCATAGTTTCCAATAAACATGTGAAGAAATGTACATTCAGATTTAATAGTTCTAAACCTTACTGAGAACTGGATAAACAGACTGCCAAGGAGTCCTGCTCTGCATAGTGGAGTAGTCCCAAGAGCTATGCAGAAGTCTGTTTGTGACTGAATAAAATGCTTCTTTTTTTCTTCCTTCTTACAAGGCAAAAAAAGAAAAAAAAAAATTACCAAGAAAGCAAACCTGAAATTTGCACAGATCTTTCATGACTGTTTTTAGTACTAGACTGGCACTGAATTTAACTATGAACTTCAGAATTGTAGTTGCATATATGCAGTTGCTTTTCTTCTCTATGATCAAGTCTGATTCATTTCCTGTGAAATAAAGGTCAAAATCCTCCTTGACTCCCTTGGGGCTTGGATGGCACTTAAGGAAGGCTGTCATACAAAGTGGTGCTCATATTAATACAGTAAGCAAAGAACAAATAACCAAATGCAGGAAGTTCAACCCACAAAGCTTTACCAGACAAACTCACAATAACAATAAAAAGCTAGCATTCAGATGCTTCAGTAGGAAATGTGAATTTAGGGATTGTAATTACATGGTGAGCAAGACTATGAATAAGGATCATAAAAGTATATTGTGCTTCTATTTCACAAAATATATTACTTTTTAAGACTTTCTCTGTTTAGTGCTTCCAACTCTTTACAACCACAGATCACATAGGATTACTAATTACGAGGACTACTAATGATGAGGTATAGAATTACTGATCATGTACTAATCTCTGGCAGGCTTTCAAGTAGTTAACTTAAATATATAATACAGAGAGCATATATTATAGAGCAACCTCTACAATAGCCAACCTTCAGGTTTTGGTATCACTCATTAGAATCACTTATCTTCACATCTTTCCAAGAAAGGATAAAATTATTCTGAACCCCATCACTCTAATACCTTACCAACTAAAGGCTTTGTCAGTTTGCTTGCTGTTTCATCTCTGGGTCAGACTGATAATCCATTGGTGCCACTCTCTTTCAGCAGCACTGCAAATTATTAAAACCAAACAGCATTATGTTATTGATAACCACAATTTATTTCTCAAAAAAAGCCTAACAAGCAGGCTTACATGTGCACAAAGAGTAGATACAGACACTAATTTCCAGCCGCTGTGAGGAGGTGGTACATTTCAAATCCGAGAGTGGCTCCCTCTGGCTGTGAGGAGGTGGTGCATTTATATACGAGAGTGACTCCCTCTGGCCAGAGTCGTGAACAGTCAGAGCTCAATGAACAATGGCTTTGAAGAGAAAGGCACCATAACTCAAAACCTCCTGAAAAAGGAGAGAGTGAAAATGTGAGGTTTCAAAGTCGTTACAGAACACCTGAAAGGGATGAAAGCATAAACTGCATCTATCCATCTATCTGTCACTATTAATGGCAGCCATAACACACCTCAAAAAGAGCAGCCATTAAAACCCAATCTCATACACAAATGTCTACGATGACTCAGTGCCCCAAAGCTGCTAAAACATCACTTCTTGTCAAAAAGTCACACAATTTTGTTCTTGGTTTGAATCTTAGAATGAGGTAATAAACATAACCTATGGTACTAACTACGTTTGTAATAAAAAATGAGCATCAGGGCAAAGCCTACATCCCACCGAAGCAGATACACACAGCAGCAGAATTTACAATGTTGCAGTGTTCATCATGCGATTACGCCAAAACCCTAATTCTGCTACCTACCTCTACAGAAATAACTTCTCCCCTTCTTCTGCTACCTACCTCTACAGAAATAGCTTCTCCCCTTCTTTCATGTGCCCCTAACTCATTACATCCTCTTCCCCTCCTTTACACTGTCAAAATTTTAAGACGACGTGGAAACTGAAAACTACCAAAATCTCAAGACATTAAGCCATTCAGTTTAACATGCAAAATTTACCAGAGAAAAAATTTCCAGTAGGAGTGGAAGATTTTCCACTGAAAAGTACTTTTTCTGAAAAGTAATATCGGTATATTATCAAAGTACTGGAAGTAAGAAATTGATTAGCTTGTTTTAGAAATGGGAATCTGCTATGTCAGTGGAAAGACACACTGACTTTAAAGGTCTTCAGCTGGATTTTTTACTGTACAAGACCCTTTCTCTTTCCTCACTATGCATCTGCAGCACACTTCAAAAAGCAAACCTGAAACAGGATATACAGAAAGCCAGAACTGCATTTCTCTGACACCACCGAACTGAAGTGCAGTAACTGAATGTATGTGTAAACTAAGAACACATTTATTTTTACACTGAAATAGTGTAAGTTAGGACTCTGCATCTCATGTAGATGAAACAAAATAATGTGTTTGTTGGCTTCCGTTTAAATTTTTTGATAAATCAGAGAGCTTGATTCTGTTTTCACAGTACCATAAACAAGACAATGTAAGTTAACTAACACTGTTATTTAAGGGTGCTTCATCTGTATAAGCAAAAGGTAAGCTGACTTGCGGAAACACGACTCTACAACCGTGGAGTTGTAAAGTAGGTAGGTTTATTCAGTGCTGGGCGCGTGGGGGATCGCTCCACCACAAACATGTGCACCCCTTGCAGCTTTCGGACTGCTTATATATTACAAAATAATGCATATTCATAGAATGTTTATACGTATACATAATATATCCCCGCCTCCCCTCGCTTCTCATGGTAATTAGGTCTCCTCCTCTCGCGTCTGCGCATTGAGCTCCTTTGGTCCTGGGCAGTGGTCGTAAATTCCTGGGCGGGGGTCGTATAGATGAAGTATCTCCTCTTCCTCACTGATGAACTTTTACCCTGTCCTTCTGCGCAGCCTCAGTTGTTCCCTGGCCCCTGGCTAAACCGCCAGGCCAGTTTGTGCTAGAATTTGAGGTGATCCATTGCTGACATGTACCACTTCAAGGACGAGAGGAAGCTTCTGTTCGAGCCAGAAGATAATATCTTAGCAACACTATCAGCACCTGGTATGTCTTCGCGCATAGCCCCCTCATCTTGGTGCAAGCTCCTCAGTCTTGCGCCATCTAACTAAAATTGTTTAAATTCCCTATCTCAAATTAAAGTTCAGTATTATTTTTCTACAAAATGCTTTCTTTGTTATTTCCTGAATGGTCAGGTTTATCCAAAATAATGTTATTGTTAAATCAGATAGAGCTTCTGCTGTTGAGATAAGGACAGTTAGCGATAGCAATAGTAATTTAGTTTGGTTTTATGTAGTTCCATTAAGTAGTGGTTATATCACAGGCACAGCTAGATGGAACAGCAGCACACTATTGGCAGACATTTTACTTATGAGTACACATACAAAATAAGATCTGTAGGGAATTTAATTCTGTTTTTCAGACCCCATCTCCAGATCATTTTTAATTCTTAGCATATCTTTCCACATTCTTAGAGATCCCACCAGTTTCCTACCATCTACCAATTTACCATGCATGCACTCTATTCCATATTCAAGATCAATGAAGAGATCATGTCAGTTCCAGATTTTTCCACAAGAAGTTAAATTTACAAATTATAATTTATTGTTTCTAGTTTTATTTTTTTATTTAAATAAACACAGTGTTTGCTCTTTTACGGTTCTGCCGTACTTCTCCAATCTTCCATATGTTTTCTACACAACGGCTAGTATCGTTAAGATTACTTACTAAGTAACCCGATCTATCAGGTCCAGCCAAACTGATGAGCATCTAGTTTCTCTAAATACTCTCTAGCTGTCTTTCTCTTCCTCTGGAAACCCCTATTTTTGTCTATCTCTGTCTTCCTCTGGAAACCTACCCTTTGCAGCTAGCCATCTCCTTCAGCTGAACATTTTAGTAAACACCAATGCATATCACTTTGCAGAACAGCAGACTAATAGTTTAATACTTTTCTTAGCCTTCACAGTACCTCCAGGAGTTTTCATTCAGTTACCTTCAGTCATATTCAAATACATCATATAGCCTCCTTCATACACTGATTAAGCTTCTCTTTAAAATTAATTAGATTTCTTTGTTCCAATTCTTCCTATGGGAAAAGCTGAGAGAAAGAAGAGAGGAAAAGGAGAGAGAATTTCTCTCCTGTAACAGTTAGATATCTTCTCATTTATATATTAATTTTATATCTATTTTAATTATTACAACATTACCTTCAATTTTGATCCATTTTCTCCTTGAGCTGTATGTCCCTAGTTTTTGCTGCAGTCTTTTTTGCTGTTTCTTACGAACAAATTTGAAACCACTGATCCAAAACAATTTATTGGTTGTATGGATGCATACAAATACGTTGAAAACAGCTGTTAACTTACCAATCCAGGAAGTCTGCTTCTAAAGATTGTTTTTTTCTGATTAAAGGTGTCAAGTAGAAGATTAGAAAATGTCTTGCCATCCTTCATTAGCATAAAAGCAAAGAACCTCACTTTTATGAGTAATTTCTTACTGATTTCTATAGCTTGAACTGCCATGAAATTCCACCCCATACAGTAAATTCCTAAACCGGTTCATTTCCTTTCTTAGTTATCTCTCTCTTATATAGGCAAAGCTCATATTTTTTAAAAAATGAAAATTTATTTTCCAAAACTTAGTTTTGATCTCACATTTCCCCCACTGCAGATGAGTCAGTTGCAGTGTCCAATCTGCCATTGATCAAACAGTGTAATTTCTGTTGGTGTCCCAGTGCTTTCAATTAAAGATTTGTCTCAAGATATGGTACATGCTGGTTTTTTAGATTGTTTCTCCAGAGTTTTACTAAAATCATGTTTTTCACTGCAACGCTGAAACTTCTTTTATTTCTCCCTTAGTGTTATTTCCCAGCAAACTGTTACCATTTTTTTCCTAGAATAATTACTAGTTTTCAAGATTCTTTACCCTACCCTACATAGTGTTTCTTCCAACCCAGATAAATTTGGTTTTGCATTCAACAGGGAATTGTTATATAATAAAACATCTTTTATATTAAAATTCTACATCCAGCATTGGTTTGTGAATCCACTGAAAATAATTATATTCCTGAATGTATTTGTTAATAACCTACCATATACCCTTGAATTTATTTTTTCACAAAGCTCATATGTTTCTTTGCATAAAGGCTCTTCATTCCCCATGTTCTTTGGAGAGCGATTTTTCTGATTACATTACCGAGAGGGATCCCAGGGCCAGCAAGGCAGGGGCCTCACCAGCCAGGGCCTGTCTGCATGAGGCAAGCAGATGAGGGCAGTCTCACAGATGGTGGCCAGGTTCAACCAAGAGTCCAGATCATCAGGCAATGGTGAGGCAGGTCCCAGGTTAAACTGAGAAGTCAGTCTGCAGGTCTAGGCGGGGTCCCACTCAGGAGGTTACATGGTGTCGTGGTTTAACACCAGCCAGACACGAAGCACCACAGCGCTGTGGGGAGCCTCTCTCCACCGTTCCCCCATCATGTAACTCAGCCATCTCCTGCCCCAGGGGAAAGGGGGCTGCCCTGGGCTGCACCACCTCTGAGCTGGTCCTAAGCCTCCAGGAAGCACAGTACTCTCTTATGCATCCACAGTTATCCCAACAGACTTAAATATTTATCTTCTCATAACTTGGGGAGAGTAGTAAACGTAATGAAGGAAGAGCTGCAGCATTACCTCTTGTTGTGGCAGTGCCGATGATAAAGATTTAGACAAAAATTATGCCAACCACAAAACAAACTTCTGAAGAACTGTGTAATACACTGGAAATGACACAATAAGTAATATTTAGGACAATGAGACTTTTGTCCAAGATTTGCTTTTCTTTACAGGTTGGAAGCTGTCCTGAAAAATGTAACTATAAGCAACGGACTCCTTGGGAAAATGACAACTGTTTGGAATATCTATTCTTTTCCAGTTTTATCTATAAAATACTATTATTTCTGTCTTCATTAGTGTCATGACCTCCCTTCTGCTGTCTAATGATTTTATTGCTGCTGCATTACTTTCCTGTTTCTTTTTGTTAGCATTAAATGTTGCTAAGTAACTGAATCAGGCCGTGGTATTATTTGGCATAACTATTCTCTCCTTTGAAATATGTATAGAGATTACTCAGCAAAATGTAAATTATTCTCCCAAGGGAAAGAAGGCCATTTGCATCTACCACAACCCTTATTTAACAGATGATTTCTAAGAAAAGTGAAAGGGAATCCTATAAATGTGATGCATATTTCCAAACCAGGTAGTCCAGGAAATACAAATGTTGATGAAAAATTGCTTCACCTTCTCCATGAGGATATCCTAAGTCACCCTAAACAACAGCATTTATTTTGCTTTTAATCATGTCTCAGGTCTTACAAAAGTAACTTAAAAGTAAAATAGCTTGGCTTTCCAGTGCAAGATCATTTAGAAAATTCACCTTTGCTGCGGCTCATTAAATAGAAATAATAATTGAAGTAATTTAATAGGAAAGAAATGGAAAAGATGGAATTTGCCAATATATTTAGGTCTTCTAACTTCGTGTTAACGTGGCAATTATTTATAGTGTCTCATCTGTACTACTCACATGGATCTGCTATCTACAATAACGGTAACCATCCCAACTGCAAAACAGGAGACTGGGTTTAATGAAATCTTCACTTTACATCCATCTGAAATACTCAAAAGCAGTAACAGTCACACTGCAGACCAGTTTGCTCGATTTCCACTGCAAAGGTTTAAACTGCTTCAGTATTAATAAAAAATAATAGAGAAGGTCTAGATGAGGACTGTGACAGCAGAATAGAAAAACAGAATTTTATGAATAATGTCTGAAACGGAATAGTGTCAATCATTATTAAATCACTCAAGAATTGTTTGAGCTGCTCAGTGTTGATTAGAATAGTCTTAAAAGGTTCCACATTCCATTATGTTATTTTAATGTTTCAAATCCCCCCAAAATGAACAACATATTTTCTTTTGTATATTTTTAACAGAGACATGCACTACACATAAAAAATATTCAAAAATAAATTTCTCAGTCTTAGAACCCAACTCCCCCAGATGAATTTTTTATAGGTAAGAGCTTGGATTCTCAAGATAGCAACTACTCTTTCCATGGGAAATATCTCTAAATTTGCTCATTTGAAAATTTATCAGCTTTTGTTAAAAAAAACCCCAAAGGCAGATGGACAGATATCATAAATACTAAATAGCTAAAAGACTTCTGTTAAGTAGTACAGAGAGCTAAAATTACACTTGTAATAGAGATGATGGCTCAACACTAACTATGGGCAATAATCACTTTACATCTGCTTGTTGAATTAGCACAAGATTTTTTAGGCATTTGGAATGAAACCACATAAGTCTTATAACAAATGGCTCTGTAGTAAAAAAAAAAAGAAAAAAAATCCACATTGTTGCAGGTCCCTCTAACGTATAATTAATATAAATATTTTGAAGCCAGCAGGTAAAATACTATAATAGCTGGATACGAGCAGCAGTGAATATTGAGGAAAGAGAGTTGTCATGGAAAACCCAATTACTTATGTACCTCAGCTATTAATGACTTCATAAAACTTGTAGCACAAGTCAAAAAGTGAGACTGCCCAAGCTGTGAAGGCACACTTGTCCTTGCCCTTCTAGATCCTATACCATAACAGAGAAAAAAGTTACAAGAAACTTATCCCTTCCTCTGATTCTTCCTTTCATACTGTATCCTTCCTAAGGTGTGAGGTATTCACCCAGGGTACCATTCACGAGATGGCCTTGATAGTTAAGAGAGTGTGGTGGGTTGACCTTGACTGGCTGCCCAGTGCCCCCCCCAGCTGCTCTCTCACTCCCCTTCCTCAGAAGGACAGGGGGAGAAAATAAGATGAAAGAGCTCTTGGATCCAGATAAGGACAGGGTGATCACTCACCAATTACCATCATAGGTAAAACAGACTCAACCTGGGGAAGATTTATTTAACTTACTGTGAATTAAAAATAGGGTATTATTAAAATAGTATAGTGAGAAAAAAAAAAACAACCAAAAAACAAACAAACAACAAAACAACAAAACAAAACCAAAAAAAAAAACCCACCTTCTCCCCAGCCCCCTTTTCTTCCTTCACTCAACTCTACTCTTTTGTTCTCAACTCTTCTGTCACTTCCTCCCCTCCACAAGTGATGCTGGGGTATGGGGAACAGGGGTTGGGGTCAGTTCATAATGCTTTGTCTCTGCCACTCCTTCCTCCTCACACTATTCCCCTGCTCCAGCAAGGAATCCCTCTCAGAGGATACAGTCCTTCATAAATGGCTCCAATGTGAGTCCTTCCCACAAGGCTGCACTTCCTCAACAAGTAAGCTCCAGATTACTCTCTTTCAGTGTTTTAGTGCTGCCTAGTCCTCAGGTAAATGCAAAGGTACTACATCATGTTTTCTGGACTGCATCACTTTTGGATTACATGTTTCACTCGTGATGCTCTGCTAGTTAAACCCCAGCTGCCCTCAAAGCTCAACCTCACCTGAGCTGTGAGGGAACTGTAATTATTGTATGTCCATATGCCACAGGATACCTCAAGAGACAGAGAGAAAATATAGAATGAACCTAGAGACAAAAGGATTTTTGCCACATTATGAAGGAACTTTCTAGATCTAGAACCAAAAGAGTAAAAAAGACTCTTCCATGGGCTGGGCAAGCATTACAAGTTCCTTGCAGAGCAGTGTGGTTGAGACATATATTTATGACAGAATCATTCAGTGAATGTGGGGATAACTGCAGGTAGACTCAACTATCTTGCTAGCTGTGTGTGGTTGAAGGCTGCCCACAGCAGCCAGTGATGTCAGCAGACGAGTTGAGGAATTAAGATGGGGGGCTAGCAAGACTAAAACCATTATGAGAGAGTGCGCTCCCCACAAAAAGTTCCAGACCAGCATAAACCATCAATATCAATTCACATCCTTTGCCAAGGTGAGGCTGGGAAACTCTTTTCAATCATGGTGTTTTCCAATGTGGCAATCAGGCTGGCAGACAGTGTCGCCCACAGCCTTCTACCATGCAAAGGCAGCATGTTTGCCATGGCTGTTTTTGTGTCAGGAAAAAGACTCGGGTATTGTCTTTTTTCTCTCTTCCTAAAAAGAGATGAATCCTACCTCTAAGACAGTAGCTTAATTACTAAAAGTGACAGACTGAGAACATAATCAATCCCAGATCAGAAAGAACCACTTATGTAACATCTTCAAGCCCAAAGACTGAAAAGAAGCCCTTCTAAGATGTCCAAGCCTATGCTGAATTCTGTGCTCTCATAGCAATGGATTTATTTCATAAGATCATAACCTACACTTTGATATGGAGAAGAGCTGCGAAAGGATTAGTGAATGCTTCCAGGTAGAAACGAGTTGCAGCAATTGCAGTATTGTCAATAACAAACATTCAAATAAGTGAAAGTTCAACCCCTCGTTCTGCAGCACAAAATATTTAGGACTGATTATGATGTTTTAAAAAACAATTTTATTTTTAGCTCGACTTTCTCTTTTTGGTATCTTTCTCCACATTTACACAGGGGAAAATCAATGATTTTTAGGTGAAAGTTGAAATGTTTATACAATCATAGATTCGTTCACAACAAAGCTTTAAGAAATAAGGAGCTCCATAAGGTTGGTTTCCTACAGACTTCCACTTTCACCCAGATTTTTGTTTTAGAAAAATAAGCCTAGTGTAGCTCCGAGCCTCCTAACGCACCTCTAAGGCACCAAAACGCACGGTGCCTGTCTAGGGAGGGTGTACACAAGCAGGGCAGCCGACCGAGGTGTTGGCTGACCCACAGCGCCCGCCGCTCCCAGGCACCAGCGTTCCTCCTGCTCTCCCCAAGGCAGCCGTGAAGCGGCACAGCCCTCAGCCACCTGTTCTCATACAACCTACGGGAGCTTGATTGTCCCCGAGACAACCGCTTCTGCTTCGAGCCCGGCTGAGACCTGCCAGCGGGTTTAGGAACCGAAGCGAAGGGCCGGACGGCACCAGAACCTGCTCTTCCCGCAGGGCCCTACCCGGGCTAAAAACACTCCCTGACCGACCCCACGACCACCGGCACACTCCGCACGGACACCTGCGCTTGCGTTAAAAACACCCACCCGGCGCCAGGCCCGGGGCCGCGCAGGGGCCGCGCAGGGGCCGCCCCGGCGGTGACCGCAGCTCAGAGCCGCTCGCGCCACACGCCCCGCCCCCGGCCGACCAAAACATTGACACGTGCGCCTCGCTCCCGCGTCACGTGATGCGTCCGGCCCGCGCCTGCCGGTGACGCCACCGCCCCTTCCGCCAATGGCGGAGGGCGCTGCCGGGTAGCAACAGGCGCGGCGGCCTCCGGCCAATCAGCGGGGCGGGGGGCGCGGCCCCGTGCTGCTTCCGTCAATAGCCCCGCGGCCCGGGCCGAGCGCGCGGGGGGCTGTCGGGCGGTCGCGCGCGCCGTGGGGAGCGGCGCTGCCGTGAGGTGAGGGGGGACGCGGCCGGGAGCGGAGCGGCACGGCGGGCCCGCGTGTACAAGTGGGGCGGGGAGGGGTGTTGGGACTGTGTAGGTGAGCCCCGCGGGCCCGGGGGCTTGGGGCTGAGCGTGGGCAGAACGGGCAGGTGTGGCGTGAGGGGCGTGCGGAGCTGGAGTAGTTCGGGACGAGGTGTTAGGGTCAGGATGGGCGGGCAGGTGGGGCTGGAGAAGGGGCTGGAGCTAGGAATGAGGGGCAGCGTGGAGGGGGCTGAGGGGGGGAGGTGTCCGGAGCCTGCCTCCAGGAGTGGGGTGTTGGGATATCAGTAGGCCCCATAAGGATGGGAGGAGTGGGAGAAGCAAGAGCTGGGACTAGCAGGCTGGAGGGAAGAAGCTGGAGTAGGCAGTTCAGTTGGAAAGGAGGAGCATGTGTGCCTGTTGGGAGCCCAGAACTGCGTGGCCGGTGTGCACTGAAATTGTTATATGGGGAAATAAGAATCAGAATGGGGTGGGCAAGAGAAGAGCTGAGGAGTTGATGAATCATGGTCTTGTGGAAGTTTGAGATCTGATTTGAGACAGTCATTTGATAGGAAAAAGCACTGGGTAGGATGAAGTCTGTAAGCAGACTCTGACCTCTGAGTCACAGAGGTTGGCTGGGCTAACGCCTAGAAGAGGGTAGTCACCTGCCCGTAGAAGGAGCAGTTTCTGTTGAAAGTTGAGCTGCTGAAGAAATTCTGTTAGCATGCTAAAGGAAGAGATGGGTGTGCTGTTGGATTGTTAGGAAACAGAACCTTACCTGTTCCCATCATGTTGGCAACAGTCTTGCTACTGAATAACAAGAATGGTTTAGGTCATAGTGACAGGTTCTTGAAGTACAGGAATACATAGACAGATCTCCAGCACAGTGACAGAGTAATTAGGGTGACTTGCTACAGTTGTAAATGGCTTTGCAGTGATTTTTGCTCATGTGGTGAGTTACCTATCTCATAAAAAGCAGTACCCTCTTAAAAGTGCAAGGATAGCTGGAGTAGTTATTGTATTCTCAACCCGTACTAAGATAGCATGCGCAGTCCTCTTTTGTGCTTCTCTCTGGTGATGCTTGTTTCCTTAGTCCTTTTTTCCCCCTCTTCTGAGGAAAAGGTGCATGATGCAAAGCAAAGAACTCTTGTTCTTCTTTGCTTTTAGGAAAAAGTGAAATGCAATCAATGTCTTGTCTTAAACTTCTGTTGTCACCTAATGACCACATTCCTTTCCCAGTCCTTTTTTGCTTTAAAGAACCCTGTCCCACTGTGTTTTCCCCAAAATCCACATCTGGGGAGTTCCTACTTTGTTGTGGTGAAAAGTTTTAACAACTAAACAGCTGCTTGCTGTTACTGAAGGTACACTACATAAAGAATCCTGGAACTCCTGAAAGCAAGCTTTGGTCTGGAAGCCACAGGGATGCTTTAGTGCAATACTTGTACTGGGAAGCAAAGTCTGAGTGGAGGCAGAGCAAAAGCATGAATTTTCTTACCTGTATTGTGGTTTAACCCCAGTCAGCAACTAAGCCCCACACAGCCGCTTGCTCACTCCACCCTAGTGGGATGGGGGAAAGAGTCAAAAGAGTAAAAGTGAGAAAACATGGGTTGAGATAAAGACAGCTCAGTAGGTAAAGCAAAAGCTGTCCACACAAGCAAAGCAAAACAAGGAACTCATTCACCACTTCCCATCAGCAGGCACGTGTTCAACCATCTCCAGGAAAGCAGGGATCCATTGTGTGTAATGGTGAATTGGGAGGACAAATGCCATCTCTCTGAACATCCCCCCTTCCCTCTTTCTTCCCCCAGATTTATACGCTGATCATGACGTCATATGGTCTGGGACATCCCTCTGGTCAGTTGGGGTCAGCTGTCCCGTCTGTGTCCCCTCCCAACTCCTTGTGCACCCCCAGCCCACTTGCTGGTGGGGTGGGGTGAGAAGCAGAAGAGGCCTCAGTGCTGTGTAAGCACTGCTCACCAGTAACTAAAACATCCCTGTATTAACAACGCTTTTCAGCACAACTCCAAAACAGCCCCATATTAGATACTATGAAGAAAACTATTGCAGCCAAAACCAACATAACCTGTCCAGGCATTCAAACTCTATGATCACTTCTCATATGAAAGACATACTTAGGAGAGAAGTTTATGATATACTGTAGCTTCTTAAAATTTGGTCACTTATGCTGAACAATGATCAAATCTATACCAGTACTACAGGAATTGAGAAGCAATTTTTTTTTTTTCCTAGTTGCATATTACTATGGTTCATATTACTCCTATGAAGCAGTAAAAAGACTGGAAAAGCAGGTAGGCTTGAATAGAGTTTGTGACTGGAGGAAAGGATGTGGTAGATTTTGGAGAAGATTCCTGTTAGATGAGGAGTAAGGCTGAGTTATGAGGAGGAAGGGGACTTTAGTCAATGCTGAGGGCTACACAATGCACTTCATTTTGTGTGGTGTGTGGATTTTTTATTTTAAAAATCCTGGCTCACGCAACTTGTATGTATTCAGGCTTTTTATGCACTTGCCTTCTGTTCTAACTAGTGTATTGGGCAGATGCTGGTCAAGAGTGCAAGTGGATAAATAAATTTATAGTAATGTTTGACTGATGTGGCCTAATATTTTTTTTCAAATTGAAAAAAAGATAAAAATGGATACTTGTTGGCAACAGAGCTGTTGGTGTTATATATTAACATATGTTTCAACTACGGTAATGCTATTTTCCGTATGGCTTGCATATGAAATCTGTAGTTAAAATAAGGAGCAACATATATGCATGATGAATGGGAAGAAGAGGGCAAAGGATAGCAAGGTCAGAGTCTTCAAAGTGTAGAAGATGGCTTTGTTCAAATTCTTACTTAATGTGTCAGAAGTGAATCTTCCTTTTGAAAAGGGTAGCAGAACACTGAATGATATACTTGTGATGACTTGCATCTGTAGGAATTTCAGGAGACATTTCACAATTGACTATGTTGCATTCTCCATTTGTCCTGGTATCCAGTTAATAGCCTAGCGTGGGAGGTGACCCTTAACAACAACTGAAAAAATATTTGGGAAAATGAAAATTGCTTTACTGAAATATGACTATAATTTGTAGCACAAACTCAGAATTTATAAGCCTTAGGAAAAATAAAAGTCACATGATTTTGTGGCATGTCTAACTCTTTAACAACCATTTATTATTGTCAGGTCTCAAAATCCGTACTCTGATCATGGCAGAGCAGATTACACAGGATACAATTCTGCCTGTCTTGGTATCACCCCTTTCCGGGACTACCATGATTCTTTTCTAAAGAAAATATATATTTTCTAAAGAAAATGTAGTTTTCTAAAGAACTGGGAAACCTACCTTGATCTAATAAATGCTGAAAGACAAGAAGAATGAAGTTGCAGAATCAAAAAAAGTACTTAAATCACTGAATCAGTTTCTTAAATGGATGCTCTCAGAGAACTTTCTTTCCTCAAAATAATCATTATATTTTTAAGGTTAAAGAGAAATAATGACTGAAACTTAAAACTGAAATAATGACAAGAAGTTTAGCAACTTTTCTTGATAGTTAAATAATACAGAAACAATCTTCTTGCTGCTTATAGAGAAACCATGCCATTTTTGGGCCAAGACTGGAGATCCCCTGGATGGAGATGGGTTAAAACAGAAGATGGATGGAAACGATGTGAACTCTTTAGTCCTGCACTTGAGGATGGGAATAATCAGCTGAACGATATCAGTCACGCTGTGTAAGTTTAAAAAACCCTGAAGTGATTCTGCATGAGTTAATAACAGGTGGGAAGGCAAAGATTGACTTAATTTCCATTCAGACTGAGAGTGTTTGTGGTAGGTGATATGTGTGTGCTAGAAGTATACTAGCGCAACCATGTGTTTTGTTCAGTTAGGCAGACAGGAGCCCCTTATGGAAATTGTCTTTTGTCACTGCATTGTGAGTTGCTTGTTTTAGGCAGACAGATCCCATCTTATGTTGTATGTCTTTATTTTAAAAACAAACAAAAATGTCAAGTGCTATTTAAAGATAAAAGTGATATTTATAAATTACAAGTGCAACGGGCATATTGAAATTTTATCTGGATGTGAATGAAGCCTTTCTATGGATTGGGTGTTGGGTCAGGGCTGTTTATGGCAGCCGTGCAATGCCTTTGCTCCAAATATACAATTAATAGTAGTTTTATGGTAATTCTCAAAAATTATATATGAATGTATGTGCTCCTGAAGAACAGGTGAGAAAGTTATTAGTTAAATAACGTAATACTTGTGGCAGATGCTCACAGACTGATGTGATATAAATAGCTTTGTCAAAACAAATTGCTGCTTGATTTCTCCATGAAAAAGTAATTCTCAGGGATAGCATTCTTGGTCATAAATTCCAGGATAATGTGCTCATAATGAGAAAAGGGAACATTCAGTGTGTTGTTGCTAGTCCAGTAAATGATACAGTAACTGATCCTATTTAGAGGGAATTTGCTGGCAAACCAGGACTTGCTGTAGTCATACACCTGTGTTTTCTAAATTTGAGAAATAAACCTCAACAGAGCTATCAAGCAGTGAAGAATTATTATTAAGACTATTTTGACCTGCTGTTTTCTTCATGCCTTTTTTCTTTTTGTGTTCCTCTGTCACTGATCTTATTTGGGCTTTTTTTCCGCACAGTCTGCTACTGTTGATACAAAAGACTATGCTTGTCTGGAAGAGTGTTCATTAAGCCTCCAACATAAAGTTGCCTTAAATACCTTTGAAAAAATAACTGTTCTTCCCTCTTTCATACATCTTTAATAATACAGTTGACAAAAGGAAATCACATTTAATTTTGATAGCCATTTGCACAGTTACTGAATAACTGTATCTTGTAGGTTGCTTTAATGAGTATTGTTTGACAACTATCATATCAATGATAATTGTCTTTGTGAATATCATTAAGACTTTTGCTCTTCTGATCCTAATTTTATATATATATATATCTGTGTGTGTGTCTGTGTTTCCTCCAAAGAGCGAGGTGAGGTATTTTTATTGCTTCTTCAAGCAAAAATACTAGATTTTTTTTTTCCTTAGTCTTGAAAGAACATAGTATTGAAATTCTCTGGAGTTGTCTTACTAGAAACTGATTTGAATCAGCTGGGTTTGGAAAGATGTAAGTATTACAGTTCAGGACTAAAATAGGTACATTAATTTGAAGGGACTGGTCGTGAAATATTTGGGGAGGGGAGGGGAAGTTTTCATTAAATCTGAGGTGTTTCATGATTTGGGTTTATTAGGCTAGCTTGCCAATTGGTCAGAACACCAAACTTGGGGACCAACCTAGTCCGCAGCAGATGCCCTTATCTGTAGCGATTCCCCAGTTTCTCGTCTTCATCTTGTACATCTCCTTCTTAGTGACGCCAAACCACACCATATTCTGTGGCCCTATATTTTTTTCTTAATTCTAGTACTGTCTATTCAGTTAAAAATGTATATAGTCCAAATTTAGACTACAGAATTCAAGTTTGTACTTTTTGGCAAAGTAGCACTTCTTGCGGATAACTTCACTACACCTTGAACTTTGGATCTATGAGTTAACCTTTACCGCAGAAAAGCAATTAATGTCTATTTGCACAATATTATGGAACAATTCAAGCTGGAGAGGACCTCTGGGGGTCATCTGGTCCAAACACAGACTCAAAGCAGGGTCAGCTGAGGTGGGGTTGTGTAGGGCCTTGCCCAGTTGGGCTTCGTGCATTTCCAGGAATGGAAATTCCTCTCTGGGTTCCTGTTCTAAGTTCTGTTACCCTCATTGTGATTTTTTTTGTTTGTTTGTTTGTGTGTCATGTCATGTTCCCCTTTAGCACTTGATTTATTACTGCCTGCCTCCTCGAACCTTACAGTCTAGCTCTATCTTACTTATACTCTCATATTAGATATTAACAGTAATCAGATTTACCTCCACTGCCACCTCTTAACAGTGAGCAAGCTTAGGTCTCTTACTCTCATGCATCATATGCTCCGGTACCTAATCACCTCGGTAATTCCTCACTGGACTTCTTCCAGTATGCCAATGTTCTTATTGAATTGGGGACCCCCAAACTAGACAGAGTACTCCAGATGCAGTTTCTCATGCCAGATAAAAGGGGATGATTACTTCTTTCAGTCTGCAGGATACACTTTTGTTAACTGAGACCAGGGTGCACTGCTGACCTGTGTTCACCTTGTTTTCCGCAAGACCTGGGGCTCCTTTTCTGCCAAACTGTTTCCTATCCAATCTGTACCCAGCATACACTCAGGCATGGCGTTCTCCTATTCCATGCGCAGGGCTTCATGTTGAAGTATAGCAGTGTACTGTGTCTTGCTGGCTGGTTCTCTGTGCCATCTTAAGCTATTTGAAAACAATTATCTGTATATGTTGAATAGACAGCTCAGCTTAGGATATCTGTTAACATGATGTAGCACTGAGTAAGAATGGGGCTTGATAAAATGCTTCCTTCCTTGTGGAAGAAGCATATAGTAAACAATACATAAATACTTCTTTCTTTTTAAACTGCTCTGTGAATAGGGATGATCGTGTATGCTAGTCTGGCTGTCCTAATACAGTTTTATTTGTTTACATCTATTAAATAAAATAATATTTTTCACAAAAATATTCTGTAGAAATCTATGCTAAAGGTAACACCTGGGTATTGTACTCCAGGGAGCACTTACAGCAGTTTTCTTTTAAAAAGAAATAAATTTAATCTATATAGTTGATTGAAACTCACTTAAATTTTACTTATTCCCTCTTTATACTAATTCTCTCTTCTATGAGAGAAAGTATGGATAGAGTTACTTGCAAAACTGTCTTTTATCCATCACAAATATTTTCTTTTCAGAAATGAAAAAGATCTAATCACAGACTGTTTCAGAAATAAACTTTCAAGACATATAAATAACTTAAATTGCAGAATGTTTTTATTAAAATACAACTTTTTACCTTTTTCAATTAGTCATCCAGTGCCTTAGTGAATCCAGTTGATGGAAGAAATGAGGGACCTAATGATAACCACACTTGAACAAACAGTCACTTGTTCAGGAACAATTTAAATGATTTGGAATGATGTTTGAATAGTTGCACTTTAATGTAGTTCCATCTATGGAAACTGAGACCTTCAGTTCTGTAGCTCTTATTTGGATAATTAATATTAGTATATAAGTGAAGAGTGCCTTGTATTCAAGGTGTACAGTAGCAGGAAATGTGGTTGAGGCAGTGCTCATTCAGTCTCTGTGGGCTCAATGCTGACCACGACTACCTGCAATTTGTACCTATAAATTCTAGCACAGATGTCCAGGGCCATGGCACTGTGTCCTTGAAGTGTGGCGGGGAAGAGAGAATAGCACTGCCTTATAGTAATTGTATGTAAATACTTCTCAGTAGCCTGCAATTTAGGAGTAAAGCTGTCTTATGCTTTCCTTTTGAGGTAAAGGAAAGAATCAGACTAACCTAATAAGACTTTCATGATGGTGATAGTCTTTTTTTTGTGTTAGGCTCATATGAACTACTTGGGCTGGCAGGGTAGTCATTAGAGTCTGCAGTGTCTCTTGTCTAATTCTGTGAGATACATGGTTCACAAAAGTGTGCACTGGGTACAAGTCCTTGGATTGGAATCTAGTCTTAGATGTTTTTGGCATTCGACAAATATATTGTAACGTTATTTGGTGCAGGCTCTTACAATAGGATTTTTTCCATGCATGGTCATCCTGTAAATGGCTTCAAGTCTCTTTTGAAACACTCAAGTTTGTCTCTGTAGGGAACTGCATGACTTGAGGGCACTCCTTCCACGGTGAGAAAAGAAGCAAGGGGATGAGAAAGAATAGTTGGGAGTTCAGATAGCCCTGCTAAGTTTTACAGCATTTTAAGTGTCATACCCAAGAGGTTATTTAAATATTGCTATGAAATTACTTTTTTGAAAAAGCTGAAATTCTTGCATACTTTACATAGGGTATTGTAGTTCTAGGACACCAGCTACTTTGCTTTTAGAAGCTTTAACTTCCAAATAATTTTTTATGAAGTGCATTATCAAGACAAGAAAGTAAGAATAGCTGTAAATTGGCAGTATTATGTGTGTATTTAAATCCTTCCAGGTGCACTCAGATGTCATGTGCAGTATTATAGTAAAAACGTAAAGTCTTTTGCTACACTATATGGCATGTGCAGCACTTGATTTGGTTTCTTGTATCTTAGCTTGCTATTGGGGGGTGGGGGTTGCTTTTGGAAATGGTAGAGTGGCTTTGTGGAACATCAAGCAGCTTTCCAGATTTCTGGAAAGAAGGCTAACTGGGGAAGTGCCTGTATCTCTGTCCCATTCTTATAGTGTCTGTGGGACCTTTGTTTTCTTTCTCATTAAGAGACTTAAAGTTTCTCAAGAAGAATGATGATGGTTACAGATAAGTAGGGACTCTCCACATGAAGTGGGGCAGAATGTGTGGAAAATGAGCCCCATATGAGAAGATCCTCAGGGCTAACAGTCAAATTCATCTTTTATCTAAAATAACATGAAGAATTCCAGGAATGTCACACGTGAATTTGAATGTCAGACAAAGGTGTTTCAGACAGCCCTCTTCATCTTCACAATGCCTTGTATTAATTAACTGCCCCTAAGCTGCCTTGCTTGTTTATCTGATGCTTGAGGAAGTGTATATTATTGGGGGGTAGCGGTGGACTTTAAATCACTTCAGGTATGTTACTGGTCTAAAATTGCTTTTGACACTTCTCTGCCAGGAACAAAAGGAGGAACCTGGCCAGTTTGACCTTGCTCTTCTAAAGCAGGCTTTCAGGAATACCACCTCCACTCCTCTCCCCACTGCACTGCCCAGTGGGAATGGGCATGTTTCTGGTGTGCCTGAATCATAATGCAGAGTATCAGGCCATACCTTTCTAGTCTAGTATCTGTGTTAGGATGATAAAGCTAGGTCTGGGAGCTTTGGGCTCTACTTCTGATTCTGCAGCAACTTTTCATATTCAGCAGTAACTTCTCATGTGACATGGTGATGCAGTCAGTATGATAAAACATTAATAATTTTAGTGAGCTTAAAAAGGTGTTTCCTTTATGATAGCTTTGGGAAAAAAAAGACTCTGATGGACTGGAATGTTACATAATAAAAACAACTCGTCAGTGTTGATGTTACACTTTTGTCAATTACCAGTTCCTTTTCTCCAAACTCGTTTGCTGTTTGACCAGATAGGATATTTGTCAATGTTGCATAGAACATGGAAGTTGATGAGTCTTTATCCTCTGCTTAAAAAATGGTAAGAGGTGAACTAAGGCCCTCACCTTGGATTGAGCTCTATCTGAATGCAGAGGTATGTTAGTTTTTTTTCAGTATTTAAACTGAACATGAAAACAACTTCCTATTTTGGAGTCTTCTCAACTTGTGTTGTGGGACCAGATGGGTTACACCCAAGGCTGCTGAAAGAGTTGGCAGATGTGCTCACCAAGCTGCTGTCCATGATTTACCTGAAGTCATGGCTAACTGGGGAGGGCCCATTGGACTGGAGGGTGGCAAATGTGACACCCATCTACAAGAAAGTCAGAAAGGACGATCCAGGAAACTATAGACCTGTCAGTCTGACATCGGTGCCAGGGAATGTCATGGAGCAGATCATCTCGAGTGCCATTAAAAGTCATATAATAGATAACCAGGGGATCAGACCCAGTCAGCATGGGTTTATGAAAGGCAGGTCCTGCCTGACAAACCTGATCTACTTCTACAACAGGGCGACCCGCTTATTGGATGATGGAAAGGCTGTGGATGTTGTTTACCTTGACTTTAGTAAGGCCTTTGACACCGTTTCCCACAGCATTCTCCTGTCAAAACTGGCTGCTCGAGGCTTGGATGGACACACGCTTTGCTGGGTAAAAAACTGTCTGGATGGCCGGGCCCAAAGAGTTGTGGTGAATGGAGTTAAATCCAGCTGGCGGCCGGTCACAAGTGGTGTCCCCCAGGGCTCGGTTTTGGGGCCACTCCTGATTAACATCTTTATTGATGATCTAGACGAGGGGATCGAGTGCACCCTCAGTCAGTTTGCAGATGACACCAAGTTGGGTGGGAGTGTTGATCTGCTCGAGGGCAGGGAGGCTCTGCAGAGAGACCTGGACAGGCTGGAGCCATGGGCTGAGGCCAACTGGAGGAGTTTCCATAAGGCCAAATGCCGGGGGCTGCCCTTGGGCCACAACAACCCCCAGCAGCGCTACAGGCTTGGGGAGGAGTGGCTGGAGAGCTGCCAGTCAGAGAGGGACCTGGGGGTGCAGACTGACAGCCGGCTGAACAGGAGCCAGCAGTGTGCCCAGGTGGCCAAGAAGGCCAATGGCATCCTGGCTTGTGTCAGCAATAGCGTGGCCAGCAGGGACAGGGAAGGGATCTGACCCCTGTACTCGGCACTGCTGAGGCCGCCCCTCGATTCCTGTGTTCAGTTTTGGGCCCCTCACTCCAAAAAGGACATTGAATGACTCGAGCGTGTCCAGAGAAGGGCAACGGAGCTGGTGCAGGGTCTGGAGCACAGGTCGTACGAGGAGCGGCTGAGGGAACTGGGGGTGTTTAGTCTGGAGAAGAGGAGGCTGAGGGGAGACCTCATCGCCCTCTACAGCTCCCTGAAAGGAGGTTGCAGAGAGCTGGGGATGAGTCTCTTTAACCAAGTATTAAGCGATAAGACAAGAGGTAATGGCCTCAAATTGGGCCATGGAAGGTTTAGACTGGATATTAGGAAGCATTTCTTTACAGAACGGGTTGTTATGTGTTGGAATGGGCTGCCCAGGGAGGTGGTGGAGTCCCCATCCCTGGAGGTGTGTAAGAGTTGACATAGTGCTGAAGGATATGCTGTAGTTAGGAACTGTCAACGTTAGGTTAATGGTTGGACTGGATGATATTCAACGTCTTTTCCAACCTAGATGATTCTGTGATTTCTGTGTATCTTTAAGCTGAGCTAGCATTTACTGATGAGAGCAATTAAAAAACCAAAGCTTTTTTACAGTGTTTAGTCATCCCCCTTAACAGATGTTCAAGCCTGAAAATTTTAACTGTATAAGCTAGCAGCAATAGACTAATATAATTTGATTTTTGGCACTTAATGCCCAAATACAGGTTATTTTTGAATAAACTGGTGTCCTTTAGTTTCTAGTACAATTTGAAGTTCAAACTGACATTGATAGATTCATCTGGCAAATTTGGATTACCAAATATTAATGAATGAGGGGAATTTTGTGTACAGCTTTCTTGTCAAATAATAATAATGGTGGGGAAATAAAATAGTCCTGCAGTACCACATTTCCTTAATTACTCTGGTTTTCTGTGCAAGACTGTGGCCTTTGTATGAAGTATCTTCCTTCTCTGTGCTAGAAAAATGAACACCCATTCTTATCTGTACTACTGGTCCTTATAATTATCTGCAAAAATGAAACCAAAACTTTATGAAACTGTAGACCTTATGTAGTGCAGTCAGTTTTTAAATATATATTAATTTTAGAAAGGTTAGTTTATCCAATAAAACTTTTAAAATAGTCAATTTATATGTATATTTTTATATATATATACACATTATATATACCCTATATATATATAATTACTCAGTATAGTTGTCAGTGTTAGTTAAGTGTCAGAAGTGACATAGGTATAGTTGAGTCTCTCTGGAGAGAGAGGGTGGTAGACCACACGGTTCTTGATGCTGTATAAATCCCTGTTAAAACACTACTGTGTCACCTACATTATGTACAGTGTTGTGATTCAGGCATTTCTTAACAGAAAGACTTTCTTTGCCCCAAAGTTGATAGTAGTAAGAGAGATGTCTTTATGTGCTGGCTTTCTGCCTGTGCAAGGGGGTGTGGTAATTCTGCACTGTTACCTGTGTGCACAGTTTTTCAAGGCTTGGTCCATTTCAAATTAATTTTTGTACACCAGAGCTTTGCAGACAGGCAGTTGTCCAGCTAGTACTGTTTCCTCTTCTCTTTCTAAATGTCAGTAATGACTTAGAGGGACTTACAGGATGCTTAGGAAGATACTTTTGTGTATTTAATCACTTTGACACAAAATTCAGCCCCACTGGGAAGAAAAGAACACAAATAACTTCTCTGAAGGTATATGTTGCTATAGACCATCAGGTAGAGCAACATCATTAAAAATATGACTTTTTTTTTTCCAGCTGTCACACTTTAATGCAGAGAATTATAAGCTGTACGCATCTTAAATATTTGTTCACTGCTGTTCTAATTAGATGTGTTTATTTCAGCATCATAACTGGTGATGAAGAGGATGAAGAAATATACAGTACTGAAGATTGTGAGTTTGCAGCCAAGAAAAGGAAAAAAGATCATTTTAGGAATAACACAGATTCACAATGTAAGGCTGTTTTTTTGAATTTATTTTAGAAGACTTATAGGCTCAGCAGAATTTTATAATAGCCATTCATTTATAATTCACCTTTAGAGTAGCTTTCTGAGTTATGTGTACTTCTGTTGGCTGCAAATTCTGGTGTCGGAAGTGACAGATCTTAATTGAACTGTGGCATTGATCATCTATTGGATGATTTAAAAATTTTTTTTTTCCAAAGATCCAAAGGTAATTCATTAAAAATAGTAATTCCTGAATAATAAATTTCTTCTGGTACTAACCACTGTTTTGTCTTGTGGACTAGTTTTAGATTAAATTCATCTGGATGCTTATAGAAGCTGATGCTTACTAAAGCAGTTGTTATTTTGCTTAATTCAACTTCTGATCAGCGATACAAGTCCAGAATCAGTTCGTAAATATATTTTGTCATAGTACTTCCAGCTCTTTGTAATGACTTTATCAGTATTTAATTTCTTGATGAAAGTCCATTTTTAAAAAAAAATATGAAAACCATTCGTCAGTTCTCATTTTTAAAAGATCACCTCTACTTTGAACTGCGAATGTGTATGACAGCAAGTAAGAAGTAGAGAATTTAATAGAGTAAGTGAAAAAAAGGTAAGTTGATGAGCAACTTTTTGACGTTTCTAATGCTTTGATCTTGAAATGATCTCCATTATTTGTATATTCCCAAAAATGTAATGGAGATGGTCTTGCAGAAAGCAGCAGTCTTCCCCAGGTCTGTCTCAGTTTTAAGTATTTCAAAAGATTCAAGTGGCTATCTGTAAGAGCATACTTTCATTTGACAACATACTAGACTGCAGAAAGCTGAGGGTCTGCTGAATTGCCTTTGTTCATCTTGTATAATTGACTTTTCTGCAGTATTCTGCAACTAGTTGAGCCAAGTGGATGTGGAGCAGGCACCTTCACAGGATAAAATAAGTTTGAGGGGTAGAGTGGTCAGGAATGGAAAGGTTGCTTATTTCTGTACGTTCTGTGTTAAGTGCCAAAGAGCCTGCCAGATTAAAAAAAATCAGGGGTTTTGTAGGAGAAATTGATTGTTGTTGGTACACAGTTGACGAAAGTTGTGCTATGTCTGCCAATTGTGTGCCAACCCTTGTGTTTGATTTATAAAATTATTTAATGTTTCCTTTATTTTTTTGAAGTACGTAACTGCTGAAAACTTGTAGTCATTCTTTTCACCCTTTTTAAACTTCCTTCATTAAAACTGTTCTACCATATCTCCTATCTTATGAAGCAATTTTATTGAGGATGGTCTGTTTTGTTCAGTTTCTTTCTAGAAGGCATTACCTAGAGTGGAAGCCTAAAAATGCTTATATTTTGATTTTATTTTAGGTTTTTATCGTGAAAAGTGGATTTATGTTCATAAAGAAAGCACCAGGGAAGTAAGTCCTGCATGCTGTGTGTCAATTCCCACAATCTTTATGCTCCTTAATCAACAAATAGTGTATTTTAAAAAAAATGTATTTGTGCCATGTGGTCTTAGAGGTTATTTTATAGTCTCTCTTCATTGGCAACGTAGTACATGTGCACATGGTGAAGCAAAGGCAGCTAGCAAAGTGATGTTTCCATGGGTCATTGTGGCAGAGATGTGGGAACTTGTACCACTTCTCCAAGCCCATCTGTACTTTGTGTCTTTGAACTGAAGTTGAAAGTATTTGCAAAACTAGAGTAATGTCCCCAAAGAAGGTATCTGCAGGCAGCTAACTGATATTTTGGAATCTTGGTGTAAATTTGTATGTAAGTAAGTAAAACTTCAGTTTTAAACTTTACAAAGAGGACCTTTTTATTCCACAAAGTCCAAAAGCTCTCAGTTTGGGATACAAACTGTATCATGCAACTGTAAAGGGAACAAGAAAGATCTTGGAATGACCACTTAGAAAGACAAGAGTTAAAATACATCCATCGTATGTAGAGATAAACTGTCTCGAAGTTAGAATTTCATTCCCGTGTTGATTCCTACCGTTATCTGAGATGAGTGGAACTTGAGCACCTCTAAGGATGTCTTTCATCCACACAGTAACATCAGCCAGGACAGACAGAAGGAGGCGAGTGTGATGACACTAGACATGGCAGGCAAGAGTTGGTGTTGCATTTTAGAGCCAAGAGAGACCGTAAAGAGCTCTGTACTCCCTGAGCATGGTGTTGTGGAGAGAGCTTACGTAGAAGAGACCCTGGAAAACTTCATCTTTCAGGCCAGTGACCTGGAGGCTGCCCTCTACATCTGAAGGGTATTAGAAAGCCAGATTCATAGCCCCCTTTCCCAATTTTCCCAATTTTATCTTAATCTATGGTAGATGTAGTTACTTACATCGGTCTGCAAAAGTCTCGAGCATGCTCTTTCCTTCTGTGCTATCTCAAGTTTAGGGTAAGGAAAGGGGAATAACAGACTGTCATCAGTCATTATGGCGTTTTGGATGATAAGGTTGTTAAGCTGAGTTTTCAAACTGCATTCTGTCTGAAACACAAATTGCCTAAAATCACACATTGCTGTCCTCCATAACCAGTATGTTGGGATTATTTTTTTCATATTACTTGTGCAGAAGTTTGTGTACTAGTGATGTGTGATTATTTGTTTGGGTTTCTTGTGCATTCAGAGAGTGTACAAATTAACTTGTACTTGTCACTGCTCGTGTCTTCTAGTGATTGACCATTCACCTTTCCTGGGTGGTTTTTTTTAATATAAAAACAAACCCAGTATGGTTACAATTTATCACTAATATTTTTCAAGTAATTCCTTGTATAAATTAAAATGCTTAGAGTGAAAGTTAAAAATTAAGTAGCAGAATGAAAAAGTAGGAAGGAATAAGCATACTTGAAAAAAAAATTCAAAGCAACAGTTGCAGATATTCTAAATCATAATTTACAGAAGCTCTAGTTTTCCATACAGGTTATAATCTTAGTTGATTTTGAAATGGCTGTCTCGCAGCTACGAAACTTTCCCAAACTGGGTACTGAATTTTAGGGCAAAGTGACAGAGTAGGAAAGTCTTGATATGAAACATGTGAAACATGCTGTGGGAGAGCACTGAATAAAGAAAACCAAACCAAGTGCGGATATAGAGCTGAAATGAAATAGGAGATGCTCTTGAGTAGTTTTGTCATGATGGGAACGGTAGAGCTGAAGTTTCATAGAAATGTGCTTCCAGCTATTCAAGGAAATGTACCTCTCATTAATGTATTTAAGCATGGCCTTTTGATAACTGTTTAGCCAGAGAACAGCCACAAATATTTACATTTCAACAAAAGTTTTGTTGTCTGTAAGGGTTAGTTCACTGCTGTTAGCTGACGAAGTTGTGCATATTGTGAAGCATGCAGCAGTCTTGGATCTTGGGTATATTAACTGGATGAGTGAGCAAGCAGTACAATCCTGAATGCAGTCATTAAAGCAGTAGGCAGTAATTACCACCACTCTGTAGTGAATAGTTAACTGTCTCCTGTCCCACTGGGGTACATCCAAGGTAAGCTTTCTTTGGGTTGCAAAAAAGAACATTAAGTTGTACTGTCATTACATAATTCACCAAAAAAAGTCCATCTAGGAATGAACTTCAAATCATTATTTATCCCCCCCTCCCTCCCTGGGCTGATAAGCCGTACTAGCACACTGCTCTGCGACTACCTCTTTGTACTGGGTCTGGCTGAGCTGGAATCGGTTTTCCCCTGTAGCAGCCCTCACGGTGCTGTGTTTTATGTCGGGAGCTGGCAGGGTGTTGGTAGCACCCTGGTGTTGTGGCTGCTGCTGAGCAGTGCTTACACAGCACCAAGGCTCTTTCCGATATTCCCCCCTCAGTGGGACGGGGTGGGCAAGATCTTGGGAGGGGACACAGCCAGGACAGCTGACCCCAACTGACCAAAGGGACATTCCAGACCATATGACGTCTGCTCAGTATAAAGCTGGGAGAAAGGAGGAAGGGGGTGGGGTCACCCTTGGTCCTCCAAGGCAACCACTACACGTATCGGAGCCCTGCTCCTGAGAAGGCCCCACATCGCCTCTTCGTGGGAAGGAGAGAATAAATCTGTTTTCTTTTTTTTTTTTCTTCCACGTGCAGAACTTTGCTTTGCTTTGCTTATATTAAATCTGCTTTTGTTTTACCCACAAGGGTTGGTCTGTCTTATTTTCTTTCCTCTCTTTGCCCTGTTGAGAAAACAAGGGAAAAGGGTGGGAGGTGATAGAGCGACTTGGTGGGTACCTGACATTTAGCCAAAATCAAACCACCACACTCTTGTACCAGTTGTAAGGTTTTTCTAGCCTAATTATATTTGCTCCAAGGCTCTTATGTGGCTTTTTGCCTTTGGATTTAGTCAGCTTATGTGATTCTATATTATTTTGGCTGCTAGTACTATCTTAAGTAGTTCCACAACAGCCTCTGAAACTTCCATTTTCACCTGAAGACCTCTGTGCAGAAGTACCAAAAGAAAATGCAATTGCTTTTGCTCTTAGTACCTAACAAAAAATGTACCTAAACTTCTAGCACCCAGAACATAAATTCTAGATGTTGAGACCATTTGTTCTTCCAATCCCCGGATCAAGTAGCTGTGTTCTTACCCTCAAATGTGAACATAAACTCAGTCAGTTAATGCTTATGGCTGTAAGCTCAGACTGCTGTACAAACAAGCTCTACCTTGTGCTGAGGCAAATGGGGACTGTGATAGCCATGAGAGTGACAGCATTGCAGCCATGCAATAGTGGAGTAGATTCCCAGGACACTCACAAACCCGTGATGACAGATTACATGATTAGTGTGAATTTAAAGGCCTCGCTGTTGAGTAATATTGCCTACATATCTGTTAGTTCCAAATAGCATATCTGGTGTCATTTGTTCTACAAGAAATTAAATAAATCTTCAGTCCAGTTACATTATATTTCTCGGGAGCATGGTATACATAAGCACCAGTTGCGTGGCAGAGTGCTTTTCTGAATATTTTCCTCAATTTAATCTTTGTTTCTTTTAATTTAAAATTTGTTTCCTTTTCTTCTCAGAGACATGGCTATTGCACTTTGGGAGAAGCTTTTAACCGCTTAGACTTTTCAAGTGCAATTCAGGACATCAGAAGGTTCAATTATGTGGTCAAAGTAAGCTCTTTTTTATATGCATATTTTAAAAATGCTTTTGCTGATGTGCCTGTGTGTACAAAAGAAATAATTTTGCACTGAACAGCTGATGATTTGTGACTATAAATATCCTGTTCATATGTAATTCATACTGCATGAAGCAACTTTAAATTGAGTAATTTTTCTTTGATGAAAACTTGTTATATTGCTCTATGAAAGCCTGTAACTTGAGGAGGATGGTGGTGGCCAGTATGCTACATACTTACAGTGAAGCACTGATGGTAGTTTCAGTTGTTCATCAGTCTGGGTAGTGAACTCTCTATAAAGGTAAAATAATTCCTACACAACCAAAAATAACAAAGTGTAATACATCTTAAATGTACTTTACTACATCTTAAGTGTGCTTAAAATAGCAATTTCCAGAAGAATATTTGATGTGTAAATGTTCTGCAGTTTCTGTTTCTTCTGCAGCTTCTTAAGAGTCCTGTGATTCAGAGAACACTTTTTTAATCTAGAACAAGATCTATATACATTTACCTTTGTAAGCATCCCTTAAAACTTGAGACTCCAGCTTTTTCAGTCTTCCTTTTTATTGTCTTCTAGAAATGAGTTTTATTGCAAGTCATCTTTTACAAATAATACAGTGACGTGATGTTTCTAGAAACAATTACGATCTCATGATTCCTTGGAAGGTCCCTTTCTCACTATGTTAGCTTCTCTGGGTCAGGTCTAGTCTTGAGACTTAAGTGCATGGAACCTGTAAATTCTGGACAACATTGCTATCTGCCTTTTTTTCCAAAACTATGTCACTTGTACTTTAGGGAGTAGTACATAGGGAGTCACATAGTGTTATGCCTTAATTTCCTTAATGCCTAACCAGCTGCCTGCTTGAAAATACCTGTTCTGGGAGATCTTTCTCTAGCCCCAAGTTTTTTTTGTCATCTAACCTGAGGTCGTAAAGCACTTGTCCCAACTCTTAGAGAAGCTCAGAATGAGAGACACATCAGGTCTAGAGTTCAGTTCAGTCATGAGGCTGTTTGCAAATGATGTAGTGGTTAGAATGCATTCAGAACTTCAAAAGACACAAATCAAAATTAAATAAACATACCAGGAGAACACCCTTACCATTAGGCCATGGAATATTTGGAGAGAAAACACATTCTACCCATCCATATAAAGCTGAGACAGTGTATTATACTGCCAGAAAAAACAGAGATCTGGGACCAAAGGAAACAAAACAAAAAAAGCTTGCTTCCAGGCTAGTGGTTAGGGTACTTGCCTGTTTTATTCCCCTTGCAGATTTTTTTGGTATATGTATGCATTGTCATTTAGAACACTGCTTTTTAGTGCAGTTTTTGGAGTAGAAACAAGCATCTAGATCTTTCCCAAGACTTTACAACCTAATCAGTAGGAAGAAAGCAAAGCACCTCAAAAAGGTGACGTGTTATAAATGGTGTCAACCTTGAGTGCCTCAATTGAATGGTAAACAGGTAAAATGGCTCCAGAACTAGAATTTTACTGTGGGTTTTTTTTTTTTACATGCTGCAGTGCCTAAGCTAGGTTGCTCAAAACAGTTGATCATAACAAAGTGCAAAGTCTAACATAAGCATATTAACCAGTTTCTCTTCTGTTTGGCAAAGGATATAAAATCTTAGAATCATAAAATAGTTTGGGTTGGAAGGGATCATCTTCGTTCAAACCCCTCTGCTATGGGCAGGGACACCTTCCACTAGACCAGGTTGCTCAAAGCCCCATCTAGCCTGGCCTTGAACAGCTGGTTTACCAGGCTTATGATTGTTGAGAAAAGACCAATACTTTAAAATTCAGAAATTTGGCTTTGTGACCCAAACTGTTACTAGAGTAATGGTAGACCCTAAGAAATTAGGATGGATTTAGAATAGCAGGCAGACTTCCAAAATCCTTTTAACATTTTAGAATTTATTTGAAATTTTTTAAAATGTTAGAATTGTTTTACAGTTACAAAAATGTAATGATACCTTTGCATCAGTTCCTCTGAGGTGATGGAGGCAAACTGGCTTTTTCAACAGGTACAGAAACTGTTTATCTATGATCTTAGAAGTTACTGAGCTGCTATTAAACATGATCAATAAGAATGACAGCTTCTGCTCGTTCTGTAGCTGTAGAACATGAGAAACGTTTGTGGTGTTGTATCTAACAAAACATCTGTGTGGAAGTCAGTAATATGTGAAGTTGCAGCAGATTTTTAAAAAGGGTGTTTAATCTGCTCTATCAGGTTTTAAGTCAGTCTGCAGCTGGGACCTACTGGAAGAAGCAGGCCATTCCATACCTATCTGCTTTATAGAAGTTTTCACTTACTTCCCTGAAGTTTCTAATAGTGGAATGTTCTGTGTAGATCTCATTTAATGCAGTGCAGCAGTTCCTATTTCTTCTCCTCTAAGAATTATTCCTAGTTATGCGTGAACAAAATGATGGTTACTTTTATGTGTCGTTCTGTTTCTTGCATTCAAGATAGCAAGGTGCAAATCAAGAAGATATTTTTTAAATGTCAAGGCCTACTGGATAGTTGTTTGATCCCAGACCACCAAGATGATCCATTTGTATTCTCCAACTAACTAAAAACCTCCCAATCCTCATTAAAAATGAGTATAGATGTCTGCTCAGGACCTTTTTAGAGTGGACAGTGGTGGGAAGAGGTAGGATCAGGTGTTTTTCTGTACTTGTTTGTGCTGTAGTATAACGATCATTTCTTAGCTGTTAAATGTCTAATACATTGAGTTTGATATAGGTGGTCTTTTTTCAGAATGTTTTCTTTTGAATAAACAGTTGATCCATTCAAAGTTACAATCTTTAGTAGACAACATAAGACATGGCTATGCATGTATTGGTAAGACTGAACTTGTGCCAGATCCTTGGACTTGTGCAGCTGCTAAAATTCTCTTAATCTTTGCACATTAACCGTCACTGAAATTGGAATCTTCATTAAAATCAGGCATGAGGAAGTTGTTTCTTTGATTTGATCTTTATTCTGACTGACATAACTGAATTTGTTTAAATTAATCAAGAGAAATGTACATACTTGCTTGAATTGGCAAACTGCCGGAGACCTCTGAATTATTAATCAGACTAAAAGGCTTTGAAAGTGCCAAGAAAGAGATCCTGATATCTAGTCTCAAAAACTGTATAAATAGATTTATTGTATTTAAATACACAGGAGAATTATTTCCTCCTTTCATAGTACATAATGTTTTCTCGGGGATCATGCAGAGAAGCCAGAAGGAACATTATCAGGGAGTGAACAGGTGTATTCACTCTTCCTCCAGAGGAAAATTAATGTTGATTTTTAGTGTCAAATCAGTGTTTTAAAAATAATTTTTGGCAGGCGTAGTCTTTGTTCACCCTCTGTACCAATAGCTGATGCTGTCCTGCAAAGTGTGGCTTGGCGGGTTGGTGTTTCAGGCACTCTGTAGTGGATATGGGTTTCAACTCCCTGCTCTTACTTTCTGATGTATTTAGAACACTTGTTCTGAACTTGGTGTCACGAATCACAGTTGTCAAGCTTGGTGCCACACTTCTAAGCGTTGCAATACAGTTATAACACCAAAGTCTCGCTTCTTTTTTGTACTAAGAGACCATTTTTTGCTGAAGAGGCAATGGTCCTCATCAGCTATAAAACTGAATCTAAAATGTGAAAACAAAGGTGTTAGAATGGAGCAAGGGCTGCCTCTAGTAGCTATTGCTTGGCATTCATACATGGCAAGAACTTAAGCTATTTTGGTTACTTTCCCCTGGATCACTCCCACTGTTCTTGCCAGTCTTCTGTTCACAGTGGTTCCAGAGAGAAACGTGCGGACAGCTAGGAGATCCTTACAATAGAGTTAAGGGAAAGTTACTAATGCAGTATGTGTACTGTTGATTATTAGATTACTGTGGTTTCTTCTACCAGGGACCTGAATGTGGGAGTAATACAGATTTTTTTTTTCCCCACCCCACCCCCCAGTTTAGGTCAAATATGGCATTTTCTCTCCATGAGCAGAAGGTACCGAGCTAAGTTAATCACACCTTGGTTTGACCAGTATGATACTTTCACTCAGAAATTGAAAGTCTGGTAGTTGGTATCAGTTCCCAGTGGTGTTCCTGGCCACCAAATCTGTCAAGGAATTCAGGACCCAGCCACATCAAAGACTGCATTTCTATTTGTGAGACTCTAAAACAGAATCCCTCCACTGTTTCATTACAGCTTATAAAGACCATATGTCACGTGCTCTATCAGAGATAAACACTAGTGTTTGTACAGTATTTTGAAAATACACATCTCAGAGTTGTTGATGGGATGCCAGTGGGAATGCCTGAAGCTTTCTGTGTTTGTCTTGCTTCGTTTTCTGAACTCTGTAGTGATGTTTTCATGAAATACGGTTGCAGTGCTTTAGACTATTCTAGGTCAATGTATGTACTGAAAGTGTATATTTGAAACCATCCTTTAATTCTGTCATTCTTCTGAGTTTTAATTTTTTGTCCTAGCTTTTGCAGTTAATTGCAAAATCCCAGTTAACTTCACTGAGTGGTGCAGCACAGAAGAACTACTTTAACATTTTGGACAAAATTGTGCGGAAGGGTAAGACTTAAGGTTTTGTAATCTGCTTGTTTAGATTTAATTGCTGCTATTAAGCTATCAGTTGGTGGGGTTTTTTGGTTAGCTTTATTACTGTTTTTATGTTGTAAGACAAAGCAATAGCATATTAATTAGTGAAAGGTTTCATGCTTCCCATCTCACAGCTGCAGTAAGTTGTTTTATCTTGATTGAGTCATGTCTGTTGAAACAAATTGGTGAAGTTAAATGACAATCAGATTCTATTCAGAAACTATTGGTTACTATTAAATTACACTTTTTACGAAATGTGAAAGCTTTTAGATTAGTTACATGTTTGGTTTTCAGTTTGTATGATGTACATAGCTGCTTTTCTTTATTGTTTGTTTGGGTTTTTTAAAAAGCTATTGCATAATATTGGGAAAAAAATTCTGGCAACCACACTAGAGATGTAATACTATCAGCTTTGAAGAGAAGAATTTGGATTTATAACTAGTTGTCCAACATGAAGTTTATTAAATGCATAGCATGAAATGTTACATCAAATTTGCCTGTGAAGTTGTTAATTATTGATCTCGCACGTACGGAACAGCATTAATGAATCTCCTGGTGGGAATTAGGGCAGCTATTTGTAGCAAACAGTTAGTTGTAATTAGTTGATCTAAAAAAAAATGTTGATTAGCTTGAGCTAACTGTATTAGCTTGGTTAACTCAGTTAACAAACCAAATACAACTTTGTTTTCCAGTCATGGAAGACCAATATAATCCACGATTAATCAAAGATCTTCTACAGGATCTGAGTTCTACTCTCCGTATACTGATTAGGGGAGTAGGAAAATCTGTGTTGGTAGGGAACATCAATATTTGGATTTGCCGATTAGAAACTATTCTTCTGTGGCAACAACAACTGAAAAACCTTCAGATGAACAAGGTATATTACTAAATGATGCTAAAAAAGTAATTGGGGGAGGGGAATTATACTGACCATTGGTTTCTGATTTATAAGTGAACGAAGTTTCAAATACATCTTAAACTGTTTTAACTGGAATGAACTTAATTTTCTAATGTTTTAATAGCTCTTTTCTGAAGAGGACTTCTACAGTGCCTGTACTGTTGGTTTGTAGTAGAGATGTTTAGATGTAGTTGTCTTTCTCACCCAAATAATCTGCAAAATGTTTGTCTCTTAGATTGTCAGATAGAGATGGAAAAAATACCAGTTTTTAATTCCAAAGCAAATGTTCTTCTACTGAAGAAATACAAATCTAAGAGGAATTTTAGAGGTGGATCAAGAAAACAGAAGTAAAATATTCAAGTAGCAATTTTACAGCTTTATTCATTAGCATAGTTGCTTTTTGTAAGAGAAGGATAATGACTTCAGCATCTGGATTCTGATCATGCGACTTTGTTCAAAGCATATGGTATGCACTGTTCCAGGCTTTTATAGTGGAAACTTCTGATAAGCAAGCAATTTTTTTCAACCTGTCTGGGTTACTCCTGGAGGAAGAAATGCTACAAGACACTGCTCACAGTAAAGTCATACAACTGTTTCATCTGTTTGCTTTCAGCTGTGAAATTTTGAAGTTGTCTTTGCTGTGTGTGCTGGGTATCTGAATAAAACAGCTTATTTTGGGTTCCCCATTTCTCCTTTCCATTCCAGCCTCAGCAGTTTTCATATGCCAAGCAACCACAGCATAGGCAGTTTTGAGGCACTGCAGTTGCTGCGTTTCTTTCCAGTGTGCCACTTCTATTTGAGCAGTTTTACATTGGTTGAAATAACTGATGAGAAATCTTGCATTTCTAATGCTCACATATTCCTGAACAGAATGACAGTCCCAGAAATGTTTATAACAGATGACACTATGGAAAGTCTAGTCTATAAGTGAGATGAATGGTTGTGAAATAAACTGACATAAATGAGAACCTGCCTGCGTGCAGCTGCTGTGCTGCCAGTGCCTTGCGACTGGGCAGCTCTGCTAGGTGGGGCCGGCAGCTGCCCACACTCCCTCCCTTGCCAGCAGAGACACTGCCTCCAGCTGTGCCAGGCTTTGTGCCACCAGGCAGTATAGGCTCCACATTCTGTCATGTATGTACACCGTTAAAGTTCAGCAAAGATGCATACTCTCAACAAAAACTTTCTCAGTGCTCTGATCTGTCACCCCCTGCAGAATTCCTTACTTAGATATGAGGAGAACTATCTTCAGACTTCAAAAATAGACCTACTCTTTTCTGCCTCTGACTATCATAATGTTTTCATTCTGTGTTTTGGCTCTTCAGTCCTGTATTCTAATTGTCTTAAAGCAGATTGACACATGCTTGATTTCTTAATAAAAATTGAGAAACTGTAGTTATCCTACAAATTATAACTAATTGGTTCATTCTTTTATTATAGTTAGGGTTTTGGGACACTTCTCACAAAGGTGAAATTGAATATATTGTAGTTTTCAAGACTGTACACTACTGAATTCATTTGTAAGAACAGAAATGTTTTAAAATTATTTGAAATTGAAATAATTCAGGATATGGTTTTTTAACAGTAGGAAAGCTGTAATTTATAAAGCTACAGTCTGTGGCTCCTTCTGTACCTGTAGTCATTTAAATTTTCAACAACAGCAGCTAGAGAAGAATGGTAGCCAAGAAATCAGTGTCACAGAATAAACCATGGATATTACTCTGGGTTTGTACAAACTAAACTAAGACCTGAGAAACCTCTAAAGTAAGAATCTTACTTGTACCTTATACTGTCAAGTTTTTGTAGTTAAAAGTCTTCAACTCTTATTTTCAGCAAGTCAACAATGGTCTTACGCTTAGCGATCTCCCTGTCCATATGCTGAATAACATCTTATACAGATTCTCTGATGGCTGGGACATTATTACTCTGGGTCAAGTGACCCCAACTTTATACATGCTCAGTGAAGACAGACAGTTGTGGAAAAAACTCTGCCAGTACCATTTTGCAGAAAAGCAGGTAATAAACTCTATCATTTGCATAACTGTGGCCCTTATCTTTGCAGTATGGTATACAAGTAATGAAATGTGAACGTACCCCCTTTTTGAGATAAAAATATGACAGTGTGCAGTAATAGTGAAAATGTTCTCTTTTGGGGGCCTGATTTGTACTAAAAATTGTATCTAGCATGTCTGAGTTTAGGGTAACAGGCCCTTTCCTTGCATTATTTAAAAAAAAAATGTCTACTGTAAGATACTATTTTTTTTAAACTACAAAATCCCCAACAAATGTGTCAGAGGATTCCTCTAAGGTGTTTCTGACTTTAGTACATAAAGCAGAAGTTGTTTTACTAACCAAGATAGGCAGACAGATTGCTCAAACTTTCAGGCTACATGAACAGTTTGGTGAAACCAAAATTGGATTTTTGAAAAAAAAACAGAAAAACCCAAAAAAAACCAAATGCTTGATATTTTGCAATTAAGAACAAAACAGAACTGGTACTTTTCTGTCACTTCCTTATAAAAAGCATTAAAGTAATCTAGGAATGCCTCCAGAACTGTCTTCATTTTCTGACAGCAATATATGCTGGTACAAAATCAGACTAGGTGAGAATAAAGCTATGAAAATAGAAGTTACCTCATCAGAGGTGGAGAAAGAACTTTAAAAACCTAGTACATCTCAGACTGCAGGAAGTGAAAATACACATTCTTACATTTGATGGGTTGAAGTGGTACCATTTGGTTGATGACTACCAGATTAAGTATTATTATAACAGGAAAGGTAAAAGTGAAGATCGATTAACTCATGTGCATTTGACCCAAATAAGAATTTTGGCGAGATGAAAGGCTTTAGAATGAACTTAATGGAGAATGTAGACAGATAAAAACTGAAAAACCCTCCTTCAGAAGCAGCTCAGAAGAATGCAAGGTGAAGTTATGATCACAAAAAGTTTAAGTTTAATGTCGCAGTTGGGTGGATTTTGAGGCTAGATGAGGTAAGCTTTATTGAACAGTGACAAAACTGGTTGGAGGAGAAGCTGTTATACTACGGTAATGCTGGGAAAAAGATAATTTAAGCATTAAATTAGAATTAGCTAGCCCTGTGCCTTATAAAGGACACTTCTACACAGTGTTTCCAATACATTTCTAAATGTTCACATTCAATTTCTTATTAGGTTATTAATAGAAATCTAATTATTTATTTTCCAGTCTCAAATTCTGCTTTTTCTGTTTAAAAGTGTACTACCTTAATAAGGTACAAATCATGTTCAGTTGTTCTTCCTGTCCTCAGTAGTATATTTGTTGAACCATTGAAACAACCACAAAAACATACTTGATATCTGAAGAACACTTTTGGAAAACAAAAACTCTGCACAGGGACACTGTTATGAAACGAAGTGAATTGTAGCTGAAATGAGGAAGGCGGTGGTCTTCTTCCCATCTAGGAGTTGTCTTCTGAATGAAGAAAGCCCTTAATGTATTAGTATTAATCCACACAGAGTGGAACAGAAGCCCTTTACAATACATGCTTAATAAACCTTGGCTGTTTCTTAAACCAGGGAGAAACAGCCATTGTGCATCAGCTAATCTTTACATGCAGATTATGTCCTCAAGTACGTTAGTCACTGATCATTGCTATCCTTCTAGAAAGATCATAAGTAAATGTGATAAATAATCATGTAATACTTATAAAAAAAACATTATTTAAATCCATTGTTACTGTCTTAACAGAAAACCACTATTTGTAATGTACCATCATTTTTTTAATCTCATTCCTGAGTGCGTTTTTAAAAGTGTAAAATTACTTACTGCTCTAAATATTGTTTATGGTTTTTGACTATAACTAGAATCATTTCAAGACAGTAGAGTTACCTCAGCTGTGTATGGTCTACTTTTCCTTGGCAAATACCCATCCTCCTATTTTTAGTGTTTTACCTTCCATTCTTTTTTGTGGCTAGATCTCTCTCTCACTGCTTTGCAGAGACGTATGATGTCAGTTTACTGACTTCAAAGAATTCCAGTTACAAAACTTAGTTAAACTACCTTCTTTTTTTTTTTTTCCAGTCCTTTACCTGATTTGACTAGTTCTTTAACAATTTTAAAGGAAGACATTAATTTTATGTCCAGTTTTGTAGGCATTTGATTCCATCAGAGAAAGGTCACATTGACTGGAAGCTGATGTACTTTGCACTTCAGAAATATTACCCAATAAAGGAACAGTATGGGGATACCTTGCACTTCTGTCGACACTGTAGTATTCTGTTTTGGAAGGTAAGAACTTTGAAGTAGATAATCAGAAATAAGTTCAAACAGCTATTGATAATCATCTGAAAGGAAAAATATTAAGATTGTCTTGTCAGCTTTCTCATGTGAAATGTGATTAGACAGCTAGTATCTAACTTTAAATACTATATAAAACTTCTCTATAAATCAGTATTAAATTGCAGAGTTGTTGTTAGCTAGTATTCTTATTTCTTGATATATGATAACCTCAATACTTAGAATTGCAAGGAAAAGTGCCATGTTGCACTCTTGTGTTGTCTTGCATCTACTTAATCTTACGCAGAGTTGTTAGGAACTTGTATGAAGTTAGCCATTTTATGGCATGGCCATCAATACATCTCTAATGACAAATTAATCAGTATTCCTACCACTTTGGTGTAAAACTCTGTATTTTTAGTCTTGCTTGGAAGAATGTTTGGAACTTCATTCAAAATGCATTTTACATTGATTTTGATGTTTATCATGAAGCATATACTGTTTTACAGGATTATTTTAATTTCTGTAGGACATTTTCATGTTTAACTTGTGTGTGAACACATAGTCCTGCTTTTACTTTGTGTTGCACCATAATCTAGCCTTCTAGTTAGTAAGACTTCTTTAATTTTGCACCTGAAAGACTGGATATGGATAGTGCTAAGTGGACAGCAAGGAGTGGGAAATGTTTGAGAAATCTTGGAAAATACTCATATTCTAATTAACAGAAATTACTTGCTCTTGTGTAGTCTTTCTGTGACTTTAAGTGGAGTTGCATGCCAGTGTGAGGCTTTTTTTATTTTCCATAGCAAAAAAATCTAGTCTGTTTAACAGAATAAGCTAGCTTTCATAGAAGTAGGATGTTGCTGAATGATCTTGCCTTGAAGTTGAGTATTCTTGATATCACAGGAGCCCTTCCAGATACAAACGTTTTGCTAAATTAATAGTAGTAAAGCAGATAGTCAGAAATGGCTTCTGCTGTGAAAAGCCTGGGCATTTGCTGAAGAACCTTTGTCAAGAATGATTAAGAACTGTTCATTACAGTGGAATAAGTCTTTATCATGTTGCCGAATATGTAGGGTAAAGTTTTTCTCTTTTGAAAGTGGAAATTTTAAATATAAGCACACAATGTGCATGCGGTTGGGCTATTTTGGTATCAGATTTGTTTGGATTTTCTGGCTTTGCTATCTAAAGGGTTAATGCTTTCTATAGTAAATTTCTCTCATTCTGATCTTGGTATAAATGAAAGTATAGAACTTTAATATGAGGAATGACTAAAATGTGTTTGGAATTAAATATTTAACTTTGGAAACTGGGTGTGACAGAGGCAGTGAACCTGTGCAGGCAGATGTCTTGTTACCTTGACTACTCCAATCTATTACTGGTATAATAGAATTCATTTTGTGGTTTTATGGTTTTAGTGAAATACAACACAGTAAGTTCTAAAGACACTTTGTTTGGATTGATGAGCAGTACCTACTAGGTGACTATTCCAGTGCTGACTGCCTCATCCTGGAGATTTGGGCAGGTCTTAAGAGTGACAGTGTGGTTATAGAGTAATTGCATGCTTCAGCACTAAAATTCTGGAGCAGTTGTTTGGGCTCAGCTGTTGTAGCAAGAGCAGAGGCAGCAGGTTGAGGAAAGTGATTATCCCTTTTCACTTGGCACTCATTAAACTGCATCTGGGGTACTGCATCCAACTGGGGGTCTCCAGTACATAAAAGATACTGATAAACTGGGTGGAGTTCAGGTGAGAGCCAAATAATTAGGGAGGCTTGAGGACTTGCCCTGTGAGGAGAGGCTGGAGAATGTGGCTTCAGAGGAACCTAAGAGCCTGCTGTGAGAACAACCAAGCAAGGGAATAGTTCGACCATAGAGGTTGTACAGTTTCCATCCTTGGGTGTTTTCAAGACCTGAGTAGATAAAGTGCAGAGCAACCTGGCATGATCTCAGTTTACTTTGCTTTGAGCAGAAGGCTGGACTAGAGACCTCCTGAGGTGCCTCCCAACCTGATTATTCTGTGAGCCTGCATTGCAGTTTTCCTTCTCTGGGTCTTGGAATCTCTAAGCCTTGTCCCCATCTTAAAATAACTGTTTGATCAGGCTGAAACAGATCGTGAAACAAATTGATTTCTGTAAAACTGGCACCCTTATTGGCAGGCACACTAAGAGGTTAATCATTGGTCTCTCAGGGCAATCTGAGTAAAGTAACGCTAGTCACTCCGAGTTATATGGAGAAGAAAATAGTTCTGCTTCTTCAGGCACTTGAATCTATATCTTTCCTAAGCTTTCGAAAGAGAGATGGGAAGCAAAGCAGGGGGCAGCAGGACAGGACATCCTTTATTAGTTCTAGAAAAATTCTGTGCTAGGCAAAAATATTTCTTAATCAGAAAGAATTTTTATCAGGCTTTGACAATTCATTCAAGCTTCAGTATCATACTTGATGAGACAGATTATTACATTATATATATATATATATATATGAGTGGTTGACATGTAATTGTATCTATAATGTACAGATTTTTGTTCTCAGCTGAAGATTTTACTCTAATTCCATTGGGCATATAGCAAAACCCTAAACAAAATCCCAAAACCGATGTTAAAAGGGAAATCACAGTTACTTTACAGAGGAAAAATAGCAAGTGTTTGAATCTTGAAACAAATGGAAGCACTGGATTGTTCAGATAGTTTATAATATGTAAAAATTTATTTTTTTCTTTTAATGGTACCATTTAAAATCAGGCAGCTTTTGCTTTCAAGGGCATTCAGAAGAACTTCAGGCAGTGAGCTGAACACTCCTTGGTATTACACGTTTTTTTCTCTTTTTCTCAAGAACAAAGCAAAACACTTGAATAGTTGCAGAAGAAGCAGTACTTAAATGATCAGGGCATGAAGAAGACTATCAGAGGTTAATTTCTTTTAACTTAGCTGTCTTAAAGCTAGTAAGGAATGTGATGCTCTCCATAAATTCTTCACAGAGACTGGGAAGGGAAGAATAAAGGTGAGACTGCTTAGGGAAATCATTAAGCTAAGGAGCATCCTTTTTGCAAATAAGCTGTGGAAACTAATTGTTGGTAAACTTATTCTGAGAGTTAGGAGTTTAAGAACCAAAGCAGTGAGGTTCTGAAATAGCCACAAAGCACAGGCTTAGGTAGTGATGAGGAGAATTTTCATCGGTTTATGAAATTGGTAATATAATGTAATTGTTGGCAACATAAGAGGGCTGCCTCATCCCATGAGGGGGAAGTTCTTTCAGTCCTGCATTTTGTGTCCCTTTTAAAAAAGGCCTTGCAGGAGAAGGGGCTGGTGGTCGCTTGATTGAATTAGCAAACAGCTGAAGTAGGGATATAACTCTTCACTTCCCAGTATGCTGTAATAATCTTAGTTTACTGTTAAGAAGTCTTCAAGAGCTTTTCAGGAAGCAGCATTTGTATTCCTGTGTTTGTTTAAAACCTGTGACCATAATAATGTTAAATACAATAAGGAGACTCCTAAATTCATTATAGAAAGTACACTGATATAATAGAACATCTTGTATTCTTCTGTGTTAAAGGAGGGAATCACAGAATATTCTAGGTTGGAAAAGACCTTGAAGATCATGTAGTCCAACCATAAATGATCATAAGAAACTCTCCATACTGAATTACTATCTTTCAGAAGTGACTTCTTGGTAAAGGATTTGTCCATGATGAAATTGAGAAAAATACGTAATTTCAGTCGTGTAAAAGTAGTGGCAGACTAATTACTGATGCCTCTGAATACTTTTTGTGTACACCATTTCTTCTGCTCCACTAGGCGACATTGCAATTGTGGGCACTTAGCTCACGCAGTAGCATGTTTCTGTTATCCCAGGTATGGTCACAGAAATTGAAATACTTTTTCTTCTTTCAGTATCCAGGGCTTTATGTAAAATAGTGCAGCTGTTTTTTGCACAAGTGATATGCTTCACACTGGGTTTTAGTCATCTTGGGGCTTGTGCTGGTTTTGGTTCTCCAGCTGTGTGTGATTTGCCACAAGAATAAAAGACTTTTTTCTAAATGGCATATGAACCTCAGCTTCAATAAACCTTAACTCTGCTTCTTTTACTTTACGGCTCTCCCTCCTGCTTCCTTCTTCATGGTCTCAAAGGACTACCACCTTGCTTTGTTACTCAAGGTATTTCCTGTGTGTCTCATGTTTTCATTGCTGACTGTTCTGTAATGTCAAAGTGAAAAACATGTTCATTTCTAATTGTTTGATGCGCTCTTTTTTTTTTTTAATTTTTGTTTCCCCGCATCAGTTTAGCAGCAGGAATACTTTGTTTGTTTCCATATTAAATAAGGTATCAATGACTTTCCATCTCAGTTTTTCATCAGATTTGTTTTTTTATTATTGCCATATTCCCTGTTAATGCCATTTAAACTAGGGACCATAATTCAGCTTCTAATGAACATAGATGTGTGGTGTCAGTGAGGTCAGACAGATTTTGCTAAGAAATAGGTTTCTCTGCACTTGGTGTTATAAACTGTTTCTGCACTCCCTGATGTATTCAATTCAGTATTTAACTCTGAGAGTAACATGAACCTCAGATAATTTTAATGCAAAGGTACTAAAATTGATTTTACTCCACTTGAAATGCTGTAGTCACACATACTTCTATGAAAGAGTCTCTCTGAAAAGAAATTCCCAAAACGGGCTGCATATGACTTGGGAGCAGGGGCAGGCAATTATAGTGTTGCTTTCTGAATGAAGAAATGGTAGAAATAATTACACAGAGAAGGACTGTAGCTCCAAAGTTGTTATGGGAGCTTCTTAATGTCCAGTTATGATAAAATTTGAGGAGGAAAACAACATTTGCCAGTAAACACTCCTCCTGGTGAATTCTCTTTTTAATTTAAAATAATTCTGGTTTAGCTGTAAGCAGATACATTGAAAATCAATATGATTTGAACACTCTTTATTAAATGTAATTTCAAGGGAAATACACTTTTCTTGGAAGGAGGAAGACTCATAATTACAGGAAAGTTATGACTCTTTTCAGCTCTCATCACTCTTTTTCCACTGTAAAATTGTTGTTTCTTTTTGGTTTTAATAACTAAAAATACCAATAACTGATCTTATTGAGATTTTTATTGGACCTGTAATTCCTGACTGAGGAGAGCTTTCAAAAGCATTTTTAATGATGTGCAGAGCAAAGCAGATAGCACGTTACAAATTCTGTCTAAAATATTTAGGAGTATAAATAAGCACTAAAAGGGGATAAACCCTAGCTGCTTTCCCACAATCCCAATTCTGATGGTGTCTTTTCCTGGAAACTAGGAAAGTAATGACATGGCATTGACACAGCAGTGGGTGGAGAAGATGACAGTTCATTAGCAACTACCTTTGAGAGCATTTTCTGCTGTGCTGTATTTCTTCCTTGCAGACGTCATCTCAAGACGGTGTTAAGTTTAAACACTTCTGGTCTTAATTTTATGTTCTTTCTCATCTGCAACTTCCCCAGACAGGCAGTTCTACCTGGGGGTCTAAGCTATTTGGGGTTTTCTCCTTTTTGTTTGTTTTTCCTTCTGTGTCATGAATGTAACAACTGGTTCTCAGGTGATGTTAAAACATTTTTTTAAAAAAATGGGGAGATGAAGATACCCCATGATGTTTTCATGAAGTCATCTATGGACTACATGAAAAATACAGATAATAAACCAGTAGAGTAACAGTTTTAATTGAAAAAGCTGAGTAGCATTTAGAATGTTTCACCTAGTTTACTTTGGTGTTACAAAGACTTTGGATGGGAATGTAGCATCTTTGACAGCACTTTACTTATGTAAATTTCCAAGTGAGGAAAAAAAATTCACTTACAGGTTCTTTGCTTCTATTAACTGAATTGCATGTAACTTTATTTCCTATGGAAAAAAAAGGAATAAAACTGTAGTGGTCTGTGATCTACTTACCATGTATTTACTCTAGTTTTCTTGCCCCACATGGTGCATTCACCAGCACTGGTGGAAGAGAGAGAAACCCCTTAAAACCTGGGGAGCACAGCTTCTGAGCCTTACAGTGTTGTTGTTCAACCTCTCCATTGAACTGTCTGGGACTTTCTTCTCATTACACCTGTAGAACTTTCTTCCTTTAGAGGGTTCTAATAAGGTGGAATTGTGAACTTTTCATTTGAGGAGGAATTTGAATCTTACATAATCAGACAATTGTGCTCAGTTCAAGTTTCTGTAATAAAGCACTGCAGCGTTAGTGAATTTGTAATGATAAAACCTTTCTACCCTGTCTGTCTTCTATATGCCTAACTTGCCAGGGTGCTAACTTCTGTTTTAAGGCAAGCCCTTCAGGTGGGGAAAAGGTAGGAGTGAACAAGCAGAAAAAGATTTTTGGGGGAAACAAGCAAGGTAGAAAAACCAGGAATTCAAACATGCTGTTCAGGTTTTAATTGGGAAGTGTCTGCTGCCCTTCACTTTGAAAGCAAGGAGCTCATTTTTCCCCCCTGAACTAGTAGCTGATTTCAGATTTCATTAAACAGATAATTTAGGTCCAACGAAGCAGTTTGGTGGTGGTTTTTTTAATTACACTTACCAAAAAATAATGGCTAAGGTATATGAAACTTTTTTCAAGAGTGCTGACTCAAGTTCTGGTTTTGGTGGTGTTTTTTCTGAAATCTGAACTGCTTGTACTACCACAGTCAAACTGGAAAGGCCTATTTTCTTAAAAACTTAGTCTAAAAAGGTAAAGAAAAATATGGTGAATTCTTAAAAAGAGCAAGTTCCTATGGAAGTACTTGCATGTGCCTACGTGTGAATTATTTGCCTTTTTTTTAATTGGGAGTAGAGAGACATTGTGGATATGGAAAGAAAACTTACTTTTTTTCCCTTCCTTTTGCAGGATACAGGACACCCCTGCACAGCCAGTGATCCAAACACCTGTCTCATGCCAGTATCTCCTCAGCATTTCATTGATCTTTTCAAATTTTGAGATGTTCAGTAGCTGTTCTCCTGTGTTTGTGGCCATTTTTGTGAAGAGTCAGGCAGGATATGTTATGCTTTCTGTGCAATATATTTAAGTGTAATGTTGTGTTGTATTTTAAAAAAAAATTATATGGGGAAAATTATCAGACAGGTTTATTTGGCATATTGTTCTTGTGCGGAAAAGAGCTGAGGAGGAAACACATTAAGAAAACTTCTTTGTCATGAAATCTGCAATGAACTTCTTTTCAAGTCCAAGAAAGCCCATTTTCATCTCAACTTCTAATCCATTCTTTTGATGCCTTAATAGTTGGTTAAAATTGTGTGGAGGCATTTTGAAAACTTTGTGGAAGTGTTAGACTAGTCTTACAGGGACCAAAGAAGGGGTTTTCTGTTAATCCTTCTTTCTTTAAGCCACTGTTTTGAAAACACCTCCATGTAATTTGCACTATTACAAAGAATAGGCCAATATTCTCTTCAACTCTTAATAGAACAGTTACCAAGGTGGCATTAATCATTGTGAGCTAGTAAATAAAGTAATAGCTGTGGTTGTATCTGTTGTTGAACTGATGAATGAAGGAAAACAACCAATCTTTGTACATAAATTATGCAAAAATATTTATTTTTCTTAAAGACTTTATTAAACACAATAATCTATCTCAGCACATCCTGTATAACTCAAAGAGACAGATCTGAGGCTACTGGAAAGTGATTTTTTTTTTTTTTTAAATGGTAGCTACAGCCTTCATTTATCCTGTTTGGTTTGTCTACAAATGCAGATGAATTAATGCAGTTAAGAGGAAGACACTATTGAAATTTAATGACAGTGGAGTTACTTGTTTCTGGACTGGTACAGTGGCAGGACATTTTACTAACAACTGAGGTTCTAACCTGACAAGTCTTTACAAGCTCTGGGAAATGCTGAAAGTCAGTGTGAGCTGAAGCACCTTCTGCCAAGTTAATCAGATGATGAATTCTCCAGGAAGCTATTTTCTTCTATCCTGTAGAACACGATTAATTGCTTGGCTTAGGCAGATAAAGGAAAAATTAGGGAAATTTTGGATTTGTTAGTGAAATTTAACAAATAATATGTAATGTACAGAAAAAATAAATCATGTACTATATTCTGCACTTGTTCTGAATCTACTTTTGTATAGTGTAATAAATCATGGTTTTATCTATTATTGCTAGAAGTCTCTTGTGCATAGGGATGAACTGATTTGAATTTTAAGAGCTCTTTCTATAACCTGTTCTCTGTAGTAATTGGTAATGGTATGAGAAGCATACAAGCAGTCCCTGACATTACTTTTCAGTAATTGGTTGTATTAGCACTTTTTTTTAATACGATAGCAGGACTGGTAATAGGCTGCACAACAGGGGGAGAATATTTCTTCAGGAGATAGCTTTATTTGTTTTAACTTAAATTTCAGTGATATAGCAACCTTATCCTTTGAATTTGCTGGTAGGTGGATCTTTCAATACAGGGTTTTGTGGGTTTTTTCTTTCAACTAAGGTGTCTGCTACTGGCGATGGTAATAATCAGGTGTGGAGCCAGTGACATGCCTTCTTATTCCTGTTCCTTCAGAACATTGCTGCAAGCCTCAGTTTCCCAGCCTAAGCACTGCTCTAGCCCCTGGATTTGTTAAGGAAGCAGTAGCTCTTCTTTAACAATGATTTGCACCCTGTTTACATAATGTGATGGTTGCAGACCTGTTTTCCAGTCTGTGTGACCCAGGTAACCTTGACAGGGGCTGGTGATGGCTGGCATCCATTCATCACTGCTTTAAGATGGTTACAGTTCTGCTACCCTTCATGAAACTACCTGTGAATACATCTATGGTGCCTGCTTTCTTTGAGAGTTTAAAGAAATGTTCTGAAGTCAGCATTTGGTTTAATACTGTGCTGAGCTCCTCATTCCATACAGAAGGTCTCTGATCAGGGACAGCAAGCAACCATCCCTTCTGCAGACACTGCAGGCTCTTAAGGGACACACCATTACCTAGGAACCTGCTCGATACTGAAGAAGCAAATCATGTGAGAATGAGGGAAAAGGTATTAAAAGAGCTGAGAGGGACTTTCCTGAGCCTCTAAATTGAGGAAGGAGGGAAATGACCTAAAATGGCTTGTAAGAAGTTAAAAAGATGTGAGAAATCAATATATGTAATAAGTAATTTTCAGTTCTTAATGTCAGGTGACAGGGGTCAGGATTCATCTTCCTGTCATCACTTTCTTGTTCATTCTTCTGTAGTAAAGTGCTTTGGACAGGCCCAAGAAGAGGGAGAGGTTTTGGATATTTTCCTATGTAGGCCATTAAGAGTAACAAGGCTCTCCCACTGTTCTAAAGTGGCAATAGCAAAGACAAGAAGCAGGACTCTAGCTTGTAGCCCTGTTCTCCAGAGGCTTCATTCTACAATCACAGAATGGTTGAGGGTAGAAGAGACCTCAAGCAGGGGTCTCTACTGCCAGATGTCCAGGACTGTGTCCATATGGCTTCTGAATATCTCCAAGGATTGAGAGTCCACAACCTCTGGGCTCCTCCTACCAGCACTGGGTCACACTCACAGTAACAAAGTGGTTCCTGATGTTCAGGGACAACCTCCTGTTTCAGTTTGTGCCCACTGCTGCTGCTTCTGTCACTGGGCACCACTGACAAGAGCCTGGCTCCATCCTCTTTCCACCCTCCCTGCAGGCATTTATAGACATTGATGAGAGCCCCCTGAACCATCCCAGTGCTTTCAGCCTTTCCTCACAGGAGAGGTGCTGCAGTCCCTGCCTGCTCCCCAGGGCCCTTCGCTGGGCTCCCTCCAGTAAGTCTCTATCTGTCTCATACCAGGGTGTGGCCTCACTGGTGGATAGGCAGGATCACCCCCTCCACCTCCTGCAGCCCAGGACACCATTAACTTTACCTGTGCAAGGGCACACTGGCTCATCATGGTCAGTCCACCAGGACCCCCAGAGCCAAAAGCCAGTAAGGTGGTTTTTAAACCTTTCTTCTAGGTTATAAAAAAAAAAAAAAGAAGGTGGTGGGGTGGGGAGAAGGGACATGTGCATGCACACCCTGAGAAGCATTTCAGTGCAGGGCTATTACAATTTTTTAAAAAATCTTAAAAGACTTCAAATGCAGAATCACACTCTCATGAGCAGTGTTAGAAGTGTTTAACACTTGGCAAAACTCAGCTTTGAGAGTAGTTCCACAAGCCAGTTAAATATTTAGTGAATATATTTCTTAGACTGCACAAATAACAGAGCTCGATTAGAAGTAACTACCTGGTGTGAAGTCATAAGATCGATCTTAATTGTGTCACCTAAGCAAAAAGCTAAGGCAGTGATTTTGATAGTAAGGTTTGTATCATACTGTGGTGGGGTTTTGGGTTTTTTTTAAATCTCTGCCTTAGATGGACAGGGGAGAAGATTCCACGTTCAGGATAGCAATGTTGTTAATACCTCACGTTGTAGTGAAGAACGTATTTTGACAATCTGAATTAATCTCATTGCCCTTTATACAAGCACTTACTCATGTAATGTAAAGTGTTGTAACCCTTGGGAAGGGTTATACCTGAAAGTAAAGCCTCTGCTCTTCAGCATCCTGGGTGCTGGCCATCACACACAAAGGCAGGCGGGTGTTCTCTCTCCTACAGCAGAAAGCATGCCTTGAACTAAATCTCTACAGGTTTCTTTTGCTACACAGCCTTTATCCCAAGACCTGAATCTGTTTATATATAGATTTTGTAGGGACAATTATAGCAAACAATGTTCCAACTGTAACGCCCACATGATTAACGTGATCACTTCATACACTTACAAGTGTAGACCATGTCAGGTGATTTCAGTTTTACCGAATTCTAGTCCTGAAAACCAAAACTGATTCAAAGGCAATCAAGACATTCTCTGCCACAGCACAAGGAGCTTGAAATTACATTGAAAAACAGGCTCTTCCTCCCCCTGCCCCAACACCTGCCCCACCTCCAGTCATTACCTCCAAAACCTGTCTCAGAGAATCCAGACCTGTTGTATTACACTGTCCCAACAGTTTTGTTCTCCTGTCTCTGGGAAAATACACTCTGACTGTAAAGACAGTAGACACAGACCTGTTCAGAGAGCAGAGTAAGCCCTGCTCTCTGGATGTCAGCAGGACTGCAGTTCTTACCTGGAAAAAGAGGAGCAGAACCCTGCTCTTTCCCTTTCCCCTGCTTCCCGTCCCTGGAAAATGCATAACCTCACTTTTGGAGAACAAACTGAAACACAAGGAAAAAACCTAGCTCTAACAAAGAGATATCCACTAGAAATACGACTGAAAGACGAGTAGCATTTTGTAGTCTAGAATTCAGAAGCAATGCAGGCTCGCAGAAAGGAGAGGGTGGGATGGAGAACAGTAGCACAATGTTTTGGATTTGCCTGGTACACAGATTAGCGGATCTACTGCTCCATCATTAGCAAGGAAGTGTAGTAGCTAAATAGTCCTATATATGATGTGAGTCAATAATAAGTATGAAAGCAATTAATACACTTGTAGAGAAAGGAGGCAATGAGTAAGTTGAAAAATGTATTAATTTTGTGTTTATGCTATTGCTGTCAACTTCTTAAGTCTTGCCATGTATATGTACATATAGAGTGAGACAGAGTGTATGTGTTTCTTAAGCCTCATCACTTGGAAGTCAGTTTCTCAGAAGCTGATTTCATCAAGAACCTTCAAACTTCACAAAATTGGTTATAGTTACTTTAACATCTGATACTTAGAAGTCCCATAAGCCAAATTTAACATACCAAGCACTTCACAGCTTCTTAAGAAGACATGGGGAAAGTGCCTAAGAAGTCACCTGCAGCAGCTAAACAGGACACTCAGTCCAGCAGCATAGTGAAAATTCCCTCAGGTGCTTAACTTTTGACCAGAGAGAGAACAAGACTTACCTCCAGCAAGGTCAAGCACATGAATCTTCTGGGAGATTGTCACCTGCACTCCTACTTCAAAAAGCTGAGGCGAGCTCATCTCTTGAGAGGTCCTATTTCACTCCCAAACGTCACAGTTGCAACACATGTTCTGGGGACTCCCTGTCCTGACAGCTACATTTGAGACTGTGTTGTGTCCCATGTCACATTCACCCTCCCCAGCCCTGAGCCATGGCAGGCACTGATGCAGTTGCAGAGTCAGCCCGTCAGTTCAAGTTGCTGATCCAACCATAATGAGAAATTATTATTTCTAGGGCTAATTTCCATGGAACCCTTCTTCCTCAGTCTTTTCAGCTGAACCTACTCCACTCCCATATAATAATTAATTTTCTCTAGCCCTCAGTCAATATTTAATCATGGGGCTAGATGTTCAGGTACTCATGTAAAAAAAAAAAGGGTGAAAAGCATCACAGCCAAGCACAGGCAGCAGCTATCTGGCTGTGTGGCCTCACACAACCAAGCACACGCACCCCAGCACCTGTCTCTAGGAGAGGGGAGGACACTCCGACCTCCTGTTTTCCCAGTAACTGGTCCTGATGAAGAGGAATTTTTTTCCTTCCGTATGCTGGGTGTCAGAGTAAGGGTAGATCCTTAATATCCAATTAAAGTTGGCAATTCAATACAAAGATACCAACATTAAATACAGCAAACTATCAAATGTTTGGAAACAGTTCAGAATATTGAAGTATCTGCTAATTACGCTATTCATTTGCACCGTTTCTGTGCTTTCAGCTGCAAGGCTGAGGTCCAACCCCTTGAAATACACTGGAACATATTTCCCAACTCCCACAAAGTTCCACAGGATGAAGATTACCTTTAAAGCTTGTAATGTCTGTGCCCAAGGTCATGACAGGTAAGTGGATTCAGAACATGGCAGAGGTGAGAGTGCCACTAAAGCTGGGTTTCTTTTCTTTTGATTCCCATGGGCTGTACAACACAGACCCGTCCCACTGCCTTTCAGACATGCTGGTAACGCTTATTTCCCACAGGTTGTTTATGTGTACATTCTTCTACAAACATGAATAAAACATGTTCAGCTTTATATCTGTTGCACTTTATGGGCACTCAGTCATCATGCCTTCAGCTGAAAGCCTTTCTAACAATTTTCAAGACATACACAAACACCTGCCACTTAATTCTAAATGTATTTAATTTTTATATGCTCTTTCCACTTGAGTACTGTTTTCCTGTGGTATTCATAACAAAATAATAATGGCAGAATAATTCATTTGCTAAAGTCAGCTGTCATTCCCATACAATGCCTGGACTATGGAACAAAGTTCTGCATGTTTGGGGCACCTCTCCCCCACGTTTCAGTTCCCGTTATTCTCGCAGACACAGCAGTTACTTTTAGACTTTTTCCTACTGAAGACTTTTAAAGCTGTAAACCTCTAGTCCTCTCCCTTTAAAATTTGGCTTATTTATAAAAGGAATACCTTGGCAGTATTTTTGTGTGTCACTAAAACTAGATATGTTTGACTATAATGCACCAGCTCTGGCAGTAGCATGCCCCAGCCTGTAACTGTTTTTCCTTTCTCAGCTGCACAGTGCATGGCCTGGTCCTGTGCCTTCATCTGCAACCCTTCCCCTCTTCTTACACTGAAGCAAGACCACGTTTAAACAGTCACTGGGCAAAAGTGAGACCACCACTAACCAGGACGGTGTCACTCCACTCCCCAGTTAGCCTCCTTATATTAAACGCAACAACTTTAACAAGTGGGGTGGAGAGCGCCCCAACCCAAAACGCCAGCAGCTGGCGCACTCCCAGCAGGCCTGATAAAGGCTGTGTGAGGCCTCCAACCCATTGCAGGTACATGCACTGTAGCCACAGGAAGACTCCAGGCCACCCACCTCTGGCACTTCTGCCAAGACTCGCACACACATACTTTGAGGATCTGGCCCGGTTACCAGTAAGTCAGTGAGGACCCTTCATGCAGCTTCTGATTGCTCAAAACAGCATGTCTGGGGCAGGAGGTGGAAGTCAGGTGCAGAGCACTCAAACCACTGTCTCACCCATTCCAAACAGGCAAATTCCAAGTGATTCTTCATAAATTTCCAGATTCACAGGCTCAAAGGCAACAAAACAGAATAAAAAAGTAAAAATCAACCTCTATCATGTAATTCATCCACTAAGATGGGGAAAAAAAAAAACATTCTGACACTTATGGAAAATCATCAGGGATCTCAGGAAAGGGATCCGGAAGGTCTTAGAGATCTGAGGAATGTGGTAAGAGAGCAGAGACGGGGAGAAGGCTGAAAGTACAGTGAAGAAGCAGGATATTGGATGGAGCTGTTTCAGCTAAAACTTCAGTGCTTTCAAAGTTCTTGCTGCAAGCTGACCATATGCCTTCTACTAATCCTACATTTAAAGGTACAGTCTTTTGCCACCTGCACTCACCTTCTACATTTTTGATCAATTAAGTCTAATTTATAGGCACAGTAGTATGGAATAGATCTGGAGAGGTGCTTGCTGTGAGTTACAGTGCACCAATGTTAAAGGTATCCAAACCTGTCATTTTGTACCAGTGCACAGGGGACATGCTTTCCAACTGCTCCTCACAGATAAAGATCCTGTTCTTGAACAGGATAACCAAGAACACTAGAAAAGGACTAGCCGTGTGTTAGTTCTGGTTCTCTAATGCTAAACCCCTGGCCTAATAGTAAATATTAATACTACCACCTGCCCCCAGGACCATTCTCGGATGTTCTGGACTACTTCTCTTTACACTGTGCTTCACTCCTCAGTGCCAGAACATCTGCTCCTTCACTTGTCTCAAAAACCCTCCCCCCTGTCCCCAGCACAGCCAGTTCTGACCGCACAGGTCAGGAGCTCAGCTCTCCCCCCAGGGTTAAGCTGCCTGCAGGCCATCCACCTCGGCCACAACGGTTTGGTTCAACACCCGCGTGCTCTCTCGCAGTGGCAATGTGGCACCCACGCTACGCAGACAGGTTAATGTGCTTCAGGAGATATGCCAGTTTATAAAACAAAAAAAAGAGCAAGTATATATTCCATTAAGTCTCTTAAATTTCAAAATAACCCTATGTGCAGCATTACTGTATCTGTAGTACGACTTCTGGGAATCTTGTGCTCCATCCTATCAAACAATAGTTTACTTCCTAATGGGAAGTGATGCTTGACTTGTTTTCCTTTATTTGTCCTGTTGGTTGCCAAGCTTCTGTCCAAATGCTCAAAAGATAAACTGTTTACAGGCCTAAACTGAAGGCAAGTCTGCCTAAAAGTAGGTGTCTGTCATGAGAGAAACAGCAAAGATTAGGTCTTTATGTAATCAGAGAGGATGTCTGCGCATATGTGACCCAATAAGAAGCTAATAGAGGACAAGTACAAAAATAAAACAAAGCAAAGAATAATTAATATTCATTATCTGTCACATAAGAAAGCTTTAGCGGGAAAAAAAAAAACAAACCAACAAATACAGTACTTGGACTCTGGATACATGAGTCTCCCTTCCTTTCTCCAGCACTGACACGTGCACCACAAATTTTTCTCTGTCCCTCCAATACCAGAAGCATTCAGCAGCGTAATCTTGTGGAGAATCGTGAGACTCCTGGACAAACAAGATGCTCCAGACAACAACATTTGGGGGTTTCAAGGAAAGGGGTACAATATAAGGCAGGCCAGAAGACACTGGTAACTTAAAGGAATGGTTCTGTATCAAATCAGAGCTGCTTTACTATACAACCTCAAAAAATTAAACCAGCCCAATCTCTGAAAAGTTATTAAAAAACTCAACTGTTCAGTTACGTCCTCTCAGTACAGGGGGTTAGAGCAACCAGAAAGCAAAATATCATGATTATTTTCAGTAGTGGACAAACCAGTCTTACAAAATACAGCTGTGCATTTTTCTCTCCAGAGAGTAATACTTTTTCTTTCCCAATAGCAAACACACAGTTCAGAACGTGGTATTAAGCTTGCACTAGTGTTATTTGGGTCTCAAGAGCAGAAAAATTTAAGTGCTAGCAAAGCTTTTGCCAGATTATTATGGACTTGAAAAGAATATAGTCACTTTCTTGCATCTTTTACTAAATACTAGACACAGAATAGGAAAATTTTCTTCCCAAATACAGAGCAGGTATTTCTTTATTCAGGACCAGTGATAAGAGTTGGTAAGTATCATATGAAAAAAAATCTTCTCCTTACACTTTACTATTAGATACTTCATGTAATTTTCTATTATTTATATCCCTATTTTTTGTTTGTTTTCATACTCTATTACTTTAAGTATAAAAGCAGCATTTTTTTCAGCAACTCTCCTTTCAATCTCTAAACTGGATTCTTAGCCTATCTGTCTGATTCCCTATCTTGTATGGTACAAAACAGTCATGCTACAAGAAATTTTTGAGAGATAGGCAGATATCTAATGATACACATACTATCACCAGTGACTAAGCCTTTTAGGAAATTGCTGCTTCTTCATATTGTTGGTTTTATTTACCAGATACAAACTAGCAGGCACTCAGGAAAAAAATAAAAATCAGTAAGAACAGTTTTGATATGCAAGAAACAGCTAAATAAGATGCAAATTCACATTCTTTTCAGAGATAGGACCTACAGTTTTGTCATCTGACATTCATAAACATTAACAAGTATTTCAAAAAGTTTTGGAAATTTGAGACAGATGCCAGGCCAAATTCAGCTGGGCTGTGGGAACAGCTATGTTCAAAATTTGGCAGGGTCCTTTGGCAGGGCCCTCCACCCCCTCTCACCTGATGTGCTCCTGACCCACCTGGGTACAGTCAGAAGCATCCCAATATAGGGGGTTTTATCCCCTAAGAATCTAACTTGTATAAATAACATTTTCTGTTTCAGCTAGTTCACACACACTGATAAACGTTTTGCCTAAATGTTCCCTGCTAAGTCTATTTAGACAACAACAAAGCAGCCAGCAATATGGAGTGGAAGAATGAGAAGTTGACAATGCGCTTCCTTCTACTGCCGATCTACCGGTAACAACGGCTGCATCCCACTTTTGTCACAGTCCAAGACATGCAGGTCTCACCTCGTTATGGGGCCAGTGTATGCAGAAGCATTCCTGGTCCTCCAGTTTACACGTAGCTGGTGAAATCTTTAGGGAAAGAATGCTGCTGTGCCCAAGCTTTTGTAACAGCCAATAAATTTAAAAAAAAAATGTTTAAACCAATAAATACCAGTAAAACAAAATATTTGTAGTTTGTCAAAACCAATGAATTCTTCCCACTATGAAAGCAATTTGTTATGCTTTAAATCTAGGATGCTGCAGCTTCTGAGACGGCATGATTCACTGAGTTTGGACAGACACAGCTATTACTTTCTTGGCCGTATTCTACAATGATGCAAGTAACGTCCACACAGATGGAAACAAATTCACATGTCAAATAAAATGGGACAAAAAAAATATCAAAGAATAAGGCATTTCAGTTCAAACTAAATCTTTATTCATATGGAAAATACTACTTTTCTTTTTGCAAATTATGCTAATAAATAAAAATACTCAGAAGGAACTTTGCTTAGAGTTAGGTGACTAGTTACAGCCACATGAAGCTTTTAATTCCCGTTAAAACCACGCCAACAATCATGCAGATTGGCTACGAGAAAGCAATATAAACTATATTTTATTTTGTGCAATCTTATCATACAGTCTTAATGCTACCTTCTTCTAAACCATTTCACATAGATTGAAATGCAATTTCAAAACAAATATTAAGGGACATTCTACACTTATTCCACATATGGAGCTGTGTATAGCTTAAGCCCATAAATGTATAATGTGGTTAAGCATCTAAAGAATGTAAAAGAAAAGAAGACCCCATTCTGAAAATTCAGACAAGTTTATAAACATAAAAGAGAAAAGCTCACACCAGTGAGTTCTCAAAAGACAAATACATTATTAAAGCATAACAATAAATTATATTAAATTTAATAATGTTCATCCTTAGAATGGTTATTTCTGAGGAAATATCACTTAAAAAACACACCAAAACTTTCATCACTAAGAGTTAAACTGTAAGTTTACATATCTCAATTTCCCACTTGGATGCAATTTTGTTTTGTAATAGGCTTCAACTTCATGAACATATTCTTTATCATACATTTAAAAACAAATTGAAAAATGTTGCGGTTAAGCTGTGCATCAAACACATCATCAAGGTGAGAAACAGGCACTTGACAGTATAATGTGCAAGGCAAAACCTTTACTGGTCACAGTATAAATAGTTTCTTCAGGAGAGAAATTAAAAGTTCTCAGCCCATCTTTGAAAGCAAAATATTGAGGGCTGCTAGCAGATCTTTTCCCGTTCTTCCAGGTCAGCACCAACAACCAAACTAAATACTAGCTCATGCCTTAGAGGGTATTCCATAAACTATAAAATGCAGCATACTTTACCCAAGAACACTAATTCTTTCCTATAATTAACCTCAACACACGTACTTGCCAAAGGCAAATACAGAGTTTACTCACAGACTAAATGATGTGATACAAATGCTAACCCTTTCTCCTCTGTTGGTATTTTTTTATATATAAAATGCCAATTTTACAAATATATTTGCCAAGTTACAAGATCCTGTTTTATAGCACAAAACACTGCTGTTCATTTATATAAACTTGAGAACAATGTCTTTCAACGTCCTAACAAAACCAGAAAAAAACCCCAAACCAACACCATTTTGCTACAGTTTCCCTCCAGGCACATCTCAACAGGAATCTCAAAAAAATAGCTGTGCAGGAACTGTAAGCCAGAAAACTATACATGAATTGGAAGAGAGAGGAGAAAGAGCGAGCTAAGAAAGCAGTAATGTGGCATTAACAGAAACAAAGTACAAGCTTAGAAGAAAACTGCATGCATCCCTTTTCATCAGCATAAGCTTCTTGCAAAAGTATGTTTACAAGACATCCGTTATCTAAAGGTATAAGCATTCTTGTAAAAATGCTGATTATCTCTGAAATGCTAACTTGATCTTCCAACTGTACTGGCCATATTGCTAGGCAGTCAACGAGTTTTCAGTTCTGCTGTACCAGTTTAACAATCAGGAGAGAAAAGGCCTACTGTTCATTTCTTATGAAACTTTTGGTTTGATTTTTTCCACGAAGGTTAAAGTAGTATTTATATAAACAACAAGGAAACCAACTTTGGATCTGACATCAGCCACACTGCTAATGAGAGAAAATATGCTAGAAAGAGGCACTTTTAGTATTCTTATATACATTTCAAATCTCAAGTTTAAACACTTCACCTTCTTTTACAAAAAAATTAAAATATCAGTAGCTAATAAGACGGAGCTTTGTAACAAAAATGCTTCAGAAGTTGTGTGCATGCACATACTTGCAATGGCTCAGTTACTCAGTTACCCTGCAAATGCCAGAGTATAATTCAATCACTACTTATGGGGCGGGGGGGGAGGAACAACACAGTACAAAACAAAAAAAAAGTTGTTTGTAGAATAAGGATCAGCTACTGTGAAATTGAGAACATATACACTTTCATAAGAGGCAACTTATCCCTAGATTCAGAACTACAGATACTGATTATCAAGATGTTCTTATACTCTACTCACTGCTGCTTTCCAAATTTTCAATCATTTTTATTTTTGGCATAACATGCATCTTAAAAACTGAGCAGTTTAGTTTTGTCAAACAACATACAATATAAAAAAAAAACCCAACAAACCAAACCTCTGGAAGACCCATTTGACCTGACTATTGGTGAATATCCTGTGATGGAAGGAATTACATTAGAATATTATTTTCCCATTTCATACACAGTATAGCACATTGTAACAGGTGAGCATCTTGGGTGCACAAGCTGAAGCATATGCTGAGGCTGAAGATTTGGAAAACAGTCTAAGTATAAGCACTCTCCCTGCAAGCAACAGATCAGTATTCTTAGTTAAAAAGGGACAGCATCAAAACTAAAATTTTGAGTCGCCCTCAAATACCAGAAAAAAAAACCCAACAAAACAAATGGACCTCAAGCTAGTGGAAGTTCCTACATAAGGCAGTCAAATTTACAACCAGTGTATACATTCACTAAGGAATTACATTTTTTTGGTAAAACCAACAATCCAACACACTGCAGAGTCTGAATGTGAAATATAGGCACAAAATAGATTCTCTACTTTTTTTTCAGTGTGGAAAACATAGCTATTTAACAATGTAATAAGAAAATTTACTATCAGGTGAGCAAAAATTTGTAACAATCTGAATAAAACAAAGTACTGTATAAAGGTGCAATATTGAGCAGATTTGATTTTGGTTTAAACATACGAGTAAATCATGGAACCTTTCTCTTCTTATATATAAAGTATTTCACCTTACCAATATCATTCTAGTTCTTCCCAGTTGTCAGTAAGGTTACCTTTGCTTTGACGTCTAATACTAACCAGCTTTCCAGCTGATTTGATACTCCACCTGGAACTGTTTCCTGAGCTGGCCAGGTTTGTATATTTTGTGGAGCCTTTGGTTTCATCTTCCCAGCCTGACCAGGCTGTATAGTCACTTAAAGTAGCTGCTGCATCACTGGTAGAGTCAGCAGCAGTAATCTGCGGCGGTTCCCATCCCTCAATCTCATCTGGTTTCCTAGACTGGACATTCTGCTTTATCACCAAACTGTCCCAAAAACCTGGCTTCTTTTCAGACTTCATCTCTTCCTTTAGCTTTAGGTTTGTTCTAGAAAATAACAGCGATGAGGTGATTAATTTCTTCATTTAACAATGCATGTAATAGTTACTAATAAACATTCAATTAATTTATCACGTTTATAGTAAGGAATGCTAATTAGTCGTCACCCTACAGCAGCACAGCTATTACTACCAACTTCAGGAAAAACACACGTGTACACATGTAAACCTAAACACAGTGGAATCCTGCTGTGATAAATCAGAAGTGGACTATGTATGGCCATTGCCTATTATTAAAGAACTTAACGCACTACCCCACACCACCCCCAGTGAATGACATAAACTGCCTTTGGAAATATACGAAGTATTTTAGAACAACTTAGGACTTTAACAAAAAAAAAAAAAAAAAATCACAGAAAACCCAGAGGTAGGACAGTAGAAGAAATATGAAAATGTTTTGTCTACCAACAGCTTTAACAATCACTCACTCCACTAGTTTCATATACTTGTTATCACCTTTCCAGTTAAAGCTTATACCCAAAAATGTACGATGTACACAGTACTAGGACTTTAAAGATACCAGAATTTTTTTTCATAAAGATCTTCACAATATTCTGAAAAACAGCTGTTCTGTATTTCTGGTAAGAACTCTCAAAATTCCCCTAGCAAAACCAAGACAAGACAACCTCTGTTGTAATTTCTCTCTCAAAGAGACATTTGAAAGGCTACTCATATTTCTTATCCCATTAAGAACCTTCAACCAATATTTTTCATATTTGCAGTGCAGAGTATTTAAAATACAGGATGTCAAATGTTTATAAGTTTATATACAGCATTATGTATGTAATCAAATAATGAACCACCAGAAAAGGCTGAATACCAGTGGTGAAACACACAAGCTTCAGGGTTTATTGAGCTAAGGAGCAAGTTGAAAACATTATCTCCTAGTAGCACACAAACTCCCTAGCCACAAACAAAGCCACCATTGAAGTTTAAGTATTCCTATTAAAAGAGCTTTTTTCCATTAATGAAAGCTTGACACCATCATATTTAAATAGAAGCAACTGAACCAATACCTTTAAAATTACTTTTCCTTTACTGAATGTTGAATGTATGATTATTCAGAATTTTCATCTTGCTAAAGCCAGTCACAGACTCTGAACACTCTTCTCATATTTTGTGAGTTGCATTTTTCTTTAAAAGTAAAGTACAAAATTGTGGTATACAGTTATAGGAAAATACCCCCAAACTTAAAATACAGGCAGTTTTCACAGTAATGTTAAAATAGCTTTCCAAAGTTGTGCTAACTCCATTTTCATACTTCTGAACTCTTCACTGGGTTACCTGACTCTTATATTCAGCATCAATTGCAAAGGATCCTTAAAGCAACCTAGCATCTTAACACCCATAACATTGTACAGGGACAGTTGCTGGCAACTTCTGGGAAATTTTATTGAACAGGATCAAATGGAAATGGAAATATATGTATTTATATTCTAAGCTGTTGAAATATATATATACACACACATGCACTCACCCTGCACACATACACTTTTGCATGCTGAAATACATATATTTCAAAGACAACTGAACACAAAACATACTACAGTAAGTCTTATCAAAGCTAATATTTGGCTGGAACACCCGTACTGTAAGTGGCACATTTTGTACTGTTTGTAACCAAGGTAGCTGGGTAGCACATGTAGGTAAAGCCTACATATATGTGTAACAGCAAAATAGTCTGTCCTGAGAAGAGACAGAGAAAACAGCTCCAACAGTCTGGGCAGCAGAACCATTCTGAGTAAACACCTCGGCTCTGACAGGGAAGATCTGCAGATCCTGGTATAGGTACTCCACTTAACCTCTTTAGGTGTAGACAAGACATCAGAATAGAAAGTAAAGCATGTAAAAAAAGGAATTTGTAAACTGAACCATAATTATCCCTTAAGAGGAAAGGGGGAGGGTGGGAATGACCCTTTTACTGAGAAAACTTTACTCCTTTTCTACAGTAAAAAATCATTATGCAGTTACAGTCCCTTTTCTTCCAGACAGACCTAAAAAGGTTATCAACAATATCCATCCTTTCCTAATACATCATGCCTTATTCATTGTAAGCTTAACATATACATAATTTTGAAATGAACATAAACCTTTTTTTATGTGACTGTTAAATCTGTGATTTAACTTCCAGGTATTGAACACTACTGCTTCTCTGTCTACTATCACTACTTTGCACCGCTATTTTCCATTTCTAGTTTGTGTACTTTAATAGCAGATAGACCAACTGGTTTTACTCACCCTTTGGATTTCGGAGACTTGCATCCTGCTAGCAATTGCTGTTCATCATCTTTATTGAACATAGACGTCACTTCCTTCCAACCCCGAAAACTTGCACCTTGAACCTATGCAGAGAAGCAAATATCCTCATAAATGTGAATTACAGATTTACAAGCACAGAATATGACTGCCAGTGCTGACTCTGGGTGGCTGACAGGCAACAAAAGGCCTACCTCTTGTGTGCTGTGCAGCTGGGAGCGCAGCAGCTCCATCAGTCTGCAGCGGATGGCCACATTTTGAAAAAGAGCAGGTTAGGTTACTGCAGCAAGAGCTCTTCCCTGCTGAGCAGAGTACAAACCTTTGCCGGTTTGCAGAGGCTGGCAAGTGATGTCAGTGGGTACAGATGGGCTCCTGGATGCTCTTCTGCAGGCTGGAGCTGCTGGCTCCATTTTAGTGTATCACAAAGAGAAGGGAGTCCAGGCAGCTTAGGAAACAGTTGAAGGGGCTTCAGTAGACAGAAATTAAATGGTCATTGCTAGAAGGGGCCACAACAGACAGGATGGACAGTTGAATTCTGAAACTCTTAAGATCTAACCTGCTTTGCACTTATTGTTCCTATTTTAAACTTATCAAAACCTACTTCTGGCCCTGCACGCAAAAAGGCTAAGAGTATGTAACACGTAACACATGGCACTGGGCACTACAGCGTGCTCTCTAAATTCACTGCGACCATTAAACATGTAGCTTAAATTATTTTTTTTCAACATTATTAAAGGTTTGATTTCTTCTCTCCCAAAGGAAAAAAAAAGGTATTGGTTGTTTTTATTTTGATAGCACGGTTAGGGACTCTAACAGAAATGCACACATGTGCCAAGCACATAGTAACAAAAATGCTGTTCTTCCTCCCAGGGTCTAGCACGAATGGCAGAGTGACAGTCTAACAGTGTTACTCGATTACATTAAAAAATACAATGATACATTATGAAATATAATAAACAATCAAACCCAAATTGTAGTTGTCAACACAAATGAAGGCTAATTCATCACCTCATATAATGTTTCATCCTTTCTGTAGAACTCATAGTTGCAAACTAGTATCAATTTGACATCTAAATTTTAATTGATTACAGTTTATAATTGCTATGTCCATGTAGGCCTTAAAACATATCACCTACAAACTGAGCCCAAACACAACATAGGGAAAATACTGGTAATGCCATCTCCTCACCTTTCAGAAACCACAACCTCTACCATTTCCAGGAGTAAAACAGCACCCTTATTACTGCACATTAGTGACAGAGTATTTCCATCCTTTGTTCTTCCATTTCACTATGTCCTACACCTTCACTACGTCCTACACCTTCACTACTCACATAGGAACCACCTCAGCTACTCTGAGGTCCATTTTAGGATCCACTTTTGGAGGAAGGTCTAACCTACACTCACTTTCACTTTGGTTAGATACAAACATGGATTCAGCTTTGGGCAAAGTTCTGGAGAACTCTGAAAAGGGAAGGTTGAACAAGCCCAGAGCTATTTCCAGATCTCACTCATGGGCCATGGACACACTGGGTACATGAGAGCCAAGTTCACCACAACCCAGGTCTCCTCAAATGCTCTGCCCACCTCTTCCTAAACCTATGCCTAATCTTACTATAAACCACAGCATTCCTCATGGCTTCACAAGAAAAGCAACGACTTTTATATATTTATTTTTTCCACTGTGAGAATAAAGTGAGTATAGATTATAATAAGCAAACTCTCATGTTTAATTTAAACATATGCTTTCTATTTTTAATTGTTAAAAATATGTAGACAGCTAACTTCCATTTTTTATCCCTGTGAAAGACTCACTATACCCATCTCAGAAGACTGCTACTATCAATAGCATAAAACAAATCAAACAAGCTGCAAATGAAACCTTAAAACAGATACCTTGCTATACAAAATCCTTGTGTTTAAACTATCAGCCTCTGCAAGTACTTAATATTTAATGCTTCTGTGGTGTAAATAATGGTCTAAACCCTCAACTTTAGTCTATAAAGGCCTAATCTTGTTAACCGTTTCTGTTGCTCAGTTTAATTCTGTAACAAGCTTAACATGAGCATTTGTTACTCTGGTTTGGCTTCCTCTCACTGCAAAGTACTTCATCCACAAGGGAGAATCTCTAAGAAGTTAGCTGCTGAAGGAAGTAGTTTGTTTAAAGAAAGAAAAAAGGAAAAAAAAAAGGGGGGGGAAGAAACTCTAGAAAGCACTTAGCTTTTTTTAAAAAAATCCTTCATCTTTTGTTATCTTACTCAAACTCTACTATTTCAGGCCTTTTTGGGAAGGAAACTTTGCTACCACAGCCAAACGCATAACTAAAAGCAACACATAACAACTCTTACTACCTTAATGCTATACACCTTTAAACTGGAAAAAGACCCAAAGATACCTCTGTGATCTATTTTTTATATATATATATATATATATATGCTTGCCTTTCTTTACTAATGATGCTTCATTAAGCCACAGACACATAATAAATCTGCAGATTGGAAAAAACCACCTTGTTACTGGTTTTCAGATAGCAACACAGAGAACTAGCTTAACTTAAATTATATGTGCCTTTAAAGAACAGCACTGATGAAAGACTATTTCGAGATAAGCATTTATACACACGCGTTCAATGTAAAAAAGGATATACCTACCCATACACCTTCTTTCGATCTAGAACATCACACATATTTCACTGATACAACTCCAACCTTTGCTGCATTGTTTTGGATCCCCAAGCAATCTTCTAGCCAAAAAAATCCCAACAAACCTCACCACCCCAAACCCATTTCATAATAAAATCCTGTTAATATCTACCCACAAGTTTTGCATATTTTTAACTTCAGGTATTTTTAAATTTAATTTTGTTAAGCCCAGTTCTGATTTACAGATACCTTTGAGAATGATGATTAGAAAAGTTCTATTCAATGTCAAGCAAGTAGCGTGTGCAAGTCTCCAGATTAAAATTTACAAACTCTGCACTCTTCCCACCTGTATGTAAATCAGTACCTATGTACACATTGTGCCATTCCTTCAATATTTTCATAAACAAGTACTCCCACAATGGATACAGGGCATTTGGTAGGTACATACAAGGGTAATAACCATGTAGCAGACTCCGATTTATTCTTCTCTCAACTAGTCCTTAGGGCAAACGTACACTAGACCTTTAAGACATACTTCCACCACTTAATTGTGATTTCCAAAGGAAACACTGCCAGGATAATCTACATAAGAGCACCAATGTCCAAACAGACCGTATTTTGCTAATATGTGATAAAACTCACTGCACAAAGCCTACTGCTGTTAAATGGACTAGGCTGAAAGAAACACCGTAAGTGCGAGAGTAAAACCGGAATCTCTGCCTACCATGCTTAAGCATCCTCTTCTACACCTTCTCTGCATCAGCACTGATTTTCTGAAGCATCTTTTCACTCAACTGAAAAGGAGTTAACAGCTCACTCTTGACAGTCTTCTCAGTAGTCCCATATTTAAGAATATAAACCTTAGCAAAAGAGGAGGTCAAATACTTATTTCGCACTTCCAGAAGCTTTTTTTCTAACTACTGAACTGTTTAAGACACCAATCTTTCTTTCCAACTACAGCTGTCATGTAACTGTCACGTTTTAACAAAAAAAATCCCTCAAAACAGCCTGCTACGTTCCTTTATTTCCTTCCAGTGTTCTTTAAAGACTTTTAACCTACAGACAAGCACCACCACCAATGCAGCTGGAACAGGTACAGCTCATGAAGGAGATCCTGAAGTCACCAGTCTCTGAAACCATCAGTTTGACATATAGCAGCTGCAAAGACAAAAAATGCTGGGAACCATCACAAGAAAGTTAGACAAATTCAGACAGCAAATCCATAAATGGATACCCTCTAAACAGAGTGATACACCCTCTAGTATCTCAAACCAGTGATTCTTGGTGCTAGAGGAAGAAGGTCTAGACACTGGCCAAGCTATGCTCCCCCTGAACAGCATCTCCTGTTGTTGCAGTCAAAGACAGACTGCCAGACTAGACGGGCTTGTCTGAATCAGCTGTGAGTTTCGTACATTCTTACAGAGCATGTGGAGAAAGAACCAGATCCCAGAACAATGTTTCTTCCTTGCAATGGATGTCACAGGAAAGTCAATAAGAAGAGATGACACTTTAAGCTGACTCCTCACCACACCAGAGTCATTTTATGTAAAAAGATTGAAGTTATGCAAAGTATGAAAATACAGTACTGTCATGGTCATAAAGCATCAGTCCAGTTACAGAAGTTCTGTAAATCATTTTTATGATGTAACTGTCTACACAAAAACTCAAAAGTACAACTCCTAAAATTTTAAAAAAAGTTTACCTACATAACTGACTAGTTTGTATTCTCAAACCTTTAAAATATTTATCTGTGTGCCAATGGAAAAAAATAATCCAGCATCCCAAGTTCACAGAATCACAGAGCCTTTACAGCTGGAAGGGACCTTTGGAGACCACCCAGTCCAATCACACTGCTCAAAGCAGGGTCAGCTTGAGCAGACTGACAAGGATCACGTACAGCTGGGTTTTGAATACCTCCACAGCTGGAGAATCCACAGCCTCTCTGGGAAACCTGTTCCAGGGCTTGACCACCCTTATGGTGAAAACATTTCTTCTTTTGTTTCTTCTATTTCAATTTGTACCCATTGCCTCTTGCCCATTCACTGAGCACCACTGAGAAGAGTCAGACCCCATCTTCTTTACACCCTCCCTGCTGCTGGTATACATGGAGAAACCTTTCTTGTTGCTCTTTATTTTCCTCACCAGATTTAACTCTATTTGCCTTCACCTCTCCTAACCTCGTCCCTGCATGCTCAAAGAACATCTCTATATTCCCCCCAGGTCACTTGACCCTGCTTTCACCTCCTGTATGCTTCCTTTTTATGTTTGAGGTTTCTCAGGAACATCTTGTTCACCCAGACTGGCCGTCTGCCACCTCTGTTTCTTTCTCTGCTTTATGGGTCAAGCCATTCTTGAGCTTGGAGGAGGTGATCTTTGAAAAATCAAAGCTGACTGATACCACTAGAACAGAGCCAGGCGTACTATCAAAACTCCAGGTTAAAAATAAAAATAAAATTTAAAAAAACAAAACAAAACAAAAAAAAAAAAAAAAAAAAAAAAAACAAAAAAAAACCACCACCAAACAAGTGAAATGCCTGTAAGGGACTGCTAAGAAATGAAAGCGCTATAAAGAAGGACTCTGATTGTAACATCAGATGTTAGAAAGTCAAAACCTTTAGAGGACCGGGTTGGATGTTGCAGTTTACTATTTTTCAAAAATTCCAATGAGAAACAAAGCAGAAACTTCTCTAGGTGCCATTTCATTCTGTGACATAGCACTACAGACTGGTCTCATACCAGTTTGACTATAAGAGCACAGAGTATGCCTATCAGAACAGCCATTAATAAAGTTTCTCCTGTATCTTCCATTTCAGATTGTAAAAATCTGTGCAGCACAATGCTCTGTGCAATTAACTAAAAGGATTAGTAGAAGTGAAATTACACATACATTCATCAACTGGCAGACTACTGAAAAGCCAACATCAGTGTCTGCCCCAAGAGGCATCTCAAAAGCTCAAGCCCAGAGCACAGATTCTTCCCCTTCGGTAGAGGAAAATCCAGGTTATGAAGTACTCTTTCTCCACCATGAGAAAGCTGCCATTTAATTAGCATATTTTCTGAAACTGGGAGTACTAGTAGTCAATTCTAGAACATCATGTAAAGGATGCAGTCTGTATTGCTAGTCAAACTGTCTGCTGTTTCTCCTCCTCACTCCCTTCCCCTCTGCTTTGCTGATGCTTCAATATCAGCACCCATCTGTCAGACAAGTTCCCCGAGAGAAGTCTCACAAGATGGCAGATCTGGTTTATCAGATACTGCTGCTGAAAAGGGTCAATCCAGTCCATTGCCTGCTCACATTAACACTGCCTGCCTTACACTATGGTTTTGTACCTGTGTGATGCTGTGGAAAACCAATTCAACTCACTAAGCCAGCAGAAATGTAACTCATTCATTTTTTGCATTCTTTTGGGTTAGTGATAAGAATAAGCTCATTAAAAGATGTCAGACAGTCACCAAAGAATGTAGAAGCTAGGGGCAACAGCATTTTTTGTAGCAGCAGCTACTGTGTCAGCTCAAGCACCCTCTGAAAGTTGCAGTCATCTGTCCTCTTTCTTCCATACACACAGCTTTGTACATACAGTACGGCTTCCCCAAACTCACCCCCGAAGCTTCACTCTGTAAACCCAACCTTTAGAGTTTTCTGCGTTGTTACCTACATCGATTTAAGTGAATCAACTGTACACAAATTGTGTATGTTGACTAATTTTTGTTTCTTTCTTTAGATAAAACAGGGAACAACCGTCTACTGACAGTTAACTTTCTAAAGTGTCCCAGAAAGGAACAGCTCCTCTTAAATTGGAGTCTCTTACAAAATTTAACGGTATTGTTACCAAAAATAACAAATTCTGATGACTTACATGACTCTCAGCTTCCCATACTGGGTGAGCAACTGAAGAGTCTACTGAGCAAGAAGGTTCATGAAAAATAATACTAAAAGGCAACAAATAAGGGATAGTTGGGTATAAATTAAATAAGTAGATCAGTCCTAAAAGCAAATTTTAAAAAGTACATTGGAGGGAAAAAAGTATATAGCTATAGATAAGCATATACTAAAGAGGAAGACTATGTATAAATTTACCTGAAAACAGGTAAATCCATCCATCAGATGGATGTAGTTAACATAAATGAACAACTTATTATGGGAGAGGAAAAAAAAAAAAAAAAAAAAATCACAGAATTCAATCAAGTCAAAGTTTAACAGCAAGGATTTGGGACACCATGTTAGAGGTACCAGACAAACAGTTTACATTTCAAAGCAAGAGATTCAAGGTTACTCTGACTCTAAAATAGTACTGCTTTATAAGTGGGTACCAGTACTTTCAATATATTCTGGTCAGACTTTTCTACTTCCCAACTGCCCGGCCAGCAGGACTCTGGAGCATAGAAGTCATTCTTTGCAGGCTACAAGAAGCCACATGACAAGAGTCTTAGCAACCAAAAAGAGCAATTACAGGGGATTCTTGCTGCATACCTGCAATGAGAATCAGCATGTTCAATGCCACTGTGTACTTAAGCAGCTAATCCCCAAAAAGTCACTGCTCAGCATGTATGAAATGAGATTTCCAGAAATTTATATTTTGGCCAAGTTTTAGCAGATCTTCAGAAGTATTTTCACACAGGATTGACTACTGCTAAATCAAAACTCTCCAACAAAGTAGATGCACTCCACAAAACACTTGCAGAAACTTTTTATAAACATAAACAAAATGAATGCATTTTCCTCTCAACCTTGACTGGGAAGAAACATTTGTTTGTTCTACAGCTTCCCTCCCTCCTCCCCCTGCAAAAAATGAACCTAAAATAAAAAGCTAGAGATGGAATTTTCCATATAAGTACCTTACAGTTCTGTAAAGTTACAACTAAGTGTTTCATAATTTAAAAAATGCTAATCAGCTTTAATTAAAAAAGCATTGAACCCACACTATAGGAAACCTGTTCATAACATGTAAGTACTCAACAGAAAGTGAAAAAAACACCCCCCTCCAAATGTGTCTTCCAGATATCAAGCCAGTGGCATTGGGACGGATTTCTCAACTGTTGTGCAGACCAACAGTTACTCTATTCTGTGATGCACGTGAGCCAAAATGCCAGGATTCAGCCCTACCAGAATGTCCCATCATCTCTAATTTCATTATTCATGTGTATTATTTTGTGTCTCAGAACTTTGTCTCTTTTCAAAAGCTGGCCTATTTACATCTGTGGATGAAGTCTCTACTGTACTTCTAACTCATAAGCTCATCATGTAGATGAGACCCCCAAGACCTGCTCTGCAGAAGCCAAAGGGCCAGGTACAGCAAGAACAGATCCCAGATTTCGGCATTTTGCAGAGCCCCGCTAGAGGGTTCACAGTTCCCCACTTTGAGATATCACCAGGCTTTTTAACCAGCTACACCTGCCCTTCAGGAACACTGTGAAGAGGGAACTAGAAAAATTCAGCACTGCAGTTAGCCTGTCCTCACTGGTTAAGTGGGCAGCTTCCTGCATGAGCAAAACCTAACACCATTTTCCAACCGCCATCTCCAACCATTAGAACTAGCTTCCACTTTTGCACCTCCAAATGTAGGTCAAAAGCCTTCCTCCGCAAATGGGCATCAGGACTGTCTTAAAACTCAGGCTTTAAAAGAGAATGAAGGCTGTCTCCCTAAAGGGCAGACATGCCCTTCATCCACTGCCCTTTTCTTCAAGAACTTCATTGTTCTTCACCATACGGCTTCAACATGAAAGCTGTTTTATTCATGATAAAAAGGCCACACGTGTAGTTCATCAGCCTTTTATTAGCATATTAAAGATTTTGGATCTTCTGGAACATCACTGTACTGACAGCTTCTCAGACAACAGGACAACCAAATAAAATCACAGAATCATAGAATACCAGGTTGCAAGGGACCTCAAGGATCATCTGGTTCAACCTTTCTTGGCAAAAGCACAGTCTAAAGTGCACAGTCTAAAAATACAGAAGTGCTTTCAGAAACAACAATAAAGAAAGAGAAGATGAGAAGGATAAGGTGCTTTTTTGTGAATACATTTTTAAGACAAGAGGGTTTTACTTTAAAACACAAAAATACTGCAGCTCAGTGGTTTGCCTGGTGACCTTTTTTTTTTAAGTCAAAACACACACTTAGCAAGTCTTCCTGAACCACTAAGGGGCAAAAAAGTTTCAATATAAAATAGATTAATTTTTAAGATTCTTTTTCTAAACATTCATCATCTAGCATAAAATAAACAGAAATTTACGTTTTCATAAAAAAGAAAAATTTCTTCTAAAAAGTAGGAAAAAAGTATAGTACAATGTGACTCCTATTTTCAGTAAAAATCATGCTGTATCTGAAGTAGAACAAAAAGAATAAAAGAGACAGATGTTCAGTTTATACATATTAATGTAAAGTATCCTATTGCACTAATGAACCTATTTTTAAATGCTTTCCTCTATACCTATGGAATTTCAAAACAAGCTCTAGCATATCATAACAACTTCCAGCTCTTTCATCTTCTACTAATGTATTTTAAGAACATTAAAAAAGATTCCTGGACACATATCAAGGTAAAAAAATTTAACTTGTATGCCTACTTTTCTTTTCTGAAAGATATGAGATAACGTCCTTAACCTCTTGTGGTCAGAGAGCTGGTTGAGCTACATATAATGGAATAAATAACCCAAATCCCTTCTATTTTTCATGTTTTCATTGACATTTACAGCTAGAATTTAGGGCTTCCTTAGAGTTCACTTCAGTTATTCCTGTGGCTTCTTATTTTTAATATCTATCATGTGGAAGAAAAAAAAAGATACCTTCCCCTCCCCATTAATGAAAGGAAATAAGGCATCTTCCTAATACCGTACTTCTGGTATTAAATCAGTGAGAACCCCATGACCAAGGATCATAAGTAATTATAAAATCATCAATGAAGTACATAAATATCCTCCTTAATCAGTCTGTACATGAAAAACAGGTAACTTCCTAACATATATTGATTGAAACATATATGATATAAAATGTTACACTTCCAAAGAACAGGCATTTACCTTTGTTGCAAGTTGTGACACTGAAGATGAAACTTCATCATGAAGAAACTGGTCTTTATTCTCAAAAAAAGGATAAAAATAAAAGAGGCCCATAGTCAGTTTTCGTTTGACAATTAGCAGTGACACATTTTAGTGTATTCATAAATGCTTTTATTCTATTCAGCCCATCATAAAAGAAAATTGACAAAATGCAATCACAATGCAAAACTAAGTGAATGCCACTAAAATAAGGAATGTGAACAAACCTGCACTTAGAATGAAGAATGCTGCACCAGATGTAAAGAAAAATAATAAATCAAACTCTTACAAAACAAAAAAACCCCAAAGAGAGATCAAGAAAATCCTTGCATCATAACAATTTTAGTACAATTAAAATTTAAATTTTACTTGAATCTTAATAATTGTATCTGTATTTTTGGGGTCTACCTTGGTTTTCTGAATACCATACTAGAAGTGGTCTATGCAGTGTCTGTAGGCTGGGGGGAGAGGAATGTCCCAAGATTTCCTTCTTCACATTAAAAAGCGTTACATTTCTTTTGCCCATATTCCTTTTCCCTCCATTTATAACGAGTTCTGAATTAAAACAAGAGTACTGAAAATGCTAGTGAAGGTAATTCAGTAGGGTAGCACTTCTGTCCATGTTCTGAAGTAAACTGGTATCTTAGTATGCTCAGGCCATCCTGTTGCTATCAACATTCTCTTCAAGACAGGACAAGATCAGTGTTGGGAGTACCTTAGAGGCCAAAGATAGATATAGAAAGTGGGGCCTAGTGTACAGGAATTCTGTAGTTTTAACTTTCTTCAGTCTGCGTTTCAATGAAAAAAAAAAAAAAAAAGTGGTTTTTTTTCTCTACCTATAACTCCAAATACAAACAGTCCTCAAGTACAAAACAAGAACAGCTACCTGTAACTGAAATTATTTAACTCCAAATCCAAGAAAAAACAAAATTACAACAGAATGTTTTATGGAAAGTGTCTCTGAAGTGGCAGTTTCATATAATCCCCTGTATTCATTTTGGTCCATTTTTTGCTTATGTTAGCAGCTTGCTGTTCAAAAAAATCAAATTTATCAACTTCCTTTTGAACTGAATTAAATGCTAGGAAGTTGAGATGCTCTTTGCTCCATAAGTTTTATTTTTGTTTTAGGGTAACTCCATGTGCACGTATCCCAAAAGACACAAAACACACAGTATCCCAGCTCCTACACATTACCAAAGACCTCTTTCACTTTGCTAACAGCATCAGAGAGAGGTGAGAAAGCTGGCATGCGATGTTAGGTATTTCTAGTCATGTGGGGGCCCAGATGCATCACCTTTATTTTGAGAGACAAGCTTCAAATCCCATACATCTTTTATTTGTTATAGTTGTTTCTATAAATATTTTTAATATATTTATATTTATTTATTTGCATACTAATGCTTCCATTTACTTTATAGGCAATACTTTATATTATACAAGGAACAAGGATGGAGTTCAGAGCATTTCTAGAACCAGTATGAAGACCATCACACCACAGTTCAATGGTAACTGTACGTGGAAGTACAGTGATTTGTAGATAGATAGCTTTACTTGTTGGAGCAGAACATAAAGTCAGAAACTCCTATTAATCATCCCAAATGAGAATACTATTTCCTGTGGATCTTAAAAAGTGATTTAGCTTCTGGATTTCAGTTAGCCATCTTTAACACAGGAAGGTATTATTCTAGATGGTGTATCAAAAATGACAAGGTTAAGATTTGTGTAGTACTCTAAAATTAAATTCCTTTTGTTTTCCTTTCTTCCCTTTTAATAGAATCACTGGCAAGGTTTTAAATGGAAATGCCACACACATACCATTTCAGAAGTTTCCTTGTTTTTCCTCAATACTCTTAACTATCAAACTTTTGGATGAGGTTTCAAAGCCTTAGACTTGATGGCATCTATGCTTGGACACTGGGTAAGAGCTAGAGAATACTTCATCTGATTTATCCAAATTTTACCAAAAAGGAAAAAAAAACCTTAAGAACTAGAAAAGCCTCAAGGGGAAATATGGTAAGAGGAGAAATTATCTCAGACATCCAGAGCTGGCAGAACTACCAGTTTCAACAACCAACTATACTGTCTCCAGAACAAACAAGACACTGTTAGTACCTTCCACAGAAATAACACATTTTATCATTTTAATTCTTCCAACTCTCCAAATATCTTAAGAAACATAATAAAAATGTGAAAGTGCATAAAGAGGCTTCATGCTCTACTACAGAGGATGGAAATGTGAAGGCATAGAGAGTCTAGCAAGCCAGAGCACAAGGAAGCAAGACACGAACAACTTTCACAGTTCAAGCTTTTAGGGGAAAACCGAGATGCAGTGAGCACCTCATGTGGCTAGGGAGTCAGCATAACAAAATGTGAATACCATTGTTGATAAAAGACGTTATTCACAATAAACAGTAGACAAAAAGGGGTATTTATTTGCTTCCTTAAAAGTGTGACAACTGGGCCTCTGTTTCTGTGTTAATACAGTCCTACTACTCACGGGCATACAAGGTAATACCTCAAAAGGAATGAGACAGTAGTTTGCAGTAACTGTGCTCACGCCACGGAGGCTGATGGTAGGAAGACAACACAAAGTTAAAAGATACAAAATGCAAAAAAGATTAAAAGATAAGAAACTCTCAAGAGAGCAACTGGTGAGAATTCAGTACCTAAAATACATTTTTGGGGGTGGAAGACCTATCCAGCTAGGGAAAGCAGAGAGAAGCAGACTAATGCCCCACATCAGGAAGAGAGTTTGAAGGAGCACATGTGGGTGTTCAGTGCCAGCCATGGTCCACGTTGCAGGGAGGGACCTGTGCACTGTGCAGCAGGGATGGGTTGGGTATTGAGAAAAAAAAAAAGGCAGAGGGAAAGAAGAGAGGAAGGGAGTGGAAGTGGATCAGTGGCACCACTGGGAAGAGCTGTGCAGAAAAGACAAGAAGTGGTATTACAAGCCATCTTCACTTATCACCCACAGAATAATTTGCAGGTTTTAGTGATACACACTAGTACACCCTCTTCTGATATTTATACTCTACCTTTGTTACTGGTCAGAGATGAGGAAGCCTACAATTTGGTTTTTCAAATTTTCTTTAGGGGACGATCTACTGTACAGCTACATGTAAAGAGTAAAGATGAGCTCCATCACATTCTGATACTGAACACTTACAAATTATTTCAGTGTATTTTAATCTGGGCAGTTTACAGTCACAACAATTCATTTTTTTACTTCAATTTAAAAGACAAATGCAGATCATATTATAGTATTTAGTAACTAATAGGTGACTGAATGCTAACACTAGTGAGAAATGCTGATCAGCAACTTGAATAGCCTTCCAGTTCTGGCAGGGGAAGGTTGGTATGCACAGTGTGTTTTCATAAGGAAACAAGTGCCCTTTTGTTGGACATACTGCAAACCGTAAGGTACTCAAGGGATTAATTCAACTAGCACACAAACCTTTTTGTACAGAGATCAAAATTGTAATCTACTTCCCTCAGCTTCCTTTGTGGTAAAGTAATTAATTAGTCTCTTTAGATCATTCACTTTCATAGTTCAGGCCAAGATGAATAACGCTGGACATCAAAGAGTTAAGGCAAATAATAGCATCATCTGACCCTGCATGCCCTTCTTTTGCTCTAGTACATAAAATGGTGTGTTATCGATTTTCTCTACCAGTTGTGGAACCTTCCTATAGTACACACACTAGCTGTCAAAGCTGAGCACATGTAAGAGTAAACAAGTTATTATTAAAAGAGTAGGACCTTTTGGTGCAAATTCTCACCCTTCTACGGACCTATTACTTCCCCTCTGCCTATCATCACATCTCACCAGGGACTGAGCATAATTTGAAGTCTAGGTTATCACGCCTGTAAATGCAAATTAGACTGTGAACCACAAATGTATCATCTAAGTGGAAAAAAACCAAAACAAACACCACCTCAATAGATACACTCCAGGGTAGAATTTAACACAATTCCCAGTATTCCACAAACCCCACTAAATAATTTAGTGATGGGATAGGGTAAAGTTAAAAAAAAAAATAAATTTAAAAAAATCACTACGGAAATCAACCTCTGAAGTTGGAAAGATTCCCAAAACAGTGATTACAAACCAAACAGTTGAACAACTGTATATACACAGCCTGACCAGAAACAGGAGAGATTTGGAAGAGGAGATCACACTGACAGTTCCCCATCTTAAAATACAGCTAACAAAACAAACCGTTTCCTTCGGCTTGAGTAGGATCTTGCTACAACATCAAATGAAACAAGACTAATAAAGCAGATTATTAATGCAAAAGTCACTGTGCTCATCTAATTTTAGAACTGGATCAAAAACAATGCAAAATGCACTCAACATAGGTAAGAAGAAAGTTATTGGCAGAAGATCAGTAGTGTTGGGCCCTGTTTTCTTTGTTGCACCTATAACATACACCAGAAAAATTCAGTGTGTGGATATATGCTTTCTGAGTCAGGAAACTGAGATAAGTGAACAAATGTAAACAGGCACTGAAACGACTACACTATTTTCAACATATTCTTTTAACACGACTGAAAAATAAAGCTGAACTGTACCTGAACAGTCATACAAAACTGAACATGCCCTTTAAGGAGAAACAAGGTTTGCAATTTTAACAATTAAAGGATGCATTACTCAGTCATACATAGCTTTCTTCTGGGACACATGGCTATGCGTTCAGCAGACATAACTCCCATGCCGAACCGTGAATTGTCTCTGTTCCTTTCTGGCAGAGGTAGCCTAGATTGAGATTAAGATAATTTCATTAGTCTTGTCCATATTTCATCTACTGTGAAATCTCAGTCTTCCATTTGTATGTCCCTAAAACAAGTGAGCGAACCAAACTAGCCACCTGGGCAGATGGTGCAAGTTGAAAATTTCCTATTAATATCACCAACAAAAAATATTAACCTAGGCATTCCTGAAGTCTGTTCATGCTCAAGAGTAATTCAGTATTTTAAACCCATTTTTCTCTTCTATAAAAAAATACTTTTCCACTCCAGAATGCTCACAACACTTCAAAAAACATCTGTATTATCACAATACACTATTTTAAATGCCACTGCATCTAAATAGTGACAGTGACTCCTATCCTGCAAGTTTCCTCTGCAAGTCTTTGTTTGGCAAAACTGAAAATACTTTGTCCATAAAGAAAAGGAAAATGTAAAATTGAAGTATGTTAAAGATATGCACTTTCATCTTGGGATATATTTAATAGACAACACTGATGTTGAAACATTCTCCTAAAATACAATTTATCAAACCATTTCTAGAGGAACTTATTTCACTCCACTGACTATTAAAAAGTCCAGATGACTATTTCAGATACAGAAGACAACCCACCCAATGTATTTAAAAATGCTTCTACCTTCTAGGCCCCAGTCTTTCATAACTACCTATTATTCACCAGACCAATCGAAAGATGAAAAATGGTTTTCCTATGCTCTCACCTTTCAAATTATTAATACTGAATAAATTAAAATTAAGATGATGCTCCTTCCTTCAGCATCCACAGCTCTCAAGAACTTGTTAAGCATTTTCACAAACTCTCTTTCATTCAACCACTTCAGTTACTGCTTCACATTCCATTCCATTTTAAAACAGAGTATCTAAATTATTTCCATATTTTTACTGTCAATTGATATAAATGGCCAAATGAACTGGAAAACATTAATTTCAGAATGTAAGTATTTACATAAGAATGTTTTTGTAGTCCTGCATTTTCTTGGCATTACAAAGAGAAAGGTCAGAACACCAGATTCATATGCTCTCTGTTTTTACATTAATACATGAGGTTATTCTATTAGTTGTTCACATTATTGTGCATCTGTAGTAAGTCATTGTAATACATCTTATTCAGACTTTGCTTCTCTGAAGTATTTTTGGAACAATGTTATTAAAGATGCAACACCTTGAAAATATTTAAAAAAGCTCAGCTCATTAAGAATTTAGTTTTGCCCAATTTATAATATCTCAAATATGCTTCAAGAAATGGAAACAGCTGTATTAAGATCAAAATAGCATCAGTGTCAAAGCTGAAACAAATAATCTATTTTACTTCAATTGCTTCAACAATTCAAATACTTCACTGAAGTTTTCAATTTTGATGAAACTGACTGAAAATCTGTCAAATTATTTTTAACAACTTACCCATACTAGAAGTTCATACTTGCTTTTTTCTGATCCAGAAAACAAACCAATGGATGCTAATTCAAAAGATAGGAGCTGACATACAATTTCTATTCAGTTGTAGTGTTTGCAGTTAAATTACGTATCTTTAAGAAAGCTCTTGCATGAGTAGTGGCAATATTTTTGTAATATAGTTTCTGCAAAACAGGTTGAACACATTATTTTTGGTTATAGTGTTCACCAGCACAGGCACTGCTTCCTTTTGACACATGGCTTTTTTCAGCACTTGCGATGTTCATACAGACCCGTCCTGGAGCTGCTCACAAAGAAACAGTGGCAAAACTTGTTGGAAATATATCTCTGACGATAACAGAACTCAAAAGATGGTCTACCTGGTAAAGTGTTCAGTAACTTCTAACAACTCCACTTATGTAATGGATGTCCCCACACAATCTGGCAAACAGTTTCTATAAAAGTGAGGAAAAAAATTATAAACCTGTTTTTCCAGTAAAAAAATTAAATAGATTAAAATGATTAATTCTTTCTTAAAAAGCAATGTATTTCAGTTTGTATATTAATGGTAGCAAGGTCAGCACCACTAGGACAGTATGGCTTCAGAAACCTCACAAAACCCCATAAAGATACAGCAAATAACTTAGGGAAAGTGGATCTCAAGCAGTGATGTGGTGGAGAAGATAGTGTTTGTGGATCAGTGAAAGGGGGTAATTCTGTATTAGGCTGGAGCAGAGGAAGACAGACAAGGCTGCTGGCAAACTGAGGCTAATGAGGCCGGTAACACAGAACTGGCTTGAGGAAAGGTACAAGAAGTGATAAAAATTACAAACCAGGGGAGAGGAAGGGGATGTACTAAGAAAAGCCTTGAAAGCAAGGAGAGAGATCTGAATGTAAATGGCCTGAAACAAAGGAGGCCAGCTGAAGAAACAGAATGAGGAGGACTTAAATTTAATGCCACAAGCAACAATGTTAAGATCAGCAATGGGACTTGCAGGAACTGGGGGATGGGGAAACTCAGCGTAGGTATTAGAAGCTGCAGAGGAAGTAATCACCATCAGGGTGGGAAGTGAGGGTCTGCACAGGAATATCAGCCGTCTAGACAGAAAGAAAAATAATAATAATTTTTTTAAAAAAGCAGACCTGGACTTTATAGAGGAAACAGCAGTAAAGTATTGGACACAAATTCTCTTTTGCACAATAGATAAAAACCACTGACAACCTTCAGCTTACAGGCTTGACAGAAAGTAAAAGATAGATACTGATGTTGTCTACAGCGGGAGACCAACCAGACAGTATGTACTTTGTAGGACTTCTAACAGTCAGAAAAGACCAACAGAGAGGGGGAAGAGGTGAGAAGCGGATCTGATCCAGGTCAACTGTGTAAAGACGACAGTATAAATCAGAAAATGAAGCACCTCAGCAATGAAAGGGATTAAAGAAAAAAAAGAAAGCCTAAAGCCCCAAAAGGTACCATCAGCTCTGAAGAGCTCCAGGAAGACCGTGAGAAAGAAACAGGACCCACTCAAGAAGCTGCTGAAAGACGAATGTGACAAGAAGGAGGAAAAGCAAGAAAGGCAGGCCAAGGAAGGGCTCAGGAAAGTCTTTGCTGTCAGTCCCACAATCTAATGTTCAGGATTGATGACAGAATACAGGTGATGGATTTTAGCCAGAAAAATGTCACTGAAATGTCACAAGAACTTTGATGAAAGGAAAAAAACAGGCTAGCAGAGAAGAGAGGGTATGAAGGAATTATAAGAGTACTGCAGGCAAAGTCTGAGACGCATTGAAATGGTCAGAAAGCAAAGGCAAGGCATTAGCTGGATTAACATTGACTGCTTTATTTTTTAATTAAAAAATACCCTTATTCAACTTATTAGTAAAACATAAGAAATGCTGCTCAGCTCCCACCCATTCCTGCAGGGCCTGCCTGAGTTCAACTCATTCCAAGATGAAAGCCAGTATTAAAACTGTACAAGAAACTTAAACATCTTCATTAAAAAAGATAACTAAAATTCTGTATAGCCAACTTTAAAACATCCAGTGAGCAAGTCTAAACAAAATTCAGCATAAAACGTGTTTTTGCACATATTCTCTTTGAACATAACAGAAAAATACCACTGGAGAGAACAGATCAAGGCTGCGGATCTGAAACATTTTTACATGAAAGATAAAGTTTCAGAAGATAATACAGGTCAGCCTGACACCCATCCAGTACCCTAACATACAGATGTATTTTAAAGTCAAGCGCCATTTTATGTCAGTTATATGCGATATCGACATAGAATTGACATCTCTGAGGCCTGATTAGATGGTAGTGGGATTGAATCAGGGAGAACTTAGCACGACTGCCAAAACACTGCCTTCCAGAAGTCAAAACCCAGCATTTTTCCCTTTCCAAAAATGTCACTGCAGTTGGACACATAATGACTACATTACAAACTGAATGCAAGTTTGGCATGCATCACTGTACATTTCTAGCATATTTTGAGAGACACACAAAGAGCACGTTAATTTCATTTTATACACGTGTACGCACTATCTACATTTGTTGTTGCCTTCATGTATTAATTGTAACTTCAGCCAATAAAACACCTTCATTGCATAAATTTAAAAAAATTACGCTTCAAAGCATAAATTAAAATTAACTTCTAAGATTCAGTCTAAAACTGTCTGGTTTAAAAACATATACAGTAATCCAGACAATTATTTACATGAGAGCTGTTTCAAAATTTACTTGTCTTTCTTATCTCAGGAAACAGCTTACTATTTTAAGTAAGTGTTAACAATTCAAAGTACTTGAACGTATGCAGAAACTTCTGCTAAAAAGTAGCCAGAGGCTGACAATTCCCTCCCATTGAAATTTTCATGTTCTAAAATTTGTTTTTGTTCTCCCCTGGAAGAAAATGAAACCATTCTGTATTCCACAAAACCAGAACTGTCAAAAGGTCTCTTTTTAGATCAGTGTGTTTTTCTATTTAAAAACTACAAACTTCTACCAATTCAAATGTCTGCTTGTTTAAGCCCAGCTCAGGCTTACGTATCTAACTAGGATGATTAAAATTTCCGTAGAGTAACAAATGTTTTTTGGGTTTTCTTTTAAACTTATAGTAGCCTAATTTGTTGCTGTCTGCTATTGCAATGTCCTAATTATTAGAGTGAAGGAGTTCTCACTGTGCAGCCTTTCTCAGCTTTGAAGAAACAACATATAGCACCAACATTTCATTACACTGGAACGCTTTCAACCTGGTCTGTTTTAATGACACAGATGTGACTAGCAATTTCTTTTCTTTGAAGTAAAGTTTCAGCATTATTTATAGCACAAATGGTAGAAGCTTAAGGATTTTTCTTCCGCTTGCCCATTAAAAATGAAAATAAAGACAAAAGATAGTTGGGGAAAATATCATAAATCAAAGTCAAAATGTGATGATGAGGGTTCATCTTCTCTTTCACCAAATGACATATCGAAAAGAACCTTGAGGAAATTAAATCTAATGCTGGGCTTTTTTAATTTACTAAAAAGCACTCCAACAAATTATCTGGATTTTGGCCCCCAAGACAAATCAGGGACATCCTGGATTCTCCTCTTCTTGATGAGGTAATCCTTGATTCACAGTTTAAGCAGGCTGTACCGTGACAACTTAAAGAGAGCAGAGGCTGAGGAAGACTGAGACTTTCTCATGCACAGTTAAGGTACCAAAAGGACTGCCCTCGTAACTCCTCCAGGCTCTGGTGGTGCTACTGTCCTCAAAAGTCAGGTGTTTGGGTGATGCAGGTCATGATACAGCAGTAGCAAAGTGCAGGTCATTACCAAACCCCTACACATTACTGGATTTCACTCCCTTGCAATCATATTGGGAACAAAACCAAGTTCTGACAAAACATCAGAAAATGACAAAAACTAAAAGCAAGGCCCTCAAACCATATCAGCTATAACAACCTGAACAAACGTGTTCGGTTACCTCACGCTTTCTCCTTGACACCTCTCTAAGCCATGTTCTAGACGTACTGTACCTATGGCTGATGTAGAAGCTGCTTTTGATAGATCATGAAAATTACAATGTTAATCTGGTGGTCATAGTTTTCCATAGCCTGTCCTTCCTTAAATTGTACATGAACTCTAAAAAACCTACATTTAAATGTTTTTTTGGGGGTTGGGGTTTTTTCCTCCAGTTGCCAAATCATCCTGATTTTAAGAGGCAAAACCTTGTGGTCTTCAATTCAATTTCTGTGCCAAGCTACACTACTGCCTTGCTAGCTTTTCTGAATCCTTTATCTTCAATATTCCATTTAGTGCCTTAGAATCATTTATTTTTCCTCTGCCACCTCCAACACCAAAAAAGCATCTTTTATTCCAGTGCCACTGGTAATAAGCATTGTGGGAGTTGGAAAGGAATTTTCTTAAAATTGATGAAAGTGGTAAACCATTTGCACCAGAAATCACTGTCATCACTATTATTTATAACTTGAGACCACCACTAATGGAAGAGAAGCTCAGGATAGTGAAGACAATTGGACAGGACAAAAAAAACACCAAATAAACAAATGAAAAAAACCCCGCCAACCTCTGTTGGTAGAGGATTGGGAGAACTGTCAGGACAGAAGTCTAAATAATCATCTTTTGACTAGGAGGCTAAGGTCAGGAGCCTCAGAGGGGGTTTGAAGCGTCTGTGGCAGAGAAGAAAAGCAGTGAACAGTCAGTGGCATTACTGGAAGCAGCTTTCAGTGACCTTTGATTGTTCAAGGAAGGTTTCTGAAGGTAAGCAAGTCTAGAAGGGCTATGGATAGAACAAGCCAGCAGCTTAGTGAAAACAGTGCAAGTTTCCAAGCACCTGAGGATAGGAACTGTAGGAGGGAGAGGTTAGATGTTGTATGAGAGTTTGCGGGAGATCTTTCAGGTCACCTTCAACACCACAGTCCCCCTTCATCCCCTGTAGAGTGTCTCCAAAATGAGTATCTGTTCTTCCTCTCCCACATAAGATCCTATTCATCCATATTAATCTTCACAGCTGCTGTCAAACAAGTAGCAAGAGCTAAGGCTCTTCTCTTCACTGTGCAGGGGAAAGGACAAGGCAAGGCTGAACTGGGGAGCAGACGAGTGATTTTGGCTGCTGGACGATGGGAGGAAATTACTGCTGCAGTTGAGAGTACTGTTACTACTTTCTTCAGCAGTAGCCATGCATGTTGACAAGCTACAGCGGTTATCAACCAGAAACTCCAGCAGAAGGTAGATTATCGAGATACAGTCTAGCTCTTCCAGCAACGTAGGCTAGACAGCCATTGGGCAGGAAGTTGGGTGGGTTTTTGTACTTTCTTTCAAATACAAACCTCACCTGTCTGCAGCCCTGGGCAACTGCTTGCTTTAAACATGCAGGTCTCCTGAAACGTCTCATACAACATCTAAAGATATTCTGTGGTCACAGAAGATCTGTTCAGTAACAAAGCTGTATCAGCCAGCGTAACAGGCTTCTGAACTGGATCGATGCCTAATTGTTATCAATTTTTTGAAAGCAAGTCAACAAACATTCTTTTAGTTGTTTTGCCTGATGCTCAACTGATACCTTCCCTTCAGGTGGCATTTGTTAGGCGATCAGTACTTTGAGGTCACTGCTGGAACTTAACTCATCATTTAATAATAAAAGCTTTCAAGTAAGATTGTGGCTATTTAATAACAGCCGACTACCCTTACTGAAACTCTAGAAAAAGCAGTCCTGCCGAAACGTCAGTGCTCTACACAAACGCGCACATCTGCAAATGAAGATTACGTTCTTACAAATCACGGTTTACTGTGCTTAGCGGATGGGTTGCAGTGCCCCTGCTCAGGGCTGGGAGAGAAAGTACCCTGCGGTACGAAGCCACTGGAATGAAGGACAGCGCCGGAGGCCGGCTGCTGGAAGAAAACGGGGGAGGACAGACCAGCCAGCACCCCGAAAAATCGGGTGACAGCTGCACGCCCCGCGCAAACACCCCCCCTTCTCCGACCGCGGCCAGCCTGCTGGCACAGCCAGGGGCGAGAAAAGTGATTACTCATGCCGCCGGAGAGGAGGGGAGCGGGAGCAGGGCGCGGGGCCGAGCCTCACGACCCCTCCCCGGGCCCCGCGGGGCTCCCCCGCCGCCGCCCGCCGCCGGGCTCCGCGCTCCTACCTGGGGGGCCGCGAAGGCGGCGGCGGCGCAGGCGGCGGCCGGCGGCGGGCCGCGGGGACGTGTCTCCTCCTCCTCGGGCGAGTCGTCCAGCAGAACTTTGCTGCTCTTGTTGAGCTTCCACATGGCGGGCGCGGGGGTGGCGGCTCCCGCCTCTCTTCGTCCCGGCAGCGAGAGGGCCGAGGCGGGAGCAGGAGCTGCCTCCGCAGCCCCGACCGGGGCGGGTGGGCCGGGCTGGGCAGGGCTCCACTCGGCGGGGCTGTCACCCCGCCGGGGGCTCCCGGGGCGGGAGGGAGGAGCGCTGCCTGGCAGCGCCGGGAGCCAGCCCGCCCCCCGCAACCGCCTCGCCTCGCCTCGCCTCGCCCGCCGGCCTGCTAGCGGCCCCGGCCCCGCCGCCCCGCCTGGCGGCTAAGGCAGCCGGCTGTGAGGCGGGTCCCGCCCGCGGCGGCGGAAGGCGGGCGGGGGGCGGGGGCGGCGCCTCCCCGCTGCGCGGCTCCTCACCTGCCGCCGCTCCGCGCCGGGGCCGCGGCCGCCCGCAGCCGCCGCGCCGCCGCTGCCATGTTTGCGGGGGCGGGGGCTCGAGGCGGGGGGGGGGGGGGCGCTTTCTCGTCACCACGGCAACCGGCGCGGCGCTGGCCGCGCTCTGACAGCGGCGGCCGCCGCCCGGCCGGGCCGCGGGGCGAGGGCCGGCCCTCCCGTACGGCCGGCGGGCGCCTGGCCGCACCCCCGGCCTCGCCCCGCGGGCAAGGGCCCCCACAGCCTTCCGCCGGCACAGGGGGGGCCCCAGCGAGAAGGCCCCCCCGAGGGCCCGGCCAGGTCCCTCAGAAGAGGGCCCGGCGGGTGTTGGGGCGGGTGCGGGCGGCGCTGCCCAGGCGGCGGTGACCGTGCGGTGTCCGTCTGGGCAGCGCGCGGCACCTCCAAGTGGAGTCGGGCCCGTCCGTGGTGCCGGGGTGACGGAGCGGCACCACCCCAGGTACCCCGGGGTACACGCCCACCCGTGTAGCCGCCGGCCCCTCTCCCCCACGGCCCAGCCGGGGCGCTGCCCCTGGGGAAGGGCAGGCCCCGCCGCACGCCTTCCCCTGCCCGCCTCCCTCGCCCCGCTGAGCCCTGCAGCCCGGCGCGGCCGCCTGGAGCCCAGCGAGTCCCAGTACCTCCCGGTTCGATGGCTCAGTGATCCAGATTTAACCCAGTGCGTACCAGCTGGCGAGCTTGATAGTTCCTATTTTCAAACAGACTTGCTACCGTACTCTTCTATAAAAACCCCACCCAGGCACTCATCCGTTATTTTGGATTGTGAGTTAGATATCCAAAGAACCGTGAAAGTATCCTAAAAAGCCATTTGGGGTTGTTCTGCTTGCTTAACATGACTGTGATTTCTCTCGTGAAAGGCCATAACCCTCAAGGATCCCTCATGGAAGACTTGCAAGTCTTGCTTTGACCGCCTGATCACTTTGGGGGCCAAGCAGCAGCAGTTAAGCAGCAGCAATGCGTTGCTGAGGGTGTTTTGGGCTGTAATGTGCTCCTACCTGCTTAGCCAGAAAAGGGCTCACCCTGGGGCTTGAAGGGCAGCTCCCGCGGCAGGCTGCTCCATGTGCTGCCCATGCGTAGCATAAGGGGAGTTGGTTTAACTCCCCATCAGCGGCGTATGAACACCCACAGATTCAAGGTTTACAAATCAATGAAAAAACACACTTTTTCTGTCATAAAACATCTTTACCCATAAGAGCTAACTTCAGAGGCATCATGGTTCTAACTATAATCTCACTTTTGTACGAAGAATTTCTGTAATGATTTAGGAATGCTATGTAGCTAACTCTAATTTATTACCTAACTGCACAAAAGACACATTCACTTCACTTGAACCTGAAATCACAGAACTTATACCAGTGCAGTTTTAGCCCTCTTGTCTTGAAAATGAACTTCGCAAAATGATATTGATGTGCAATAAAGCAAGTATACAAGTGTTTGAAGGACTGGAAAAGCCTTAAGTTTTACAATAAATTTCAAAAAAAAATCTTCACCTCATTTCAATCCCTTCTTTTGCAGGACTAGAAGCTACTAAGAAGCAAAGCACAGAATTCCCTTTCACATCTTGCGTTAATATTAACCAAATCTCAAGAGGGCAGGAAACAAAACACATTCTCAGTTGTTAAAGACAGATCAGGTTTATCATGGGTTTCCTCTAGAAGGCCAGGTCAATTTATAACCAGCTCTTTAACCTTTCACTCCTTCAAGTTTATAAACAAAAATATTCAGTAGGCAGAGCTGAATGTTTCTAAATTAGATTGATGCACATTCAGGTAGCTTTAAGTAGTAAACAACCATTTCATTTGATTTGAATTCTGTATTTAGACCCTTGAAAAGATCTAATAAGTTATTTATCACCATGTGACCCTACTATTTTAATCTAGTGCCTTCCTTATGCTATTTTTCTTACAGTTATCTGAAACAGCAGCTCTACCATTAGGCTTAAATCCTGCAGATACTCATGATCCTGCTCAGTTTTGGTCTCATGAAGAAATCCACACAGCATTCCCAATATACACAAATAGAGTTAACTGCACTTCTTTGGTCTTTTTTAGTTTTATTGAGGTGTTGGGTTTTGGGTTTGTTTGGTTTTTTACTTAGGTTTTCTCTTAAAATTTTGGACTTTAGTGCGAAATCCTGGCTTTACTTCAGTTACTGAAAATCAACCCAACTGGACTTCGGAGAGGTGAGAATTTCAGTCCAGATTTTCTGTTTTTCTTCAAGACCCCAAGGCATGGTTGAGCACTTTCTATTTTTAATTCTAAGAAGAATATTATTTTCTGCTGATCTGTTCTACAGACTTTCTGCTTACAAATGTATTATTTCCTTTTAAAATTAATTATAAGCATCTACTCAAAAGATTCTTCAGAGTGAGAAGCTGTCATTCACATCCTGGAACTGACTAGGATGAAAAAGAATACAAAACACTGAAATACAATGTTTCTTCCTCTCAACAACTACATTGTCATGTTTCCCTAAGTTGTATGCAGGGGTAGGCTGTGAAATCCTGTTGGAGAAGCTTCTTTCATGGTATTTAAAATGTTATGAACATCTTTATAAATATTATTATGAGGAAAAATTGATGATTTTGCTTTTGTACACTGGTCCTGTCTCCCTTAAGGGACAGCACAAACAGAGCAGGGAAAAAAACAAAAAAAAAAGTGAGAGAAGTAACAGAAAATGCAGCCTTTTTCTCTGACTCCCATGGAAGACTGAGCTGTTTTGAAAGCAAAGCCAGACAACATGGTTTTAGCAGCCATGATCTGGCAAAACTTTACACTTCTGAAAAACTTGTTTCTCCTTTGCTGTTTTACTCCAGTCTCTCACCCAGGGGAGAAAGGGGTGGAGTTCTTCTGGCAGACTAAACCAGGCTGTCAGAAGACTGAAAGCAAAAATGCGAAAGGTGGGAAAGAGCAGTAAAGAGATGATCCCCTGTGTCACAGTAACTGCACGACTCCTGGTGGCTTTAGCATACTCCATGCTGTAGGCCCTTGGGATATCGCCATGCTCTCAGGTACATGCACAGTGGTTTCGGGTACTGTATCTATCCCGATAGCTCTCAGGGTTTGCCTTTCAAATCCCCGTTGCTACTCACGGCATCTCCCCCTCATCTGTGCCACAATTGGTGTCCTGCGCGAGGGGTCCATCACCCTTCACTTGTCAGACTAATCTTGATGTGGCTGCCTGTTCTGAAAAGCTTGCAAGCCGTGCAGAGTGAACACAGCTGCAGTGCTGCTGCAGAAGCAAAAATAATCCCAGGAACAGTGAGCCACGTTGCGTTGGAGGCCACACATCCACCACTGCTGCTGCTACCACCAGCAACCTTCTCAGCTGCACTTGGCACTTGGAGTGTTTAACCAAGCTGTTGGAGACTATTGCCAGCAAGATGAGGTTCACCACTTCCCAACAGTGTTAGGCACGCACCATGAGCATTAAAGAGACATCCTTCTCCTGCAGTGGCCCACTGTTAGACATTTTATGGTGAAAACTGTCTTCATGGCACTGTGCCAGAACATAGCAGAGGCGCTAGAGTATCGGTATATCCTTTCCTGGATTCCTACCCCCTTTTAGAAGCAAGTGTTTTTCTGGAAGCTGATAGTGCCAGAGTCCTAGACTGGAATTCATCTCATGAAATTTTAAATGCCTAGATGTCTAATCTCAGTTATTCTCCCTTTCTAATGGGTGGAGAGGAATACTGTGTGGTTTTGCCTTTTTCATCTTAGCTTTCTTAGGTGTTTATAGGCATCTAGCTAAAACTGTACCAAAGTTTGCAAAAATAAGCAATGCCAGGGCTACATCTTCCAAACTGCAGAAGGGGAGGAAGTTTCAGCAACTAGCAAGAACAGAGTCCAGGGACAGCAAGACTTTCCAGTTTGTGTTTTCCCCCATACTTTCTAGCAGTTCCCTAGCAATACTTTAAGCTAAAACATATGTAATATGTATGAGAGAATACATATTGTGTGATACGATACCCAACTTTTATGAATATGAATTCTGGATGATTACAGTACGTGAGTTCTGCAAGTCATCACAATGTCCAAGCTCATTCAAATAAAATACTTATATTTCAGTCTTCTATACACATGCATTTATTACAGAAAAGCTGGTTTAGAGCAATTTGAAGAAGGTTGCATTTTACTTTTTTTGTAACTTAAGTGTAATTCCCAACTAAAGCAAATTGTAAAATATAGCAGTTTTAGGAGCCAGAAGACACCCCCAAAAGGTCTAACCTTATTTTCTAAACTTTTATATGACTATTTTAAGCCTTACCAATAGAAAAGTGAGGCCCAACCCTGTAAAGGGAAGGGAACCTTTTGTCTCTAGCCAAACTCCATTCCTGTTGATAACAAAACCAATTTGATTTAAAATACTGACATGTATAGGAAAGCTGTTTGTGGCTTGGCATATAACTTATTCAGTGTGGCCCTTTGTCCAAAGAAAATGTGTGAGAGAGAAAAGAAAATGTGTGACAGAGAAAGGCAAAATACTTCTGGAAAATACACTTATTAAAAAAAATTGACAGCTGGTTGAATCAACTGGAAGTCAGTTCAAGAAATACCAAGAGTCTTAGAGGAAGCAGATTTAGTGCGTGCAAATGCATGCTAGATTAATTTATACTCTGTCATTACGATTTATTATAGAGATTTAATGTCCCCAGGGATGACATAGCAAAAATAGAAGAAGGCCAGAACTGATGACAAAGACTGTTAGACATGGAAAAATACTCCCACAAAGATAGATTAATACTATGATCTAAACCAGAAATAAATAAGAGGAAATGAAACAAACATACACAGAAAAAGACTGGAAAGGTAGAGACACCTAATAGAGTTGCCTCTTCTCATCAGATATAAACAAGGAGGCATCCATTTAGTTGAAAGATAATGCATTTATAACTGAAAAAGGAAATAGATATTTTTCAACTGTGTAATTGCACACTGTGTGAACTCATTTCCAAGGAATGTCATTGAAGCAGGATTCAAGAAACAGGAAGTTTATGAGGATAACAAGAACATCAGGTAACACAAGTCAAACCAAAAAATCTAATATGATGTATAAGGCTCAAATTTCAGGGAGTATGCTAATTTCCACAAGATAGATGTTAATAACAAAGCTTTCTGAGAATATATTCTCTTATTTCCTACTACAGTATTTCTTGCTGTAATGTAAGTCAAATTGGCAGCGACCTCTACTGGAAATATAATATTAGATAAAGCATATCACTGCCTAAACTCTCTGGTCTTACATTTCTGTTCTTTTCTACAAGTCTTTTTCAACAATCTTTCCTAGGCACAAAAGAGTTAAAATAAAATGACCCGAAACTGTGCTGGTCTCTCCAGTACGTCCATTGGATAGACATGCACTCAGGAAATTGCAAGTGCTAAAATTTCATTGTCTTCAGGAAACAAATCTCATAATCTGAAGTGGGTGCAGTTCTCCATTTTCTGAGGTATGTTATATGCTATATTATGTTGGTCAGAAACATTTTTTCAAGAAATCTAGTGCATTTACAATTTTGAATTACCAAAAGCTAATGAAAATTAAAAATTGCAAGACTAACTTTTGAGTATTGAAACCACAGTGTACAGTGCTCATGAGAGAGATTGCCCAGACTCACACAAGAATAATAAATGTAATCAAACGTGCATCATCCTCTAGACTACTTGGTGATCTGCTTTGCAGGAGAAGTAGTAACGACTTAAACCTAAAGAAACCTCCCCAGCATTTTATTTAAGACAACTATAAAACTTTATTTGTTTGAAATTCAGGTCTTTGCCTGGTGAACTGATGATCTCAGCCTGAAATATTCTCATGGATATATCAGTGTCCAAACAGGCAAAGCTCTTTTAGTGCAGATGGGGCCTTCTGTTTTGTAGTTCCACTGATATCTGAGCAAAACAAATTCTATTGGGGGAAAAAAAGGGGACTGATTTGCCTACACACAGCTATCTACCAGTGCAGCTGCTCTGGCCATGAATAACATCTCTGCACTACAGGGATGCCAGGCTATAGCAGAGATGTCCTCAGTTTTCTTTGGAAACCCAATTCTTACCTGCAATTTTGGTCCAAATTTACAGCACAAGCACTCAGGAGTGCGAAGCTCACCTCCATGTTCTATCCTTGCTCAGAGTACTGTGAAGTTATTTTGCACAAAAAATATCTGAAAAAACAGACAGAAGAAAGAGATTGGCAAAGAAAAATACTCCAGAAACATTCCAGTTCAATGCTTCTTATGCTGGATGACATCAGCAGTGGAAAGATAGCAAAGGAAACTACTCAGTGTGGAGGGAGAATCTCAAGGCACTGGCATATGACTCTCCTGGGGCCAATTATTCTGCAAGTATTTCTCAGTGATGCAGTGAGCACAGAAGCTCTTGCTAGACCATGCAGAAAGGAGCTAAAAGGTTTTAATTAAGTCCTGTTTAAATCATGTTAACCCATTGAAACCGCCTTTTAGAACCAAGTCCTACCCAACTAACCAAATTTTCAAAGAGAAAGGACTGGAGCTAAAAAGAAATACAAGGAGAACAAAATGAACCTTGTGAAGTTCAACAGGGCCAAGTGCATGGGTCAGGGCAAACCCAAGGACAAATACAGGCTGGGTGATGAGTGGACTGAGAGCAGCCCTGAGGAGAAGGACTGGGGGTGTTGGCTGATGAGAAATTCTACATGAGCCGGCAATGTGTGCTCTCAGCCCAGAAAGCCAACCATGTCCTGGGCTGCATCAAGAGAAGTGTGGCCAGCAGGTTGAGGGAGGGGATTCTCTCCCTCTACTCTGCTCTCATGAGACCCCACCTGGAGTGCTGTGTCCAGCTCTGGGGCCCCAGCGTAAGAAGGACATGGACCTGTTGGAGCAAATCCAGGGGAGGACTGGAGCACCTCCCCTGTGAGGACAAGATGAGTGAGCTGGGGTTGTTCAGCCTGGAGGAGGCTCTGGGGAGACCTTACAGTGGCCTTTCAGTACTTAAAGGGGACTACAGGAAAGATGGGGAGGGACTCTTTATCAGGGAGGGTAGTGATAGGATAATGACTTTAAACTGAAAGAGGGTAGATTTAGATTAGATATAAGGAAGAAGTTCTTTACTGTGAGGGTGGTGGGGCACTGGCACAGGTTTCCCAGAGCAGCTGTGGCTGCCCCCTCCCTGGCAGTGTTCAAGGCCAGGTTGGATGGGGCTTTGAGCAACCTGGGCTAGTGGAAGGTGTCCCTGCCCATGGCAGGGGGGTTGGATCTTTAAGGTCCCTTCCAACCCAAACCTTTCTATGATTCTATGAAAAAGTGATTCCAGGGGACAAGTTAAAGGGAAGGTGTGTGACTGCAAAGATTCAAAAATAGATTGAGGGGCACTGGAGGGGGGCAGCCCAAAACACCATCAATTTCTCCTGGAATGTGCCCAGAGAAGCAATGGATGCAGCCCACCAGTGCTGTCTTTGTTAGCATGAGGAGATGGACTAGAAGCAGCTGATGCCGTTGGCAGGGTCCCCTCCGTTGAGTTTGCTTCTCCTCGTGGCATGAAAAGCTACTTTGGTCATGTCTGGGAGGACTCTGATGAATAAATCCTGTGTTTACTGCCCATTGTGTTACAAACATCTCAAGTGATCATTAATGAAAATGTTTTGAAAGAATAAATATTCTTTAATCTAGGCAAGACTGAAATACTGTTCTGCAGTGAGAAAAACCTACTTTTTTTATATGTCATGTGTGATTTAAGGCAGGATTTTGTTTATTTGTAACTTCGACTCTTTCCCAACATTTAAGATGTTCCTCATTTGTATATTAATAATAATGGGCTTTAGATGTGAGAAAACTAACTACATATTTCCTTTATAGTGCAGCTTCAGTGCAATAATCTGAAAGCACTCACTTATATGTTAGTGAATTAATCCTGACAACATATTTCTCAGCCAACATCTTCATAACTGGAAACTGTATCTTATCTTTTTTTGCCTCTTTTTCAAAGTTTGCTGTTACTGGAATCAAATAACAAATCATCATGATTAATAATAAAATGGTATATATTCTGGAAGCCAAAATACACAGATTTTTCTAGCAAGCTTTGTGAAATCCGTTGCTAAGCAAGAAGCAATTTCCTGACTTTGCATTCTTGTTGATCCACTAGACCACTTTCTTTTCTAGTACCACATCTACACTAGCAAGTATTGTTGCAGAACTGTCAACAAGTAGTCATAGATTTTATATATACAAATATGTTTTTCTGAGATCAAAAACTCAAATTATTCTCATCTGAGTGATACAACCTCCCCAAAGCCACAGAAGCTTTTATCCAGCCTATAGCAGAACAGGAGCATACATGTTGCCTCATTTATGTTTTTCCTAACAATCTTCCAGTTCCACAAAGCCCTGTTCCCTCAAAGCAATTATCCTGTTGCAGTTTTGATTTCTATTGTTATAGGATCAATGTGATATGAAACCTTCATATTTGAGAAATACTTTTTATTTTCTCCACTGCTAGCTCAGATTGCAAGGCGGGCAGATTTGCAGACATTGTCTCACAAACTGAGAAGACACATGCTTCTGTCTGGAGAGAAAGAAGGAGTATGAATCTCCTCAACCCAGAGAGAAGGGAATGTGTAAGGCTATTTATGGTGCCACTGTAGGAATAGCCACATTTATGAGGGAAACAGAAGAGACACAAACCCAAGGAATGAGAAGCAATATTGCTAAAAGACAAACATCCTTCTGGAACTGTAAAGGGATACTTGCTTTAGTATGGCTGAATCAGGCTGAAAGTCCATTTGCTCCAGCATCCTGTCTCTGACAAAAGTGTTTAAGAGAAGAAACAAGGCACAGAGCAAGTTCAGGGTGATACTTCTCCTGGTATATCCTGCCAGCATCAGCTTCCTATTTTAGAGTCCTGCATCTTTCGTTTAATAAAACCTGATGGAATTTTCTTCATGAGTTTTCACTATGGATTCAACTTCTTACAGTGATGCAGAAAAAGTTTTTGTTTTTGTTTTTTAACAAAAAAAACCCAAACCACAACACACAGAACTTTGCTTTTAAGCAACAGAACAAAAGTTAGGAATGTTAATAGCATGATGGGAAAGATAATGTGGGACAAGGTTATAAAAAAAAAATCTAATCATAGTCCTATTGGTGGAACAATGCCATGCTCTGCAAAATGTCCTCCTGTATATGGCCACAGGACAGCTCTCTATTTACCACCCACCTCTGCACACAGCTAGCATGCCCAGCACTCCGGTATGCATTTGCTCTAGCAAAGACTTTCAGAGGATGGTGGAATTTATAGTAATTTAACTTTCTATTGCTGGCAAAGGATAAAGGTCTAGGACAAACTACTAAGCATCTCAAGTCTTACTGTCATTATAAGATACAGACACATAATATCTTGCCCTTTTAAATGTTCAGCAATCTGTAATCTGTAGAATGCCAGTGGAATACGGAGTCCAGAATCTGAGAAATATGCTTAGTTACTAATTTAGAGAACTACAGAATTCTACATAATATAGAAGCATACTCTGGAGGCATAGAACTTCAGTTAAATAAAAGAATGCAATCAAATGCACTAGGAAATGAAAAGTTGGAAAGTAATAGGAAAAAGTAACAATAATACCAGCTAAGAAACAAAACTGAGCCAAATGTATGACAGGTGGAGTTAGAATTATGGCTCTTGAAATTATACCCATATATTTTCCATAGAACTCTGTAGTGTAAGACTTGTTATTCATGGAAGCTGAAAATTCAGAATAATTTTGAAGCAAGTTATTGTCACCTCAGCAAAGCAATATATGAATCTCTTATTCAGAATAAAGCATTTTGCAATTAATAGTTTTTCTTACTATACTTTGGAAATCTTTAAAAAGTAGATTAAATTATATTTGCTCCTCATATATATAGCCTTACTATTGAATTGACCTTGATTTCACTTTGTTTACTTTGCTTCTGAAGTATGCAAAATTAAATTAAAAGTGCTTTAATTCTGAACCAGTGTCCACACAGAATTAAAGGGAGTTTTGTTAATACACTTCAAAGTCACACCTGTAGTTAATTCAGATCATTTTCCTGAAAGCTTCTACATAATCAAGGCTAGTGTGGCACGCAAATATGGGAAATTTTGCTGTAGCCTTGGATAATGACAGAGTAAGGATGAGATCTGTAAATATTTCCACAGAAGTCATTACTCAGTTTTGATTATTAATTAGTTTTCTAATAAAGTATGCAGGAGTCAGTGGCATTTGCCTAAATCTGCCTAGAGTATTTGTCATTCCTACTCATTTTCTTTAGCATGAAAATGTATGTTCCCATGTACAAGCTAATGATGCAAGACAAAGTTGCTTTTTATTTCTATGCTTAGACCAACTTGCTGAAATCTTGGCCTTGTTGACACGGTTGAACAAAGTTTTCACTGACTTTAGCAGAGCTGTATTTTAATTCAAAATAACGACATAGAAGAGAGAAAAAAACTGCATCCGCACAGTGTAGGAGTAGCAATGCAATCTAAACAGGTATTTTAGCAGATTAGCTCTTGGTAAAACTTTTCTCTATGGATAGATCAAGATATTTGTAATTTGACGTTTCCTAATCTGCCAATAAAAACACTAATAATCTGCCCAACAGGTTTTATTCTCTTTTATGCCTTTGAGATTGATATTAAAAATGAGATTTTGTTACTCAATTTTTACTCATTAAAAATGAGATTTTGTTACTCAATTTTTACTCATTAAAAATGAGATTTTGTTACTCAGTACTTAAATTTTGTGAGATAAATTCACTTCAGTTTGAAAACCTAGTTAAAGGAGTGATTTTGTTTCCTCTCAGTTCCCTCTTGATCATAGCAGTAACACTAGATACATGAAAGATAACATGAAAGGAGACCCAGCATTTTCCCTGTTTCTTCTGGCAGAGACTTACCTAAAACATTTCTGAATGAATGCTTGAAATGAAGGTTGTAGATTTTAGTGGATGTTAGACCAGGCTCTTAAACTCTCTTTTGGTAAAATTCAGATTATTTGAATTTTTTTAAAATTATTTGACCTGAACAGTTCAATTGACTCTCCAACTTCAAAAAAAAACAAAGAAGCTTGTCCAAACACTGATGTACCTCTCAGTTGATGACAAGATGAGCTCCAGCCCTCTGAAAACACCGGTCCAGACTTTGGGGGAGGTTTGGGTTTTCTGTAGAGTGCTATAGACATAAAAAGTAGTCAGGATTAGAGTTTGAAGCAGAAGCATCTCCTAATCATGATATTTTTGTTAAAGCTAGTCCTTGGAGACCAGCTCATACAAGCAATTCTACCAGTTGTCTACATACTTTATCCAATTGTGTAGATAATCTGAGTTTAGGAAAACTAGATAGCAGTTCACCTGGCTGAGTCTTTGCAGATATGCTTGTCTCTAACCTCACCTTCACTGACAATAGTTTTGTCAGCATTTAATTATTCTGAAACCAGAACTCAAATACAAAGTGCTTCCAGAATTATCAGGTTTTCAACAATCAGTCGCTGCTTGTCACTGTTCTCAATACACTAGCATGTAAATCCAGTGTGGATCACCAAGCTACCTTACAATTTTCTTAGCATATCTTCAGTGAGACATAAATCTACAATAATCTAGATTTTCCACTTTTTCACAGCACTTAATATTTTAGCTCCACAGAAATTTTTCTCCAGATGTTCACTAGTAATATGCTCAGTTCTACTTGACAGAAAGGTCTACTGTAAAGCAGGTACAGGTGAGATGATAGTTACTTTCTAAAAGCTTACAGTGCTTTGTGTGTGTTACGCTTAGTGTAGGTCAAGTAACAGAGGCTACGTCCCTTATGTTTGGGAGTAAGGGAATATAAAGCTTGCTTCAGCCACAAGGGGTTTAATCCAATCTTGCAATTCAGTTTAGCCTAAAGCTGGAGACATTTGTACTGTCTGAGAATTTGCTTATGCTTTAAGAAGCTTACTTTGATTTAGAGAGTTCAGAGATTTTAGCAAAGGGTTCAATTAAAAGAGTTTATCTTCTGTGGGTAAATTTGCATACCAGTACTTATTTCTCATAAGAATTTTGTAACTTAAATTTGCATAGTTTTTATTTAGATTTAAAATAATGTAATTTTTTTTTCCATAGCTTTCCCTTCCTTTATTTCATCCACTGTTGATGAGTTTACATGTTTACATATTACAGTTATACTGTAAAATCACTAGCTTCTTTGAAATTCCACGGTATCCTCCTCCTGTCTTTAGTAGTCTCAATATGTACTTTACATAAATCCTTTTGCTTTTACTATAATTATAATTTACTATCTAGTGCAGTATTACATTTTGTCAGGAATTTATGTCTGTTGCTAGCAACAAAAAGCAGAAAAAGCTACCACTTACTTTGGACTGAGAAATTTGTATGCTTCAGGAAAGATGAAGATTGATATCAAAACTAGTAAGCTTACATTGCCTATGAGGACAAATGTTTAGATTTACAAGTGCCATTGCAAATAATTCCCCTTTGTCTGTTGTATTGTTGTATAGTGATGTGATCTCGCAATCCTGCTTCTGCAAAAGTGTGTTTAAATCTTCATGTTAGATTTAGCAATTGGCCTGTTGATCTTGAAGGTAAGCAGCCGTTATGTGTGTGTACAAAGGCAGCCATCCTGCATTCTGCTCTTAAGAAATACCTAGTAAATAAAGTTCTTTTTGAATTTCAAAGCAAATAAATAACATCTGATTTGGTCATTCTGTGCAAGGTTTCTGGATGGGTTCAGCAGCGTAGGAGCCTGTAGTTGATCAGTTTGCCACTGCCTTTAAAGGTAAATCTTGAACTGTTTCAGATGGTGTAGGATAACTCAGCTATCAAGCCACCAAATTAATCAATTTATATATGATCGATTTTAATGCCTGTCTTCTGTTTTCTTTGCAAAGAAATGTTTGGCATCTTAATACAGTATCGCACCACATCTTTCTTGTGTAAGCTGATGAAAACCTAGCAGTGAGATCATTTCAGCGGGAAAGCACATCCTATTAACCTAGATTGGGAGCTGGGTACCTCTTGTCTAACTAAATCCTAGTTTGCAATTCAGAAAGACTGCTTTCCAGCAGGAAACTCCCTAAGCACAGGGCCTGCAAGTTCCCTGTACTGCAGCTTTCCTGGGTTTAGCAGCACTCAGTTGAGGGGAGACAGGAGTCTGGTGCCTGCCTTACCTACTCTGCAGCCTGGTGTTAAGAAGGAAACCATCTTATTTCTGCTAAGCTCTCTCAGATAGGTTTTGGTTGCTAGCTTGCAGTAAGTCTCTTCAGTCTGCACAGATGCAGCAAGGACGATGCCATCTGATGGGTGACTCAACATGGAGACCTAGTGGTGGTACATCAGTTCCCAGTTTGCTCAATGACCAGTGTGCTCATCTTAACCCACTGCCAGTATTCCTCATGCTACTGAAGAGAGCCTCCAACAGGCCTGAGCCCACAGACATGAGGAATTCCTTCCATGACTCTTCTATAAACCTTCGGCTGCTGCCTAACAGAGGTCATTCTGCCTTTGTCTTTACCACCACTGCAAGAAAGAATAAGAATTTTTTAGGGGACATGTACTTAAATATAAAAAATGTTACATATTTTTCTTTAATTACTTGAGATGTGTTCTGCAGAGATCTGGAAGCATAATTTTTGAAAACTTGGCCATTATATTATCTCTGACAATAAGTACAGCGATAAGTAGGCAAGCAAAACAGAAATTCTTAACCTAATTACATAAAAGTCAAAAAAACCTGCTAGCTATAAATTTATGCAGAGATTTTCTCTATTAAATGAGGCTGCAGGGAAATGCCTTAGTAAACAAGTGAATTACACTAGCATATGAATCAATAGATCTAGTCAATAAAAATACCCATTCTAGTGCTGACTCCCTCTATGAAAAAAGTCACTGGTGTTTCTCCTGAGGGTCTGTGGAAAAATTAATATAATATTAATAAAGCCTAGTTTTTGGCTTCCAGTACAATCTCAAGCAGGGGTTATAATGTTCACAGATACCTCATGCCCAAATGATATTTGGGCCTTTTGTTTATTTGGGTTTCTTTCTTGTTTTCTGAAGGAAGGAGAAGTTAATAATGTTGCACAGTCTTAGGTAAGAAGCACCATATCTAAACTGTGCAACCGTATCTGGAGAGTGACTTAGATGGTAAATACTCTTATCCACCCAGGGTAGCAGCATTTCTAACAGGTTATTCTGAGATGTGCTTACTAGAGATGCAAATTGTGATGAATTACACTGTAGAAATGCAATATATTCTAAATGAATATTGGTTCCTTGTAGTCCCACATCCCATGTGATGTTCATGTGGGGGAGTTCCTTGTTATTCTAGTGGAATTACATCTCTCCAGGAACACTGGCCGTTCTCTGCAGGCAGACATTGCTCCTGAAGCAGCATTAGTTAGATCAGCACTGGAAAATGTCTTGATTGCAGGGTATATGCCCATTTTTACCAGTTTAACTAGTAAAAAACAGTGGCTTTGCCAGTAAATTTTCTTACATTGATAAAAAGATACACAGCAGCTTAGTCAAATGTATTGGTTAACAGGACAGAGTACCATCCATAGCACCAACTTGTAGTACCAGAGTAAGACACTTCAGTTTCACTTCCTACTCTAATTCTGCAACTGCAAGATAATGAAGGAGAGCTGTTGTTGCAGTGGTCTATTGCAGCCTCAGAATGAACAAAACTACTGGCCATAGTAAAAGAAAAGAGGTCACATTTTCTGTTTATTCATTTTTTATGCATTTGTCAAAATGATTGTTAGCATGATATTGTGATATAAATCTGTATGCTGTTAAATTTAAAACAATCTATAAGAAATCCATCATGCTCATTACTATCACCCTTTTTGTTATCTGCTACCTTGTAATTCCCATCTGTAAATGATTAAGACATCTATGAGTAAATAATGTTACAAAATGCATAACTATTCCAAGTAAATAGTTTTGGACTGTGTCTTTCTGTAGTATTCATCTGCTAGAAAATGGATATGTTTGACCTTTGGTATGGAGAAATGACTTACAGTAACTTAAAAAATATAATTTCTGACAGAATGAAGATGCTCTTCATCACAGAGAAACACTGGTATTCAAAACTTTCTTGCTGATATTTTAGATTTTTATGTGATCAGTAATGCTTCTTTGTAAGTAATAATGTAAGAAAGGAACACTTTAGGATAATACTGCAATGTTTCAGCCAAAAGCCTGAGAGCACAGTGAGTATTCCGTGCCATCAGAAACACCGGAGTCCTTTGTGATTTTTTAGTCCAAGCAGAAAACAAATGCTTTTGTAGCATTTGCTCTTCAGCTAATGAACATCTTGTGTGGTTGAAGGTGTTCCATGAAACATGACCCCTCAGTAGTTATTTCTGTTGCCCATTACAATGGTCGGTAGCTGTTTCACAGTATCACAGAATCACAGAATTATTTAGGTTGGGAAAGACCTTTAAGATCATGGAGTCCAACTGCAAACCTAACACTGCCAAGCCCACCACTAAACCATGTCCCTAAATGCCACATCTCCACGTCTTTTAAATACCTCCAGGGATTGTGACTCAGCCTGTTCCCATGTTGACAACCCTTTCAGTGAAGAAATTTTTCCTAATATCCAGTCTAAACCTCCCCCGGTGCAACCTGAGGCTGTTTCCTCTTGTCCTATCGCTTGTTACTAAGAGACTGACACCCACCTCGCTATAACCTCCTTGCAGGTAGTTGTAGAGAGCAGTAAGGTCTACCCTGAGCCTCCTTTTCCCCAGGCTAAACAAACCCAGTTCCCTCAGCTGCTCCTTGTAAGACTTGTGATCTAAATGTTTCATTTTAAGCTATCATATAGAAACCTAAAGCTTATGACTTAGCACTGCTGGTGGCTACCAGGATGTTACCAGGCTGCTGCAACATAGTATTTGAGTCCTTTAGGGAGGCTTGCAAGTTGTGGCTTGAAGCTATTACATTGTGGATGAAAACTGCATTGAAGCTTAGTGAGTTCTGGCATTGATGAAAAGATTTTGGTTGATAATAATTTAACCTATGGTATAGTAATACAAAAAAATATGTGTGAGTATTATTATGGTTATGACATTAACTGTAGAAAGGAAAAATGTGGAAAGGTAAATTTTATTTTCAGTCCAAAATTGCTGTGTATGGTGTACAATGTGATGTACAAAGTGGCCAGCATTATGCACTGAGCTAAAAGATTTGTCATATCCAAATACAATGTAACAGAGCAAGGTAGAAATGTCAGGTTTGTATATCCTAGAGCTTTGTCTGGCCTCATTTTTCCTTAAATGTTCATCTGGCTATGGAATGGCATGGGGCTGGGGGGGGGGGGGGGGGGGGGGGGGAAATAATTAAAAAACCCCACACAGATAAGCTGTTCTTCTATGTATATTTTTCTACAGAATCACTCAATTAGTAAAAATACTTTTTTCTGGTGATAAAAGCTACTTCATTAGTCTTTTTTCCCCCTCCTTGCAAATACTAGAAGGATGGAGAATCTGTCTTTTCTAAATGTCTGCTGGGCTAGGTCTGCAAAGCAGAGCTCCTGACCTCCAAGATTTTGTAGTGGACCTGAGCTGCTCATCCCAAAGTGTGCACCAGGCTCACCTGCCCTGTGCTGTTTTTCCACTGAAAGCACCCCCAAACCTGCAGGCTGCAAGGCAGTTACAACATGGCCCAGGCAAGTTCCCTGCAGTGTTCCCCTGTGTATGAGTACACCTGGCAGCACATCCAGACACAGCCTTCCAGAGACAGAGCAGAAGTGCAAGATGAGGGGGAGGGGCAAAAAGAAGCTAAAAAAAATAAAGGCAATTGAAATCAAAGCTAGAGAAAAGCAGCACAGTCAGATCCTCGGTATTATAAAGCACCTCATTCTGCTCCCTTACAAAGCTGGAGCAAGAGAAAGATCAAAATCTAATCAAACCTAGAATACTTGCCTTAGTCCTGGGAAAAGAGAAGAAAGCAGATAAAATAAACATCAGAGAATTAAAAGTTCAGATGACAAAAAGAGAATATGAAGTGTTTGTATATTTGTTATTTCTGCAGTTATTTCTCTTCTGTTTAAATTTTGGTTTTGTTCTGTGACTCTTACCAAGTGTCAGTTCATTCACTTGCAGAACTGGTATACTACTTAACTAGCAGAAGCCCTCCAAATATAAATAGGTGGGTTACATTCATTCCTTGGCTCAGTGTTTCAGAAGTGGGCTTTGAGATTCCTAAGTAACAGGCACAGGACAACTATAAAATATATTATTATTACTCCGAGCTTTGGTGAGGTCATGTATTAGGGACCTGACATAATGGAAATAATGACAGTGACCCACTTCAATCAAATTCTGTATTTCTCACGTAAGAGTTTTGGCTGAGAACTTGCAGGGTTTATCCATAAATGTGACCACAAGGGAGGACGGTGTTAGCATATTTAAGGAGGGGAAAAAGCATGATGAATATCTTGAGATCTAGATACTAATTAAAAAAAAAAAAAAAATCATGCCTAGACACTTAAAGGGGATGGAATTTAAAGCTGCTGAACAATTCCAGATGTCACCATCTTCAAAGGATGTGAAGAATACTGCAGCCCCTTAGAATCAGGAAAGAACTGGCTTGATACTTAACTATGGATTCGAGTAACCTCAGATATTCACTTTTGAAGATGCTGTCTGAAACATCTGGATATCTGAAACACCACCACCCTCCAGCTTCCCCTCCCCCCAACCTCAATCCTCTGTTAGTAGCAGTTAACCTTTTCTAAACCTTGGAAGATCTATGGGACAGCTTTCAATAAGTAGTGGTAAAACCATGAGGAAAACACGTTTCTTCTTTTCTATGTGATGAAATAACTCCCTAAATGTCATTCTTCCAGATCAACAGTTGGCAACACTCTGGCAGGAATACTAACTGCCAACATAAAAATGTTGGGACAGAGTCAGCAGACCCAGGACACTGTAAATTCTGAAGCTTGTGGAAAGAAATGCAGCGTGGGAGTAACCTTTTACTCCCTTCTACATACTTCTAGGCACTTTCTGCCCTTTTGCACAGTTGTAAGGGGTTGAATGTAAAGCAAAGCACTGTCAGAGGAGCAACATTGGAGCAATGCTGGAAGCAGAGCAGGTGACTCCATTTGCTTAGCTGTCAAATAGTTTAAAAAGTACCTTTAGCCACAGTGTGTGGGGTGGGCCTTAAATGAGATCTGTTTGTGCTGCCCAGAGTATGGCTGAGTGAGGATGCTCATTGACAAAGATACCTTTTATTCTTCTGAAAACAATGATTCAAAGAGCAAGCATCCACACAACTTTTCCTATCCCGCATCTCCAAGACAGATTGCATGAAGCAGTGACTGGTCGTCTTCACAATTTCAGGCAATAATTGGGCCATGTTTCAACACGTACACACACGCTCAGATGCACTTTATCAAGGTTCATATTGTTTCTGTACAGTTTTATTTCCGCACTGTTACTATACTAGTCTGGTAGGTGCACTGAGTTCAAGGGAAACCGCACCCCTACGATGCTGTTACCATCTTGTGTTTTTCAAAATTATCACTTAGTTATGCCTCATGTGAAATATGGTGTGAAATCCCTCTGAAAAGACAGATACGTGCGAGAGCAATGGACCATGGAGGAGAAAGCAGTGAGGGGAGGAGTGCCACGGTTCAGCAATGTAAGAGATGATTGAGGGTTTAAGTCTTTTTGTTAGCTGGTGTACCATCCCCTCACTATTTCTGACATCCACCATCCTCAGGATCAGGTAGAGGGACTCTACCTTTGAAGAAGACCTCTTAGTTTTTTATTAAACTCGAAATTAATGGGTTGTACCTGACACACTGAGATTTTCCTTTTACAGATAATAATGGGTGCAGTAATGACAGTAGAGCAATTGGTGTCCCATAGAATCACCTGGGGCCACTTCGGGTAAACTTAGTAAAGAAAAAATCTGGGGTTTTTCCCCACCATCTTTAATATAGCTGAGCTTTCTGTGGATGCCTCAAATGAAACTTATTTATTATTTTAAAATTATTCTGAAGCATCTATTTCCCTTTTAGTGATCCTACATTACCTACATTAGAGAATATGACTTTCCTTTTCTGCAAGAAAGATACATGCAGCCACTGATGAAAAGCAGTTTTTCATTACAAAGATAATGGCAGCTGCAGTGAGTCAGACCGAAGTTCTATCTTTCTGCTGGCTGGCAACAGCCAGTAGCTTTTCCTCAGTGAAAAAGTGGTGTTTCTCCAAGCACACCTTCCTTTTAGCTTCCAGCAATCTCCTACTTAGTTAAACTATTAACCCTTGACAAAATGTGGCCCTTCATATAGGCCACTGCAGCAATACGTGGTTACATTTCAGCTTTCCAGTGCAGAAAAAAGTGTTTTCTTCTTTTTTATTTCAAAACTTTGCCTGATGATTTCAGTGGATGCTCACTAATTCCTCTGTCCATGCTATTCATGGTTTTAAAGACTTCCCTCAAACCTGACATCACTCTTGCCTCTTTCAAGGTAACAGACCATAGTCCCTTCATATGCTTTGCCTTCCATTCTTGCTTTCTATGGTATCATCATGACCGTGGTCAGGTGCTGTCATCAGAGGCACACATCATCTCCAGTAAGAGGTTATGTTTCACTCTATAAGGTGGGAAAAGAAAAGAGCATGTGGTATTCAAGATGCAACTACACTATGAATTTCTTAATATCATATTTTCTGGTTTGTTCTCTAGTTGTTTCCTAGCAAACCCTAATTTTGTGTTTCTGCCTGGTATTTCATTACCATTATCCACAATGACTTCTGAGGCTCCATTTTATCTCCTTTTACTGATTAACCTTTTGCATGTCTGTGCTGAGAAGTTGATCAAGGAACTCACCTACCTAAAGAACAACAGCAGAACAACCTGTATTAATACACTGTTTTCTTAATTAGTGTCCTAATCTGGCTTATGGCAAGTACCCACAGACACTGGCGGTGCCCTCAGTGCTGTTGCATCTGGGACCCGCAGCTTCAGCACATTCTCCCACCACGCTTAGCGGCTGCTTTTCATTGATATCAGCCTTACCTACTGTCAGCAAACAAGCCTATCTTCTTCACTTCGAGCTCCAAATGTTTAGCTAGATTTTGGTCAGATTTGCTTAGGAGCTCCTGAGATGCTTTTTGCTTGACTGGAGAATCAGTCAGGCCTTGCTGGGGGCACATGCCACAGGGCTGCTCAGAGAGCAGGGCTGGACTGAAGCCACCCACCCACTTGCATGGGTCCAGTGTCGACTCACCTGCCCGAATGACCCTCCAGCATCACCGTGTGGCATCAGCCATTTAGTTGGGTTGGTTCTGCCTGCTTGCATTCAGGGTTGCAAGGATGCTATTGGACTCCTACTGAGGCAAGAGAGGTACAATTTCTAGAACAATGTGTAGAAAGAACATGGAAGAGCTTTGTAGAGTAGGGCTGATAGTTGGACTGAATGATCCCAAGGGTCTTTTCCAACCTGAATGATTCTATGATTCTACGAAATACAAAATTTCCCAGAAATATCACAGAATCACAGAACCATCTAGGTTGGAAAGGAAAGTTAGAAATCATCTAGTCCAAGCCTTCACCTAGCACAGTTCCCACCTACACCAGATCCCTCAGCAGTATATCAACCCGACTCTTAAACACCTCCAGGGATGGGGACTCCACCACCTCCCTGGGCAGCCCATTCCAACACCCAACAACCCCTTCTGTAAAGAAATGCTTCCTAATATCCAGTCTAAACCTTCCCTGGTGCAACTTGAGGCCATTCCCTCTTCTCCTATCGCTTATTACTTGGTTAAAGAGACTCATCCCCAGCTCTCTGCAACCTCCTTTCAGGTAGCTGTAGAGGGCGATGAGGTCTCCCCTCAGCCTCCTCTTCTCCAGACTAAACACCCCCAGTTCCCTCAGCCGCTCCTCCTACGACCTGTGCTCCAGACCCTGCACCAGCTCCGTTGCCCTTCTCTGGACATGCTCGAGTCATTCAATGTCCTTTTTGGAGTGAGGGGCCCAAAACTGAACACAGGAATCGAGGGGCGGCCTCAGCAGTGCCGAGTACAGGGGTAAGATCCCTTCCCTGTCCCTGCTGGCCACGCTATTGCTGACACAAGCCAGGATGCCATTGGCCTTCTTGGCCACCTGGGCACACTGCTGGCTCCTGTTCAGCCGGCTGTCAGTCAGCACCCCCAGGTCCCTCTCTGACTGGCAGCTCTCCAGCCACTCCTCCCCAAGCCTGTAGCGCTGCTGGGGGTTGTTGTGGCCCAAGGGCAGCCCCCGGCATTTGGCCTCATTGAAACTCCTCCAGTTGGCCTCAGCCCATGGCTCCAGCCTGTCCAGGTCTCTCTGCAGAGCCTCCCTGCCCTCGAGCAGATCAACACTCCCACCCAACTTGGTGTCATCTGCAAACTGACTGAGGGTGCACTCGATCCCCTCGTCTAGATCATCAATAAAGATGTTAAACAGGAGTGGCCCCAAAACTGAGCCCTGGGGGACACCACTCGTGACCGGCCGCCAGCTGGATTTAACTCCGTTCACCACAACTCTCTGGGCCCGGCCATCCAGACAGTTTTTAACCCAGCAAAGTGTGCAAATCTCGAGCAGCCAGTTTTGCCAGGAGAATGCTGTGGGAAATGGTGTCAAAAGCCTTACTAAAGTCAAGGTAAATTACATCCACAGCCTTTCCCTCATCCAATAAGCAGGTCGCCCTGTCATAGAAGGAGATCAGGTTTGTCAGGCAGGACCTGCCTTTCATAAACCCATGCTGACTGGGCCTGAGCATCTAGTTGTCCCGCATGTGTTGTGTGATGGTACTCAGGATGAGCTGCTCCATCAGCTTCCCTGGCACCGAAGTCAAGCTGACAGGCCTGTAATTTCCCGGATCATCCTTCTGACCCTTCTTATATCTGAGCGTCACATTGGCCAATTTCCAATCTGTCGGTACCTCCCCGGTCAGCCAGGACTGCTGGTAAATGATGGAAAGCGACTTGGCGAGCACCCCAGCCAGCTCCTTCAGCACCCTCAGGTGTATCCCATCTGGTCCCATAGACTTGTGTGTGTCTGTGTGATGCAGCAGGTCACTGACTGTCTCCTCCTGGATAGCAGGGGGGTCGTTCTGCCAGTCTCTGTCTTCTGGCTGTGGAGGCTGGATTTCATCAATACAACTAACCTTGTTATTAAATACTGAGGCAAAGAAGGCATTAAGCACCTCAGGCTTCTCCTCCTCACTTGTTACCAAATTTCCTCCTGCATCTAGCAGGGGATGGAGACTCTCCTTGGACTTTCTTTTGCTACTGACATTGAAACTTTTCTTGTTATCCTTGATTGCAGAGGCCAAATTAATTTCCAGTTGGGCTTTAGACCTCCTGATTTCCACCCTGCATAGCCTCACAGCCTCTCTTCAATCACTGTGAGTCGCTAGCCCCTTCTTCCAAAGGCTGTAAACTTTCCTTTTCTCCCTGAGTTCCAGCCAAAGCTCCCTGTTCAGCCAGGGTGGTCTTCTCTGGCGTCGGCTTCTCTTAGAGCACCTGGGGACCGCCTGCTCCTGAGCCATTAACCCTTCCTTCTAAAAGAGTGCCCAGCCTTCCTGGACCCCTGTACCCTTCAGGATTGTCTCCCAAGGGATCCTTTCAAGCAGGTGCCTAAACAAGACAAATTCAGCCCTTTGGAAGTCCAGGATGTCAGTCCTGCTTAGCTCTCTCCTAACCTCTCTAAGAATATATAACTCTATTATTTCATGACTGCTGTGCCCTAGTCGGCCTCCAACCTCCACGTCATCCACCAGCCCTTCTCTGTTCACAAAGAGGAGATCCAGCAGGCCACCTTCTCTGGTTGGTTCACTCACCAGCTGCATCAGGAAGTTGTCTCCCACACATTCTAGGAATCTCTGGGACTGTTCTTGTTCTGCTGTGTTGTATTTCCAGCAGATGTCTGGGAAGTTAAAGTCGCCCACAAGAACAAGGGCAAGTGATAGTGAGATTTCACCTAAGGGCCTATAAAATATCTCGTCCATCCCTCTGTCCTGGTTGGGTGGCCTATAGTAGACTCCTACTACAACATCTGCCCTGTTGGCCTTCCCCCTGCTTCTAATGCAAAGACACTCCACCCTGTCTTCACTACACCTGTACTCAAAGCAATCATAACAGTCCCTAACATACAGAGCCACCCCACCACCTCTCCTTCCCTGTCTGTCCCTCCTAAAGAGCTTGTAGCCATCAATTGGCACACTCCAGTCATGGCAGACTGGAGGCAACAACATCATAATTTTCCTGTTTTCATCACGGCTACAAGCTCCTCCTGTTTGTTACCCACGCTGTGTGCATTGGTATACATGTACTTCAGATGGGCCGATGTTTTGCCCTCTTCCCCCTTCAAATCTAGTTTAAAGCTTTGTCAATGAGCCCAGCGAACTCCTGCCCCCAAATCCCCTTCCCTCTCTGGGACAGGTGCGTCCCGTCTAATGTCAAAAGGTCCTGTGCCCTGTATATCAACCCATGATTAAAGAATCCAAAGCCCTGATGGTAACACCAGTCTTGGAGCCACCCATTCATCTGCTGAATTCTCCTGTAATCTTCCTCATCCATCCCCCCAACCAAAGGGATGGAGGAGAACACAATTTGTGCCCCCAACCCCTTAAGCAGTTTTCTCAAGGACCAGAAGTCTCTCTTCATTGCTTTAGGCCTTCTCCTGGTGATGTTATCACTACCTACCTGAAAAAACAGGAGATGGTAGTAATCCTTTGGTCTCACTAGGGTGGGGAGTGTTGCTGTGAGGTCCTTGATGCGGGCCCCAGTGAGGCAGCAGACTTCCCTATGAAGTGGGTCTGGTCTGCATATGGGGCCTTCGACACCCCTTAGAGTGGGGTCACCCACTACATGTCTCTTCTGGGGTTCTTTTCAGAGCTGGTTTTAATACCTGGTTTTAATATCTTCCAGAACAATGGAAATATGGGAAAATTAGAAATATCTGAAGTAGCTACATAATGAAATTAGACATTGTGTAGATCAAAAACCCCCTTCTATACATCTTTAAGAAATAAGTATATTTTTATTTTGGGTTATGACAAATACACTTTGTATTGCATTAATAGCTATGAGGAATGTAAAGTTACTTACATATATTCTGTACTTGTTAACATATGTCTGCAATAATAGGAAAATAATAGAAACACTGAAAATAAGGTATGACTGTTGACTCACCAGCAAAAAGAAAAGCTATAATTGTATATGTAAATAGGTTGCAATGCAATACAGGGGAAAAAATTTATTTCTAGAGAGGAAGGTAGGAAAATGAATATGCAAATGTTTTATACTTTCATTTATACATTCATTATACTGTAAATAAAACTCAAATAATTATCTAACTGTTCAGTCTGAGAAAAAATGTTTCATATGAAAGTTTTATTTCAATTTTTCTTCAGTTGTCTGTGGCAGGTGAGGAAAGATTATAGCAATGGGGAAAGAAAAGCAATTTTTCTCTTAGAACTTACCTTTTTTTCCAGACTCACAGATCTGACTGGGACACCCCTGCCCTTGGTGTTCTTTCAAAAAAAAAAAAAAAAATCTAAAACATTAAGACAGAGGAGAAGATCCCATACTGAATTTTTGCTTTACATAAAGGGATACAGAAGAGTTATCTATAAGTAAGGCATTATAGGGCAAATGAGAAGCAGAAATTAAAATGCATAGTCTCAGTATATTCAGTATGTATTTGGGCTTCCTCTGTAAAAATAACTTCAAGTCTGCCAAAAACGTGAGAGGAGGTCAAGCTAAAATATCCTGGGAGGACTAATGGACATAGGCTCCTTCAGCATCCTGCACAATCAGATACGCAAGCTGGGGGGTGTGTGTTCAAGGACAGGATCTGTTTCTCTGCAAGAAACACCCCCCACCGAACCCCTCCAGGAGCTCCACGAAGGACTGGTAGCAGCAGCTTTCCCTGCTCCACCCTAGATTTGACAGCACTTTGCACTTTGGCGATTCAGATCTTGGCCACACTGATGCTGCTGGAAGACCTCAGACTGCCTGCCCTCAGGGCTCCTCAGTGCTTGGAAAGTCTCTGAAATAGTTATTCCAGAACATTATTTGGGCATGCATCCTCTCTGGATGTTCCTGTTTCAGAATAGGAGTGCTTTTTTGGACTGACTGTAATCCATATTCAGAGCTAATTCAGAAACAGCATGGCTGAACAGAGACTTAAACCAAAATAGCTATTCGAAAATAATTATTCTGGAATAATAATTACAGCCTCTCATTTCTGCATCAGATACAGTTATTCGGGAATGCCTCTTCCAGTGTATTTCCATGTGGAGGTGAGCACTGAGTGTTCTACCACCTATGTTTTCTTCAATCAGGTGAAGAAAAATCCTTTTGCTGAAGTCCCGGGAAACAGAATGAAAACCCTTTAAAATAAAATACTGCTCTATACTGCAGTTATTTTGACAATAGATCAATCAAAGGTACAACACTTTATTTCTGGTGATTCTGTTGCGTCACTGAGTTACTCATTGCCTTAAACTTAACTAAAGATGATTCATGGGCAGTTAAAACATGGCAAGGAAGAGAAATGCCATTTAGGATGCTGAAATAATACAGCAGTTTATTTCTTTGCCATTGTTATTCAGATTGGGTTTTATAGGTACTGACAACGGGTGCTAAACCCTGGTACTCAAGAGGTAATCCCAAGCTGTGTACTTGGGTCTCAAGATCTCATTTAAACCAAAATTACTTGATTGTTCAAATGCCCTGGTGTGAGCCAGGAGGCTTGTCAGGTGGGGAAACTCGAGCAGCAGGTAGGCGTTGGCTACCAGCAAGGCAGCAAGGATACAACCAGTTTAAACCACACTGCACAGCTCTTGTCCACATGCTTAGGAATGATTTGTTGAATTTCTACAGCAGTCTCCAGGCAGTGCAAAGTGGACAGAGTCGGCTCTGTGTCCTTGTGCCTGAAGGACGCTGCCAAGGGGGCCCTTTGTAGCTTTTGTTTTCTGTGTTTGCCCCATGCAGTGCCCCAGTGAGATGCCAACTGGAACAGAAACACTGCTGGACAGAAGGAGTCAACCAGTTATTTGCTGTATATATTCCAGTAAGGACCACTATCAATAATTTTCTAGTAATAAAATATAAAGACAGATTTCAGAAAGCATGGGAGAAAAGGTATTGGTGCTGTGAGATTAAGGTACTTCGGCAGCTACTCTTTCTCCATAGGACAAGTCAGAGCAGCCATCGAGCTGAGGTGCTCTGAAGTGCTCTCTAGAAGAGACTTTCTGTTGGCTATAAAGGAAGATCACCTAGCTCTCAAACAGGCACTTTTACAACGTGTGGTGTTAACAGCTCTCCAGAAATTTAGCTCTGTAATAAAATTGTAGCATACAGCAACAATGGGAAGGGTGAACTTTCCCTAAATCTACACTCAAGACCAAAAAGGTAAGATGCTACACCTGTCAAAAGACAGATGTCAGGCTGTCAAGACTCTCACTGTTATTGCTAGAAGGCCAATGGGTAATAAACAACCATACAGTCAGTCTATTAATTTCTCTACCAGAGCTGGCCAAAAATAGGCCGCTGCTATTTGTAGCAGAGAGATAAATACAGGATGAGTACCGAGGAATAAATTGCTGTTGTGAATTATGAGTTAATGGGTGTTGAAAGTGTATTAATTATAGATGTGAAATAATTATGCAAATTATATTCCTTAATCCAATTATTTATTTAGTGGAAATGCTTACATGCTATCTTTACAGAGTGACTGTGGTGGCGGAGACGGTCCTGTTGATGTATAACCTGTAAGCATGAGAAGTAAGCAAACTTCTGTTATAAATGGCTATTATAAATGTCTTCCTTACAGGAACCACAGAGCTTTTCCTAATGTTAAATAACATCTTAAGGTTGCCCTCAGAAACACCGGAATGGGCAATCTGTGGCACAGTACTGGCAAGGGAAGTAAGACCCAGTGTTTTCCTCCTCTTAGGTTTCACGTACCAGTTTCACCACTGGTGGCAGCGCTTGGCTTAATGCATTCCCATCCTCATCACCCCAGCCTAAGCTATGCATTGTCCCCAGTCTTGCTGTTCTGCTCAGATATGTCTGGACAATTGCTCGTAGGACCACTTCCACACAGGCGATCAACACAAATTTTTTTTAATCTGTATTAAATCACTTTTTTTTTTTTTTTTTTTAAATTACACAGTTCCCTCAGTGGGAATACATGGTGGCAGGAGCAAGCAGCAGCAAAGGGGCTGGGAACAGTCTAAGTCCCCCAGCTGCTGCAGAGGTGGTGCAGAGGATCTGTGCTCTCTGCACGAGAGACTCATTGAGTCTTCCTCTCAGCACACGAAGACGGCAGCCCTTCTCTGAATGCACTGCTGAAGCATTGTTTTGCAGGAGGTTGGGCGAAATCCAGCAATATATCTTTGTTTTTCAAGCCGGTCACATACAATTCTCACTGGGTTTTATGGTTATGCTGGCTGCTCTCTCTTCAGACTAAATGAGCAAACAATTAAATACCCCACTGCTCCATCAGACCTAAAACAATGGTAGTGGCTGCCAAGGACTAGACTGAATGTAAACACTAACACTGGGAATTAATTAGTTCAGGGTTTATATGTGTGCGTGCCTATAGAACAAACAGAATTTCAGCAGAAAGCCATGCAGGCAGGAAAAGTCACATTTGTAAGTCAGAAAGAAAACCAGAAGACCACTTTCTGGGCAGAATGCTATTTGAAGGCCAGGTTCGGCAATATGAAAAGGGAAGTTGGCTATGTATGATCTTTGTGCTTGTGAGAATGTTATTTGCCAACAAACATAATCCTATCCAAGAAATAGCTGCCTGTCATCATTTTCTCCTATTGAGAAGGCTGCATAAGTTGCTGCACACAGGGCAAATGCTTGCGATGGAAAGAATGGAAGTATGATATCTGACCTGCTGCATTTGGGGATTCTACTTTGGTATTTCAGCATAGTCCATTAACTTCAAATCTGGAAACTTTGATATCCCAGACATGAGCTTTGCTGAAGCTGCCTATAGCCCTGCTGAAGCCTCACAGCGCTGACAGAGCCCTCGGTGCAGCCAGGCCAAGGCAGAGACTTACTAATCACTCAGCTGTGTCCAGCAGAAACTCAAACTCTTCTTTTGCTGAGAGCTGCAGTGATAAATAATCTTTTGCTGCTACGTGGCACATTTAGCTGTATTTCTTGCTCGTTGAACTGAAACCATAGTTCATACAAAAAACTTTCATATGAAACTGGGAAGAGGTAAACTGAAAATAGGGTAATTGCACTGTTTCACCAGATACCCTGCCAGCACCTGTAGCACATGAGCTATGTGCATATAGTAGCTAATGGGAATTAAAGAGTAGGTAGCAGAGGACTTTAACTACTATAAGAAGCAGGACACCCCACCCCTGCTACCCCCCCACCCTCCCAAAGGAGAAGTAAAGAATCATCCATCAAGATCCTATCTCCTCACTAAGAGGAATGACACCCAGCCTGGGGCTTGTTTTATTCAGGAGTAGATGTGTTAATCATCAGTGTGAGATACCAAAACAGTAACAGGTTACTATATTTTGCTATTCTTGTATGCAAAGGGTGCTCATTAGCAAAGACTTCAAGTGTCCTTGCCTCTATCATCCAAAGCCATCTTGATTTCATAAGATGACAGCTCTCCTTGCAATGATTTCTTTCCCGCAAGACTAGCCTGAGATTAATTACTAGTTCTAAATGTATTGAGTAATAAACAGGTTTTAGTGGGTTAAATAGCTGCTGGTAAATACCATTCCTCAGTTTCAGAATGGTACAGGTGCCTGAGTGTTTTCTGGAGCAAATGACCACCGATTATTTTTAATGTATGACATTAACATTAAGTAGTAATGATGGCTGAATTGGTTTTGCTGAAATCTAATGAACACAAAGAATGCATTTTGATGAAATAAATCAGCGGTAAATCCTAAAGTAATCCCTGGAACAGTATTACCATACAGAGGCTTTCCTCTTCTCTTTCATATTACCAAATCAAACTGTATTTTTCTAATTTTCCTCCCTTCTTTTTCCCAATTCCTATTCTATTTCATCTCTATCACTGTCATTTCTGCTTAAAACATTCTGCTTCTTTGCACATTTCTTTTCAACAAAGGGGAAGGAAATCCTGTGGTCCTTCATTTTACAGCTCCTTCATAGTAAAATCAGAAGGAGAAAATAGAGCAGAGAAAGAAATAGATGTGCACTTACGTTTCTGCTAACTACTGTTGTCACTGACATTTATATCTGTTTGATTTACACACATTGTAATTAATATAAATAGTGAAGGGGAAATCTCAGCAGTGAAGCTACAAAAGTTTACAAGTTGCTTTCACATGTTTATTGCTTTGCTAAAACCCAGACCCCCTAATCAGCTTCACAGATTTCATGCATTCATAACACCCTGGTGACAACAAAATGCAAATGAACTGTGGCAATGGAAGAGGTAAAATCTATAAAGAAGATCCTAGTGTTAACATATGTCTGTGTTCCTGGTGTCAGGAAAGAAAAAAGCAGTGATAGAAGCTTCAGATGAGTAGTATTTATGCAAGTGAAAACAATCTTACTGATCAAAAATTGTACGAGGCTATATCTGAGGCACATGTTGTCCCACAGTTACTAATTGTTGAATACAGTACCCAGCAGTATCAATCACTCAAGTGAGTGGAAATGATTGCTCAAAAAAAAAAAAAAAAAGAAAGAAAAAGAGAATGTGTAAAGTTAGTCACAAAACCCCCAACATTTTCATTTGAGGAAAAAAATATCAAAGCGTCAAACAATATAAAGAATATCACTGTATCAAGTAGGAGTCTAGAAGAGCTTTCCTACTGCCCCCCAGTATGACCTGGGAGCTGTGAGGGCAATACACCCACAATATAAGCAAGAAGAAACTTCACTACCTGACATTTCGCTTCTGCAATTAAAAATGGGAATTCTTTTTCCTTTTACCCCAAGAAAGATGGGATTCAGAAAAGCTGGGTATTTTTTGTTGTTTTTAATCTAAATGACTTTTTTCCCCCCCCCTATCTGAAGCTCATGGCAAACTCGGTATTTTTGCTTCTCTATACAACACACAGGATCTTCAGAGTGCTGTGTGCCACAGGGCAGACAATCCTACTTTCACCCAGTCTGCAGGTTAAAGGTAGATCTTGCCCCAAATTATACGCTTCACTCCTTCTGTGAGCTGGCCGCATTATGAGCTGGTTGTGGGTGGAATCCACCCATGGAAACTTGATTTTCTAGCCCAGAGGTGACCTCTCTTCAGTCAGCATCTGTAGGAATCAGACCAAGCCTGTTGGATAAACTGCAGGGCTTCCAGGCAAGCGAGCACACACAAGTTGGCCAGGCTGCACCTACATATGCTGTGCTGTGTTGTCAATTAAACACTCAAAAAGAACATGTGCATTTTATCAATTCCATGCAAGTCATTAGACTTTTCTCTGCCCTTACCAGTTCATACCACAATCAGAAATTCTGGAATAAGTAAACACTCCTCAATCACTTCCAGCTGTAAGAAATGGGTCTCAGAAGGATATGATCATCTATTCCAAGTTCTTGAGCCCTGAGCAACAAGTTTAATTTGTCATATGTCACATTAAATTGCAAGGCAGCCCAGGCTGCTATACAGAATTCTACAATAGGAGGAATTTATATGTATTCAAATAAAAACATCTTCAGTCTACCCTGCAGTCAACGAAGGCGATGCCTATTTATCATAGTCTCCTGATACTGGTTCAAAAGGCCATCGCATTACAGACAAAAATATAGATATAGTCTGCTTTTCCATCACCACAAGTCAACAGCGATGACAGGCCCACTGACAGACAATTTGAGTGTTTTAAACACTTCATCCTCAAACCAATATTTCACCGCTTCTGTATACCTATTGCATTGATAGAAGGAAGTATCCAGAGTTTATTCAAGGGCACTTTACCGTGTTGAGCCTTTTGTTCAAAAAGTGGTCCCAGCACAGGCTGTCTTAAAAGCAGTTTTCTCATCATGTTGGAACAGTAGCTGAAGCCTACGTCTTTTCACTGACCTTCTTTCTCCCCAAAGGCAAATGTGCAATCAGGGAGATGTAGCCAGTCTGATCTTCATAGCTCTTTGTTAGAGGAGGTGATGCTGGTTAACACAGCTCCTCTAGGTGTCTGATCTAACCTGTGCATCACTCCTGCACTCTCAAGGAACTGTGCTGCACAGGAAGGGTCAGGGTCCATCCAGATCATCCAGACCATCCAGATCTGATGGTTTTCCAGTAAACAGCCCAGTTTTGGCTCAGGGGAGAGCACCTACAGAAATCTTCCCCAGAAAGAGACGCGTTGCAAGGTCGGAACTATGACTGGAAATTTCTCCGACTGGGAGAGAATTTCAGCCTTGTCCATTCAACATTAATTTGACTTGGGGAGGTTTCATATGTCAAATATCCTGTGTTATGTTCTGATCTTAGAATTTTCTTGGGGCTTATGCAGGTCTATAGTTGCAGGTATTTTGGCAAATTACCTTCCAGTGTAATACTCCTTTCTGGAGTGCAACAACTAAAATAGCAGAGTGCAGGCCAAAACACTGGGCCACATAGGAAGGCTTAAGCAGGAATTAATTTAGGTAGAACAGTATTTGGATCTAATCCCAAATGCAGGAGATCGGGTATTTAATTGTAGCACAGCTGTTCATGTCAATGTGCCAGAAGCAAAAAACATTCGAGGAGGCTGGGAGAGCATGGACAGTGTGACCTCAGAGGGTAGCACAAGGAAGAGAGGAGATGTTTAGTCCTGCTGTAATCAGAAAAATAAGACTTTGTAATGGTCACAGCACCTAATTTAGCTACCAAATTACACTCCTGCACTGTCATTTTTTCCTCTTGACTGCAAAAGTCAAGGAAAGGGACACCTCATGTACATAGCATACATCCCACCTCTTGTGTCTGCTTGCTGGAACCAAGGACATCACCAAAGATGTTCCCAATTCACATCACGGCAACAGCAAGCCTGGCTGAATACTTCAGGCCAAGGCAACCACAACAATATCCTTTAAGGCACTGAGTTAGAAGTGCTTCCCTGCAGATCAGACTGTACTACTGAAAGATGGATTTCACTTGTCATCTTCAAGGGAACTAGTCTGCATCCACACCAGTGTAACTGAGGACATCGAGACATCAGAGATTAACAAAGTACTTTCATTCAACTGCTTAACAGTAATTGCCCAAATACATTTCTCTTACCAACAGGAAATACAGGGTAGCTGCAGATAGGTTGCTAGCTTTCTGCTGAGAGTTAGACAATCTTGTATTTTCCATTGAGTAAAATTGTTCAGATTAACAGTTGCTGCCGTAGCTAACACACAGTAAATTCAGAGAACATCATGCCTACAGGTCCATAATCCTGAGAGCAGCATCAAGCTCAACGGCATGAAGAAATAATAGGAATAGGTTATTCAAGAATTAAATTTAATTAGAATTCCCATCAGAGTGAAACAAAGGAAATAAACAACTAATAATCTTATGTTAAGTAATCAGAATAATTAAGTTTGCATTTGTTTGTATATTTAGAAAACCTTTGCAGCTGTGTTAGGTGAGGAAGGTTATGCTCTCTTCCCTGAACTAGTTAATTTAAGAAAAGCCATACCTTGAAAAACTTCTTTACGAGGTAGATGAAGAAATTGCTGATGAACCCAGGAGTTTTTTTGATGCAACTGTTTTCCTGAGGACAGGAATTACAGAGCATATAGCAAGGTCTGTGCTGGGGGTTCTTAGCTTCCTTCCCTGCCAGAGTGTGCCTGAAAAATTGCTTTTATTTCCTCGACTTGAGTCATACTCTAGTTCCTGTTTTGACTTTGGTTTCTCTAGGCTCTGTGTCCTGCTGTTTTTTTTCCTGTTTTCCTTCAGAAAGCAGAAGGTCACAGGCTCCTTCCACCTGCGCCTGCCCTGCCTGTGCCTTGGCATTGTGGGCTCATATGAGGGTGCTCTGGTTTCTGTCACACTAGCCCGTAAAATGCCTTTGATGTGTCTCACACTATTTAAAACCCAAGAGAGCTGCAGCTTTAGCACGTCAGGATGTCGGGGGCAGGGGATTTCTGTTTTTACTGGTAGCTCCAAATCTTCATCACATGGCAGTTCACTTGCATTTCTGATTACAGCTTTAGTAAGAAAATAGGCTTCCATTTTGAGTTTTCATACAGAGATATATAAAAAAAGTCAGATTTTCATATAGAGATGTGTGTTCATGTGTATACGTCTTCTAGGAGCTGTATATCAGAGCTATTGTTGATGTCCTGAGGTTCTGAATAAATAGCACATGGATGGTACACAGGAAGAAGATCCAAAAACCCGTGACCTTGGAGCACTTGTATTCATTGTCATTTAACCTTTCTGGCTCAGTTTGGTGGCTCCTTCCTTGGTGTGCTCTGAGAAAGGATGTAAAATTTGTGAAGTTCTGTGTAGAATTAAATTGCAAGTTGCTATCTGCTCTTCAGTTGCTTTTTACAGAAGCGCTGTCAGGTGAAGAAGCAGCTCTATGAGGTGAAGTAACTGGTGCTATGAGAAGCTCTAAGTTCTGTAACTACACATTACATTTATAAGCAGCTATACAGAAGTGCTATAAGGTGAAGTAACCGGTGAGGAAGTTACACTTGAAAGGATTTTTATCTAACGTTGGTCAGAAGAAAAAATTAATGACTGGTTTCATTACACTGAGTTACACCAACTGCATCGCTGGTTTTTGTAGTAGGTATTAAATGTCCAAAAGCAAAAGTTAACCTGAGGTGAATAGAGTGAAACATAATGAGTATAAAGATTATTTCCAAAGCTTTAAATGTAGGTGAACCTGATTCCTCCAGCGTGATGGAAGCTTGAAGACCATGATGTTGAAGTAGAACACTTTGACAAAAGCACACTTTGACAAAAGCATTCCACTGTCGTTGCTGAAGAAGTGATAAACTAATGTCAGGTGGTGCTGGTGGGGGAATACAGCCCCAGCTGGCTGATGGCCGGAGGACAGGGGGCTCGGTCTGGCTGAGGGAGAGGAGGACGTGCAGAAGCACAGCTGCTGCCACTGCTGTGGAGGTGTGGGATCAGATGAGGCCCAGGGGGATGGCGATGGGGAGCCGGCATGTGCCTTCCTCCTGCCACCCCCCTGCCTGAAGGAAATGCAATTGGGTGTGCCTTAGTGGGAACACAGAAACACACAATGATGATGATGATGATAAAAATATAGTTAAATAATTATACATCTATGCATTATAAAAATAGATTAAGAATATAAAACGTATACAATCATATATAATAAATACACACAAAAAATTTATATTTATTATATAAAGCCTATAATAATAAATATATGTATGTATTGTATTATGTAAATAATGTTTATACAATAATAAATATATATATCCATACATGTAGATATGCTATAGTATATAATATATACTATATATAATATAAATGTCTAGATAATATACTTAAGGTATATACATATATAATGTTCAAATCATATATAAGAAATAGAATATATTTATATTATTATATTTTATATGTATACATTATTATATACATAATTATATATATATTTAATACACAGTATATGTATTATATGTACATATTATAATAGGTGCTATTATTATTATTAATAATATTATGATACATAATTATATATGTATATGTAAAAACCTTAGCTGGTATTTGTGAGTGGATCTGTCAGGTTTGGCTTGTGCCTTTGCAGTGACTGGTGATTTTGTTACCAGCTGGAAAGAGTGCAGAGTGGCTCCTTAAGAGGAAACATGAGGAGAGAAGAGGTGCCTTAACATGCCTTCTTATAAAATTTCTAAACAAAAAATAACACTGTCATGTCCAGCTCTTGCTTCTCTTCATTTTAATACTGTTTTTCCACTAATGTTTTAGCATTTTCAAGAAAAATATATTGGTGGTGGTAACAGGGCTATGTAGCAGCTCTTTTAATAATACTCCACCTCTGCAGGACATCCCTCCCCTGACATATTTGCCCAGATGATTATTATTTTCTTTTTATGGATTGTGTTTAATTCCCAGGAAATAGCTCAGACAAAAATTAAATACTGAGTAAAGATATTTGAAGATGTCTCCTTCCCTGAGAGTGTTAGCTGGTAGGAGATTTCCCTGGGGGTGATGAGATTTATGTCCTGGGTTAAAGACGATGCATGTGCTCTTCAGAGCCATGAAGCTGCTTTGGTACAAACATCTGAAGAGCTGATTATCTGAAGTGCTCAGAAAGTATTTCTTGAACAGAATGTGCTGTTTCATACTTTCAAGATAATACCTACCATTGCATTTGCTTCTTACAGGAACAAAATATTCAGAATTCTCTAGAAAAATTGAGTGAGGGGCAGCGTAGTGGTGGCCAAGGCTTCAGATGGGAATTTTGAGAAATAGTTTTGAGCAACGAGGCACAGGAAGAAATGTGTAGAGGCTTCCAAGAGCAGTGATTGATTTCCCAGTCTCCAACTGACACTCATCTGATCACACCAGTCTTTTTTTTTTTTTTATGTTTTCCTCTGTGCTTTTCTACAGAACTGCCTTCAGCTGAATTTTATGACAGAACTTCCAGTTTCTTCATTTAAATTGGCAAGAGTCTTTTTTTTTTATTATTTTTGAGAAAATATTTTGAAAGTTCATACACTTGCAAAGGTAAGGCAATAATAGAGTGTAAATATGGGTTGCTAAATAACAAATAACATATCTTATTTTTTCTTTTTTGATATTCAGAAACAACCGCAACATAAGAAAAAATTCGTCTGGAGAATCCAAGAGTTACACGCAAAATTATGGGTTTTGTGGTGTTGATTTGATGGCAGATTTTCATGAATTTAGATCCTAATCCAAACCCAATAAAATCAACACCAGGACGATCATGGTCAGCAGACCTTCTCTGCTGTTCATGGGGTGTTGCTGTGGTGAGCACTTGCTCTCTCTTAGCACATTTAATACATCCACAGGACCCAGCAGTCAGAAGGAATCTTACCAATAAATGAAGTTAAACAGAAACTTGCAAAGTCAAGACTGAACAGAGAGCATGGGATATAAATGAGGTGCAAGTGAGGAAAAAAATTAAATCAGTTTTGATGCTGAAGTACTGCCTTGTCAAATCATTCCCTGTGGTAACACTGCAGAGGGCTACCAAATTCAGTGGGGTTGAATCAACGTGAATAAAATTTGAATTTTTCCAAAGTGATAGAGCAATGCTAGAGTTTTTTAGGATTGAGGTGTTTTGAGATAATTTGTAGTGTTTGTCCCAAAAGGTGAACTGCCTCCTGCTTTATATTCTTGATTGATTAGAGTATTCCCCTGCCCTGCCCCTTGTGGTATACCCCTAAGTGTAAAAAAGCCCTTCTTAATGGGTTACATATATAGTTGTATACTTGGTATACAGAAAAACTTCTTAATGGGTTTAAGTTTTGTTACCTTGAATCTTTCCTACTACAACTGCCCATCTGTGTTTTGTGAGTAGGTTTGACCTCATGACGCTATGCTTATTACATAGTGGGGAGCTTGGCTCTCAGGGCTGCGCTGGAACCATCTCAGTGAAGGGGCGTTGTTGTTACAGCTGTGCGGTGATGGTGGGTGTGATGCCAGCTCTTCTCCCTGAACGCACACTGAAACCTCCCAACGATTTTGTAGAATGTTCATGAAATGAGAAAAGTTTTCTGGTGACAGGAAGGGCACAGGTGAGCATGAGGCTGACCCCGTGGTGGGGCTGAAGCGCACAGGGCACACTGGGAGTGTATACGTGGCATTTTTAGGCAGTCTCAGCCATGAAATGGCAAATAACATCTCTCACGTGGTGTTTTGTTAGCATGAGTTTGGCACATGCGGGTGCCTGTGAGTCTTACCAGGAACTGTCATTCCTATGGAAGGGGCACAGGGTGTTTCTGACAAAAGGAGCAATTGTTTTTAACACTTTGTCTTGGGGAAATCTTCAATGGAGAGACAGTGCACCACTGCAGGATCTGAGACTTTTTATGTTATCCCAACTCATCTCTTCCTACTTTGTGGGTCGTTTCGACACAGAGGAATTCCATGAGACTTGTGCTTCCATGAGGGATGTTACAGAGGGAGGTATTTGAAGTTAGGAATATTTAAAGCAGTTAAAGAAACATAACTTGGTGGCATAAGCATATGCACTTAATTCAGGACTGAGGTAGATATACTAAATCTAAATGTCTGAAATTGGAATGAGAGCCCAGAGCAAAGGAAAAAACTGCCCCCCCATCTTCGTACACAGAAGTACTTCAAGTGCAAATCCACCCCAGAGATCCCCCCTCATGCCTGTTATATGGAGTAGGCTTTCCTCTGTGGTATTTGCATATGGATGGGATTTACCACACCTCTAGCCTTGATGTACTTTATGCTTCCATATGTTGCAAAAGGGGCAAAGCGGTCCACTACAAAAAGCCCGGCCCTCGCATTCATCCTCCAGCATTTCCTACGGCAGTAACAACTCCGCTATTTCACTGCATGCTCTCCACAAGCACATTAGCAGGCAGAAGGATGTATTATGTGTGAAGTCAGAGTGAGACACCAGAGCACACCAGAAGCTTTTACATCAAATTTATAAGCTGTGCCTTTTTTAAAGATATTTAGAGTTGTTTCAGAGTGACAGAAATTACCTTATTCCCCGTAAGGTGTTCCATGGGTGAGGCAGTTTTTTGGCAGGGATGAGGAAGATGATTCATTTGTCTAAACCACTCAACCTCATTGTATGTCCAGCTGGTAAATGGCAGTCGCACCCAGACAGACTCCCAAATAAGAAAATACCTCATTGCTAATAGAAAGGAAGAAACATTGCATTTGCTATCATTACAGTTTTTATGGCACTTAAAATAATAAGCAGCTGAGGCTAGGAGTTGATTTATTCTCATAATCACAACTCTTCCACTTCTTTATTTATCTTTTAAGCACAGATACAAGGAGTTGACCAAATCCTTACTTGTTCCTGCCTTGTGAAAGTCTCCTGATTTGGCAAAAATAATTATGCATTTTAAAAAAATGGTTTTTGTAAATGCAGTAATTTGCACAGGTGGATTTGTGAACATGTGCATGTTACAAGGATGGTTTCAGGATCTTGTCTGGAAATCTGCCCTCAAATACCTTGCAGTAACGGGTATTCAAATTTGGTTATTTCAAAGGGCATGAGGCTATGAGGCACCAGAGATTACTTAAAATGAAACATGTACATCATTTTTATAGAAGAGTCTCAGTAGGCAACATGGAAAAATGATGTACAGTGAATCAAAACAGATCCTGAGGGCATGCCGAGCTCCAGACCCACTTTCTTTCCCAGCATGCTGGCAGCTGCGGTACAACTCACTGAGCTCATTTACATTGACTGGACATTTTGGTGAGGGCTCGCACGGAGGTAATCACCTCCACCAGGGCAAGGGCGTTGACTGGCTTTTGCAACTATGATAAAATAATGCCAGTTTTGACAGCGAATGTTTAAAATTAAGCCCATCTGCATGTCTGACTGCAAAAGGCAGCCAATATTTTCAGAACACTGTCAAGAATAGTTTTGGTCTGGTGTTTGCCCAAGTCCTTTGATTTGTTCTGGAGCTCGTCAAAAGAACTAGATTTCAACAGGAGATTAACAGAGATGGAACTTTTCCCTAAATGTTTTTATCTTTTTTTTTTTTTTTTTTTGACTGGTTCTACTTGCATCTGAATTTCTGAAGGAAATATAATTTCTCTGCTCTTTTGATCTTCATACTTCCCCCATGCTGGTGCTATAGGAACAGTTCAGAGGAAATCTGCAATAACATTTTGTCTCTTGATGATCACTATCATATGAAATAAAAGCTCTGTTCCTACAAATAAGCTAAGGATTTCTGCTATCATGTTAACTTTACCTTAGGCATATAAACTATTATTTGGTTTACATGATATTGAATAGTTGTTTAAAAAAAATCAGGCTCGTGGATTGGACCATGTGCAACAATGAGAATAACGAAAGAAATCACATGTATTTTAAGTCAAACGTTAGATGGGCATGTGGAAAGAGTGAAAACTCCAAGATGGGAAGAAAAGCAGAACTGAAAAGAGCAGATATTTGCACAAAATTATTATTATTATTTAGTTAAAATTTATAATTATATAATTAAAGTTATAAAATTACTACACTGTTACCTAAAAAGGGATACCTGGGTGCACAGTTAGTGACATTTCATAGCACAACACTTATAAGTGACTGATAGCTTTCCTGCTCCCAGTCAGTGTGTTAAATATGTTAGAAGTTTGAGTATTATCATGTATATCCTAAATACCCAAAAATGGACTCCTGCACCAAAGGTGGACACCAACCTCACCTTCTGGTCAGTGTGGCAAAGTGGGGGCTCATGCAGAGGAGATCTACCTGCCTCAGGAGGGGGCTTGCCCTGTGCGTGTGCAGCTGTGACTGGTGAGACCAGATGCCCAACGCTGAAGGCTTGCAGTGGGTCCCACATCACTGGGGAAGGGGAGGAAAGTGTAGACATGAGGCAGTTGCTTCTATTCACCTATGTGTGCGATGGCAGACCTGTCAAACTGTGCAGTCTTGTCGTGGGTGACTTGTTTGGGTATTCAACTGGATATTGCACTGGAGATCACTATGGTTGTTTACCACTTGCAGACAATCTTCTACAGAGCACAGACAAGATCACAGCTCTGTCTCGGAGTTTATAACAGAAAGGAGAATTAATGAAATTCAATAGATTACTTATGCTGAAGTTCAGTCAGTGTCAGTCCGTTCTCAGTGTTTAATTACATTTGTTTGGGGAGTCATGGGAAGAGCAGGGCAGGTGCTAGGAGATCTATGATTTCAAGCTTTTGGCCTGCTTTCCCACTCTATCTGTTTCCCTACAGCCATGCTCCTGCTCCTGCTCCCTCAGTGTCCTCATGCCCATCTCTCCTGCTGTGGTGACCTGCCTCCTCCCCAGGCCGGCTCCTGGGGGCACCTCATGGGGCTGGATGGTGGCCAGGGCCGGGGATATGGTGTCTCCTCGAGCCTTTGTCATCCTGAGACAGGTCCTTTGACTTCTGGGCTTTTAGTGAAGAGCAAGTGACACTGTCTGCTCCTCTCCAGCTGCATGTCCAGAGGCACAAGCTGTTCATGGATACATGTGTTGGGAAGAGGTTTTTGCTGGCTCGTGGGTCCTGAGTGACCAGGACTATCCAAGCACTGATGAAGGCTCAGATATTTCGGAGTAGCTGCCCCAGGAGGGGCTAGCATCCTGCAGACCCGCTGGGCTGCTCTGCAGCCTCTCTTCTTTCCTCTGCCCTCGTGGGGAGCCCTGGCACCCTCCTGGCATGGTACAGCTCATTTTGGTGAGCTTGAGCTTTGTGGTACCTGAAGAAAGGCACCTGAAGTAGAAAGTCATGATTTTGGCTTCACTGCCTTTACAAATCTAAGACAAGATTTTTTTGTTTGTTTTTTGTTTTGCCTCCCAATATTATGGACCCTTTCCTGGGCAAAGTGAACAGAACAGCAAGAGATAGACTTCACTGGAACTTCTTTTACTAAATAAAACTGAAAACAAAATGCCCATTTCCAGCACTGTCCTTGTACCGGACAACCCTTGGTAGCACTTGGCCATGCAGCCATGCACATCGATGTCCCTGGATGCCAACCTGCAGGTCGGGGAAGGTCTGGGCTGGCCCATCCCTGCTTGCATGTTAGATGGGATCCTCCTTCTGGTGATTCTGCAGTACTGAGTGTAGCTTGGTGTGTTGGCTGGTTCCAGGATAACCAATCACCCCCCAGCCTCCTATCCAAACCAGATTTACCCAGCATTAACTTCGTGGCACAGTGGTGTGTATTACACACCCACTAAGGCATTGCCGAGCAGGGCGGCCTTACCTTTGCAAAAGTGCTGTAACACAGAGAGTGTGGTAAGTCAGTGACAAAAACACTTGCTTTTTGTGAGTCAGCAGAGGTGCACGCTGTGGGCACAGTGTCCACAGTCAGAGCTGGTGAGAAGACGGTCGAGTCCATTTATGGTGGTCGAAGGCATTTATCAGTCTTCCCCCTCTCCAGGCTACCAGTTTGTTCAGTTTTTCTGTCCAGGTCACATTTTCTGCACTTCTTAATATTGTCGCTTTCCTCTGAGCTCTCTTTAACTGGTCCACCTCTTCCTTGAAGGGTGATGCCCAAAACGAGACACAGAGGCCTTGCTGGGCCTTCACCAGCACCAGGCAAAGCAGGAGGACCCCTCCATATGCCTTCCAGCCTGCACCCCACTCTCGACATCCCCATGAGATTGCTTCCCGCCCCCACAAGAATTTGACGCTGCTGCCTGGTGCTGTGATTCACTCCACCGATCTTGCGTGGCTCCTCACCCCGTGTTCACACAGCTGATGCTTTTGTCACGGCATCAAGCTTTTTATGCTTGTCCTTCTTGAATCCCACTGCCGATCTGAGAGCACTTTGCAGAATTTAGATCACTGTGAATTCTGCTCCTGTCTTTCGGTGCCTGCAGACCTTCCAAGGTTGATGTTTTATGCATACCCACTCTCATAACATGAGTCATTAGTAAAAATATCAGGCAGCCCCCATACACAGCAGCGTGTAGCAGCCCATTCGGTACTTTTTTCCCAGACACTCAAAGAATACTGTTCATTCTTTGTAGGTTTTTGGACAAGACCTGTAATCTAATTACCATGGTTCATTTAAGAGTGCTTTCCCCCAGCCTGTGCATGAGAATGTCATTTGCGACCATCTGACTGAAGTCATGCATTACAATGCTTGATCTCTGACTTGTAATGTTGTCTAAGAAGGAAACTGGGTTGGCTGCACACAATTTACTCCTGGTAAACACCTTAGCTGTTTCTTATTCTCTTACTTTTCTGTTGGCTTTGCAGATAGCTCTGATTATCTGTCAAGTACTGTTGAGTGTTTATTGAGCACCATTGAGTGGCAAGCTGATCCTAAGTTTTTCGATCTGAAAGATATTTACCCTTTTTTCAGTCTTCGGGGACATCTCCCATCCTTCATGAACCTCAGATATAATCACTAATGGCTCTGAGACTCCTTCAGCCAGATCCCAAAGTACTCCAAAGTGAATTTCCTCAGGTCCACCTGATAATAGCATAGTTATTAGGTGAACGGTTGCTCTCTGGCTGCAGCAATTCTCAGGTAATGGAAGCGAATCGAATATGATACTAAAATATTACTTAAAATAACCATATACTGATTATATTAATTAGATATCCCAATTATTAAATATCACTATTTCACACTTGGTATGTACAAAGCATCTGAAACATTGGCATAACTCCCTTTCAACAATATCATCTAATACAGCACAGATGTTTGTGGTGAGGTTGATGGTCTGAGTGATTCAATTGTTTATGTGGTCTCACCGTGCAAGCATACTGATATTTTTCCCATACCTTTTACTAGGAGCCACCAGAAAAGAATTTTCTATTGCTCACCTTTGACTTTTCAGAAAGACTAAGAGGTAACTCAAGTGACCTGTCAAGCTTTACATCTTGCTTATTTGCATGGAAAGTGAAAAGGGGCAGGAAATTGTGTTTAGTGTTGGTACGGACCTAGTGCAGCAGGGACATCCTGGGGGCCTCGTGAGCATCTCCACTAGGAGTAGTAGATGTTCATTCATTAAGGACTGATACCATCACTGGCTTTAGGACACTTAACATGTTGCTTAAGCAGCTGGAAGAAGGGAAGATCACTGAGTCAGTTGCAGATAGATATGGAGACAGATGACTTAAGATCTTGGCAGGTTTTGATTCTTCCTCAGGAGGAGAGGATCTTATGCACCCAGGAGGCCAGAATTTCTATTCAAGAGATATTTTTAAAGCCACAGGACAGTTTTTTTTATTGTTGTATCCTTACCTATGGCAGTAGCTCATATTCTTCCATGCAAGTACCAAGGCTCTTCAGCTCAAGCACCTGATAGTATCAGGCAACTGAGGGGGGACTGTGGTCAACCAGGGTAACCCATGAAGCCCAGAGTGCTTCTCTCCCACACTGTCCCAGTGCAGAGCAAGTCTCTGCCTTGGGGAACTGGCACCCAGAGCACATGCTGCCTGCATGGGGAGGGTGTCCACTGGCCCCCCTGCTCCCACTACCATGAGCAGAGCAGAAGCATGAGAAAAATTAAATATTACTACCTGCCTGTTGCAGGGGAGGAAGTGAAATATCTATAGGAGTCCCTAATCAGCCCAAAATGTAAAATTTGAGCTGTGTTCTCCATATAGCCTCTCTTTTTCTCGCTCTCTCTCAGCAAAGTAGATGATTTCAGGTTCCTGGCACCACCTCAGCTCACATAGCACAAAGCACACGCAGCATTTTATTTACAGTACAGCAAGACCTGCAGATAATTCATCCTCAGTGATATTATGCTATTACTTATAGACGCCTGTGTTGAAAATAAATGAAAATTATTATTTATTGAGAACTTCTTAGCAGTCTCCCGGATTAAAGAATATAATAACCGGTAACATTTTACACCAAACGTTGTGTTAACAGAAAGAATACTATAGTGTAGGTATTGACAAAAGAATATTTCATTTAAAGGGCTGTTAGACTACAAGTACATGAGGTCCAGCTTGAAAAGAACCATGAAAATTGAGGTAGAGCACAACTCACTTTTTAATCAAATCTCAGGGATGACAGTGCAGCTCATGAGCAATATGATATGGCCCAGGGCTGGAGGAAGTTCAGTGCTGACACGTGCAAGATCATTTGCTGTGCTGCTTCACACACCTTTCGACAGGCATTGCATGGTGCTGGGGTGCAGGGTATCTCTAACTAACTATTTCAGTCTGAAAAAGATTGTGGATGACACCAAGCTGGTGCAGAGGGAAGAGATGTCATCCAGAAGGACCTTGACAGTCTTGAGGAGTGGGCCCGTGTGAACCTCATGAAGTTCAACAAGGCCAAGTGCAAGATCCTGCACAAGTATTGGGGTAATCCCCAATGTCAGCACAGACTGGGGGATGAATGGATTGTGGAGAAGGACTTGGGGGTACTGGTGGACAAAAAATTAGATATGAGCGAGCAATGTGCAAAAGCCAACCATATCTTGGGATGCATTAAATGCAGTGTGGCTAGCAGGCCAAGAGAGGCAATTCTCTTCCTCTGCTCCACTCTCATGAGACCCTACATGAAATACTGCAGCCAGCTCTGGAGCCCTCATGGATCGTCTAGAGCGGGTCCAGAGGAGGCCACAAAGATGATCAGGAAGATGGAGCACCTCTCCTGTGAAGAGTGGCTGAAAGAGTTGGGGTTCAGTCGAAAAGAGAAGGCTTTGGGGATACCTTATTGTGGCCTTTCAATATGTAAAGGAGGCTTATAAGAAAAATTGGAAGTTTTTACCAAGGCCTGTAGTGACAGGGGAAGGGGCCACAGTTTTAAACTGAAAGAGGGTAGATTTAGATTGGATATAAGGAAGAAATTTTTCATTATGAGGGTGGTGAGACACTGTAACAGGATGCCTTATCATTAGAAGTGTTCAAGGCCAGGCTGGATGGGTCTTCATGCAACCTGATCTAGAAGGTGTCCCTGCCCATGGCAGGGGCGTTGGACTGGATGATCTCTGAAGATTCCTTCCCACTCAAACTGTTCTGTTATTCCGTGATGCTCTTCATGACTGTGGCTTTGTTGCTTGGGAAAACAAGTGTGAAGAGACATGTATTTGTTTGCTATAACAGCAAGTTCAGCCTGGCCTTTGGCGGTGGGAGATTTGATACTTCAGTGGGTTGACTTTGGTCTGGGCTCATCCTAGCTAGCTATGGGAACCTAAATGAGATGCCCAAGTTAGAAGCACAAACACAGTAGGCTCCCTCCATAATCAGTGGAAAGAAAAAGGTGCCTCTGTGGGGTGGACTGGCTCACCCAAGAACAGAGAAGCATTTCTCGTGCTCTGGTGACAGTGGGAAGAACCTAAAGTAATTGTATTCCTAGTTTAAATACCTCAGATATTTTATGTCAGTTGAATCAGGGTGTTTATATACAGGTTGCTCAAATAGCAAAATGATGATGAGCTACATAAGATTCAAGACAGTATTTAAAGTGTATTTTAATAGAGCTGCAGAGTTTTGAGCTGCACTTTCTCCTTTTTGCTTTTTGTTTGCAGATTATATTTTTCTCCCAGAAATGATTAATTTTCTGCTCTTCCTTCATAGCTTACATAAAAGATTGGGCAACTTGTTAAATTGCATTGTATGCCAATTGAAATTAATCAATTAAATGGCCTCTGTGGGGCTGTTGCAGCACATGGGCACCTCCTGCTTGGGCTGTGCTTCATGCCCAGAGGCCAGCAGAAGGCTCTGGTGGGCACTGGACTTCACCCTGGTCCTCAGGCCACCTCCAGCCCTCAGTCCACCTCTGGCCTCCAGTCTTCAGCCTGCAGGCAGTGGCCATGCCTCTGCCCCAGGGGAGGCAGGAGGCGAGCTGGCTGTCACAACCTCATTGTTGATAAGGGTCGTTTCCCTGGAAGGACCACCAAGAGAGGTGGTACTGGAAGGGATGAGAGTGACCCGACTGTGGGTCACTGTTTCCATGGTGGGGAGATGGAGGGCAGTAGCTGGCGGGGTTGTGAAGGTGCATTGTGGTGGATCCTTCAGCACTACTATGGTTTTCCAGGTGCCTGGAAGCTGTTCCTTCTGCAGAGGGCGTCCTGCTGCTTTCAGGGAGGATGGTCAGCAGACATGTGCCAACCATCCATCCAGCAGCTCCTGTTGTAGCACAATGACAGCGCACACGTAGCAAGGGCTTCAGCTCCCCAGGAAATATGAAATGTCCCTTGTGAGCTTTTACTTCCCATGCAGATGCCCAGACCTGTGCATCATCATTGCAACCTTTCTTAATGCTAGTCAGTCTTGTTGCTATAATATGCACTGCTGCATTCACCCCTCTGGTGTAATATGCTCTTACTAAGCGCTGCTTCAGCTTTCTGAGGTTTCCAGAAGCCTCCATATGGGAGATGAGTGTGCTGCTCAGTGCCCAGATTCCACTTTCTTTGACCCAGAGACAGCATCCTGCAGCTCAGTGGCTCCCTCTGAAAGCTGCCCAGAACCTGGCATCATGCTTTTGAATTTGCTAACTGATTATTTCAGTGTCTGTCTTCAATGGGAAATTGCTCTTATTGGAATAGGATGTTTTTGTAGAGATAGGGATGATTTGTGTTTGCTACTTTGAGCATTCTAAAAGTGAGGTGTCCAGCCTGTAGTCAATAAGGAGAGAAGCACACATTCAGAGGAGGAGTTGGCCCACCTCTTCTAGACACCTCCTGAAGGGGACGAATTGCTCTCATTTTTTTCAGTGATTATGGAGAGAACCTGTGGGAATAGCTCAGGCTGAATATTTAATGTACAGTGGATAGGCTTAGTGGGATAAAGGTGTAGCATCATACTCCAGTGTCGATATCCTTGAGCAAACTCTGGGCTTTTTAATGTGCCACTTGATGAGAACTAATTTTGCTTTAACGTGAGAGAGCAATTATTAAGTGGAATTCAGACTGTATGATTTTTTTAAAAAAACAAAAAGTCTGTTTTACATCCATCCTCCTTGTGCCACTTTGGCAGAAACTTGTATTGAGATAGTTGCATAGTTAAACCATAGCTAAAACTACCCAGAGCTTGAGTGAGTCCCCACCTTTGGTAAATGGTTGCAGGAGCATTAGCTCATTAAAGCCACCCTGGGCTCAGCATCACCACGGGCTGACTGCATGCCTGGCAGTTGAGATTTTCAGGTCCTCTCACCCGGTGGGTGGGATGCTTGTTCTGCTTCTCTTGTTCTTTGCTGAGTGATGCCTCTCTTCCCATCACATGCCGTTCTGGAAGATAGGGTCAGCTGAGGCCTCAGGACTTTTCTGCTTGGCAAAGAAAAGGCAGGGAGATGCAAGGACACACATACAAGAGCAGAATTGTTATTGGAAAATTGACAATAAGGAGGAAAGTGCCAAAAAACATTGCAGGTATCTTTTCATGTCAAACACTCCCAGTGTTTCTTTAGGCTCTCCTCTGTTACAACTCTATCATATTAACAGCTAAATTCAGTTGGGGATGAAACATCACAAATAATTCCTTAGGTGAGCTTCAGGGCTAATGAACACGATGTAACTGGCAAATGAGTGAAAAGGGGACTTGGAGTTACCGGATGAAAAAGCTCTTGCCAGAGCTGTGCTGCAGATGAAAGCTAAGACCCAGCAGGAGATTGCACATTACTCAGAGAAGAGCCACGGATTTGCACAAATTATTGATGCTGCAATGGCATCCCTCTTGGGTATTCACCACCTCCTGCAGTCTGAAGGGCCAGAGGCTGCTCTCACCCTCTCTCCTTAGAGCACAGACAGACAGACAGACACACACACACACAGAGAGGCTCAGTCACAGCTCCACACGCTTCAGAGGAGCCAGAAAGCAGCTCTGGGAGCAGGAGACAGCAGTCGGGACAGAGATGTGGAGTCTCACCGAAGGCTGAGCAACACTGGTTGCCTTGGCCTGAAGCAGCAGCCGAGGGGCTCTTGTGCTGTCAGAGGGTCACAGTGAAGCTAAGGTTTTGGTGCCATTCCTCTACCCCCCCTCTCCTCACCTATAGTGAGGATCTACCACAGTGCAGCTGAAGAGCACCTGGGGGAGCAGAGCATAGTCCTATGTGCTTTCTTTTCCCTTAGGGCAAGGCTTGCTTTTTAAAAGTAAATATGGCTCAGCTGTGACAGGGGAGGCACGTGGTGGTTGAGTTATACCCGGGCAGTGATGATTCTGTTAAAGTTTTCATGCATTTTGGCTTTATGTGACACCATCCCTGTTGGGCTGAGTTTCAAGTTCCTGTAATTCATTGCTGAAGAACACAAAGTGAAGGACAAACGAATTTGTTATTTGCTTTTTTAAAAAAAAAGATTAAAAACCTTTACCAGCAGCAGGGGGTCACTCTGCCTTGGTATTTCTTCCTTACTGTGGTTTAAATAACAGAAACGAGATATAGCCTCTTCACCTAGTCAGAAAAATTACAGAAAAATAAAAGAAATCTCAAACATTAAGTGGTTTCTCATGTAAGGAAACCATCCATATTCCTTCATCTCATCTAAAGCACCTTCAGGCCATTGCCAGGTGGCAGGTTGGAGGTGGCCTGCACAGGACCTGTCTCTGCTGTCTGTAGAGGGAGTTCAGGGCACAGGCAGGCTTGGTCAACCTTCCCACTGCTTGCTTGCGTCAGCCAAGGTGAATCTCACCCACCATTTCTGAATGGAAACACATAGCAGCACCCACTGAGAGTTAATTCAAACCCTCACTGCTTGGCCTCAGACACCTCTTTTGACCACCCTGTGCTGATGTCTCCCTCGCAGGATGGACTTTGTCAGTGGGGTGCTGTGGATTACCTGAAGTTCCTAAAACCTTCTGAAAAGGTGTGGATTATTGATTTTAAAGCACTTAGTGCTCTTAGAAGAGGTCAGTTGTAAAAATGTTGCTAAGGAGGTGAAGAAACATGTCTTTCTGGGCCCTTTTGGGCTGTTTTTATGCTTACAAACACACTCGCTACAGAGACAGGGGCACTGATTAAAAGTCAGGAACACACCATAGCTCATGATTACATGCTTAGTTAAAAACTGAAGTGAAGGTAGCCCCAGGAACCATATTAATCTACCGTTTGATTAAACTACCTTTCAGCTACCTTATTACATTGCAATAGCTGTAAAAGAGTAACAAGAAAGTCATATGAAAGACAAGACTGATTTAGGGGATTATTTTTTTGTTGTCATTGACTACTCACAACTAAGAAGGAAAAAGTGTTTTATCTAAGGTAGGAAAAACCGTGACAAGCGTTAATATCTTTTTTTTTTTTTATCACTAATATATTCATAGGAAAGTTTGCATTGCACTGCACAGGTAAAACCATTTCTCAGTTAAATCTCTGTGGCCACATTCAACTGAAGCCAGGGAGGTGAATTACCACTAAGACACAGCTCTGTCACTGATAAACCCACGATACAACTTGCGATTGAAAAGTCAATGCAGACACAAGAAGGAAGATCCCACGCAGTGTCAGTGCCCCAGTTTTATTGGTGGTATTAATTACCATTACACCAGCACCTGAAACCTCAGCTGAGGCCAGACTTCCATGCATCTGGTACTAGTAAAAACGCACCGTCTAAAATGAAGGGCTTCTCAGCAAGGCGCTAGTGGCCTGAGGGTTACACTGCCAGAACAACCCCCAAGCCGTTGCAGTACCTTCATTGAGGGCTGTGGCAGATATAAGCTAGATAGCAGCTCTGCACAACATGAAACCTCAGGGCAGCTGAAAGACAGAAGAGAGCCCACTCAAGTGATCTGATTCTTCAGCCTGCAGCACATCTGCTGTATAAAAAGACAAGCACATCATTTAGGGGTAGAAAATTAAATTTGTGTTCTGTTCTTAGTTTGATATACAAATTAAAGGCTCAGCATCACAATGACATTACCACCGCCTAGTAAGTGACTGTCCACTGATTGGTAACTACTCAAGTTTGTCTTCTTGGCCTATGGCATATTTGAAGATGCACAATCTACAATTCTATAATCTCCAGCTTTAGTGATAAATAATACTCTAGAGCAGTAATTTTGATGCCAAAACATAATTTCCAGAAGATGCCCGAAAAGATGTCAGAGACATTGCCTTCATTTTATGCTTCCTTTATTAGGAAATGTGTATTACCTTGAGTAATTGTTCTAGGCTGTCTGCCTGTCCTGATGGAAGAAGACAGAAATTCTGCTTTAGACAACTGAGTATATATATGTGAAAGTTTCTGACAAAACATTCAAGTGAATTTCATCAACTTTATTTAGCACAAGAGATCAAGCTTGAATGCTGTCTGATATTCACCACCAATGCCATTTATTTCAAACAACCCTCCAGTCTACGTTACATCTGTTTGAAGAGAATACCAACCATGTTTGATTTTCTGATTATTTAATACTTTCATTTCACTTGCCTTTAGGAGGTGGACTCAGGCATACAAACCAAACAGATACAAAATCTCTTGGGATTCCTTCTCAAATAATAAAATAATTAACTTGATGTATTAAGATGTAATTCAAACTAGATAAGTTACTGCTCTTAGAAGTGGATTAGTTTAGTTGAAATTGTTTGGCATCCCATATTTGCCTGATATTAGAGGTAAAACCAATCTGATAAATTTTATGAAATGACTTTTAAAGTGTATTTGTAAAGAAGGTCTAATATTTACTAGCTTAAACAGTACTTCTATTTAAATATTTTTACAAGCTAGGGAAGGTAGAAAGTAATTCCTGGAGCATAATTCCTTAAACATAACAATTTATGTGCCAAATGAAATCCATCGCTGGTTTTTCTTAAAAGCTTTGCTAAACGAAGTGAAGCAGCATTAACCTCCTCAAGCTCACCAGGCTTCCAACTTTCATCAGCATTCAATTGTTGATGAATTGCCAACATTTTTGAAGTAAAAGCCATATAAACAAAAGTACAAATATGTTTAAAATGTAAATGCTTTTTGGGGGAGATCAAGGAAGCGATTACATACCTCAGTCTGGCATAGGATATAAGGATGTTCCTTAACCCCCCCTTTGACTTCAATAGGACATAAACATATGCTTGAAGTTTGGCATGTTCAGAGCTTTGAAGACTGAATTCACAGGCAGGGTTGGGAATTGCAGCACAGAGCAGTATGCTGCCCAGATTTTGGGAGCCCAGCCACGTACTGAGCCTGCAGGCTGGAGTTAGTTGTCTATAAACATGACAAACTTAGGTAGGGTCCAGGCACATGGCACACTGAGTGCAGGGAGCAGGGTAAACTTAGCTAACAGGCAGTTAGGAGGAAAAAAGTCTTTACCTTGTCCTAATTGTGAATTTGGGCCCCTTGCAGTAGTGGACGCAGAGCTGGGACAGGTTCCTCATGGCCAGCCTCCTTTAGGAGCCAGGACCCCGTGGGACCATGCCAGTCCTTCCACAGAACATGCGGAGGGAAGGTACAGCACCATGGACTCTGTTGTGAGTTGCTGTGCAGGTGCCCTTCCCTCCTCTGCCAAAGAGCGTTTGCTCTAACAAACAGCAGGATAAATGGGGCTAGGGGCTGTTAGCTTTCAGTTATAGTTTGGGCAGCCCCCAGTCCACCTCTGTGCTTCCAGCCCCAGGGAGGATGAGCTGATGGGCATGTTGTTGCACACTCTACAAGGTTTCAACGTCTTGGTGCTCAACAAACCCCAGCCTCACCCAGCTGAGGGGAAACCTGAAAGCAGATCTTCCAGGGAGCTGCAGCAGCAAGAGGGTCGGGCACGTGGCTGTCTGTCATGCCCAGCATGAGGTGGCAGCTGTACTTCAGAAAACTGACATTCTGGATTTAGATTTTTACAGGAGCGGTTAGGGTACCTACAGATGACTACATCTGCTGCTGGATGCAGTCCCAACTTTTCACATAAAGGTGATTTTCAGCCCAGGCCCAAATCATCATCAGCAAGATTAAATGTATCCATTTTGTAATTAATTTCAATTTCACCTTCCTGGTGCTTCACTGTATGCTCCTGAGGCTCTTAAGGCCTGGACCTTTACTGAGTCTCTTCACACTCAATAAGCCTATTGCTTGTGTTGTCCTCCTGTCATTTTCCATGGTACCAGCTAAATTTAACAAAACTATTCAAAGCAATTATCATGGAAAAAATACATATTCCTCATGAGCGTCATTTCCATGATACAGTAAAACAGGAACATCTCAGTGGTCAAGTTATCATTTATTTTATTCTAGCATATCTTCTTAAAATTTTATCGTTATTACCCTTAGCTTTTATCTAACAGAGAGTTCATATTAGCATAGTAATGGCACTGAAAACATCTAATGATCTTACATTCATGTTGCATGGAGGCAGGAAATCAGTTAACAGAAATTCAGCTGCCTAAAATCATATGCATTGATTAAAAAGCTATAAATATGGCATATTAAAGGTGGTGGTCAGATTGCATATCTTCAATCAATGTGATTAAATGCTTTCCAGACATATCATTCTTACTTTTGTCAAAAGAATCAAGTTTTTTGTTTCATTTCTTGTAGGTGAAGGCAGAAGACAGATTATTCCATTATATGATTTTTTATTTTAAATATAAACAAAAGGCTATACATGATGGAGGTAATATGTGACCTGGTACATTGTAAAAAATGACCTTGTAAAGACTAATTTTCTCATCTTCTTCAATTTAACAACAGTTGTGGAGAGAGGAGAGTCATTTCTTGGAGGGGGTGAGAAAGGGACACAGAGGCAAAAAAAAAAAGTAAAAATTTCAACCTGATTCAATTTGTGATTTGTAATGTTGCACTGAGCAATCTGCAAAATATTCAGCTGTGCAGGATGCCCCTTAGTGGCTGAATATAAACACTGTTGACAGAAGAAACAATTTTAAACATGGTAACCCCCCCCAAATAATATTTGTATTTAGTAACTGAGATAAAGGATTTAAAATGCTAACATACGCACAGAAGACCCTACAAAGCCATATTTACATAAAACAACAGACACAGTTGGAAAAATGCAAACCAATAGTAAGAGAACATTCCTGAATAAGCTATTGCATCAAGTGAAAAGAGCAAGAAAACAAGGAAAAAGAAGGGAAAAAAGGTTAATTTCTATTGTTATTTTAATCAGAGTATATATTATAGGACAAGTGGGCTTTGCAGAGGAATATGATCAGATATTGAACTCTGCAACGAAACCCAACCAACATTTTTACTGATACTTTCTAGAGTAGAGAGTTTCTGTAGAGAATTATGAAGTTATCTGGTCTGGTGCCATGGTTCCTTCCCAACACCATATGGACGGTGTAGCCTGAGGTCATCTCTGCTGTTGCAGAAGGCTACCAGCTTGCGTTACAATACACTAACATTTCCACACAAAAGGAATCAAGAAACGTTTAAGATTTAATAGAAAAAGGTTAGAGTGCACAAATTCTGTAATAAACACAAAGCAGTACAAAGCATTTGTGAGAAATTATTTTTATTTGGTCTAACTCCTGTCATGAGGAATATATTGCTTCTAACTTTGCCTTTTCAAAACCAGCCTTTGCATAGAAATCAATTTGCAAAAGCTGCAACAAGGTGACACCAACCAAGCATGGCACCCCCATCAATCTGTTTACCCCTACTCCAATTTTAACTCTATTTTGTATCTTCAGATCCCTCTCTGTTTATACACTAGTTAACAAAAGAAGTCCATTGTATTTACAAACAGTTCATCTTATTTGGAAATCTGATGCCTCTGCTAGTCATTATTATTTTTTTCTTTCTTGAAGAATTCTGTAATTCTTCCGGTTTTTAACTTTGCATGTAGAAATCACAGTTGCAAAGTGACTCCTTGCCTCCAAACCGGTAACTGAGGCAGAAAAGCCACTCATCAGCACTACTGACATAAGCCTTTACTTCTTGGGTCACATCCCAACGCAGCTTAAAGGGTCAAGGGAAGCCTCTTCTTTTGAGTTAGTTGGTGTGTGCTGTAGCTGGAGATACTGATCCCAGACATTCCCAGCAGCAACGCGGCCCATTGCAGCACTGTGTCTGATGATTTGACAACGACTTTTCCTGCAGCTTGAGTCTATGGGAGAAATGGGGCAAGTTACACACTGATTCAGCTGAGTGCAACACAAAAGCAGGTCTTTGGAACTTACAAAGCACTTTTTTATTCTCCATGGCATTTCATATAGTATGACTCTGCTTTCTGCTGAAGAGTATTCGGTACAAATTACTGCACATTTTGGAAGGCCCTACTTTTTATCACTTTGTAAAAGAAAGGACACATTTCTGATATGATTTTTCTTTCATTTGTAACTCATTGATTTCAGTGACTTTAATGGGGTTCCCTCTGGCTTCCTGACTGAGAGGGAGAGCTGAATCAAGCATGGAGGCATAGGCATAAAGGGGAAGGGACTTTCAGTGGAGTACAAAGATCTCTTCCTTCCTACAGATGATGCTCCCTTGAATGTTAGTTATTAATTCAGGAAAGCAAGGCTAAAAGGGATCAGTAACATCTTTTATTAGCTCCACAGGTAGGACTAGACCAAGCAGACAAGCTTTAACACAGTCACTTTGTCAAGTCCAACAAAGAAGCAGGAAATGCTGAAGTAAAGATTAAAAATTAATTACTGATTATCTGAATAACAATCAGAAAAGAAATTAAGTTACTGTTGCTTGCCTAGTATGTATGATACACTGATCAAGAAGCAGAAACACAGTTGCATGGACTCCCTGGAGAAAAAAACCCACAAATCCCTATGCATATTGGTGCTGTGAGTTAAAACATATAATGTGTCTTTCTAGTTGCAGAATTTCTTGTATGAAGTAGTGACTAGGCCTCAAATAATGATTTTTTAAAATGCTTTCCCTTGCAGTCCATGGATGGAAAGCATGGCACCACTGACAGGAGTCACAGATTCCAAGGACCCTGATTTTCATTTCCAGATTCTATTTTTTTGTGAGCTTAAATAAACAGAGCAGAGGGCTCTGACCTTGATAAATGTGGCTGGCAGCGTGGCTAATTCAGCAGTAGAATAAATAAAGACAAAATAAATTGCAAATAAAATTACTGTGTAAGGTGATATTAAAAGATATGCAGGGACGCGTGAAAGAAATTAACTGCTAGGACTGAAACGCAGTATCCTTAGCTCAGTCTCTCAAATACTCAACTATCACCCCTCAGATACTGTAGTCTATGACTTGGGATGCAGATCACACCACTAAAAGCTGTGAGATTTTCCAACAAAAGGATATATACTCTGTAAATATCAAACTATGGAGTACAATAAAGAAGATGCTCTATAGAATCATAGAATCATTAAGGTTGGAAAAGACCTTGAAGATCATCGAGTCCAACCATAAACCTAACAATGCCAAGTATACTTTGTATATATGTTTTTGGGCTCAATCATTATTTGTAATAATATAAAATAATTTATTCTCAATTATTTAACTGACTGAAAAGATTTTCTATGTACGTTTTAATTTTTTTCTTCATATAATGATTGGAACTCTGGTCCCCCAGTGTTCCAGATGTCAATACTGATCCAGATTTCTTTATCATAACCACAGAAGCTGGTTGAAGTGTTTCACTGACAGCTCATCTGAGTTGCTTAGGAACCTGACATCCTCCTTCCCATTAACATTTTCCTACTGCCCCAAACACACAAAGCCATTGCAACAGAAAATGATGGAGAAGTAGTTTCTGTTTAAGCACTGCAGAAACATCAACTCCTTCCAAGTATTTTGCATTTGGTGTTCCAGCATGATACCAATTATCAGGAATTATCATAATTCATTTACTTTTTCAGCAGAGGCTTAATTAAGACTTGAGTTGTCATACAAGTTAACCCACCAGAAGCCAGTGTTCTCCTGGGTTGGTCATGCAATAATTTGAAATAAAATCAGTCTGAGCAAGAGAAATGCTGATATTTCAAAGATCTAATTAAAAGCAGAAAAAAAGACAGACTTTTCATACCTGCAACAACCTTATATACCCAGGTGTCATTCTCCAGAGAGGAATAACCATGATTTCTGAGTCTTCGTAGAATTTCAAACCCTACAATTTTAGAACACACAATACATTACTAAATCCCGGGAAATTTTTACAAGTTGACCCCCTAATGAAACAGAAGCTTTATTCTAATATGGTTTGGAACAATGCCAAAAGCACTCCAAGAAGCATGGCATGCAAACATTTTTTCCTCACCTGATGCTCTTTTCCCTACAGCCTTTTACATGCTTAAGGTCTTCCAGGTATATAAAGCTCAACTCAGTTGCATAACCTGTCACATGGGATCTGTCTGCATCATTTAGGTGTTGGCTGAGGCCAAACTGTTCCGCCTGGGGCCAGGTATGTCTTGCAATATTGGAAAACTCTCTGGGAATGCCTTAAGATTATTAAGAGAGCAATGCGACAGCTGACCTCCTTAAGAACACAAGGGCCTAAGCCTGCTTTATAGATAGCACTGGACATAAAACCAGGAGGTCATTATAGCGTTTTGTATCAAAAACTGACAATGCAAATAGGATTGGATGGCTTTTATGTAACTCAGAACATATATTTATACCCACAGGATGACCTGACTGGGTAGGAAGCTTAATGCAGTCATGACCTGAGTTGAAAGGATGTGCTAATATAATAGGGTTATTTGAAGGTACATTTAAAAGTAAGTTATTTCTTTTCTGATAGTGTTCTCTTTTACTCAGCATTATGCCTGTTCTTGCCCCTTTTTCTGCTGCTAAAGTTTTACCACTGGAAAGTACTTAATCTAATACTTATTGTTACTACTATCTTCTGTTAACAGTGATTTCTTTTCACTGTAATGAGCCTGGATTCAGTTCTGCTCCTGAGGTCATATAGTTCACAGTGTGAGAAATGGTGCTACAATCTAATCTACAAAATTAATTTATCTTTGTTTTAGAAGTGTCCATGGATAGACTGTGCCGAGAAAGCTCTTTTTTCCTATTATCAAAACATGCAACCTTGAATAAGGATAGCAAGGCAGAATTTGGCTTCAATTGCAGTCATACTTCTAAACAGGCAGGGTAAAAATCTTCAGGTGGTATAAGTCAGTGAGCCCACATCGGTTTTAATCACAAGTGCTCCATAGAACAGTACTGATTTACACCCCTTTGGTCTCTGCTATGGCAGCCTAAAGCTCTCATGAGAAATATTCTTGCTGTAAACAAGCAGAAACATGAAATATTTCTACTTGGAGAAATACTCTACATTAGGTATTCCACAATGGCACCACTCATCAAGAATTCCCGTAATTCATTTACTTTTCAGCAGATGCTTAATTAATGTTATGTAAGGGAATGATGCCGTTTCCTTCTGAGGCTCTGGCTTACACAGCACGCAGTGGGAAGATCTCATTTTCCTCTCACCACACCATGTTTATACCACGTGAACCCTGTTGGCACCAGTGGAGCTATGTCTCATTCACAAAAAGGTAACTTGGGTTGAACTAGTCCTATAGCATCAATCTAAATACTAAAAGTAAGAGACTGGGAACCTGCCAGTCTGTTTTTTGGGGTTTTTGTTGGTTTTGTTTTTTTTTTTTATATTCAACTTGCACAGTGACAGGCACCACAGTGACTGCAAGTGTGGTATACCTTAGCTATTGAACACATTGCATTAATGGGAAATAACATAAAATTAGGAGCTGACTGAAGTTAATGGGAACCGTATCAGTAAATACGAGTCACCATACCTGCCCAAATGCATTTGGGATGAAAATCTATACTATAAAAAGGCAAAGGCTTTTTTTGTTCTTCATTCCCACTGTATGCTCTATGCTAACTTGCCTGCACAAACAGGAGAGCACCTGGGCTTGCTGCCCAGAGCAGGACAAAGCTAACACTGCAGAGTCTGTGTTCTGGAAATACGCAGAATACTGAGTTTTTCCTTTAAATTTCCAGCCTTGCCTGCATTCAAAGAAAAAGCTACCTACTGCAGTATCAGAGTTTCAGGAGATGCAGAAAAATGCATTACTAACAATTTCTGTCATTTTGTGTGTAATTCTTCATGTTCAGAGAATGGCAGTGAAATTCCTGTGGCACGGTATTCAGAAAGGGAGAGCCTTCCAACCAAGTTTCTTTGCGCAGAAAATAAAAAGGAAGAGTATGCCTAGAATGCCACAGCTGTCTTTAAAAATGATTTCATGGCCATGCTCAACACAGATGAATTGTAGAGCATTTTCTGTAAGGGCAGGTGTTACCAAAATCTGTATTACTTTCCCGAGGACTCTGAAAGAATAACCCTCCCAGGCTGTTTCAGGACTTTGAACAAAGAAGGGGCTGCTTCTGTTCCTTTTGAGATTCAAGCCCCTGACAAGTGAGTCCCAACTGCCATGACACAGAGATGAACGTGCCCCTCTTGGGCAGGGGACCATCTAACAGAGGTAAAACACAAGCAGCGGCGAAGGGCTCTCTTGGCAAACGGGGATCCCACACACAGTGCAGACTACTTACCTCATTCATCTACTAATGCCTTTGCTGCTTGATGGAGGCATTGTTCTCTAACAGGCATCAAGCAGATAAGAATGCATATCATATGCTGACATCCTCCCCATCCCAAAATTAAAGGCAAGGGACACTTTGATCCTACCTTGTGCTCTATTTCCATTATGAGGAGAAATCAATAATTAAAAGTTTATTTGCTGTAATCCTGTGCCTTTTGGAAGGACTGCTGCTGCAAACGCAGCAGGAATCAACCAACAGGAACAACTTATTTTCACATCATTAGAAGCCTCTCCTTGACTAGCACCCCTTGAAAAGCTCTTCGTGCTGCCCATGCTGCCTGCGAGCACATCCCTGCCCTTCTGGAGCTCGATGCAGGGACATGCATGTCAGCATTACCACAGCTCAGTGGCAAGCAGCAGGGCAAGCATGGCAGAGTGGGGCTCAAGCCCCTGCTCTTTTAGCTCACCCTGAGCCTGTGCAGTTGACCACTCGAAGACAGATGCCTCAAATATTTAGGCTGAAACTACACCGTAATTGTTCCCGGACTTGTTGCTTTCTCTGTGTGCCCCAGACTTTGTTATCTCCTCTTTCACAGACAGCTGCTTCTCATCCTTAAAGTAAAATCATCCTGTGAATTTACTTTCACATCCTTAAATATGTTATCTCCTAAAATCAGGCTCAACTTTCTGTTTCTCCTTGCTACCTCTGGTCTGTACAGCGATTCCAATTTTCCACCTCATTTTCCCAGCTACTTTCCAGTATATTTACTTTTATCCTGATGAAAAGGCAGCTGTGTTGACATCTCCCTCTACACCGATACATCAGTTTTCCCATCAGAAACTTCTCTTCAGAAGAAGGACTCATACTGCTTTCCTCTGCTGGTCAGTTCTTGCCGTGGCAGTCCTCTGTGGGAGCTGGAATGGCAATGGTCTATGGCATTTGAGACACTCTGGATGCTAGTGGGCCCTGACTCTCACCCATACAGCAGTCCATTGCTTACATTTACTCATGCTTTTTCCCCTCTGTCATCCTGAAGCTGGGGGAGGGAGGAGTGAGACGACCTGGTAGGGTGTGTGAGTTAAACCACAGGCAATGGCAGCTGGGGAGAGCAGTTTCTTTTACACCTGTGTGGAAGCACAGAGTAGGGAGCTGCAGCCAACACGTGGCTGTTACACAGAGGATGCCCAGATAGGTTCACACACGCAGGGATTCACTGGCAGGGTCTGCAGATGATGGCACACATGGAGTTGCTTTTGGTGAAAAACAGAAATGACAGAGGAAGGGAGAGGTGAAGGGAAGCGAAAGAGACAAAAAGGGAAAAAAAGGGAAACTCAGTGCCCAGTGGGAAGAGAGTTAATGGGGGTGCCCAGATAAGCAGCCTCCCCAGGGCTTCCCTCCAGTGCAGCAGAGTTGTTCCAGAAAGTCCCTTGCAGAAAGTACACAAATCTCAGCAGGACCTGCTCAAACTGCTGTCGGTGGTGCCTGCGTGTGATGCGGTTATCGCTGACCGGTGCATGCTGGCTGGGGCTGGTGTCTGCTGACGAACTGCTACGCTCTGTGCATGTGTATTATTGGAGCCCCAAGCAATGGTGGGAGAAACGGAGGAAAGACAGGCAATTCTCCTGCTGCTGCAGTCGCTTCCTATGAGAACACACCACAGCCACAGTATCAGCTTTGCTGGGGCAAGGCCACAAAGATGACAGCACATAAGCAAGGATGTGAGATGAAGGAGGGGAAAATTCTGCCCCATGGGCGGCCGGAGTGATGGGCACCCCCCGCTGTCAGGGGCAGGCAGGCCGCACACCTGCGGACAGGAGGCCACATGAAGGCTAAGGCACCCAAGGCAACGTGGTGGCAAGTGTGCATGCTTACAGGCATCAGTTACTTGTGACCCACTATATGCTGAAGTGGTTGGAGGTGATGTCTCCCAACAGTTGGTGCTCCTACCTGATGGATATAGAGATTGCAGGCAGAACACTGCAGGACACTGCCTATGTGAGGTCGCATTTCTGAACAATAAACTGGTTTAAAGCAAAACTCTCCACCGGCTTCAAGGGTCATTAACTTTGATTTACTCTGGGCCTTCCACATTGATACAGGGGCAGCATTTTAAAAGAGGATTTCCTGTAAAGCATACACAATTTTCATTCTATACCTGGACAGCAATAGCAAAACGTATTATTTTGAAGTAATAATTCTGAAAATAATTCAGATATTTAACTAAAGAAGTACTTTCCAAAATTCATCATCCTTAAAGAGGCCAGGGTGGAGGAATACAGCCAGGATTCTGAACCTACCCATGGCTTCCACTGCAGCTCTTTGTGCAGGACAGGAGCAAACACAAAGTGCTGTCACTCTAGGTAAATAAAACAAACCATATAAAGAAACCAAACCAGCAAATCTTCCTCTGCACACAATCGTGTAACTAATCCTGAGCTTTTTGACTTAAAACAGTTACTAAATCTCAGAGTATGTCCTTGCAAATCATTCTGTGCATTACCTAAAAATTAAAGCTAAGCTAAAAGGATTGTTGCCTAAATCAAAGGTAACTAAAACACCAGGTCTTCAGGGGTAATAGTACTGGGCACTGTCAGGTAGAAGAAAGAGATGGTCCTGCCCCAAAGAGCCTACAATCAGGATGCCACCAGATGGAGTAGCCCAGGGAAACAAAGATAATATATTGCTTGGCATGCAAGGCAATGTCCTCAGCTCACTCCCAGTCAGATTGTTTCCAAATTTTTGTAGGCGTTGCAGCAAATCACAGTGTTAAGGAGGGATGTGAAGGTGGTTAATGAATTTTAATATGATAAGGAAGGCAAGGAACAGGAACAATGTTAGTCATATTGTTGCATTACACAGTAATATCTGTGCAGAGCAAGAAATCAGAGAGATGTATTGGAATGTGTTGATGACAGAAGTAGGAAATACTGTCAATAAAAGAAGACTGCAGTACCGTGTAGATGAGCTGAGACACAGACAATTGCAGATAGTTCAATCCTTGAAGTCATCTAAGGTTACAGACAGCAGCAAGAGATTGTGTTGCTGAGGCTCATGGAGTTACCACTGAAGTAGCTTAAACTACTCATTTGTTTTCCTTCTGAGAACTGACTCATTCACTTCCCACAACTCCACTGCCAAGTGGTTACTCCTGTATTTGCAGCCTGCCTACCCAAAGTGCTTTGATGGCATTGAGGGGCAAAATAATAGAAACTGACAAAAATTCAACAGCAAAAGAATAGCAGAACATCAAGTTAATTTCTGCTACGAAGAAAGGAGGACTTCTGCCATGAAAGACAATTTTGTTAGAAATTGCTGCAGTTTGTATCTGTTAGAAATTACAGGGAGAAAAAAAAAATCCTGATTTTTTTTTTTTAAGTATTTCCAAAGCAAAGATAGATACATGCTACTGTCACTGGCAGCAGCATAGGTGTAGTGCAGTGGCACTGGCACAGCTCATCTGGAATCCAGTTCTGGTCAAGCAGGGCTGGATCCCTCTCTCCTAACCCCAGAGGTGGCTAGAGCAGATGCCTACCTCCAAACCAGTTGCTCTAAACTTCCATTGTAAATTACCTATTTTAGATGTTTGAGATCAGAGGAAAAAGTGATGCTTGATAGTACAGTGAGTACTAGCACAGACACAGACATCACCAGTGTAAATACAGAGAGTCACGTGAACTGGACCCCGCTGATTAGAGCAGGAGAATTCAAAGTGAGGCTGGTATAAAGAATGGCTACTAAGATGACCAAAGCAAATAAAAAGTATGTATTACAAGAAGCTGGTTAACCTCACAAAAGAAGGATCAGCAAACACTTCCTTCTCCTCTTAGATACTGATGAGCCCTGATGACGTCCTTGAACACAGAATTTGGCCTCATTCCCCAACTACTGGATGTGGTCAACAGCCTAGCTTCATCTCCCCTCGCTCAGGGGAGGTCTTCATAGAGGGAAAACAACACTGGTAAAACTTGAGTGGCCCACTACACATAGGAAGAACTGCATTTAAGGCTCTGCATAAACAGGCACTACCTGACCTGATGTGCAAGTACAGAATCTTTGGGGGAACGCAGCTGGTGAATGAACTGACCAGAGAAGGTGCCCTGCTGGATCTCCTCTTTGTGAACAGAGAAGGACTGGTGGATGATGTGGTGGTTGGAGGCCGATTAGGGGACAGTGATCATGAAATAATAGAGTTCTCTATTCTTAGAGAGGGCAGGAGAGGGGGCAGCAGAACTGACATCCTGGACTTCCAAAGGGCTGACTTTGTCTTGTTTGGCACCTGCTTGACAGGATCCCTTGGGAGACGATCCTGAAGGGTACAGGGGTCCAGGAATGCTGGGCACTCTTTCAGAAGGAAGGGTTAATGGCTCAGGAGCAGGCGGTCCCTAGGTGCAGTAAGAGAAGCCGGAGACAGGGAAGACCACCCTGACTGAACAGTGAGCTTTGGCTGCAACTCAGGGAGAAAAGGAGAGTTTACAGACTTGGAAGAAGGGGCTAGCGACGCACAATGATTACAAAGATGCTGTGAGGCTATGCGGAGTGGAAATCAGGAGGTCTAAAGCCCAGCTAGGAATTAATCTGGCTTCTGCAATCAAGGATAACAAGAAATGTTTCTATAAGCATGTCAACAGCAAAAGAAAGACCAGGGAGAGTCTCCATCCCCTGCTAGATGCAGGAGGAAATTTGGTAACAAGTGAGGAGGAGAAGGCTGAGGTGCTTAATGTCTTCTTTGTCTCAGTCTTTAATAACAAGACTAGTTGTACTGAGGGAATCCAGCCTCCTCAGCCAGAAGACAGAGACTGGCAGAACGACCCCCCTGCTATCCATGAGGAGACAGTCAGTGACCTGCTGCATCACACAGACACAAGTCTATGGGACGATATGGGATACACCCGAGGGTGCTTAAGGAGCTGGCTGGGGTGCTCGCCAAGCTGCTTTCTATCATTTACCAGCAGTCCTGGCTGACTGGGGACATCCTGACAGATTGAAATTGGCCAGTGTGACTCCCAGACATAAAAAGGGTTGGAAGGATGATCCGGGAAATTACAGGCCTGTCAGTTTGACTTCGGTGCCCGGGAAGCTGATGGAGCAGCTCATCCTGAGTACCATCACACAACACATGCGGGACAAAGATGCTCAGGCCCAGTCAGCATGGGTTTGTGAAAGGCAGGTCCTGCCTGACAAACCTGATCTCCTTCTACAACAGGACGATGGGCTTATTGGATGAGGGAAAGGCTGTGAATGTAATTTACCTTGACTTTAGCAAGGCCTCTGACACCATTTCCCACAGCATTCTCCTGGCAAAACTGGCTGCTCAAGGCTTGGATGGGCACACGCTTTGCTGGGTAAAAAACTGTCTGCATGGCCAGGTCCAAACTGTTGTGGTGAACGGAGTTAAATCCAGTTGGCAGCCGGTCACGAGTGGTGTCCCCCAGGGCTCGGTGTTGGGGCCACTCCTGTTTAACATCTTTATTGATGATCTAGACGAGGGGATCGAGGGCACCCTCAGTCAGTTTGCAGATGACACCCAGTTGGGTGGGAGTGTTGATCTGCTCGAGGGCAGGGAGGCTCTGCAGAGAGACCTGGACAGGCTGGAGCCATGGGCTGAGGCCAGCTGGAGGAGTTTCCATAAGGCCAAATGCCGGGGGCTGCCCTTGGGCCACAACAACCCCCAGCAGCGCTACAGGCTTGGGGAGGAGTGGCTGGAGAGCTGCCAGTCAGAGAGGGACCTGGGGGTGTTGATTGACAGCCGGCGAACAGGAGCCAGCAGTGTGCCCAGGGGGCCAAGAAGGCCAATGGCATCCTGGCTTGTGTCAGCAATAGCGTGGCCAGCAGGGACAGGGAAGGGATCTTACCCCTGTACTCGGCACTGCTGAGGCCGCCCCTCGATTCCTGTGTTCAGTTTTGGGCCCCTCACTCCAAAAATGACACTGAATGACTCGAGCGTGTCCAGAGAAGGGCAACGGAGCTGGTGCAGGGTCTGGAGCACAGGTCGTATAAGGAGCGGCTGAAGGAACTGGGGGTGTTTAGTCTGGAGAAGAGGAGGCTGAGGGGAGACCTCATCGCCCTCTACAGCTCCCTGAAAGGAGGTTGCAGAGAGCTGGGGATGAGTCTCTTTAACCAAGTAATAAGCGACAGGACAAGAGGGAATGGCCTCAAGTTGCACCAGGGAAAGTTTAGACTGGATATTAGGAAGAATTTCTTTACAGAAGGGGTTGTTAGGTGTTGGAATGGGCTGCCCAGGGAGGTGGTGGAGTCCCCATCCCTGGAGGTGTTTAAAAGTCGGGTCGATATACTGCTGAGGGATATGGTGTAGTTGGGAACTGTTGATGTTGGGTTGATGGTTGGATTGGATGATCTTTGACGTCTTTTCCAACCTAGACAATTCTGTGATTCTGTGAACCATCTCCAATGTCCCAGTAGAGAGTTATTAATGTACAAAACATTGCCAGTCCTGACTGTTACTGATCCAAAAAGACCTCACCAAAATGAAAAAAACTCCAACCCCAAATCAAAAATATAATCAAAGGGCATTAATAGAGAGACTTGGGGTCTTGCAGGTCTGAAGACTTTCAAAAAGGTGCTGCTACACTCACACCAACCACTGGCAACTCTGGGTCCACCTTAATGATTTTTACAACTTTGCAGAATCTGTAGGATGGACTGCAAGAGAAAACTGGTCTAGTAGATATGGGCAGGGAGAAGCTTGTCCGCCTCTGCTGTGCAAATGACACTGCATCACAAGCACTTTCCTGGTGTGTCTTTTGCTTAATACCCGCTCCTGGAAAGTGGGTTGAGTGTTTAAAATGCATAGCAGAATAATAGCTCTCTTTTTTGAGTGACAGCTTTATGACTTGCTGCTTCAGAAATCAACCAACACAACACACTCTGGGCTGGGCTCACTGGCCTGCTAATTATCTGGGTGCATACTGTGGAAAGATTTATCTATAGCCATTATTCTGGGAAGGTTCATATCTAGTAGGCAGCAGACAGACTTCCAGTAGAGGTCCAGAGTCCCAGTTAACCCTGGAAACAGTTGTAATACACTGTCTTGCAATGATCCCAGTATTCAAAGCACGTACCAACCACTTCAGCAAGGTAGTGCACTGGAAGGATACACAGTGCAACCCTGACAGTTTGTGAAGAAGGTGGGTATCATCATTTAACATGATGCCGTTTTTTAGCTACCAAGGCACTGCTGATCTGACTAGGGAAGCCTGTGGAACACCTGTGGATATATCTGGATATGTAAGACTTGTTAGACACATCATTACTCGAGAGCACATCCACTCCTGTGGTTGTGTATGACAATTAGCTGCTACTAATCCAAGACAGTGTATTATTTGTTGTTCTAAAGGAGTGACATACAAGGGCTGCTATTTTGCAAAGAAACAAGGCACTAGGGTCTTTCCTGTGAACAGCCTGCAATTTCCTTTCCATTTAGAAGAGATGGAGCAAAGAAGGGTGAGTTTGTTAAGGAGCAAAGCATATCCTCTCTTACTCTGCTCTGTTCCCCAGAGTCGACTAAAATGGGTATCTACATCAAGACACCCACCAGATGATGGCTCTTGAGCCAGGCTGAACATGTGTTCCTGGCTAGCCAGTCCTCAGTGGGTGCTTTTCACTGTGAGCGTTGATATGAGAAATTATATTACAATCTGTGATGAGAACTTTTCACGTTGCCTTTGCTGCTTCTGTCTCTGATGAGACAAAAAGCTGGACTGTCAGACTCCATGTCCACATGGGCATCACTCGCTCCATCTGCAGAGGTTCCAGATCATGCGAGGCTCCATCATGGCATCCCAGATACCTTCTGCAGCTTGATACACAGTGTATACCTACACTGACCCGTGTAGGGTTGCAACCTGTCATGTGCAACACACCGCCCAGAGCCTTTTGAATTTGAACCACTTGTTTGTAAAAGTTGGACAGATCATTCCCAGAAGTTCTGTACTGCTGATGGAAAATTTTTCATCAGTAAAACTATGCACATAAGCAGGTGCATATACAACTAACTTGAGCAGGGCTCTTCCTCCTCCACTACATGCCACATTGCAACCCTGTTACACACATATCAAATCTTCACCATGAATCACACAAATGAGAGGGCTTAAGAAGCAGCTTTCTAAATGTAATTCCCAAAGTGCAAGTATTTGGGTATGGCAGCCGAGGACTGAAGGCCATGAGATCTCCTGCCATGCCTGTGAATGACTGGAAGGCTTGCAGAGACCTGCCGTATTTTATGTACAAGAAAGACCCTAACATACAGTATCCTGTGCTTTTCTGTAGCCAAGGACATACTTAATTTGTTTCAGAGCACAGTCACAGAGTGAAAAAATAGCCGCAGTAGGGATGTTTGGGGTATCAGGACTCTGGAATGGAAAAGGATTCATTCTAAGATAACATAGACACATTCAAAGTATGAACTTAATTTTGGTTCTAATTCTAAAACTCTGATTTACAACAGAACTACACTTCAGTCAGTCATTTCACTGGCATTTCTTTGTTCCTTCCAAACAAAATTTTCAGATAGTCAAAATGTGCAGGTTACTGTATTCCACATGGCTTTATAAATTCCGAGTCATGAATCCTACGAAGGCACCTAATCCACCTTCTAAACAAACTTGCAGAATTTGCTTTTTGAAAGGGCTGAAATGTGTTCTACGTGTGATCACATTTGAAATGAATCTGGAGCTATTATCAAAATGTACAATTTTATTGACATTTAACATTCCTGCAATAAGCAAAAGTGTCAAAACATCGAGATGTTCTGAAGTCTACTAGGAAAGTTCCTTACATTTAGAAGTAATGGATATCTAGACCTGTAATATCAAAAAATGATTCCAAATTTAGAAACTGTAAATGCTTTGATCCATCCTTGCAGAGATAAAGGCCTGAATATATTGCTGTATGTTCCCTGTTACCAATGCAACAGGCTAATGAATTAGTCCACCCAAAACACAAAAGGTCTGTAAATTCTCTTGTAAGACTTTAAACTGCAATATAAGAAGACATAAATTACTGGAGCTTTCAAAGTATGATACAAAATGCTTAAAAGCTTTAAATTAAATTACATAGCTTTAGTAGGAACCCTGCTAGTTGAATTTCTATTCTCGCACGCTTTCTGACATGTCCCCTTGTTTTCTTTCCTTGTAATTGCTTCCACATTGCCGATTACACGTTTCCTATTCCCTACTATCTGTATTCCTATCTAAATGTGTTAATCCCTTAAAGAGACATCTATTATTTCTGGCACGGCATTGTGCTAGCACAGTTGTGCTAGTTAACATGATCGGCAATCTATTTTTAGGCATAATCCTGCATAAAGGTACATGCTCTATGTTGTGAACTCCCTAGCTAAACACTGGAAGATTCTTTCATTAACTTATGAAGAGGGTAAAACAATCTATTCAGGAAATAAAGCATGAAAAATACATTAATCAAATGAGCATCATTTCTATAACATTTATTTTTTTCATTAGGTAGTCTTTAATCTGATTAAGTGTTGTGGTTGTCTGACTGTGAGGTCAAGCAGTAATGATTAAAACAGAATTCAAATTACCTAGGAGTGGAAAATAAAACAGGAGGGGCAGAGTAGTGAACATTTGCACTTCATCACAATGTACTGGACTTAACTTGGGAGTTCCTTCTTCAGACACTGTACTTCCCACGGCACCACACTAGCAGCTCACTAGGACCAGATGGTATTCACCTAAGAGCTCTAAACCAACCGAAGGATGAAATAACACAACTGTGAGCCCTGGTGTGTAACCTCTCGCGGGGAATTGTCTCAGTGTCAGGGGACAGGAAACGGCTGTGGTGACGGCTAATTTTTACAAAGAATTCCAAGGGTGATCTGAGGAACTCCACATCAGTGAACCTGATGTTCAAAAAGTCAGTAGGAACCATTGCAAGGAACAGAATGATCAGACACTCAGAAAAAAATACACTGGGAAGCATCTGTTAAGCTTCTGTAAAGGGAAGCCTACTGGCTCTTTTTTTTTTTTTTTTTTTTTTTTTTTTTAGGAATCCACAAGTAAGAAGACAGGGTGTACTAAAGTGCATTTTTAAAATTCATTGGGAAAAAAAAAGCTCTCAGAAAGGAAGTCTCATAGGCTAAGAAGATCCCCATTTGAATAAGTAATTGAAAGATATGAAAGAAAAAGTAGGAATGCAGAATTTTCCCACTGGAAGGAAATTGCCAATGTAATCCTCTGGGACTTTGTGCCAGGTTCTGTGCTGCTCAGCAAGGTCCTAAATGACCTGGAAAAGGTGATGAATAATTGGGGAACAGAGTCTGCTGATTCCACTACAGTTATGACAGGGACTAAAATTGAAAGCTGACTGTGCAGACCTGCAGAAGAGCACTATGATCATGAACAACTTGTGATAAAATGGCAGATGAAATTCCATGTAGGGTATTGCAAATATTGCAAAAATTACTTAAACTGATAAGGACTGTTCAGGAATGAAATAACAGTTCTATGAAGAAGTCAGCTCAGTACCCAGTTAGGGGTCAAAAAAGCAACTGAATTATTTGGAAAGCACTAGAGAACAAATCAAAGCACACTTCAAAAAATGGTGAACTTGCATTTTTAATAACATGGGCAGTTTTGGTCCTCCCGTCTCTGAAAAGATGAAGCAAACTCAGAAAAGATACGGAAAGGGCAAAAAGGGTATAAAGTAGGAAAAGTTTATTTATGGAGAATGAGCAAACAGGACTCTTCAAGCTGGGTATGTCATTTTACTCTTCCACCTTGCTTCCGTACCTCCTCTATACGTCTTCCTCTGCCTCTCATGTTACTCTGTTTTTACCAACACTTCCATAGTATTCTCAGACCTGCAGATAAATGGAGGGTTTGAAATCAAGCTGTTGGGATTTTCTTTCCTCACTCAGAGTTAGAGGGAGGGCTTCCTCTGATTGTCCCATACACCTTCTCCAGGGCTGCATCAAGAGAAGTGTGGCCAGCAGGTCGAGGGAGGGGATTCTCTCCCTCCACTGTGCTCACGTGAGATCCCACCTGGAGTGCTGTGTCCAGCTCTGGGGCCTCCAATACAGCAAGGACATGGACATGCTCAAGTGGGTTCAGAGGCCACAAAGATGATCAGGGGGCTGAAGCACCTCCCTGATGAGGACAGACTGAAAGAGTTGGGGATGTTCAGCCTCAAGAAGAGAAGGCTCTGGGGAGACCTTATAGCGGCCTTCCAGTACTTAAAGGGGGCTACAGGAAACATGGGGAGGGGCTCTTTTTCAGGGAGTGTAGTGATAGGACGAGGGGTAATGGTTTTAAACTGAAAGAGGGTAGATTTAGATTAGCTATAAGGAAGAAATTCTTCACTGTGAGGGTGGTGAGGCACTGGCACAGGCTGCCCAGAGCAGCTGTGGCTGCCCCCTCCCTGGCAGTGTCCAAGGCCAGGTTGGACGGGGCTTTGAGCAACCTGGGCTAGTGGAAGGTGTCCCTGCCCATGGCAGGGGGTTGGAACTAGATGATCTTTAAGGTCCCTTCCAACTCAAACCATTCTATGATTCTGTGAATCTAAAGAATTCACTGCCCCCCTGCCACAATATACAAAGGAAAAAAACCTCCTTTGAGTTTTTTACCTCCTTCCTGCATCATAGCCTTCCTTGACAACAAGATTTTTACTGATTATCAGACATTGACTTCTCCAGTTTGGAGGCAGAGAGACTGCTTTCGGAGACAGCTTCTCTGTGAATCAGGAACTGCTCTGACAGATTGTCCCACCTTGAAGTTACTTTCAGAGCTGACTGTAAACTCCTCCCATTTCACAGCTTATAGAAATCTCACCCAGCTGCTTTTCCCTGATGGCAAGGTCGTGCTGCTAGTTAAGCATGGTTCAGTCTTACCTCTCACCTACAGGAAGTTTGTGCCAACTTTATTTGGAAACTGGAGCACAGGTACTACAATAGCCAAGGGGTACAAATGCCTTACAATTTAGTTCTGACCAGCTTTTGACTCTGATGGAAAACTCACTCCAACTCAAGAGACATGTTCATGGATTCCCACTCATTTGAGCCAAAGAGAGTTACTCAGTTACCGAGAAACGCACTGCTTCAATCCTTGACTCATACCACTTCAAAGACTGGTGCACAGTTCCATTCAGGAGGAACAGGACTGACGGGCTGTGGGCTGGCAGCTGACTTTTGTATAGGCTCTAGAAAGACTTTCCATGAGGTGTGTATCAATTCGTCCCTATGAACTTTTATACAAAAGTCTCTCCCTGCCAGAGATGTTTTGATTTTTACACTGGTCTATAGGAAGTGTCCAACTACACAGATTATGCAGAGTCCTCCTTTGCTTGGTTCCCTACAGTCTGATGCACTCACCTTTGTTAAATTAGTGTCATGCATTTCTGTGAGCATTAAAAACTCTGTGGAAGGCTGAGTGTAGCATTGTGGAAAAAAGATTGCCAGTCACTATAAAAATGCAAAGCACAACCAATGGAATGTACTTTAATTTCAGATAGACAGCTGTAAAATTGCTTAGCAATGATAGTTGAAAATTTGTTTGTATTTCTTCCCAGCTGCAATACAGAGGTGAATGGCTGTGTACTGATAAAGCCATCTGTCTTGTGGGTGCCTGGAGGAAGCCTCTGCACCAAAGCAATATTGCCAGTTAATATCCTGGTGCACAATATTCTGGAGCTGAGAGTTGGACCACAGTCATTTCCGCCGCCTTCGGGCACACCACAGAACAGCATGCTCAGTTAGTTGTAATGACTCTTGCTCACAAGCACAGACTGCCAGATTGGGAAAGGGAGTGACTATCCCTGCAGGGCATAATAGCAATGGGAGCACACTATTCCATGCACTGAGATTATATTCAGGTCCATGGACTCAGATTTGAATGCGGGGAAGAGAAAGAACAGCAACTGTGAGTAGAATGCTTTTATTGGATAGGTTTTTCAGATGACGTGCTTATCCTGGATATTCACAAAGAGTAACAACGACAATTTATAGAGACTCAGGAAGAAAACCAAAACAGGTGCCAAAGACTGGCCTAGTTTGGATTTCTAACAGATAATTTTATGGTTTTTGTAGTATTACAGTGTTTTTTTCAAATTTCTTTGGTTGGTTTCAAGCAAAACGCCATGCTAGAGACTGCTGTACAAAGCATCGATTATTTTTGGATACCAGTAATTGCTATGATTTGGATCAGCCTTGGACAACTGGAGCTGCATGAAGGTTGACAGAGAGGGCCCTTAGTTATTATTCAAAAGACTAATTATCCTCTTCAAGATACTTGCTCAATGTCATCTCATCTTTGTGAATTTTACCTCTCGTTTCCCACCACTCTCATTTGAAAGTGCAAGTCTCAGGTTATCCAAGAGAACACTGTTGAGAACAGAGCAGAAAGGGTCTGCAAATCACCATCGCAACCTACAAGGGAAAAGCTCCACTCACGTAGCCCCCATCTCTCCTTCCCTCCTGTCTGCATCACCTCGGTAAGTGACTGTTGCCAGTTGCTCCCCAGCACCTGCCCATGTTCAGATGTTCATCCTATGATACCTGTAAGGTAGTTTGAGACTGCTTTTCACACTATGAAACAGGGCAAGGCCTTGTAAATTATGGAGAAAGTAGATGGGCATGCGACTTCTAGAAATATAACAGTCAGCTAAGTCTTTGTGTCTCAGGTACCCTGACAAGGACACCTGAAATGTTTTTGGTTCGATACTGAACTTTAATGTTTTTTGCTTATGCGTAAGGGAATCAGCTTGAAAGAAAAGATGCTGCCAGGGCATTCTGACAGAAATGCTGCTTTTTCCCCCCAAGGCTTCCAGTGTAGGGTAGAGTTAAGAAACCTTTTAGAATCCTGAAAGGCATGTTCTGTGTTAGCACAGAGCCAGAACCTGGGAGCTGGAGGCTCTATGCTGTTTGTATGCGAGGGTTTTATGCAGCACAGGTCAAATTTCCTCAAATAGAGCAGCAGAACTGCATTCATCAGCTTTATACACATTGAGAAAACAAATCAATATATCTCTTATTTTTGGCGCTTTTTCTTTTGCAATTTCTGGTGCAAAACACTTCAGTTTTCCCTTCTGCCTTTGAACCGCAGGCTCCTGCAGCTGGGGCAGGAGTGGTACTTCCAGTTGCAAGTTGTTTTAAAATCCCTTTCCTTTCATGTTTAGCTCCTGTACTAACTGGCCCTACTGTGACTTTGCTGGTTACCGTGCTGCTCTGCTGTTGTTACTCCTGTTTTTCCACTGTGTAGCTTTGGGGCCAGCCTGAGACACAGCCTTGACTAATGGGAACCATGAGGGTGCTGAGTGACTGCAATGAAGTGGAAATCCTACTGGTGATTCATAGGATCTACTTGAGAATCAGATGCTCCTGCTTCTCTCCAGACTGGGACAGCTCTGGGCAGAGAGGAACTGGGACTTCTATCTGCCATTTCTAGCTCCAACAGAAAATGTTAAGGCTGCCTACATTTTGATTCACAATACCAATTGCACCTTGGCACTCCGTGAGCAGTAGAAGTTCAGAGACTTAAGCTGAAGTGCGATTAATATCTCTGATGAATCCTTACACTGGTCTCCAACAATGGCTTTGGGTTTAGATAGTTAATGCTGATGCTGACAGTTAACATATCTGTGCCGTGGCCTGAAGATATGCTCAGAGAACTGCTTCTGTAAAAAAATGAAAATTTGCATATCCCACTATAAAACTGTGAATGCAACTTCCTAAGAAAACTTCGAAGTCTAAGACATGTTTTTTTCATCAGTAGTTAATGAACATATGGCAAGGATCTTTCTTCAATTATCAACTGGAAGAAACACAATACAACAGATAACGCACACACACACACGACACCTTCAAAACTAAAGTTATGTATCACATCTCACAGAAAAAGAAATAAAGATGAATTTTCCTTTGATGTTTAAAAATAAGAGATCTTTCACAACCATCAATTTTAACTAATGCAAATCATTCCCCACAGAGCAACAAATTGAAAACATATAAGACAAATTTGAGAGCCTATTTACTTTGAATACTTTTCAAATATTCTACTTTCCCTCAAGCATACTCTAAACCACAATTCTATAGTTTTTTTGTACAGTGTCTTTAGTTTGGACTCTTATCCTTACCTAAAAAAAATAAAGCTTGCTATTGTAGAAAACCGAAGAAATACTTGTTGGCAGCGGCAGATAACCTTTACACCTTGTGGTGTTTAGACTCCTATGAAGTTGCCTACTGCCACATGACTTTCTGATCAAAACAAAAAAAGCATATAGGACAATAAAGTACATGTTAAATACATTACAAATCTGCTAGATGATCTCAGTTTTCTGTTTTCAAAAATAGGTAAATCATGACTAAATGATGTTATTTCTCTTTGGATCCCGTAAAGATTAGTACTAGTACTCAACATCGTTCAGCATTTTTATTAATGATTTGTAAGTAAACATAGAATCATTGCTGGTAGAATTTGCAGATGACACCTAGATTAGCAGATAGTTGATACTAATAAAAGCAGTACAGGCACACAAACCAATCCATCATTTACTAATATAGACATAATTAAAGAAAATTGACATTAATGTGGCCAAACAGAAAGTCAGACATTTAAGAAAAAAGTATGGGACCAAGGACTAAATCCTGGAAAGCAATAAATTTCAGGAGTATTTGTCTACTATGACAAATCATTCAAAAGCCTTTCAGTACGTAAGGGGGGGGCCTAAAAGAAAACTGGAGAGGGACTTTTGACAAGGACATGTAGTGATAGAACACGGGGTAATAGCTTTAAACTGGAAGAGGGTAGGTTTAAATTTGATGTAAAGTTCTTCACAGTGAAGGCAGTGAGACACTGGAACAGGCTACACCCTCCCTGGAAGTGTTCAAGGCCAGGTTGGACAGGGCTTTGAGCAAACTGTCCCTGCCCATGGCAGGGGGGTTGGAACCAGATAATCTGGACCAACTCAAATCATTCTATGATTCTATGATTCTGTGAACACTGACTCCCTATAAAATTCTATCGCAAAAAGAGGACCCACAAACAATGGAATAATGAGTACGAAAGCTGGCATTGCTGAGATTTTTAAATGAAGTTCTATGTGCAGTTCCAGCACAGCTGCTCTCTAACTGGCGGGAAAAAAAATGGAGAGAATGTGCAAGAGAGATACAAAACAATCTGAAGGCTGTAGAAAGTGCCTTAAATCAAATAATTTAAAGACATCACATTTAAGGTAGCAAAAAGGAGGTTGCACTGTAGCTTGATTACAGTGTTCAAAAACTTTCAGACAGAAAATAGTGGCTAGTGAGGGACTGCTTAATTTAGTGAAGAAAAGTATACCAAGAACTAATGGCTGAAAGTTAAATCTAGACAAATTCAAATGTTTCTAACTGTGAGACTGATTGAGCACTGGAATAAATGACCAGAGAAGGGGCTAAGTCTTCATTTCTTGATGCCTTTAAATCAAGCTTGCTTGTCTCTGCAGCAGACTTGCTTTAGCAAAAAATGACAATTTGTGTTTTTGTCAGACTCAAGTTACTGGTCTTCACCCTGAAGTAAAAGGAAAATTTATGACCAGGGATCTATAATAGATGAGGTCAGAGAAGATAATCTCATGTCCTTTTTAGTCTTACTCTCTATGAATCTATCAATTTACTGAGTGGGTACAGAGAAAAAACTTTCTGAGTGACTTTTGCCATCTGGATAACAATGTGAACTGTAGCAGATTGTATATCATCCAGTAATAAATATATGTCAGAAACTATCGAGATGAAGATATTCTTACAACGCCTTCTAATTTAGAAATTTAGAGTTATTTAATATTTTACACATTAATTTTATACTGGGTAATTGAATTATTGTGAAAGGGTTAAGCAGACAGGCTACTGAAACACTGTGCCATGTATTTAGCTTAATGCGGTTGGAAAAATCAATGCACTTTGGTCTGTCAGTTAGCAATCACAGATTTAACTGAATAACACGTCAAGTATTTTAAAGTGTTTATCAATGTAAATAGAATCCGGCACTATAGTAATGGTAATAAGCTAAGATGCTTTCCCTGAATTCCAATCAGATTTAAACATGACTTTAATTGTAAAGCTCTAACAAGCCAGACAGAGATCAAACAGCTATCAGTATGTCTACAGAGTTTGGTGGTTACTCCTGTGATCCTGAAGAAAATACATTTGCTATGATTCACTCTCTAGAACACAGGTAGTGGGCAATCAGTTTGATATTCCTTGCAATGGTTACTCCTTCTCTTTGCATTTATATTCACTTCCAGTTCATTATTGTTACTGTGAGGAGGAATAAATCACACAGCAATCTCACTGAGCCTATCTGAGAAGTGGTGGAGGCCACTCTGTGCATGATCACGTGAAGGGAACAAGAAGAAGAGCAGGAGAAGCACCTCCTCAGCTTGTTTTGGGCAAGTTCCAAGCACAGCTGTACAACAGCTCCTTACTCTTCTCCCTTTTACCACTCCCAGGCAACGGCTTCCCAAGAGAAGATATGAAAGAAGCAAGGAAGCAGGGGTCATAGCCCTGTCCAAGTTTAAGGAGCTTGCCACTGCCAGAGCAGCACCAGGAGTAGGCAATGGTTTCATCATGTAACACGTACATTCCTGTTCCTTCCTCAGATACAGTAAATGATTTATTTTTTACAAGATCCAGATGCCTGAAATGCAGATGTTTCCATCTGACCTACCTGTTTATGCTCCTGTAACAGTCAATGCAAAGACATAAGTTTTCCTATTTCTACCATTGTCCTTCTCCTAAAGTAGATGTCTAGAAGCAATCAGTTATACTGGGCTGTGAAGGCAGCTATTTAATTCCAATAATTATAAAGTTCTTTAGGATAGGCAGCTCAGAGGGGACCATCTACACTCTACACATTTGGAGCTAGAAGAAATGAATCCCATCCTGCATACCTCCAACCACTCCTTAGCAATCTGCAGATGAACGCTGCCTCTAACATGTCTACCAGGGATAAACAGGTCCTTATTTTACTAGACTGATCATGTGTGTAATGTAAAATTATGATTCCATTTTTAACTATCAGCAGCCTTGCTTACATGTTCTAGCATATTCTTGATTGCAGTTAAGTCTATTTTACATTCCCCTAGCACACTGGCACCTCAGTTGTAACAGGAATCTGCTGTGCTAGGTGCTGTGCAGCAGGCCAAACCCTCCATCAAATGGCTACTAGTTTAAGAAAGCAGAAAACAGATAAGAAAATAGGCAGATTGATGTGGGAGGACACAGATACAATAAGGCAACATCAGCACAGTAGGCAGTTGTGTTAGCACACTACTGACCTAGCTGTTGCCAAGCTTTTGGGCAGCCTCAGGGCAAAGGAGAGTTTTAAAGGAAAGGAAGATGATAGAAAAACTCATCTGCAGAGAGCTCTGGAAGGCATTGTGAGAAAAAGCACAAATGTGTTAATCTGAAAATGTAGCACATGGGTGATGGAAGCTAGTATCGGAGGCTGAGAGGATGGAGGAATCATCTGTGCACTGACTGAGGGACTGAGAAGAATGTCAAAGATCTTGAAAGTGAAGAAAAGCAGCCTCTAGATGATGCAACCAATAACAGACTAGAGTTGATGCAACGGAAAAGAAGGTATTGAACCACAGATTCATTCCTTCTCTATTTTTGTGTAGTCCTCTTCAATCTTAGATAACACCTTTTTTTTCTTTTTTTTTTTTTTTTGCATTATGTATCCTAAAACAGGATGTAGCATTGCAGTAATAATGTACAAGAGAACTACAGCTTGCTTATACATTTTACAAATGATACAGTTCATTAAAACAACTACAGACTATTAATTCTACAAAGTTAAGCACTCAACTTGGAGAATGTCCTTATTAAAGCTATATATTTGACCTTGAGTGACTGTGGTGCATAGACACTGTTTTCAAATAATACAGTTTTTTCCCAGTTCTTTAGATGCAGGAAACATACAGAATTCGTAAATTCCTGCTTTTTCTTTATACTCATGTAGTGGTTTTCTCCCATGGCTTAGTTCAGCATATATCTAGCATTTTAAAAATACACAGTTTTTTAATCTAAGAAAAACACATATTAAAAATTGCGAAATACTCAGACATTATAATTATCCTATTCAACAAAATTTACTTAGATGCAATGCAGAGGATAAAGTAGTTAACGATGCAGCTAAATTAGCTGATAAACATGTGCAATGCAGCCCTCCTTAGGTGCAGTCTAGGCCTGAAGCAATCAATCACAAAATCTACATAGCTATAACCTGAGGTTGGCCTAAATATTAAATATAATGCATTTTTCCAATCTTTCAATTTGATGTTTTTTTTTTTTCCCACTACCACTCTTTGTTATTATACTTAATGTGTACTGTGCAACCATAACACACATCACTTTCCACTCTACTTCTGTGGACTGGTTTTATGATACACCAGATATTACTGGGTGAAATATGTTTTCTTCAGTCAAAGACATCTTAACAATTCTCTGCCTTCATGCTGCCACTCACCAATTTTTTCCTTCCTTGTATTTTTTTTTTTAAAGTCTTTTTTTCCCCAGATGTCATTTCATAGATTTGGCCTACTGAGTAGTATCTCCCTGCACTGATGCAGGGGAGAAAAGACAGCTGTCATAGAAAACACATTAAAGAATTTATAACTCCACATGACTGTGAAGTACTATATAAAATACTGCACCACTTATGAAGCCGTAAAAATCTGTTAACAACAGAAACTGATTCCCATATTACATATCCACAAAAGAGAAGAATTAAGGTCTCACAGGCAATTTTGAGAATAAAAGATGTACCTATATACCGAGATAATGGCTTTGAACTCATACCCTTGCATACAAGCATAGTGACCAGCTATTCACTACTACAGATCCCCAAAACTACTTCAGCCTCTGTGGTCTTCCTTGTACACGGAGCCAAAGGAAGGGACCACCACCTACTCAGCCCAGCTTCTCTCCCATTGTGCTGCTGTTCCTGCCCTACTGTGTCATGTTTAACTATGAAAACTGAAAACTCTTGAAGCCACATGCAGGCTACCTTTTAGTTGATCCTTAAATTATTCCTACTGTTAGAGTCCATGCAGGTTTTAAAAACAAAATTTTGAAGCTCTGTCTTCCCAGAAGTTTGAAATATGCTGATAATAGTGTGTACTGATCAGTCTGAAGTTCTCTGATGCAAAGTCCGCTAAAAAAACTCTTGCATGCCTCAGAAATACTACATGATACTTCACATTCTTTAGGTTGAATGATGTGGAAGAAACAAAAATTCAAGCCCATGTCCTTTGCCATTTATGAGTTTAGCATGAAAACGTTTCATTGCTGTGTTGCAAGAGACACGTATAGTAAAATGTAAAAACACACTTTATACACTGATAGATATTAATTTAAATTTTTCTGTTTTCATATCTGAGCTGTGTTGGTTATACCACTACTCAAATAAACCATAGAAAGTGTATGGAGATTCAGCACCATTTCTTCTACAGAATAAGCACAGAAAGTGACCAGATACTGAAATTCTTGTCCATGAAATCTTTCTGACTGCAAATAGGATGTTAAACATGGAACTGAATAATCCTTCTCCCCTAACATTTTTAGTACACATTGCCTAATTGATATTATCGTAGGATGAGTAATGCCCATTTCTTTTGCTTTTAAACTAGATATTTGTGCTGTGTTCTTTCATGTATTGCTCTTAAGTGTTCTTACACACATTACAGTTCAGCACACCATCATTTGGCACCTTTGTTTCAGAAACAAATACATTCTTATGTGATCTACAGCGACAATCTACAATTTACCTGCTTGAATTTGGTCCAATTTTCTAAACTCTCCAACATCTCAGATTTTACTTTATCGTCTACTCTTCAGAATCCGTTAGTGTAATAGTGGCAGGTCTGACAAGTGTAAGATTCAGCTTGTATTGCAGGTCATATACAAAGACATCAGATATCACTGATTCTAACCAGCTACATTCTTAAACTGTTCCGAGCTTGTTCTGTTAAGGCCAGCTGATTTCTGAACAGAATATAAGGCTCTTACAATGGTTAAAGTGAAAGGGAAAAAGTGAGACTGAATGCAATCTTTTCCCCATTATTACCCAATTCAAGCAAAGTACATTTTTACCTGAAAAATTTTACTCACATTCTGGGATTAGAGTAGTGAGAGTATAAAATATTTCTGTTTGGCAAAGATAGCCAAATCTGCTCCTCTGTATGCAGCTATTTAAAATTCAGTGTAATTTTAAAAATCACTTTAATATTATAAGAAATGGCCAAGCACTGAAACAGAAATAATAAAGACAAATTAAAACAATAAACAAAGCTGTGAGATGAGTGTGTGAGCATGTGATAGTATGTGTCAGGCTGGGCTAGCTGGTGGTGATGTGCAGAGCAGTTTAGAGGGCCCAGGATCCAGGCAGGTGTATGAGAAAGGCTGGGGCCCTGTGCTGGTATTCGAGGGTTCTGTGATGGGAGGTATGCTTGTGAATCTAGGAAGTGAAGGCACGTGTGTTTTTACTAGTGAAATTCAATTCCAACCAGTCAGAGGAACATGACTCTACTTGTGTTTTATGTGGCAGGGTTACTCATGGGTGTTTTAAAAGGCAATGCCCTGTCTGTGGCAACCCGTGTAGTCAGCTTTGTGAATGTGTCCCTGAGATAGGTGCTTAGCCTCGCTATTGGCTGAATCTAAAACATGAAAACTGCAGTCACCTCGGCCTGTGTAGGATGGAGAGTCATCCAGGCTGGGATTCAGATGACAAAAAGTAGAAATCTCCACATCCTTGGGGTCCACTCAAGGCAGCAGCCTTATAACATCCACAGTTGATTCCAGTATCAGGAAATGAAGACACTACAGTTGTTTGTACGGTCCTAATTTGACCTAATTTATATTTGTGTTTCAAATTACTGTCTTTAATTACACGATCTCATTTATTTTTTCATATTCAGTGTATAGCACAGATGATGCTTACCTAATGAGTTGCTGAATATCCTTTCTGTGTTGTTCCTAGGCCTCATTTACTACATGACATTCAAACTTTAATCTGAGGATGAAGTGATTAATTTCCTGTGTCAATAAAAGCATCTAGGTGTTTCATGTTCAAGTGATATTTTCTTCATTCTCCAGGTATGGGACTGAGGCACAGAGCATCTCCGTGAAAAGTCACAGCTACCGTTCAGTGCCTATGTGTTAGCAAGTCAGGAGCATTAAAACAGGGAACACACTGTTAGTTTCTCCTCTGCAAAGTCTGGTTCAAATATCTTTACTGGCAGATACACACCTAACTCAAATTCCCCAGAGCTGCACACAGCTGCCTTAGCCATAAGACCATTTTTACTGCATCTGCAATCCTTTGACATGTTATGGAACCCCTTTTAACTTCTTCAATTAATGAGAAAGAGGTATGACTGTATTTTTATTACACATTTTTGAGCATCACGAAAAACAATGCCTCGAAATATGATATATCAGGCAATATAATAAACAAAGCAAAAAACCCATGCAGTGTTTATAGTCTCGTCAGTAATATATCTCCAAGCACATGTTGGGGGAGGTAAATATGTTGTCCCCATCCTATTGATGAGGAAGCTAACACAGTAAGATGTGAGAAATGGTTTAACTCTGTATCGCTTATCAGGTGAATGACTCAGTTGACAGAAGAGCATCTCACTTATGAAGCCTTTTTTTCTGCAGAATTCCAAAACATTTTACAGTCATTGATATTATTTACTGTATCATCTACACATGGATAAATTCAGTTTCAGAAAGACTACATAGTAATCAGTGAGAACCTACTCCCATAATTCTGCAGTCAGTGAAGCCCATCGGACTGTAACAGGCTGGGTCGTGGAACAGCTCTGAAAATGCCAGACAAGTTTCTGCATAACTGTGAACAGTACCTACATGACCCACATGTAGAAATTTATCTGTTTCGATAATATAGTAGTTTATTCAGCAAAAATACATTCCTCATATATACTGCTGCTTAGATTTAAATATAAAAATATATTTCTGCTTTTCAGGTAAACATATATATCAGATAAACAAGAAAAGTCAAGAAAAAAAGGAACAATCAATCTATAAAAAACCCCGAAACTAACTATACTTCTTAAACAAAATACTTGATGCAGACTTTTTCATTCCAGATAACTTCCTTATGCTGAAGTGAACTGTACACACCAATGCAGCTGAAGAATTAGGCCACATAGTATATGCATACACTTGACCAACCAAACACAAAAATCACATGTAGTTATACCCTGTTTGCTGTCTTCCAGAGTTTGTAACAAAGAAAAATGATCCATTTACCTGAAGGTGTAGAACGTGTATTGAGACTGCTCTTCCTGAACAATTACTACTTGGTTAAGAGTTTGTACATTAAATTTTAACCCTGTGTATATGGACACAGGCAAGGCTTTATTTCCTGTTCTTCACAGGAAGGATATCTGTAATCCAGTAGTGAAACAGAGATGTGACTATCTTGGTATGATCTGAAACAAAGAAAACACATTCCTCCTGAAATACATCTATGACATTTCTGAACACTAAAATAAAGACTTGTATGAACCTCTGTTCCATTCAGTATTACCATTTCAGTAAAAACAATGCAGGTATTGAAGCTCAAGGACTAACGCAGATGCATTTCTAGATGAACAGGTACATCTTCTTTTAGGAGGTCAGTTATTTTTATGAGAAACAATTTTGGTTCTATATTTTGGAATGTCCTATTTGTTATGATTCAATAATTCAGAAAAAAAGGAGATTGAAATGACATGATCATATGGATAAGGCTAAAAAATCTTCTCTACTTCTTTTTGTCTGGAGAGTAATTTCACACATTATTATTTAACTTAGAGTAGCACCTAGAAGTCTCAGCTGAGAATGAGTCGTCTTGTACAGACAGCTGCATTAAAGTCTCAAAATGCCACTGCTTCTGCCTTAATTCAGAGATTATCTATGTGACTTTACTTTTAATGACAGGACTTTCTACAGCACTTATCACATGACATCACATTTAAGATGGTTCTATAATGTTATGTTAATATAGCTTTCACATTTCATTTCCTTTTCTTTAAACGTTCATTCAAAAAAAAAAAAAAAAGGTTTAAATTTAATCATTTTAGGGCCTCTGCATATCCAGCCTATGCATTGTTGGCACACAGTAACTATATTACTTCTGGTCTGCAAAATGTTCCCCTCCCACCCCCCACAATGGAGACATATATAAAGGACAACTCTCAGAAAAAAACCAAACCAGTTAAAATAAGCTTCTAGCTCTTCTGAGTGATAATTTCCTAGGCAACAAGGAAAGAGTATATTTAAGACCTGATCTTAACCAACAAAGGGAAAATGTTAATAGATAATGGAATGAAGTTGATGAGTAGAAGCTGAATGAGTTCATAAATTAGGAAGTAATGACTTTTTTTTTTTTAATTAGCCAATCACCTATGCTTTAATAATTGATGTGAAGTAGGAATTAAGTAGCTCTCATTTAAAAAGCTACTGTTTCCAACCATCAAATGGAGCATTGCTTCCAGACACAGCTCTTCTCCTTTGCCCACTGCACTGTGCAGGACCATGAAGGTGTCTGGTTTCCTTTTGCAAATGGCCACTGACTTTCTGACAGAGATCAGACAAGCCCCCATCATGAGAAATGTGTGTCCATTTGACTTCTAAACATTCTCTTCTGTGCACCTATAGAAGACTTTACGTAGAGGTAAGTACTTTTGTTAAAGACTACCAAATAAATGGAAATAGCAATAGGACATTTTGTTCTTTTGTACAGTCTGAGAACAATGACACTTTAAATAGCCATGTTCAAGCAAAAACCTTGACTTTGTATAATTGCTGAGTACAAGGTCAAAAGTAACTTGATGGAGTAACTTGCAGCACAAAGTACAAGTTAAGTTGGTGGAGGATGACAACTGAACAGAGTAACCAGTATCTCTTAACCACAGAGATTTTCTTGTTCAAGCATGTTTTCTCATTTAAATGAAGGGTTAAAGGTAATAACTTAATGCTGATAACTTTTCTGTTTCAATCTCTTTAGTAACTTCTTTTTCTGGCAAAATTTTTCAGACCCTTCCACCAACCTTATTAGACCGTAATTTCATATGACTGCAAATATTTGAATCTAAGAGCTTAGGCTAAAACAAGAGTTTTTCTTCATTGTTTCTTTTTTCTTTTGGTGGAACCATGATTCTCACTCTGAATAACATGTGTGTGTGAAAGAAATACCAAAACATGGTCTTGAACTAGTTTTTAATTCGTGGTCTGCAGACCTTGGGCAGTCCATAGCTTTACTCTAAAGGGTATGTAAAAAGTTACCGAAAAAAGCAAATTTATCAGCAGTAGGCATAAACTTGCCAAGTATTAAACTATAACACATATATATGATGAAGTAAAAGATATATAATAGTACATTTACTTTGTAAAGTTGGAGAACGTGCACTTTTATGAAAGAAACAGATTACTTCTCATTTTTCCCCTACTCTTTACTTCTTGAATTAAAGATAAAACTGAACAAAACATAGCACACATTATCAATCCTTTGATGCTGGCATCTTAAGTAGAGTCATAATCATGGGAAAAAGGTTAACATACTGCTTCTTGAACTAGAGGGATTGAAATATGTTTATTTTGTAAAAAGAATACATCTTGCTAGAATTAAGAAAAACTGTTTTCTTTTCATCATATTAATAAGGAACTACCTTTTCTTCTAGTACATCATACCGTAGTAAAAATAAACAAAAGAGAGAAAAGGCAAGATAATCAAACTTGTAAAAAAAAAGATTACTGTGATATACTGTAAACTTTTAGCTTAATAAACAGCCTTAGCCTGTATTTCTATAACAAGAAGTTGAATTTGCTAAGACAAGTTTTGTAATAACGCTCTAACTTTTATCAATGTTCATTGGGAATGAAATCTAAAGTTTAAAAAAACTGGGTAAGATGACCTATTTTTGAGCTAAAATTCGGAAAAAAGTATAATTAAAAACCTAATTCAAGATAAAATTTCAGAGCACTATATTCTTTCACAGAAATTCCTGAATTACAAATATAATGTATTGTTAAACTCTGCTGAGGCAAATTAATATCTAACAGGTGTTTAATTATCCTTTAATAATTTATAACAATGTATTTTCCTCTTTCTTATGTTGTTGTACCTCATGAATACCAAATCAGTTATTATGGCTACACCACTGTGAACTTCGAATGAGATTAAAATTGAGCCCAGAGTGACAACAGGAAGAAAAATCAACTGGAAGAGTAAACAATTTCAGGCTGTACCAGCAGAAACATAAATAAATTTTAAAAATCACTCACAAAACTGTCTTCTGCTTTTTCAAGTGACAAATACATCAGAAAATTAGGGTACTTGCACGGATTTGTTTCTAATTTGCTTCTGTTTTCTTTTCTCACTTCAGTTTGACATTTCTGATATATAGAAATAAACAGAGATCTTGCCTCAAGGCTGCAAAACCCAACAGAATTCCTACTGGATTGAGTAGAATTTGGATAAGGCCTGTAAGGAATATCCTGAATGTAGTCACTTCAACAGTTCCATTGATATAATCAGCTGAATTAGGTCATTTAATAAAGGGCCAATACCATTACCACTATTCCTGCTGAGTCCTACTTAGTTTGCAAATGTGTATTGCATCCAATGAGACTATCTGATTATAATTAAGATCACAGAATGTACGCTTGAAATTAATTATTGAATGCACAGAAGGATTTTGTTCCACGTACATGGGGATACTTCAGATCTATCAGAACCTTAAGGGTTGTCATATTCCATATCTACATGTTAACCAGTACATATGTACTTCTGTAAGAGTGTCCTTTTCAAAATGCATCAGCTATTAACTGTACAGGCAGGAACTGGGTTGGAAGGGACCTTAAAGACCATCTAGTTCCAACCCCCCTGCCATGGGCAGGGACACCTTCCCCTAGCCCAGGTTGCTCAAAGCCCCGTCCAACCTGGCCTTGAACACTGCCAGGGAGGGGGCAGCCACAGCTGCTCTGGGCAACCTGTGACAGTGTCTCACCACTCACACAGTACAGAATTTCTTCCTTATAGCTAATCAATCTAATCGAATCTAATCTAATCTGCCCTATTTCAGTGTAAAGCCATTACCCTGATAAAGTGTTACTCCCTGAAAAAGAGTCCCTCCCCATCTTTCCTGTAGCTCCCTTTTAGCTACTGGAAGGCTGCTGTAAGTTCTCCCTGGAGCCTTCTCTTCTCCAGCCTGAACAACCCCAACTCTCTCAGCTTGTGCTCACAAGGAAGGTGCTCCAGCCACCTGATCATTTTTGTGGCCTTCCTCTGGATCCACTTAAATTCTCTCTTTTCTGTGTTTTTACAATGCACAGCATGCAGTAGGCTCCAGTCTTGACTGGGATCTTTAACCACTACCATGCTGTAAATCATTTAGTGATGTCATAAGCATAGTCTCTTCTTTGAATGTTACTGCTAAGCCTCTGATGGCTATGATCTTACTTACTCTGTTACCACACTACTACCAGCTCAGTCATTACTCTTCGAAAGAGTTAGTCCTTCAAAATACAAAAATGGTTGAGAATCTCTCATGTCATAACAAGTACTCTCAACTCTGAATAAATTATTTGGGAGGCAAGAAAATTCAGCACATCCTGAAGCTGCAACAGAAGTACTAATGACAAGGAACAATGTGTTTAAGTGAAGACTACTTGGAAATTGAATTATTATACCTTCTATGGACTACATGCTGATCCCACATTCAATTGAGGAACTATTAACTGTCCAAGAAAAATTCTACTGAAATTATAGGGGTAACAGAGAACAAAAGGAGCATAAATGAAATCCAACTTGTGCCTCAGGGATGAAAAGATTTAGTAACAAAATAATTTTTCTTTTTATGAATGACTTCATAATATCATTTATTGTAAAAAGTGACTTTATGTTTTTACATAATCAACAGCATTTTTTAGAAACTTAAACCAGACAATTGTATTTAAACAAAACCAAAGTTGTAAATCAAACTTTGGCATGCAAGATTTATGTGTTAAAGAAGCCACACAGGCGACCAAGAAGAAATGAAATAATGGGTTTTATTGATTCATATGCAAGTAAAATTAATCCTTAACTGGATGGGTGAAATCTCCAAAATAAGTTAATTTATGTGATTTAAAAACTCTACAAAGAAAACGAATTAAAAATATGCTTTAAACATGATTAAATCTTAAAACAGTTAAGGTTTTAAAAATACTGGTTTAAGAACCTGAATCATCTTGTACTCTATGGTTGCTGCAAAGTGAAAAGTTTCTATATTGATTGCAGCCAAACAAGAAACAGGGAAAATCACTATATTTTTGGTGGGAATTATGCTTTCAAATCTTGTATAAGCATATATTTACCACTACATAATTATTTACAGAGCTTCCTAATAAAAAAAACCTGTGACAAATATGAATTTTAATCCACACAAAAAAGAACATGAGTGAATGAACAAAAGTGAATGGTACCTACCAGGAGGCATCATAGATTGTTCTTGGAATTGTTTCAAAGCATCCTTCAATCTCTCAATATCCTGTAGCAATAAAAGGGATTTCAACTGATGTAGAAGAGTCACATCTGAGGAAGAGATCGTGCGAGATTCAAGATATTGTAAAAGCTCTTGGACAGTTGCTGAACTTACTGCAGAATCCATGCATTCTGATTTATCTGGGTAAACAAATGTAACAACAGATTAAAAATATTCAGTGAGCACAGAAAAGTTTCCTAATTAAACTTTCTTTTCAAAGACAGCATCTTCCTTTTTAGTACAACTGACAATCAAATATCAGGTACTAAAGAGCAGCTTGCTCCTCCCTTTTTTTGTTAAATATTAAAACAATGGTAAGAGGGGAAAGTATCAAATTCAAAAGGTAAAAAGGACAATAGGATTCATAGTGACAGGAATGCAAGTGGAATCTAAATTTTCAAGATTAGCACAGGAAGAAAGTGTGATGAAGAAACTGTACTGTGCCCAAAGCACTGTGTTTTGCTTCCTACACACTGTATATTATAAAAATGCACACATGTGGAGATAGGGAACAACTCTGTGGAACTGCTGCAAAGCACTTCCAGAGGCATCCATTTATCTTATTATTGTACTTTTACATTTTTATTTTAAAAGCATGTATTAGGGCATGCATGACAGCAGAGGAGGACATACATTGTTTCTATGGTACTAAAGCATGAATTCACTCTTCCATTCCAGTAACAATGTACAGTCCATCCCTTTAACCAGACTCCCTTTAATTCTTCAGGTTTTTACCAGCAAGCCAACTGAGAAGAACACATTTGTCCCAATTCAACTTTCTGACATAAGTACAAGAAGTATAATCCAATATGACCATTTGAAAATGCTGCTGAAAGCAAGGTCTTCCAATTTTATCTAAAAAAATAGTGCTAAAGTCACACAACTAGAAAAGGCAAACAGCATAATGTCAGATCTATATATAACTGGGATTTGCCTAACAAGAAAGTTAGTCATCCTCTGATTTATGGATGTGACATCTTATCTGCAGATGAACTTCCTTTTACCTGAGAATTTTTCTCTGTGGATTCCAAGATCCTCACTTGCTCAACCCTTGGATCTGTAGGTTTGACACCAGGGCGAGTCAGTCAACCACTGCTAAAACCTGAACTTGACTCCCAGGAAGCTGGAAATCAACACTTTTTCTTAAAATTCAACATGCAACACAGCTGTGGACAATTGACCAGGTGTCTGTTCTGGGTCATTTATTAACAGCAGAACTGTTAACCGAGTTTGCAATCTTGCTCAGTTACTCTGGAGTTCCACTACAGTAAATGCACGTATCAGCTTACATTTACTTAGCCATATACTGAAGTAGTAAAATTCTTATTTTTGGTGATGGAAATACATTAACCAGAAAGCAGGATGGATTTCCAATGCTAGGCTTACTATGAAGACCTGACACAGCAGAAAAATGTTAACAGTAAGCAAAGAAAATTCTATATATAAATCTGGAGAAAAAAATTAACATGAAATCCCTGATGTCATCTTAACAGGGTTTTTAAAGTAATTCTGTAGTCTAAAGATGAATTTTATGGGACTAGGAACTGACAGCTCTGACTTTAGATGGACTCATGCAGGTAGGTAAGATGTTTAATATTCTTTATTCACCTCAACCGACAATCAAGGCCATGCACTTTGAAAAATTTTTCACTGCATTTTTCCAGTTTTACAAGACAGTTATCATTTCAGAGCTATGTTCTGAACTGAGGAATGAAGAATACACCATCTTTTCTTAAGAAAACATATTTAATTCTAGATGACACCAACATAATCTGGTGTATGTTATCTCATTATCTCTGAAAGAAATTTATGACGTAAGCACCACAGAAGCAGCTTTTCAGGAAGGCAATAGAAGAAACATATAGTAGGAATTTCTCTGATTTTACTGGCCAGATGAACATTCAATAGGTCATTAGGGACAACATCCATCCACTGTTTTTTAAAGTGCTAGGGAACGTTCATTGAGCATGAGTTCACATTCATCTTCTTCACAAGTGCTTTACGCCAACACACTTTCCCAGTGCCAACAGTGTCTTCCCCTTTCCTCTTGGATGCTGTCTGTCTAGATTTCCACATATATTACAAATAAATCTCCTCCTGGGAAGGAGAACTTTCTGAAAAGTAAGTTGGTTCAGAGATAGTAAGCATGAAAGTAGTTAGGATAGCAATTACTGCCCTCATTTGAAGCTCAGAGGAAAGAAGAATTTGGTCCATTTTAACCACTATATTTATCCTAAGTGCATTAGAATGTTTTTAAAAAGAGCAAGGAATATTATGTATATTTTCAAAGACAGAGAAACAATGAGATTAGGACCACAGTTTTTATACTGATGTGGATTCTTACATATTCATGTACACACCAGAAAATGGGACAAATAATAAGTTCTCGCATGTCTTACTGAGTTTAAGAGGCACTTCTCTAGTAGATCTGGCCCATCCTACAGCAATAATAAGGTACATTTATTTGCCCCTACAAGGTAATACTCAGGAAAAGAAAGGAGAAAGAGTGGTACATACTATCAGCAAAATAAATTTGTTGTGTTGCCTGCAGGAAGTCCCGAATGCTATCTGCCTTTTCATATATATCTTTTAAGCCTTCTGTTTCTTCTCTGTTGTTTTTGTCAGGCTGATATGTAAAATCCACACCGGTAGTTTTTGTTACTAATCCAGCTGCTCTCATTTTTTCTTTCTGTCGCTTCTTTTTCATTTTCCTCTTTTTGTTTTTGCTTATTTTGCGACTGCCTATCTGCTGCAGCTGTAAATTATCTTGAACAAGAGTCTCTTGCATTCCAGATTCTGTTTGTTCATGTAAATTATTAGAGTTTTGCAAACTGCTCTTTTGTTTCTTCCTTCGAATGCGCTTTCTCTTGGTTTGTCCTTGATATTTCTCCTCTGCAGATTCAAAAGAGACATGATAGTTGTAAATAAGAAGATCTGTAATAAGCATTTTGGAACTGCATACAATAAAACACTACTCCCTTCAAATTCTGGGATGTCTGAGTGGTTCCAGCTTTACTTTTATGCTTAGAATGCCTTTCAGTACTACAATGTCAAAGCCAACTCTTCTGAATGCGTTGAGTAAGAAGACAAGTTATTTTCCCTTTTGCTTTCAATAGACTGTACTCTCCTTTGTGCTACATACTTTACATGACATCTACTTTCCTAAGGCAGGTAATATGGTTCTATACAGAGAGTGATGTCAAAAGAATCACCAAGGCAAAAACCAGTATGGGCAGGTTGGTAGAGAGAGAGCTCCCCCAAGAGCCCCACACCACAGCTGGGTTGACTTCACCAAGAACACAAGAATGCATGTAATTCACAATAAAAGATGACAGTGCTTATATCAATGATATCCCTCCACAATAGTGCTGTGCCTTAAAAACACCAGATATCTGTTTCTGATTCTTCTACTTTCTCCTCCTTAAAGATATCTTACTGCTAGCTCAGCTTTGGACATCAACTTTATAGGGAAAGCATGCAAGGCATCAGTGACCTTGGCAAGTAATCTCTGATCTCTTTAACAGGCAGTCTTGGTTCTCTCATTCCCTTGCTACATTTTAATTTCCTTACTAACTAATTCTTCAAAAGGCTCAAATGTCAAGGGAAAGAAGTCCCTCTTGCTCTCCAAGACAGCTTTCATGCTTCTTTACTCAGATCTTATCCCTATACACAGAGTTCTAAAGTCATCTTTGACCCTGAACTAACTGCCTCTCCCACACACTCACTTCTGAGTGTAAGCCCTCCTGACACTAGCAAGGGAAGACTGACAGAATCCATCTTCCCTTTGACTGCACTGCTGCCAAAGAACATACTCATGCCTATAATTCCTGTCTAATTAGCTGAAATTCCCTCTTTCACATTCCAATAAAATCCTCACACATTTAAACATCACGGAGTGCAGAATGCCAGCGTTCTTCTAATGTCTTGCTCTAGAAAGTTAAGCCATTTATCCTTCCCTCAACCTCTACCTGCATGTTTCTAAATTCCTCACAGTACACTGAGCTCAGTGCTCTTATTTACCTTGTTTTACACCATTCTGTTATTTACCTGGTTTTAAACCATTCTATTAAAAGTCAAAGAATCTTTGCCTGGCACATATTTGTGTAATGCAGGGGAGACACCTGAAGCCCAGTGCTTGTTTCCGAATGATCTCCATAGTCTCCTGAACTGCCACTGACATTCTCAGCTTGTTTGGCTTCTCATCACTCCTCTCCCTACTGTTCTCTCCCAGTCTTTGCCTCTATGTTCTCCATGGTTGGAGACCCTCTATTTCAATTCAGTTTCTTTTTCTGTCTTGAACTCTGTCAGCTCTGAGCCACTTTCTCTCTTTAAGTATCACTACTTTTAGTTATTTAGATGACAGATGACTCACTGCAAAGCAATTTTCCATACTTTCCATGAAGAAGGCTGCATAAAAATAAATTTGCTGTATTGTAATTGAACACCACAGCATGTTAAAGACACACCAAACGTCACCTCGTACCCACAGTGTGGAATGTTTCGCACGCATGGTATTTGAGCTAAATATCTTTATACATGATTTGGACATATGGGATGTGGGAAAAATAACGTCTGTGTCGTTCTGTAGGCATAAAATATCAAACTGAAGGCAGATATGAATGGTGAAAGATGCTATAAACAAAACATCAATGTTTCATCTTAAGATCTAATTTGGATTTTCATGGGAGTATTTGTGTTATAATAGGTGAATTTCACTGTAAACACAGTTATATTGTTCCATAAAATCTGTCAGCCCCTGTTAACCTGAACCACACTGTTTGCTAATAAAGCTACTCTAATCTTATGCTCTCAGCAAAGTGGCCCAACGTGCTCTTTAAGCATCCAAGAATCACTAAATCTCAGCAAAATTACAGCATGTTGTGCAGCCAAGCACCCTCAATTGGTTTGAAGCCACTTGAAAAAAAATGGTGCAGAAGGCAGAACAGGGCTTAAGATAATTGATATTTTGAGTCAAATCCAAAAGTTTGCTTATCCTTGATAGTTCAGGACAGCAGAAGGTCTCAAGAGACCAGGGTAAAGTTGTGAAAAGACAGAATGAATGTAGTCATCTCACGTGTATGTTATTAAGATAAATACCTGAGGGAAAGGAAATCAGAACTGTGCTGAATTTCCTCCAACACAGAAAACAAAGCAAGCACAAAACTTTACCCAGTTCTCTTGAGGAGTAATACTGGCAGTTCTTTGCAGTTTTTGTCATTCTTTGTCCCATATTTTAATATCTCTTTAGTATATACTGCTTCATGTGCGGGAGCTACTAGTGATTCAGCATCAGGAACACATGAATTTAGATGTTGACAAAGCAACGCACAGAAAAGGGATTAATTTGAACAATTTACTGCCAGGGTTAGAGTGAACTGTTATCAGCTCAGAAAAAACAAAACAAACCCCAGACCGGTGCATCAGTATGGAAAACTCAATGAAAACATTTGCTCAGTGGGTATCAGTGATCAAAACAGCAAACAGCTTGTTTGCATACATAAGACGGAGGATGGAAAATAACAGGAAAAATATTCCTAAGGTATTATACAGATCTTGTACCCTTCGAGCCTGTAACAAGCCTGTTTCTTAGCATAATTCCAGCACAGTAAGACTTTGGCAGAAAAGTGGAGGACTGTTACAGAAGTTACAAGGGAAAAAAACCCCAAAAACGATTTGTATGATTTGACTTGAATGAAAGAGTAAAAAAATGGGCTGTGTTTCTACCTCCTCGTGAAAGAACAAGGTGACTTCTAATTAATCTGAACAGTTTCACAAGCAAATAGAAGAAAATAAATACTTATTTTATAAACGGTACAGTTAGCTTACCAAATTCACATATGCACAGGAGACAAGAGCTTAATGGGATTCAAGAACTGGTTGCTTATACAGTCAGCAAGGCTACCTGATTATAACAGCTGTGCTAAAATATAAATAAGAGTTGTACAAGAAATGTAAACCTGCCACAACCATAATGTTTAGGTCAAAGCCCACAAAATAATTTTAACAAATTAAATGTTCAGTAGGATTCACCTTCCACAGCTTTAGCTCTCTGGACAAAAAATAGCGCATGCTTAGACCTATGTTCCCTCTGAAAAACCAAGAGAAGCTAGCATCTTCAGAAAGCAATTGACCTCATCCTAAACCAGCTGGTATGGAAATACACTCTCTCTCTCTCTCTCTCTCTCTCTCTCTCTCTCCCCTTGCATTAACTACAAAGGAAATGTAGACAATGAATTTGGACTAGATGTTTGTAACAACTGAGAAGAATTAATCTCTTTTACAAAAATTAACAGTATGGAGGAAGGTGCTTTACAACATGAGTCTGCTCATCAGACTGATCTGTACTAATCAACAAAATTCACTGTTTTATGAAAAAAACCCACTTTTGACTGATTCTCTGTATTTCAAAGCAGTAGGCAGGCCTGACAAAATTTCAATAGATATGAACTTGGTTCCAATAAATTTTCCCACTGACTGAAGACGTTTGTTATGTAAAACCAGCATAATTATAACAAATGCAGGGAATACATGCTACACAATCTGAGTAGGGCACTGAATACCTACGTAAGCAATGTTGATAAAAACCTCAGCTTTTGGAGGTTTTGCAGCTGCAGCTTGTTCTAATTCTACAAGAGCTGCTGATTCTTCTTCTGTTCCACAATGGCCTGTCACCTTTCTCCCTCCTAAAACCCATCTCTGCTCCACAAGTGGTTTAATTTATCACATAATCCAATAATCCAGAACCAATTGTCTTTAACTTGTTTAGTCTGGACTTGGTGCCCTCTCAGACTGAGTAAAGTGGCTTCCAGACAGAATGCCCATATACATTTTTCAGCCACGGTCATAATTTCATAAGCATTTCTTTCAGCCTTAATAAGAACATCCTCCTCAGGAACTGTTCACAGTTAAAAATAACTGTGGGGCTTGTTTTTTCTTCCTGGATTATTTTTAGTCTAGATTACTTTGCTGATGCAGTTTACCATGCAGCTGCACAGTCACACTAGCTTGACTGACAGAATACTATGGAAGTGGGAATGAGTAGCCCAAAAAAGGAAAGTCAGCAGCAAAAGAAAAACTCATCTTCTAACAGCCTATCTCATCTGGTCTGAAACATTTAAGAAGTTTTCTTTATGCAAACTGAAGGTCTCCTTAACAAAACAGAGGCAGAAATACATCAAAACCCAGACAAAATTAAATAGAGGACGCAGTTTATAGACACTGCTTATTGAATTTTGATAATGAAAAGTCAGCACATCCAGTTTATATCTTCAAGGAAAAATAGAAAATAATAAAAATAATGATTTACATCAAGACTCTGAATAAGCTGACTTTTATTTATTAACTTCTATTATATTAGCAAGTTATTTTGTATTCATCATCACAGCAGCTGGAGAAACAAATAGATTAAATACAAAGCTTAATATAAGCTAACAGCAGTTCCATCCATCCAGACTAACCACCAGCATGAACACATTGCTGGCAACTCTGTGACTGAAAAGATGAGCTTCCTCAAGTTTATCTGCATTATTTCAGTTCCTTCAGACAATGGCAGATGGAAACATTCAGGGGAAGCGTCACAGAAGACAATGAAAAAATGGAAGGCTATTTCCTTGAGTGTCTGAGGTATACAAGTCCCACAGCATGTAAACTGAAGTTTGGCTTTGAGTACCTGAGAATAAGCTGATGATACTAAGGATCTTTAAAAATCAGGTCCATAAATATTATTACAACAAACCTTTAGGACAGAACATTTAATAAAACAAAAGGGGGGGAAGATGAAGTGGGCTGAGGAAAAGATAGTCAAAGAATATCCTCTGAGCTTTAGAAGTATCCTCTATAATGTACTCATCATAGCTGAAGTATGGCAGCTGGCTCTTCTGCTCATGGACCAAGTCCCACAGTAGGCTTTCTGGATGTTGTTCATGGTAATCTTGTTCTTTTGTTCAGAAGAAACAGGACATGTGCCTCTTCTGACTTTTCATCCAGTTTAAACTCTTTTATTCTCCTCGATATACTGGATGGATTTTCCATGGTGTACCAAGCAGTCAATGCAGAGGAATTAAATTTTGCTTTAGGATCTTGCAAGGGAAAAAAATGTTATTTTAGTGCCAATTAAGACATCAGCAGCTACAATCTGGCCAACAGTGAAAAGCTGTGGCTAACGAATGCAATAAAATGTAATGGTTCATTAGAATAAAAGCAATACTGAAAGATCTCACAGGAGCATAAGACGACATTAATATTTGTATATGCTTTTGTGGAAATTGTTTCAAATCATCGTTTGAAATTAGAAGAAAAAAACACTTCAAAGTTTTTAGTAAACTAAACACTTTTGATGCTGGAGAAAATTGCAAAAGACCAGAAGCTGTTTAGGATAAGGACTGTCTTTTGTTTGTTCATTTTGATTGTATACTTACAAATGAAGAATTCACATAAAACTGGCAAAGTTGCATATACAAAGCTGCCTACCACAACAGAGCACTACCTCTTAGATTTAAAGCAAATCCAATTAACAGTAATGACAATAATAATTAAAGGCAGATATCAGAGTGTGCAACAGTCTTCAATCCTAAAAGTTTATCTGACTCTGTATACAGATGAATTTCTCTTACTCATAAGCTATGTCAGACTCCTGCCATAAGAGGAACTGTACTTGGTCATAACATCCACCTAGGACTATAACCTGTATCAAACAGCAGCCATACACTGCATTCAAGATAAGGTGAATTTTGGATTTATACAGTGGTAGAATGATGTTCCTTCTTTTGTACTTTTTAGCCTAATAATTGCCATCGTTTTATTTGCTTTTTGACTGCTGCTTAGTGATGAAATATTATTTTCACAGTTATTTATCATACTGAAAAATCTTACTCCTGCTTGGTAACAGCCAGCTCTGAGCCCACCGATTTTCACTGGTTATTTTTTCCATCACTTGACAACTATCTAAAATGCATTTCATCTGCCATTTTTGACAAATCACTCAATCTGAGATTATACTGCACTCAACTCCTGCCTTTAGTGCAGTCACTATCTACATAGCCATCAGGAAGCCTTCTGACTTCACTCTTTTCACTTGACCACCTAAAACAAACCTCCAGTTGAGGCCTCCCATGTTTTGAGAACTGCTACATTTTCTTCATCTACTTACCTATTCTGGGACTTTGCCTGTCATGCTATTTCTATGTGCCCCCTTTGGTGAGGGGCTTTATCAAAAACTTTGTGGAAATTCAAGGAAACCGTATCAGCTGTAGAACCCTTATCCACATACTTCCTGTCTCTTCAAAGAATTCCAAGATATGCATAGATTTCCTCTTTGCAAACCTCATGCTGATCTTTCCCATGCAGATCACAGGTTTTCAGGCATCCACAAATCTTATTTTGCATTATAATTTCTGCTGAACCACCTAAGGCAAACACCAGGCTTACAAGCTTGCAGTTCCCTGGATAATTTAAGAACTGTTTTAAAAAACTGGCATCACACTATCCAGCCTCAAAGTCTCTGATAACAAGGAAAACTGAAAAGCAAGTGGTTATGCATCACTGTTGATAATGTGGGCAATTTTTTTTTCCTTGAATTCTTTCAGAAATTTTAGGTGAATAAAATCTGGAACTGGTGATTTTATTTTATCATTAATTTTGTTGCATGACTGTTAAATCACTTCAGTTTCACATATTCTTTGAGAAAGCCCAATCCAGCATGGGATTCTCCAGTTTTCCACAGATGTAAAGAATTTATTTAACTTCTCTGAAACACACGTCTCTAAGTATTCCATCTACACCATGATAATCGGCTCAAAAGACTGGCAGGCGCATTGCTCCTGATGCATCAGAAGTAAGACCTATTACCAGTTTTAATTCTTTGTATCATTTGCTCAAATATTCCTTTGACTGTCTTATCATGTTTTTACATTTAAATATTTTTAAAACATCATTTGGGTGTGAATTCAGCTTTTTAAAGGACACCTACTTCTTTCTAACAACTTCTTTTACTCTCTTGTCTAGCTCTGCAGTCTTCCTTTCGCTGTTTCTCAAGCCTTTCATGACAGGTGGTGGGTGCTGGCCTTTAGTAAGGCATATGGTGTCCTTAAGTAGCTTCCATGCCACCTTGTACAACTTCCTTCTCTTTGATGATCTTTTTTTAGTGAGTATCTTTATTTTTGTGCAGTGTCCCTTCTTGAAGTGGATCACAGCTGCTGTGGTGTGGGGTTTTTTTGTTGTTGTTTCAGTAGGATGTTGAACCTGGTTGCTGTTGCAATGTGCCTCTTGTGAACCAAACTCCACCCAGGACAAATCACAGTCCCACCAACAGATGTCTTGCTTACTGACTGTGTCTAAAAACTGAGACTTTTCACAACATCCAATGCAATAGTAACATCATCTGAACAGGGAAAAACTGAAGATGCCATTACTACTCTCTCTGCTGCTTCTCAGATCTTTCAGCATACAGCAATGAGTATTCACAATCCCAGCTGGATATGTGATGAAACGGACTCTAAGCTTGCTTTGCTTTTTGATATGTACACTCAGTCCACACACACATCGAATCTAAGGCATCCAGGAGATATCTGGAACTATTCAAATGAACACATTAACTTTGACAAGAAGGTTTTGGGCCTCCTGTTATTTTAAGCAAAAAGCTATGTCTGATGAAGTCCCCAAGTTTTCTTAAATAACTTTTCCGATACAAATTTTGTACCATTCGATGACCTAATCTTTAAACAAAAGCAAATATTTTGATCTACTATCAATTCTCCTCATTATTATTTTTTAAATTTCAAGCTCACTGTCTTCATTCATTTTGGCTTTTTTGGGGGTGATCTGCAAACAGCCAGAGTCAGTCACCACTGTATAGAGGCATCATTTGCAGCACTTCCTTAATGGGCTCAGTGGTGCTTCCCCAAAACACTGAGAATTATTATGTTGAATCAGTAAGGAAAATAAAACAAAATCATAGAGCTGAGCATGTTCACAGGCATGAAAGAAAAACAGAGATTCAATGACAATCAGTACCTGTTCTGAAGGCTATTAAATCAGAAAAGCTCAAGGATCCTAAAGTTGCCTATGGAGTTTCCACAGTTCAGCAGCCGCAAAGACTAATCGCTACTAAATACAGTAATCTTCTCAGTCTTTGGCTAATATTACATCTTTGTATTTGTACAGAAAGCATCACTATGAATTGGAGGGGGAGATTTGTAACATTTCTGTAAAATACTGGAAACATTTTCAACATTTGATATCATATTTATAAAAAAAAATTGTTCTTCCTTTTAACTTTGCAGTGCACAAACGTATATTCAGAGTTTTCTTTAAAGTCTTTTTTTTTTTCTTTTTCCCAGAGCTGGTATTGAACCGATGCTTAGTTTAAAAAATCCAAAAGCTCTCCCTTTGCTCAGAATAATGACAGAAATGATAAGAAAAGCTGCAATCTGAAAATCCTTTCCAGCATTTAAGATGTTCTTTCCAAATATACCAGTTAAGATAGGGTAAAGTGTTAAAAAGTTATTTGGACTATAGGACTACAGATTATTAAATGATAAGAAATCTAATGGAAAACTGATATCTAGTTTTCCCCTATGATAAAACAGTATCAAAGAGCAGATCTAAACTCAAAGTACAATCTTTTGTACAAAAGAACTATCTAAAAGAACACAGACACTGACATAGTTAAATGAAGATGCCCAGCAACAAAACCCCGCCCAAATTTATCAATTTTAGTTATTAAACATTTAAATACCTCAAATCAATTCTTGCAATATCTCACAACATATCTTAATTTTTTACACAATAATCAATCATATTTAACCCCACATATGAAAGACCTGCCACAACTACAATTTATTACATGGTGCTTTCAGTATATCCTATTTCAAAACACTTTGGAAAAGGAGAGTCTGAAAGAATGCCAACTTTCCAACTGTTTTATCTTAAACTATTTCTTTTACCCATTTATCTTTGGATCTTAACTCAGATTTGAACTAAATTTAATTCCCTAGTTTCTATGCAGCTTTGTAAAAACAGAGATGTTTTAGGGTCTGGGTTCAGCTTATTTTTATTAATCACATTCTAAATTAGTTACATTTTAAAGAGCAGTTGAAAACATTAAGTAATCTCTTAATGACCAAGTGCTCTATGTGAAGCTAATCATACATACAAATATGCAGACAGGTATGCTGTAAAAATAAGAAACACCATAGGAAAGATCCTGAACAGCTGTGTAAATGGGTAATTTGCCAGTCTGTAATAGATGGGAATCTGGTGCCACAGTCATCCCAGTGATGTAGTTTTGTTTTTGACTGCATGATGCCTTGCAATGGGGCCACAGCTGTGAGGTCAGAGTGTTCAAACCTTTTTTTCCACAGTGAACACTCCAAAACTGCTTTTAAATAAGAAAGCTAGGTTTTATTAGAACAGACACTAGAACAGGTGATTTTTGGGGGAGAAAAGTAAAAATGAGGAAAATCAAAACAAAACAATACATGACCGTATCTCCACCTCTCCTATTGCATCCTGGCAAATCAATCAGCCTTGCTTAGGCTTGCTCTCAAGTTCAGCACATCAGTGACTTCCAGAGTTGCCAAAAAGTCTGCAGAGTCCCCTTTGGGTCTCTAGGGAAAGTCCCTCTGAAGCCTGGGTTCCTGCTGTTCTCAGCAGACATCTGGTCTCTGCTATACATAGGGCTTATTCCTTGGGCACCATCATTCCTCCACAACCGGTCTGTCCTTTACGTTCTAGAAAATTATTCTCTCTCAACAAATGTCTCCTCACCTCCTAAGGGCTCCATCCTAGCTTTTCTACTCTTCTGGGCTTGTCTCCCTTTTGAGCAGCTAGAGTTTTTCAAAGGATGAAACATGACATATGACATAAACATGTGATATGCATAATAAATTGGAAAAAAAGTCCCAACTGATACCATCTGCTACACAAGTAAATGTTTGGGAGGTGATTGAAAGAATGCTGTCATATGTTCTCAACAAGAGATCATGTACTACACATACTCTATTTTCCTAGGGATTGATTCCACCGTACATCATCTGCTTTTATACTATTAGATCACCTAATTCTAGGCACAGCAAAATGTTACTGGGATAACATGGATCAGTCAGTCCATCATTTCCAGAATTTCTTGTGCTGCTTCCCAAAACCAAAGTGCTTACAATGGCAATGCTAGCACAATGACTTGTCTGTTCAGCTTAGTGAAATGTCAAGTTCTTTTTAGTTCCCATTTAATTTGTTGAAAATTAGGAGCTGCTCTGCATCTCACTGAAGCATAGTATATTCACTCGAAAATAAGAGACTTTCTAACTGTTCTTCAGTTATATGACATGATCTGTGAAATAACCCTGCTATGATAAAGGGAAATGCGTTCATCTGTCTATACTTGATGTTATATTTCATACAAATTTTAAAATCTGTCATCTGTTGCAGAAGATTTTTTCCATCATCCCTCAATCCAGATTAGTGGTGATGCTATTGCTTTTTTTTCTTTACTTGGTGCACTGCCTGACACCTCCACAAACTGAAAGTTTAATTTTTCTTTTCCACTTCACAGAACTTCAGATATCAATAGCTGTAAGTCACAGACTACACATAATATGCTATGGATATGAATATTTTTTCTTTCCCTTCGATATATCTATACATGTACTTAGATGTTTATTACTAACTGTATCCCTCACATGCTTTTATGAACTGGCTGATGTATACTACTATGAATCCCACTGGGAGGAAGGTAAATCCACTCATCGACATAAAACGCCATTGCTTCAGGGAAGGAATAAAAGGGTTGTCTCAAAGAGAATTTATCCTGCCACAAGCATCCAACTTTAACCTATATGCTGACTTTTAGGCAGAATGTTCTCCCTAAGTGAAATACCCAGGAGCAGGTAAAAAAATCTGTGAGAGGAGAGGAGGAATAAATCCAGACCTAATATGTCCCTCTATAAGGCATAATGATGTTTCCTTTGTACATCTTCCACAATCTAGACAACAGTTTTGTGCAAAGAAATTTTGACACAAGTAATTTAGCAGCTCTGACATAAGAGGCTATTGTACTACTGTGTCACTGAATACAGCTTGGGGACAGACTACAATTTGTTGTAATCGTCTTGAGCTGTACTGTTAGTACACATGCCATTGACTAAGTAGTTAGTTTTGAAGACCTTTTGGAGGTAGGGAGGACAAAGCTTCAAAGAAAAACACTCTTCCTCTGTCTTAATTTTAAACTCACCATTTCCAATCTGAAAAAAGGAAACAGAGGTGTGACTCAGTGATGGTTTAACCCTGATGGAGCTGGACAGCAGAGTATTTCACCTTTCCTTCAATACTTTTGGACTTTCCTTTGCTCTCCCTGACCTTTTAGTAGTAATTAGTAACACATATCACAAAGTCTTACACATGACTGGGACAGGAAAAAAAAAATAAAATTGAGCAGAACTGTTCTGGTCATCTTCAAATCCTCCTGCCATTACAGTTCTGAGGGTGCCTTCTCAGCTAGTCAATAGAAGTTCCTTTTATTATGCTGCCAGTATTTGTGCAATGCCTCTAATATTACTACAGTTCATCATCAAAATCTACTTGATAAATTTTTCCTAAAGAAGTACAATTACATTATCAGACTATAGATCAGAAACATAAACTTTTAACAACTGGACACAAACAAAACCCTTCTCAAAACTGTCCATTCTGTCCTCCTAGTCTGGTTCCACCTAGAAGTAATTCAACATGGGGTGCAAAATTATTGCTTCCCTTTATGGTTGTAATTTGTCTTTCCAGTTTAGAATGAAAAACATACTGCTTCCCGTTTCTGGAATTGGGAGTATCTCCACACCATTCCAATAGTGAGATACTCAGAACTTTGTCAAACCTTTACCACAACTTGAGTAAGATACTCAGACTGAAGTCAATCACGCTGCTCTTATGGAGTAGTGACAAGGTTACAGAATCACATTACTTGATATAGTATATCTCCGCATTGGATTTCTGTTATGCTTTAATCTGAACCTTTTCAAAAGTTGGAAACTACTTGATATAACATTTTTCCCCTCACAAAGACTTTGCTTCTGGTCTCTCTCATCTGACTTATGCTTGTTGTCAAAGGGGTATTCAGGCTTCCTACACTTAAGCTGCAGAAATTGCTTCCATCGATACTTAGGGCAGCCAAGTCATATCTGATTTTTCCAAAGATAGCTACTACACCACAGACAGTTTTCTGACACTAAAGGAATATTCTATTTTTATATTCAGAGCCCAATGACATGTCCCACACAGAATTTTGTTTAAACAAGAAAATATAAAAACTGTTTCTTCATTTTACTTGTATAGAACAAAAGGGAGCCTGCTTGTAGGCTCCAGTTACAAGATCATCCCCTATGTTATTAAGCCATCTGCATAAAGTGAGGATGCTGGATTTAGATGCAAGGAACATAGGTCTCGGAACACTTTTTCAATTTAAGCAGTAACAGTTTCCTTAACTTTAAGTAATTAACAAATCCAAGTCTGGTGAAAAAAAAAAAATCTCATTGCAAATGCAAGTATTTTGCTGGAGTCAAAGACTACAGCTTCACCTGGCCTTTTTCATCTTGAGAACAAAGGCCAAACGAAGACTTTTGTTTTTACAGCTGATTAGACAATGCAGGCTGGGTCAGTAGGTGTCATAAATTTAAAAAGATCTGTGTGCTTCTGTAATAATTATATATCTTACATGATTGTTGTTGTTTATCTATACAAACTATCCAAGTGCTTTTAAACTCTACTACCATTACTCTCATGGCTGTATCATAAGCTACTCATGAAGCACATGAAAAATTATTGCATATGTATCAACATGAATATTTTCTGTGGGGATACGGGAGAGCAAAACTGCTTTTTTGGAAAGTGAGGTTTTATTTTTTTGTATAAAGACTCCTTGATGGCTGTTTACTTTAAGAAAAAGTTCTTTTAAAAAACCCCAACAAACCAAAATACAACCAAACTGAAACTAAAGCCTCAAACCAATGTACTCTGTTTTTTACATGTCCTAAAGATACAGGGTTTTATGCACAGCCTGGCTCCATTTTAATTTTTTCCAAATGACAATTAAGAGATGCAAAATGAATCACGAGAAAGTGGGTATTTTTCTTATACAGTGATGAGCAGCAAAGAGAAAGGAGGATAGAAACTCAAAATAATTTTTTTTAAAAAAACAAAAATAAATTCCAAGAAGTCTGCAGTAAGGTTACAAGATACCTGCACATCTCATTAGCAAACCCAAGATACTTAAGGTTTCACTGGAATGCTGAGCTTGAAATCACCACAAGCAATGGTTGTGAAGTCCCCCTCCTGCCCACTTCATAAAAACTGTTTTTAGTCAAGCTGGACAAGAGTCCACACAGTATGAGTTTCTGTGTTCTCAAAGAGTCAGCAGTCTGACTTTGGTAGTCAGTTGCTGTGTTCACAGGACTTTTTTCGTTCTGGAATACTGAAGAGTTCACAAAAATCTTGCAGCAAGTGACATGACCAACAAATCACAGCAATGTCTTTAGGTTCTCTGGAGATAATGGCTAAAGCGCTGATCTCTGTGAAAGCGGGACTGGGAATGGGGAGCATCTGGATGGAGATAGCAGGTGCTGGGCTCTTTGGTGTTGGCTATTTCTCTGGCTGAGCAATATCAAGCGAGATTGCCACATAAATTTTACTACAGACTCATCCTCCAAAGGAGATACAAACTAACCAGAACTTCACACAAGATTCACTTCTGCCATTACCTTATACTATAGCAGGTAGAGAGAACTTCCACTGTACTAACAAGTACAGTGTCACAAAAAGCTGGCAAAAGTTCACCAGAAAATAGTCTGCAAACAGCTCAAAATAATTCAGGGCTTTCCATTTACTCGGCTTTTAAAAAAAGCATTTTACTGCAACCAAGTTTAAGTGTATGGAACTACTGCCATTAAAAGATAATGTATAAAAAAGGGAAGTATAAAAACCTTGTAAATACCATTTGAACTAACGGACATATAATACACAATGAAAGTTTATACAGCTTGTAATATAACTGCTAGAGGCATTTCACTTTAATACATATATTTAACCAAGAATGTATTTCATAAAACAGAAATGTCAGTTACAAGTGACAGAAAAAGCACTGTAGATGATCACTACAGAACACATTCAAGTAATTTAACCACTGCATTTTTTCTTAGATAATTTTCTGCCTATGTTCAAAAGTTACAACACCATCTCTAAAGCTTTTGCTGAATTTCTCTATGCATATACATATATGGTTTTGCACTAAACAAAGTGGGATGTTTATTTTCAAATGCAAACATTTCTGATTATTAGTGGATGCTGTATGCTATTACAATTTCTAGATATATGTTGAAGAAAACACTGCAACAGGATTTTCTTCTTGGGAAAGTAATTTCTGAGGTTACTTAAAACATACATCTAAATTCCATGCAACCACTAAAATATGTTACAATCTACTTGAAATTAGAAGCACAGATACACACATATGTATGTAATGTATGTGATATGAAGCAAAGAGACACCACCTATTGTATTTGATAATCTTTCATTCTTTCTTGATAGATTCTTCTTCCCTTTCAGACAAAAAAAAATAATCTCCATCCAAAGCTGTGTAATACTTAGCATTAAAGGGTCTACCCATCAACAGTGTGTTCAAGATTACATTACGAAAGTTCAGCTGAGCAGCATTTCAGAACTAAGAGTACTTACTTATTTCGCCAAGCACCTGTATGCCTTAAATAATCACAGGCAAACATAGTTAAAAAAATCTCTGAAGACTAGTGAAACCAAAAGGGGCATCACAAAAAGCCCAAGAGACAGAGAATTAGTAATGGAGGTAAATGTGAGATTTTCATTGGCAAGTGCTACAAATGAGATGACAAAAAAATCTGGCATTTTTTTCAGGATGAGGAAAGCTGGCAAAAGTGGACAAGATTAAACCTGGATCCTGAGATGAAAGAGGAAAAGCTGTATCACTGTTTTATTACTTTGTCTTCTTGTTTATCCTAAGGCTACGTATTTTCATTTCTTAAGGAGCTGTAAAAAGCAGAAATTAATGTTTTTCTCCTCTACACTGTTCACCTGTATACCAAATAAAGAAGTACTGAACAAAGAATCAATCAATTCTTTTCATTGGCAGAAGAATGGGAAGGATAAACACTATGTTCTTTTCAGTAAAAATGCTACAGTTCAGCTGAGGTATTTAACTGAGATGCATAAACTACCATAATATTCATTCCCCTTCCTGTGGTCACATAAAGAGAGACAGGCTTCTCCAAACGGTAAGTCTGATCATAGCTAGATTTTATTATCATCACCTGTTATAATATCACCAGATGCCTCACTCTTCTAATTAATAAGAGCAGTTTAGTAGGGTCTCATATGCTCCAGTGAAGAGGTGGAATAAAATCAGGTCCTTGCACAGATCTGTTTTATTGCAACAGTTCAGGGTACAAAGTGTTACAGACCTGCAGACCAGCTCTGAAGCCTGCATCAGTTGCTGCGTCCCTGTGCCAATCTATCAACACAATTTCAACCACATTCCTACAGGCATATTTTTTCTCATGTCTTTATATGCTTGGGCTTCCACAGCAGAATCTTTATTATTTTATATAGGTTGTGTAATGAAAAGTGCATTGATCTGAGCATTCAGTAAAGTCAAGTTCTCCAGGAAATGACTCTTAATAAAGGTGCATACTTAATTCAGCTGTCTTTAAACCCAACAGATTTGTTTATTAAAACAGCACCCAAAGATGTTTGAGTTTATTGTGTCAGGATCAGTATAGATGATGGACAGAGATATAAAGACACAAAGCAATAGCTAAGATTGAGACAGAGAAGTAACAGACTTAAAAGTTAATGGAAAAATAAACTAATTTTGTTAGTTAATTATAGAAGAACTAAGGTTTTTTAGTATATTAAATGAAGGCTGGAAAAGGATAGGTATTACACTTGAGCACTAAGAACTAGAGACGTTTTCAATTTGCTGCTTCCTCTCGAATGCTAGTTGAGTAACTTCAGATATAATTCCTATATTTAATGATAGTCTCTTTTTATAATGTTTCACAGCAAATAATTTTCCTATCAACAAAACAGCTGCATGTCTTTGTCATTTTTGGAAATACACTTCATTTTACAATCAGGATAACAAAGCATTCTATAGAAAGAAAAAGACACATCAATAAAGAGTATTAGCTTTTAACTTTTCATCTTTAGACAGACAATGACCAAAAAAAAGAGAGCTATTTGACCAGACTGAGAAAAGATGTTTCCATTTATAAATACTCAAGAAATGCTGATACACTAATGGAGTTGAGTGCATACAAAAAACGTGAACAGAATGAAATGGTCTGTGAACACACTGCAAACCTAAGCCGTCCGGAAGAGAAAGTATCTAAACTGGATTTAAGACAGAAGCATGAAAGGAATTAAGTTCATCATGCCTTGAGTCTTTTTTATTAAATGTTTATTAGGTTCTCTTTAAGGTGTTGCAGCCATTACAGTTCCATTATATATAACATTTCTGCATCTAGTTAGTCTATTATTCACAAAACAAAGTTTTTACCTAATATTATATCTGGCACTGTGACACTGCAATTTCTCTTTGCCAGTGAAAAGCAAAAAAAAAAAAAAAATTATTTTTGTGGCTAGCTGTGCAAGTATGCCGATATCCAGTTCAGTGTTAACTCACACCTTGGTCTTGATTCCAAAAATCTTACCACCACATCACCCACTGAGGCTAACGTACTAAACAAATCTGAATTGGCAGAATGTTTCTAGCAGTCAGGACTTCAGGTCACACTGCATTTTTCATTCTGTTCTACACATCTTAAAGTCGGATCTATCAGTGAATTAAGCTTATGTTGCATTCTCTCAATGTTCCTACCATTTATGAATTCAGCTTCTAAATAATCCCTTGCAAAAAAGCAATTTAAGAAACCTTTCACTCATGCTTATTCAATTAGATTGGTAAAAAACTGGTATCAGCCTAATGAATCAAAAACAGTTCCATAAAACTGGTTCTGAGTTCTCTCCTACTCCCTCAGCAGCAAGATGCAGAGAGAAAGTTTGTAGGGTGAGAGAAATAGAAGTCCTTGCCAAATATCATCAGCCCACACAGAAATAAATAGCTCTGAGAAAGTAAGGTAATTCAGTTCTTATGGAAAAGTACAGGAGCAGGCAGAACAGGTATGAATTCACACAAAACTTCACCTGTCATTAGACCAGCCAGGCCAAGACTGAAGGCTCAAGACTATTGTTTAAAATATCTGCATCAAGAAGGAAAGTGTCAGAAACGGGCAGTTGCCCACAGGTCAGTGAAGGTCATGTTCCCCAATACAATCACAGAGCTAAGTGGTCGGCTACTGTAAAATAGCAGATTCATTCACATCAGTACAGCTGTGCTGGTTACACCAGCTGAGAGTCTGAGAACACTCAGATTTCATGCAGAAGTGCCTGTGAGGTAGAGCATCATCAGCTGGATACAAATCATCTAGTACTGTGAACCAGAGATGCAGCTGTTGAAGTGATTTATTTATTTATTTGCTCTTTATCAGGAGAGACTGCATATTTGCCCTAATGTCTACTTGTGCAGTTGTATACTACCAAAGCGGCCAGGAAATTAAACTAATAGTACATAGATTCAGCAAAAGAATACACAACTTTGGTAGCAATGAGGAAAACTGCAGTAGCTTTGGTCAGCCAGAACATGCTGTTCAAAGCAACTGGGGATCCTTGGAATGCACTTAGATTGCCTGTAGTACATTTTGGCTAGATTACAGCAATAAATTTGTGTGCGCTGGTATTTCTGTCTTTTGCTGTATCAACATAATTTCCATATTATTCGGATCACTGGGAAGAGAGAGGGTGAGTGAGGCTGATGCATGGTCTGTGCAATACAAATCCTTTAACACTAAGCAATCATGATTCTACAGTGAAGTGAAGGACTTACTTCCTCTCTATTAGTCCCCTATACAGAAGGGTCTGATAAGAGCTCAAATTACTAGCAGGGCATACTCCAATTATGAACCAATTTCCACTTGCAGGGATAAAATGGAAAGAAGATAGCATGAAACTAGCAAACATAATTATTTAGCAAAAGTACTGGGAAAGGGAGATGGATGGAGGATGATTTTCAAAGCTTCCTCGGCACAGGTTACAGTTTTACAGAGGGCTGTTCAGTACTTTAAAAGACTGCTACCTGTAAATTTTGCAGAGGACAGTAACCAAAGGCAAAGGATATGAGAACAAAGAGTTTCCCAAGCGGAGACTGGAGAATGTACCGGAAGCTATATCAATGTGTAGCTGTAAGCCTATAAACTGCCATAAATTTCAGCAGCCGCTATAACAGAATAACAATAAAATGAAATCATTGGGTAGGCCTGATTCTGACTTCCAGCGTGAGACAGCAGCACTTTCTGCATGTAATACAAAACACAAAAAAAGATGTGGTCGCTAATATTCACACATTGTTTCTCCTGTTGTATTAATCTTCCTTATTCACTTGGCCATACCGATTTAAGCCCCTTCATCTTAGAAATGAGCTTTCTACTCTGTTTTTACAGTGTCCAGAGTATTTAAACAGTAGGGTAATATATAACAACAGAAATTCTGCATTCAAATGGCTTGCCTCTTACCCTGTTCTCTAATTTTTTCTGAATGTGAGAACTGAAAACTGCATGGAAACAAGTCTCATTAGAAAGAGCAACATGAGCCCTAACAGTGAGAGGATGAGCCAGGGTCTCACTCTCATGCTTAGTATTCACAAGTGTGTTATCTGTCAGTGGATATTTGGGTCTTGACATGTAAGACAGCAGCAACATGTTGCTTTGGTTTAATATTAACAGGTTCATAGGCAGTATCAGAGCAGCAGAGGTCATCATTTTGCATGCAACCAACTATACAATTGATAGCAAAAATGAAAATATCATATATATTAATAGTGATCAGAAACCTCTCCAAGACATGCAAAACAATTGAATCTTCTGCTTTTACAGGCAATGAACTGATACAGAATGATGAGGTACATGAGCAGCTAGAGATCAAGCTCTAAGTTTACTGACATGCCTTTCCCCTTAATCCAGCACCTTATTGACTACCCTGCTGCTCCATGATGATTTAAGTTCAGAAGCTTAGGCCTTGATTATGTTTTTGTAATGAAATAGATGAAAGTAGTCAAGCAGTGGCAGATTTCTGAAGTGTTGGGTGTCTGCTCAAGCGAGGTAGCAATTATAACAGCACTGGCTTTTTGCTGGGATCTGAGGTAGTGGTTGGTGCTGTTCTCTATTTCTTTTCCTTTCCAATCAGTTGCCTACTGTCACTATGACGACGGGAAGCCAGCAACACAGCTGCAAGTAGGGAGAAAGGGGGGAGCACACTCCAGCTGGGAGGGAAGAAGTGACTCAGTGGGTGGGGGGCAAGAACAGAAAAATGATACAGGAAGCTAAAAGGATGCAGTCAGGAAAGAAGAGAAAATAGAAGGCTGCAGTGCCTCTTCATTCTGTGAAACTCATCTATTAGAGGAGGAGATGCTCAACCAAAAATGTTTGTCATCACTGTAATTTAAAATATAACAAAAATCAAGTTAACAGATGCCACAGAGATAAAGGCCCTAATTCCCTCTCCTTCTGCTTCACACACTGCCACCTGACTAGTGGAACCTACTTTAAATGAATTACTTTCAGACTTACAGAGATGTTAACAAGAGGAGATTCAGTTTGAGACACTGATTGTATCACAAAGAAAAAAAGAAAAGGTGAAGGACAAGAACCATCACAGAAAATGAAGGTAACAGCGAGAGTAAACATGTCTCATTAAAAACATACTGGTTGGTGAGTTCATGCTCTGCTTAAGCACACATTTGCCCTCTGGGTTCCAACCAAGTGTTCTCTTTATTTTGTAAGAATGTAAAAGGCATAAACCAGGATTAGGGGTATATTGTTTTCTGCACTACAGAAATACATAGGAATGAGATTTCAGTTCAAAGGTAGATTTTTGTTATTCAACTATTCAAGACTTTCTCAAAAGCATGCAGAAACTCAACTAATACTTATAGCATCTGTAAGTGTACTTATTTACAGTTATAGAAATATAAATCAAAGATCTTTAATAAACCATTAACATGCAGCCATGGCTAAAGTAAAGCATTACCAGTGTATCTCATTACTATAAACTTCATTTTTTCCTTAATACATTTTTAGCATTTACATCCTTTCCTAATACCACACGCAAGTTTGGACTAAAAATCTGGGGCAGAATTCTTTGCCATTACGCTTCGAAAGATATTTTCCAGAGTTTTTTGACTTCTGTGTGTGTTTTTTGTTTCATTTGTTTTTGTCCTGGTTTGGTTTTTTTAATGGGGTGACTACTAATGTCTTCATGTTTGAAACTATCACACAAGAACTACTGAAGAGTTCAATGACATTAAACAACTCCTAATCTGTACCATAATGCACGAGTTCTGTAACAGTCCTGTATGCTTGTGGATACATCGGCATTTAGAAGATGTAAATAGTTACAGACAGTGGTAGTTAGGAATGACTGTTTTTTACATTGTATATAAACCTAAACTAGTGATTCATACTTACAGTTAAAATTGATAGCCCAATTCTGTGTTTAAAAAACCTCAGTGGGCAGCAATGAATTTCTTGGTGAATTGTTCACACTCACCTTCACAGGGTTCAGACTTGTTTGTTGTGAAATCACCAGAGGTGATTATTTGATTCTAGCTGACTGCTTGACAGATCACTGAAATTGCTTATAATACTGCTACAGGATACCAGTAGTCTGGAAATGTTTTCTATAATTGAGTGCCCAAGATGCACCCACCTCAAATGTTTATAATCTGTATCACATGTAGTACACTAAAGAAAGATTTCCAAAAAGAAGTGATCCCACTAGTCAGCTAGATTTTGCAGCATGGAACATCAGTAAGGATCTCCTTTTAAGCATATATTTAATTCCTTGGAAGTCATGACAATACAAGTTAAACACATGTCTAGAATTCTGGACAACTGTTAAATCAGGTGTTACTTCAAAAAGGAAACTTTCTCCTGTTCAGATAGAACAGGATTAAAAAATTTTCCAAATTAGAGAAGTTGATTTAGGTCTTTTTTAACCTTGCAGTTTAATTCCAGTGATTTAAGTCAACTGATAACAGTGTCAGTGTAAATATGAGCACTACTGGATCAAGATTTTTTTTTTTAAATTAAGCCTGAGATAACAAATGATTAAATACTTTATCAGAACTCTCAAAATAAAAATGCTTATTTAATCTTATTCAATTTCAGAAAGAAACCTGCGGTGATTTTATCTATCAGAACGTCATTGCATCTATCAAATACAAAGTCTGCAGAAAGGATATTCAAGGAGAAAACATCTGAAGTACAGAATTCTTCAGCTACAGCTGTGCAACATCTCTACTTGTCTGTGGCACCTTTTCCTGTAACTGGTTCCAAAATGTCATGTAGACTGAAGCTGAAGAAGAAACTGGCTGTAGAGGACAAAGTTGCTTAACCTCACAGACATCCCCCTTCCCAATTTATTGATTAATCTATAAACACCAGCAACATTATGGAAAGGCTTATATTAATGGCCTTTACGGAGATGGTATTGTTGCTACAGCTTGCTTTCTGAAGATGACATACACATGAGAATGCTTGAAGATGTTGGGAGCTCAGGAAGATCTGTCATTCATAAACTGGGAGTCATACATTAATTTTTGCAAGGACAGAGCTTAATTACAAAATGCTATCACCTATCATGCACAAAGATATTGTTTTAATACTAAACAGTGATGTGAACTGCAAAGATTTAAAACCAGAACACTAAAAATTAGCTAGAGGAATTAATTAATAGAAATTCTAAAAGACAGCCTAAATATTAGAAATACAAGAGAGTCAGAACCAACCTAAAAATCACTGCTTCTTCCTCGTTGAATTACTGAAAACCTTTTTTTAAAGTAATAACTCTTTTACAAATAAGTTTTCAACCTGCAAGTCCGTATCATCCTTACTAGAAGAGGAAAGACCCATGCTAACAAGTCAGAGTAAAGGAGGGAAGAGAAACAAACCTTACAGCAATAGTTTTAGAAGTAGTTGAATGCAGGACAGGAAGACTATCTTTTCTTCAGCAAATTGTAAGAAAAATCTGGACATATGCATATCAATCACATTCATTTATTAATGTTGCCATTTGAAATATGATTTGGTGCATCTGTGTTGCAAAACACTGCCTATGATACTAAGTTAAGAGCTGTACTTTAGCATCTCATTATTTGGAGATGACTATTTAGCATCTTTCATTGTTCAGACATACTCAATTAAGTCCTAAATTAGATATGATTCTCACCTGTAAGCACCCTTTAATAGGTTTGGTTCGTTGTTTTTTGTGTTTTTTTTTTTTTTTTTTTTTTTAATGGAATGAAACTGGAAGGAAAGAATTTTATTACTTTTTCTTTACAAATGCAGAATCTGTATTCCCAAATGTCCACAGTTCCCTTGATTTAGCTTGTTAAAAGCTTTGAATATTCATAACGCAAAAGTTGCCACAAGACTACAGACAGTCAATCTAGGATCAGCTGACAGAACATACTACAAGACAACTCGATTCATAGGGTTTTGGTTTTTTTCATAGCTCCTTCTCTTTGATACCAGATTCAGAAAAGCAATTGTATGTGTGCTTAAATTCCTTTGTCTTCAAGGTAAATTGAGTTTATTTCATGTTGAGTTCTTTCCTGAACTGAAATCTCTTTTATTTAAAATAGGTAGTACTAGTGTCAAACACCTTGATTTCTAGTTAAGGAATACTACACAGACAATATATATTGTAACACCACTGAGATAACTGTAGGCATGAATGAACTGACGTGGAGTTAGAAGCATAAGAATATTTTAATGCAGTATTTCTTTTAACTTTCTTCTACTGATACTCCCTCTGATTAGTTTGAAAACCTACTTAAAACTTTGATACAGTATTAGTTTCTTCAATGGTAAAGAATTCTGGGCAATCTGTTCTAACTGGGATGTTGAAATTGGGATGCTGGGACATTCAGAAATTACATGGTATGACTCCTAGACTGGCAAATGTAAGACATGAGTTATAAATATATAGGGAAAATAAAAACACTTACAGCTTTGGACACCCTTTCCTTGCAACACAGCCTATGAACTCAAGGCACCAAGATTTTGAGATTACAGTTTGAGATGACTTAGAAAAAAAACAACTGTCAATTTAAAAAACCCCAGTTCTGCAGGGACTGGCAGGAAGCTTGCACTTACTTGGCTTTTTCATCAGCAATTAATATTAAAATTACTGTTAATATAAAAAAAGCAATGAGAAAAGGGAAGTCATACATAAGCACTACTTGGTAACCTAGCTCTAAAAAACCCCAACAAACCAAAACTAACCAAACAAGAAAAACAGACCCTAAACCACAGAAATTTTAAACATGGTCAAGTGCAGTTGTTTATGAGAAAACATTTTCCAAGAGACTGACTTTTGGCAACGGCCAAGGTATCAATGTATCAAATAAGCAGAATTCTTGGTGTAATGCTGTGGCAGGAAAATGTTAAAGCAATTTTTTGACATATTAACAAAACAAAGTAGCAGGTAGAAATAAAAAGACTATTTTATTTCAACACGTGGAGTTGTTGAAACCACAAATACTACATGCAGTACTGGAGTTTATATTCTTAAAAGGATGCTGTGAAAAGGCAGATACATAAAAGAGCTACAAAACTGACTTGAGGTTTGAAGTAAGTATCTTAGAGTAATATACAAGTAAAACTGTTTATCCAGTCAAAAAAGACTGATGGTGACTTGATTACTGTTCTTCTTTGTGGGAAGAAAATACTGCTTAATAAAGGCTCTTTACTCAAATAGAGGAAAGCAGAAAAAAGCACTTTTCAAATTGTCTTTTTTTTTTTTTTTTAAATAGAGTGAAGCCAATTAACTATTAGAACAAATTACCATAAAGTAGTGGAGCCTCTTTGAAATGTGCATTTTTTTAAATTTTTTTTTTTTTGCAAACACAAACTGCTGCGCTCAATACGGGGTAAGATCTCCCTAACAGGTACAGAAGATTAAATTACACAGTCTAATGATCCCTCTGGTTTGAAGGCTACAAGATTCATAGTGCTTGAGTTTCACAACTGGTGCTACCTACCAGTGAAAAAACACTTGATGCCAGCCTTAGCAGCTTAAAACATATTGTTCCCTTGGTGTGCTGAGTATATCAGTTCTGTAATGTGTAACATTCCCAACCACCTGCCAAGAATGTAAGTAGTCAACACATGATTCACACTAGCAACTCCTTAACAACAAACACAAGCTTAAACATTATTAAGTCTTCCTAAAATGGCTGCCTTAAATGTTAAGTGAACACTACAGACAGATGAGACTACCTGATTATGACTTTAAGCAAATTTATATTTTGCTGATCAGTAAGTCCAAGAACCAAGCTCAAGAAATGTAGTAGTTCTGGGGAGGTTTGCTAAGGATCCCCTCCCCTATGTCACTATCCTTCACTGACATAGCCAATAATTTCCTGGGATGCATCTCATTTGAATAACTGCATTTACTTGTATGCAAATGAGAGATATCTCAAAATTCATTCCCTCAGCTTGAACCTCTTACTGCAGTAGTAGCAATCCTTTTAGTATTAGTATTGCCCTTTCTGACAGGAACAAATAAAAAAGCAAAGTCCGAAGACCAGCTACATTAACACCTAACTTGTATACAGCTATCACATACAATTGCGCTGCCTCAGGCCAACAAACAAATTTAAGTGAGGAAGTGTCCCACAGAGAACCACCTTCCACCTTATATCAGACTTGTCAGCTGCCAAAGGGTATTAAAAAGGGGTTGCTTGCTTCAATTTCTCTAACGACTTCTCAGCATGGGAATGGAGCATCCAGACTGGACTCTTCCTTCTGGCTAGAATTCTGTCTCATAACATACCCATTAGAAGGCAGAATAAAGCGCAGTTAGGTCTTGCTCCTTTTGTCTATATGAAGGGACTCACCAAAACTGAGTAGCTTGTTACCAAGATAGTAACAACAGGATATTATCAGATGAATTCTGCATTGTGGTTCAGACATATGAAGGAAAAAATGAGTGAGACTTGACAAGAACAAAAAGAATGGGTTACGAAATCAAAATAAAAAAAACACCTTAGGAACACTTTGAATTATCTTTATCTATTCTTTCAGGTGCTCTCAACTACTACATATTCCTGAACACCTACGTGCACAGTCTTTTTTATTTTCCACAGTGTCTGGGTCAGGAATTTGCTCTGCCATGAGTCTAAGAAACACAAAATACCACTTTGCTACTCTACATAAAAATACAGATTTAATATTAAAGCACTTCAGGGAAAAATTATAATCCAGCACACTTTTGTGCACAAATAAAATAATTTTATATTTTATTATTATATCTTAGAGAATCCAAGAAACACTGACGAAGAAATAAAATCAGTTTATCTTTTAGAAGGAATAAGGTTACATTTTTAGCCTTCATATTTTAATGCAAGATATAGTATTTCCTATTTTTTCACCTGTCTTAAAATAAGAGGCAAGAACTCCACAATTTAACTTCATCTTATGAAACTAAAATCCAAACCCAATCAAAACTAAGCTACCACTTCCTAGTAATGAACACATAACTGAAGTTCCCTGGATTTTCCTTTCATATAGAACACCCTTTTAAACATGATGGTGTATCTCTCAGGTATTTCTATAGATAACAGAAATAAATTAATTTTGATCTCTGATTTATGAACTTTAAGCTATGAGGATATTGAGTTTATGACCAGAATTTGATGAATGACTTATCTGTCGCTTAAACATTTTTAATGCCCTTGTCAAAAGTATAAAGTCTATTGCCAGAAGAAAGTTAGAAATGCATTAATATATACCAAAGTCAATATGAAAATCATGTGAAAAACAAAATAAATTCTCTGCATTATTTCCTCCATTGACTGTCTGATTCCTGTTACTCTTCAGTCAATGGAAGGCTGACATGATCACACCATCACAGTGACTCAATTCCTCCAAAACAGTCAAGGGAGTTTTTAAAAATTAGACACCTAAGTCTAATATATTATTCTAAGAATGTTGGATAAATTTATTTTTCATTATTTTCTTGAAAACACAAGGCACTCTTACATTTTTCTTCCCATTAATATAGGCTCATCAATGACCTGTTTACATGAAGAAAACAAACTTGAAAGAGCAGCTTTATTCCCTCCCACTTCTGTGAAATGTAAAAGAGAATTAATAAGAAAGCCAAGATGCTTCACAAAATTTTAAGTCCCAATGCCATTAGTCAGTTACACATGCATCACAAGGTGACTACCTAACGTTAAGGGCATAACTGATCACAATTTGACACAACAGTGTTTAAAAGTATTGGAAAAATTATTTGAGGTGCTAAGAACATGCAGAGACAGATGGAAAAAGACACAATGAAAGATTCACATAGACCCGCTTTGCTTTTTTTTTCTTGTTCAGAAGCTAGTCTAGACAAGATTAATTTCATTCTAACAGCACCAACCATAACGTAACTACTAGTTTAAAGAAGAACAATAATGGACAAACCCAAACATTTTAGAGCTGACAAGAAATTATTTTAATTTATAATTGTAACTAACTTCAACTTTAAATAATTTCTAAACATAAAGATCATGTCTAAATTCATATTCTAGTGATTGAATATTTCATTCTTCCACAGATTAATTTAACACAATGAAAAATTAGCCATGGCATATCGATTCCTCTTGATAATCTTGTTAATTCAGAAAGACATGAATTTGGTTTTCTTAAGTTACTGAAAAGATGTGACAGATCACATTGATGTATAACTGAATTACAACTAAAAAATTTTAATCCCAAAATATGGTCAGATTATTTTCATGAGAAGGTTCGATAAACAATGAAAATTATTTTCTGAGTCAGGTTTCTGTTTGAATTTCCACAAAATTTATTTCCCTTACTTTCAGGTCCAAAGGCTAGCGAGGCAGCCTTTAGTTACCTAGCATATATACAATATGCTCTACTTTTTAGGAAACAGCAGAAGATAGCCTGCTGCCCTTCAAAATATATCATATAGATAGTATTAGGAGTAAAACAATGCAACACTAGATCTGCATTTCCACCTTATAGCACTGGTTCTTTGGGAATACCTGAGGCACTTCTAAACAAAACATTTATTTTATATATATAGAATGTTTGTACATACAAATATGCATGCTTCCTCTTTCTTCTTCAGCGTCACAGGCTCTATCATTAAAGCTTTCCTTTATCCTTTCAAAAAAAAGATCCAAATAAAGGATATACAACTAAATCTAAGTGAGCAAACTAAATAATCCATGGTGTGATTCTCTAAACTTTCTTTTGTATTTTATGAGCACTGCCTGAAATCAGAGCCTTCATTTTGTAACAGATTTTATGTATACGTTTAGTTAAATACTATCAAAGACATACACATGAGTAAAGTTAACCATGTCCCCCAACCTTGCAGATTCGCACAGATCTAATTCTACAATCTGCTTTTAGACAGAACAAATAACAAGGGCCTTAAGCGGCAGCAAGAAAGATCTAGCATTAAAGGGTAGTGAAACATTAAAGCAAATGGAAAAGGGCATGTAAGAAAAATCTCCCTATGGGGAGGTTTTTAAGAACAAATTAGGCAAATATTTTGTAAGAATGACATTTATAGTCAAACCTACCTTGCAAAGAAAACATGGATTAAAAACCTCCAAAGATCACTTCAAACTTAATTTTTCTTGATTCCATTATAAACTATAAAGTCAGGTAACAAACCAATCAAAAAATGTCTCCCAAAATTCCAGATGCATTTTTTAACTGTTAAAAAAGTGGCTGAAGTCCAAAACCTACTCTTCCTGAACACTGAGACTGGGATTAGCTAAAAGACATCACCATCCAACAGTCAATACTGTCACTAAGCAACATCAGAACATTACTTATTGCTATCACGGTTGAGTATGTTTGTTTTGAAATATCAGAGGAAAAGATTAAATCTAAAAAATGAGCAAGTAAAGCCATTGTTCGATAATCTATCCATGGTAAAACCAGATGAATATTTATATGACCCTAAAAAGGGACAATATAAGGCAATCCTAATTCTTTTCTACTTTACTGCTATGCAATATATCAACATTTAATATACGCTATATATTGATTTACTTACAGATTTTAAACAGCAGCTGAGTAAATTTACCACAAAAATTCTGGGTTGATATCTCTAACAATGATATATCTCAGTTGCAGTAGTGTTCAGAAGCCTGCATTCTAATGTTTTATTTAGAAGTCACTTAAGCGTCTGTATAAAAGTGGGTCTATTTACCTACAAAGTATTATGAGACTTCATCTAGGCTTGTTAACAAAATACAGAAGGGAAGTGTCCCTCTAATATTTGAAAGGAGATCACATCAAAGAATGAACAAGAGATTATATGGCATGGAGGGAGAGAAATGGTGCTTTGATTATCAGGAAAAGCAGCTTGAATCTGACATGCTGGGAAACAGAAACCCAATGAACTGTCCAAAGAGAACTGTGTAACTAAATAAATTTAAAGATAGTCTAGAAACAGACTCTGGATTCTGAACATTAATCCTATCTAACAAAGAGAAAAGCACAACCTGGAACCTGTTTATTAGAACACCTTTCTACCTATAATCCCAACAGTATTGAGATCTATTGTTATGTTACTCTGACAAATTTATTTCTTCTCCAATCCAAAAAATGTCTTTAAACCATTTCACACCAAGAACGAATATTCTTGATGTGCCACCAGTCATGCTGTACTTTGCTTCGGTCTCTCGGGCTACTTTGATAGTTTTACTTGCATTTAGATTCTGAGCAGACCTCAGAATAGAATGCAGACCCTATTTCCAAGCCCACAATTCACCCCTATGGGTACTGTTTTCAAAGGCAAGGAGCATTTGCCCTTCTGTATCTGCAGATCGAATCTCAGGTCTTCCTTACATTTAGGCAGTCTCTAGGCTGAAATAGGTTTGTATAGTAGTTTAATAAACACTGCTCATCAAGTGTTTTACTTCATCAGGCTCACCTGGGTATTTTCTTGGCTGTAGAATGACACTAGCAGCAAATGAGTGTGATACAGAATTTGGGACAAACATACATCTCCAGCAATTTACAAAACTAAATGAATTTGTCTTATCTAAGCTTAAGACTTCTTTCTAAACCAGAATCAATTTATTTCTAGCAACGTCATTCAGAAAACCATGACTTTAACTGAGGACAACTTAGAGCCTGCTTCTTCACAGATCTGTGCTTCTTCTCTTGTATCCTTTGACAACATTAAATATTGGTTCTGAAGTTACCTCATCACAGTTTCTCATCAGAAAGCTCCTCAGTGCTAAAGGACTGCTACCTCCCCCCCAACTCCAATCAGGTGAACGTCTATTCTAATCAGGAGAGGTAAATTTGAAAATTTAAGTCTTTGCCCATTGTCATTAAGTCTTTGCCCAACTTCTCAGAACATCAGAGGTAAGATTATTAAAACAGCTTAATCTGACATTTACTCTTAAAAATGACTGTAAGCAGGCCTAATATGAATATACATGTGGCACTTGAGTGGGAGGAGCTGTAGACTTTGTCCTCAATTACACTTCACATAACTTCTGTATGATCAGTGACACTATATGGCTATAACCAAATGTTGAATCTGGTCTCCAAACTCTTAACAATGGAAACGAACCCATAGAGATGTACATCCTCATTTTGCTTATGCTGCAAAACAGTGACACCCACTGGCAGCAACATTTTAAATACTTAATTGTTGCAACTCGGATCTACTTGATAATACTAAAAAGTTTCTCTCGAGAAAAATTCACCATAGTGACAATCATACATACTTACCTGTTGAGTCAGCACTACTGTCCGAGTTTTCAGAAACTGAAATACTAATAGCATCTGAAGTAACTGCAACGTAACCTTCTGGAGGAAGATTCACTGTGTACATTCTCCTTGGAGACAGAATTGTACTGTTACTACCTACAAAACAGAAAAAAAAAAGGTGTCTGGCTAGTGATCCCAATATAGATTTTCTCAAACGTTTTTCCAACTACAGCAATGATAAATGGTCTCAAAAATCCTTATAGATGAAAATGAAGTGAGAGAAAGGCAGGTATGGAACACTGAAAGTATTCTATGACTGACAAAATTACAGCAAATTCTGTAGCAGCCACAAAATAATACCTCACAGGTTAGTTCTTTTTATCAGAAACACTTTTTTCTTTTCCTGTGTCAGACAACTCTTGTGCTCTAACTTCAGAAGAGGCTTCCACTTACAGTGATATTTTAAGAGACACTCTACACATTTTTCCCCATTCAGCATGAGCAGATGCTACTTTTTTAAGAACTGTTTCATAAAAGATGAATGGATGAAGAGATACAAGCTGGTTATGAAATGATAGAAGGAATAGAAAAGAATAACAGAACTGTGGTTTGTCCATCTGCAGATCTTTTAAACATAGCCTATGCTGTTCTGAAGGGTACAAAGATAAAGGGAGTTTGAAAGCCACACTTGACTAAGCCTCAGCAGCGCCAACCCAAGAGGGCACATTTCCTCATCCTTTCTCTTCTTTCTGGGTAGGAAAAAGTGCCAAGGGCCAGCTTTTCAACTACTCGTGATGATGGCAATAGACTTTTTATTTCTTTCCCCTTTAAATGGTATTTAAAAATATGTGTAAGAGTGGCAGTATAAACTTTTCATTTGTCCACCAGACAAGAAGCAATTCTGTAGGAATGACAGAGATGCAATTCTGCTCCAGTTACATGAAACCAGTCCCAAACAGCAGACTATTTTATTGCTCAGTAGTGACAACAGTAGAGATCAACCACAGGGAGACAAAAGCCTTTCCAACATAGTTTTAGATGGTTCAGTGTGGTTTTTTCCACACTTAGACAGCTCTGTAAGCTAGTACAGACACAACACTTCCTTTCTTGGGGACAATTTGCCCCTTTAAAACACATAGAACTGTTAAAATAACACAACATCTTTGGCAGGTGAACACAATTAACCTCTTCAAACCACACACTTGCTAGAAGATCCGAGATGATCAGACTATTACCAAGCTGCAGCTACAGCTGGACTAATACCTAAACAATTAAAATGCAGGTGTGTCTGATAGAAATAATTGGTGTTGAGATGCATGTTTCTAATACGTAATTTAACTATACACATTGTATGCAAATATATAATTTAACTGTATCCTGACATTTCTCAGATAGCACACTTCAAAGAGTTCAGAATGACTGATCATCTTAGATATCTATGATAAAGTACATTTCAGAACATTAAAGGCACTTTTCAAAAGCTACACCACAGTTGTTTTCATCATCAGGATGTAATAATTTTGTTCTGAGAACACATCAGTAGAAAGTTATTGTTTTTTCTCTTGAACAAGCCAGAAAATTTCAAATTGATATTGATGATGCTTACTTAAAGAATAACAAAGGAAAAGAAATAATACAGAAAAATGAAGAGCAATTATGTGATTTGGAAAAAGATCCACTGAAAATTAATTTGGAATAATTCTTCAACAGATCCTTTCTATGAAGATGATGCCAAATCACTGAACTGGCAGTACTTGCATTGATTATTTTTTTTCCCTACCCAGGCTGATTAATGGTAAAATGCTAATTGCTGGCAGTTTTAAATTACAAGGATGTACAAATGTTTATTGAGTTACTCCCTTCTGAACAATTTCGAGTTTCCCCCTTCTTCCCTTTATTTAGCCTTTGTAAAACAAAGATGACCATGAAATCATTAAACTCAATCTCCAGCAGTCCTAACTAAAATCCTTTAATCACAAAAGGAGTGGATATATTGCCATATTAATATCCCAGGATAAATTACACATGACAGAATTTGGGGGACTATCTGTAACATCTAATCTACAAAAAACAGTAAAAACGTCTTCTGTGTAAATGAGTGATGACACAAAACAATTTTTTTAAATTGATCTGTTTTCTTGGAGTCCTGAAATTACATATGCACCCCATATACACCTTCAAGTAGTTTACAAAGTATAAATCAAGAATTAGTCTTGGTATTAGTCTGTGTAAGAATGTTAAACAACACTGTACCATATCAGAAAAAAAAAAAAGTATAAACATAACTGCATAATCTCAGTGTATTAACAAATCTCCCAGTCTCAAATCATTAAATCTGGATTTTTCCAGCCTGGGGCCACAGCTGTCTTGGGCTAAGAGGTGGGTTGGTTATAAAGTCATAAACATTGCTGCAAAGCACATGGTTAACTTATAAAAATGTGACATAAAAAGGGTTTTTTGAGTAATGAAAGTAGTCAGATACTGGAGATATTCGAGAATACTTTTTGCGAGGTAAGTCATAAATCCCATTTCTGAAGTTTTATGGGGAAAAAAAGCATATAAAGTATTTTCACAAAAATCACAAAACCAACAAACCTTCCTCCCCGAGGAGGAAGGAGTGGAAGAAACAACAGGTGATGAACTAACCACAACCCCTATTCCCCATCCCGCTGTTCTGATGGAGGGGAGGAAGTAGAGAAATCAGAAATGAAGAAGCCCAGGAAGAAAGGAGGGGCAGGGGGAAGTTTTTTTTAAGATTTAGTTTTCCTTTCTCTTTATTCTACTCTGATTTGAGTCTGTTTTGCCTGTGATGGTAAATGCTGAATGATCTCTCACTGTCCTCATCTCAACCCGTGAGCCTTTTGTTATATTTTCTCTCCCCTGTCGAGTTGAGAGGGATGATAGAGGCGCTTTCATGGGCACCTGACTTCTAGCCAGGTGGCTGGATGACACAGCTCTAGTGCCCAATCCTCCTAATTTAACCAATTGAAAAATTTCTCTTATCTACAACTATTAGCATCCAATCCCTCCCCCTCAGTATCTGCACTTCATTGCAATAAACAAGGAGAGTCACTCAAGCCAGTTTTTGGCTGAAGAAGATATATTCCTTCCAAAGATTCTTCATCTCTTTCTAAATAAAAAAGTTTATTGAATGTCTTTTGGATATCTACTTCTCTTATGTTACATTATTTGCTACTGTCACATATTTTATTGGCATCAATACCTGTAACAGAATACTGAAAAAGTGTTTTCTTGTGCAGCATTCACTTCAGCTTTAAAATTTTGAAGATGTCTGTTATTCTCTTTTGAATGATAAATTTCCTTGCTTGCCAGGTAAAACTTGAGAGTGTATAGTTCTATGCCAAATTGCAAAATTACAGTTTCAAATGACAAATTAATGAAAAAAAAAAGGTAACTGAACAGATACATGTTGTCCTCTGGCTCAGAAAATCCTCAAGCAGCAAACTGTTAGAGAACATCATGGGGAAGTAGTACAATACACGCCTTTTATTCCAATACTCATTTTGACAACGCCACTGGTCACTACATACCAGTGTAGACAACAGTACAGAATTTTTCTGACTGACCTTAATTTCTGTTACTTTATTCAGTTATCTTTAAGCAGAAGAAACTCCACTATCCTTTGATGTTCAGAAATAGCATGTTTTCTCTGCATTCCCAATTTTTTTCTGTAGAAGCCTAGACATATTACAGAAGACTGCTCCCCATCCTCAGTGTACACCATTTGTGTCTGGTAGCATGTTGTCACTCAAGTCAGTTAATTTCAACCCCCCTCCTGACACCTCACATCACTAGAAGTGCTTCACTTCATTAAGAAGAGAAAGTCTAGATTACAGAGGTTGGTCCCTCAAATAATGGAAATGACTACAAAATAAACAAAGGCAGTTATGGGAGTCTTTCCAAAGCACTGCCTTTTTATGACTTTAAGTGTACTGAGTCAGTGATTAGATAAATATAACTAGGTCTTCAAGGTTAATTTTTTGAATGAAAACTCCTTTTTCTACCTATAGCCTATGGCTCCTTGGCCTGTAATGACTTGTGCCAGTTATCATACTGATGGAAAGTCAACAAGATGGATGAACAAAGTAATTTCTCTTTCATCCCACCTTTTCCATATGCAAGGAAATAAGACTAGTGTATGACAATGTGCACCCAGTCCTCATGACCACCAGGCTTTTTTGGAGCTCAGATGAGTACTAGGTTTCACTGTGCAAATCCATAGGGAGCTAACACTTGCCTATGGCTTAGGGTCTGGAACCAATTCCTACAGCAGCTCCCCTCCCAGCTCCCTCCCCTGTGGAGAGCATGCAAATTGAAGGAAATGGAAAAGAGTAGCTGATGGCCACTCTTAGTTTGTCCTTTCCAACCTACTAAGATAATGCCCAGATTTTCAGTGAAACCAGATACAATCATTCAGTGGTACCAAGAGTTTGGTGGGCTGGATTCCCAACACTTTTCAGTTAAGCACAATGTCATATTTCTTGAAAGAAGGGCCTACTTAATGTTTGACAAGCTACATTTCAACCTTCTTGCTCAAACAGAAGTATGACTAGAAGGGAGGAAGAATATAAAGAGGAATAACGACAGCATGCAAATGAATGATCCATGCACCCACCCTGTATTAAATGTCTCAAATACTTCTACAAATATTGCCAACTTAGTTACATTTTGTTAAGCCCTCTGCACTCTGGAAAAGCCATCTACTTTGGATTTAATTTATTCTGATTTTAAATTGTTTTGTGTTTTTAAATTAACTTTCAAATTTATTGACATCTACTGTACTAAAGTTCAAATATCTGTTACAGGTTGTCTTAAAACTTCATTGTTCAGATTCAGCATGCAATTGAGAAGCATGTAACTATAGTGTTGCTACCCAGCAGTGTTGAGATCATAAAATCCTAAAACTGCTACTGGGGTTTAACTGCAATTAAGGTCAATCAAAACTCCCTTCTTGAGGGCTTCAGAATGGGGGGGAGGAGCTGTGGCTATTACTTGCCCAGAATTATTTCACAAACTGTCTTATGACCTACTCTGCAGTCTTTCTCACCCAATAGCATTTTGTCACACTGTCTTAAGATTTCTCTCACTCTAAAGGCTAGTAGTTTATTTCCAAACACATTTGCACTTCCTTTTTATGGCTATGCATTTATTTCACTGTAGATTGCAATATGTTCAGTATAGAATTAACATTCTCTTCCACTAAATAGTAAGCCTTATCATATTCTCATTTGTATTAACAGCAGGAAAACACTTTCTTCAAAGCTGAAACAGGTGTAAGATGACCTAAAAACTAATACAAAGGTTTTTTCCTATTTTAAGTTATACTATGGGTCATTATATATAACTACATACATGTGTGTGCAGCCCAGAAAGCCAACTATATCCTAGTCTGCATCAAGAGTAGAGCCAGTAGACCGAGGGAGCTGATGGTCCCCCTCTGCTCTGGTGAGACCCCACCTGGAGTACTGTGTTCAGCTCTGGGGACCCCAACATAAGAAGGACATGGACCTGTTAAAGTGAGTCCAGAGGAGGTCACGAAGATGATCAGGGGGCTGGAGCACCTCCGCTTATGAGCACAGGCTGAGAGTTGGGGTTGTTCAGCCTGGAGAAGAGAAGGCTCCAGGGAGACCTTATAGCGGCCTTCCAGTACTTAAAGGGGGCTACAGGAAAGATGGGGAAGGACTTTATCAGGGAGTGTAGTGAGAAGACAAGGGGTAACAGTTTTAAACTGAAAGAGCGTAGATTTAGATTAGCTATAAGGAAGAACTATGCTGAGGCTTGCGAGGCACTGGCACAGGTTTCCCAGAGAAGCTGTGGCTGCCCCCTCCCTGGCAGTGTTCAAGGCCAGGTTGGACGGGGCTTTGAGCAACCTGGGCTAGGGGAAGGTGTCCCTGCCCATGGCAGGGGGGTTGGAACTAGATGGTCTTTCCATTCTATGATTCTATACAAAGCAAACCAGAAAACAAACCCCAACAACAAGGCACTGTTTTCTCTTTCTTTTCGTTCCATACAAGTATTTTTTTTCTGGCTAGTAAAAATTATATCATCTAAGTTTGGTTTAATATACATTTTTAAACCTTTCTGTTTTCTGTTAATATTTCCAGTGGACCAATTACAAATTTTCAGTGAAAGAGGGAAGGGATGGGATGGGGCAGGGCAAGGCAGTGTTTGATGCTCAGAGGCCTGGAATTTTAAAAAGAAGAAAACAACTTGAGAAAGATCTCAGAAATACTTCCTCACCCTTGTCCTTTCCTTCAGTTTGATGGAAACCAAAAACTTCAGAAGGAAATTGAGGTCAATAAAGATATAGTCATAAGGCCCAAAGTTAGGATGGGAACTTTGTAAAAAAAAAAAAAAGGAACAAGAGAGCTCAAATTTATTTCCCTCACCACCTCCCACATGTACACTAACGCTTAGACTTTTTTTAGACACTTAGAAAGGCTGTATTATAGACCATTTTATTGGAGACAGGACTTTCCAATATAACTCGGTGTCCATTTCATTACACTAGAAGCAGCAGACGTTCTTTGTCACAGAGAAAAAACAGATTAAAAAAAGTAGAAATCCTTCTTCCACTTGTTCTCACTCACTGTCCTAGGAAGAATTTTTACCTAGGAACCATTAAAACATCTACATTCCCTTAGAAAAAGTAATGAAAATAAAGCATAATAACAAAGTGAGAGTGAAGTAGGAAAAAAGCCTTGATCAAGAAAACCATGAAACAACACCACAGGCAGATGGCTGTTTTAAAATTATGAGATAGCTAATGTAAAAGTGGTACAAGCTATTTTTTGTTTTATGGAAAGTTGAATATCTGAGGTAATGATGAAAAAAACCTATATAGCTTAAGTGTTAACTTAAAAGCTTCAGTGTCCATGTCCTATATATGATTATAGGCAATAGTCTCATTAGATGTCTAAGAATTCGAGCTGTATAAACAGGAGAATAAAACTACCTTAATGTTAAATTAGTACTCAGATCAGTTATTTATCCCAGTGCTGCAGATCTTATTTGTTCAACACACTTCAAAAGCTAAATACATCCCTGTCAATCAACTCATAAATGCAACGACTCAATCTAAAAGGCCATGCCTAAGTTGCAATTGGCTAATTATTCTCACTGATTAAGTGACTATGTCATTATTGGGACTTACCTGAAGCTTGACCAGGAAATAAGTAGACATACTCATCAGATTAAAAGTAAACAAAGTTTAAGGTTTTAAACTTTTTTTCCCTGAAACATACATTTTTTTATTCCATAATTGGAAGTAATCAGTAAGAGTCCATTCCTGTTCGTGTACAAAAATAAAGCAAACCACAGAAGCACAAAAAAATTATGGAAAATAATTTGTCCTGAACTTACTTCAGTACCAAGTTCACGCTATAAGCATTTACACTTTTCAAATACTGGTTAGAGGGTACAATTGGTAGGAAAGACAAACAGAGAGTAAGCATGTGTAACAGCAAAGCCCATGGAATTTGACTCTAGATAACTATGATTTTGAGAATGGCAACTTAAGTAATAAACTCTCCAGTTTAAAGTGGAGCACAAGAGGCATCTCACACAACCTGTTTTGTCATCAATACATCACAAGTAATGTCAAATAGGGAGACAAGGTGGCCAGTGAGAACGCCAATACAAACAATTACTATGCTGCAGTTAGATCTGCCACAGGACTGTCTATAAGTCCTTCCCTGGCTGAAACAAGTCTTTTTAATCAAGTTCTTACACAAGCCATTTTTCTGTTTCCTTTCTTGATATAATTAGTTTTCCTGCAGCTGGCTACATTTAGGTTTAGAGCTTGTTTACACTTACAGCTAAAGCTGGCATTTTCTACTCCAATTAGGCAACTGCACATACTGTTAGATAAGCTACTTGTTAAATTGCTTTCAGTTGTCATAGAGGCCCACAGATTTCGTTATGACAGCTAAGATGTCTTCTACATCTTCATTTCCAACATGAGGGGAATGAGTGAATGTATACACAGAAGAACACTGGAAAAGGAAGGAATCTGCTAGTCAGCAGAAAAAAAAAAAAAAAAAAAAAAAAGTAGTATTGCTAGGGGAACCGGAGACTGAGCTACAAGGCTGTTCCTGTCACAACAGAAGTTACAGATATTATACATGCAGCCCACTCAGTCTGAACAGAGAGGTCTGTTTGTGGTTCGTTTTTTGTTTTGGTTTGCTTTCTCCCTGCTCCTCCCCTAAACCCAGATGTCTATATTCTCCCCAAGCATATAGCTACCAGCTTGTAAATCTGGTTGGGCACCATTTCTACCATAGCCACCAGAGCTTGGTGTCTTCAGTCAAATACTCTTACTTGATTCTGGATATATCTGTCCCATTTTCACAGTATAATGCCACTGTAACAGCATGTAATGAGAGAATTTTTAAACCCTTGAGAGAAGAATACAAGAGTGTGTGACAACACTTTGTTGTATAATAATTATAATCTCCATTGCTCTTTAGCTTATTCACAATAGACAGCTTTTCAGATTAATTAACTGAAACAAAGCTGAACTGTTTAACAAGTCTCTAAAGCTGTTTACTGCATTGGGTACCGCTGCAGTTTAATTTCTCAAGCATATGCACTTCATCAATTCAATTATCTAAAAGTCAGGGCTGTCCAGGCATATTTTTTTAGACAAGTTTTGTCTTCTAGGCACTTCTGTCACAAACTTTTTTCTGTAACTGAACGGCTGCAGGAAGACAGGATTAGGATGAGTAATGACACAGTCCACGTGTCCCAGTGATGATTTCTTAAATGCAGTATACTTTCAGCATTAATAACTTAAATGGAAAAAGTAAGAACACACACACAAAAATATCACATAGCTGTACTGAATTTTGACAGAAACTCCTTATATAGGATAACAATGCTGGGATATTTCACAGTTGATAGACATTCACATATTTGAGTAAAATGCTTTTTGTCTATTTATATAGCCTAATATGAATTCTCTTTTTTAAAAAACCTAGAACTTATGAGTAACAATAGCTTAGTATTTTTCTTCATTATCTCTTTCTTAAATAAATGAAGGAGACAAAGATCAAATAGGTTTTCTCCATGAGACCTGAGACTCTGCCTAAGCCTTCTGCATTTCAATTTCCTTTTACAGAATTAGGGGAAACAGAAAAACCCAAAGTAGAACAGGATGCTTTAAACAGAAAAATTGAATACTATACATTTCACTGGTACACAATCATGCTTCTTCAGCAACTCTTAAATTTTAATTTTTATAAGGAAGATGCTAAACATTGATCAGTAAATCCTAAATCCCTTAAAAAGTGTTGTAATTCTGACCAAGGAAAAGGTCCAAGACTAAGAAGATCATTGAAAGAGCCCACTGTATAATGAGCAAGTCTCTAGTCAGAGACACATAGGTCTGCTTTGAATATATATTATAAAGGTATTAAAAAAACTAGTGAGGTTTTAAAGTATCAACAAGAAGTAAAGAAATCACAGAACTGCAGATCAAGACAAACATTCTCCACAAAATTAATCCTTGTTGCAAGTAGATCCTGCCCTAACAAGGGTCAGAAACAAGCAAAACCAACCATCAGAATAGAATTTAGTCAAAACCCATATCCGAGCAAGTAATTGGTACTTAGAAATATTTTCTCAGTCTTTTGCCAGACACTTTTTTTTTGGTGGTACAGCAAGTTTTTAAACATTTATAATACTGTACTTGGAAGCATATTCACAAGCTTAGAAAAAAAGAAATTAAACCCTCTTATTCGTAGGAGTTTTCTGTTTTCCATTCACTCTCTAATATTCTGCCTGCCAAGACGGCTCAGGTTTATCACACATATGCATAACTTAAATATTAAGGTAATAAAGCTGGTTATCTAGACCCTCCTTAATTTTATGGTGAAGCAAGAAAAAACTGTTTTTTCTATATCTTTTGAAATTAAAAACTACAGGTCTTGCAATGGAAGAATCAAGTGATAAATGTTTAGAAAATCTTATCTAATTGTCCAGGAGGTAGGCAGGAACTCCTATTTTGGTCACATTTGTTTTCTCACTGAGTGCTTTGGTAGAACAGGGGAAAAAAAAATCTGATTCAGGACAACTAAAATCCAAAGGGAAGGTACAACTTAGCATGTCCTTGAATGGAAATTTTTTGATACAGGCAGATGTTTAGGTTTGTTGGGTTTAAGTCACTTTTTAAAAAAATATCTCTTGAAAAAGAGAAGCTTTTTTTTAAGTGACTACTCTCCTTCTCTGGGTTCAGAAGAAGAGTGGCACCTCCACATGTTTTCTCCATCCCTAACAGAACTACCACCTTCTTAAAGAAAATGCAATTACCATTCAAAAGATCACTCTAAAGTAAAAGAGGACAGTGTCCCTCAAATTTCCTTCAATCTCTAGTTATTCTGGGTCTTATCATAAGCTTTAGTTTCAGAACTATGTGGGCAGCCTTATGGGACAACCTTTTGATACTAAATTATTAATCTTCCAAAATCAAGTGAGAACCACTCGTTAACATGGATCCTGATCTTCTATATACTTAAGCATCTCAACTTCAACTTGATCTCAAAAGGGGCGTATAAATGCAAATATTTACAGGATATAAAAGTATGATCTTTAAATTTTATGGGCATAATTCACTGTTACAGTTCAAGATGCAGATATTTAAGGCAATGCTGCAAACTGCATTCCAATAAATATAAGAATCTATGGGGGGCTAGTTTATGCATAACCATAATGGCATTTTCACAATTTGAAAATAACTGTTAAAGGCAAGTAGAACGTTGTGATGAGTTTTACTGTAAAAGTTATTTAATGCTAGAAAATACTTAGACTTTAAGTCAGCCTCTTTTTAAAGAAATCCTTGTTTCTTATTGTCTGACACTAAATTAAAAATTTCAGTAGATTTTATAGGACTGAAATAATTACTTTCAAACTAGGAAGGAGTTCGTATCTACACAAAACCCCCCTCTCATTTTCCATTGTCCATCTTAGACTACTGCTAATTAAATGACCAGCTGTTTTACAGTTATGCCCATAACATTTGGTCTACAAGAAAGAAGTTATTTAAAATAGTATATGATCAGAAATTTCAATCGTTGCCTTTATGCTTTTCTTCTCCCAAGGCCACACAGTTTATAGTTCCAAATCATACAGCCTATCACTAAACATGTACTTTCAGTGTCCAATGCCATAAAATCACAATATGTAAATGATTATTTGTGCAAAAGCTCCTTAATTAAAGAATGGTTAGTTATGGTTAGGAATGGTTATCTGTTGGTTTCACAGATGGGTAACTGGTTTATCTTTTGCCTAGGAGTTTATCACTGCAACCCTCTTAAAGGCTTTTTTTTTTTTTATGTCAAGACACATACTGTCTTGACCTCAGACCTGCCTTGTCACTGTTGACTTTCCTGGTGTCCCTGGACTGCTGGCTGGACCTGGTTACTGTTACCAGACATGCTTGTTCCTGCTAGCCTTACCTCACCTTTCCCTTGCTGCTCCCTGACATGTCCAAGCTCAGTCAGGTATCCTGCCACACTTGCTTAGTTTTCTGCATGTCAAAATTAGCCATTTTTCTGCTTTGAGGTTATTCTTGAAGATCTGCCAGCTCTCCAGAGCTCCTTTGCAATTTAGACCAGTTTTCTATTCAATTCTACCAAGCAGAGCCCTGAACAGGATTAACATCTGTTCTTTTATAGCACAGGGTTCTAATCCTACTACTCATTTTGCTCACTTCTATCAGGACTTTAGTCTCCTGCCCCAGACCACATCCACAATCAGTTCTTCCCTGTTTGAGATTAACAGGTCTAGCTGAGCACCTCCCCTACAGAAAGCTGTTTATACTCTCAGGAAACATGCCTTTTTATTTCAAGTCAGTTTAACCACCCCTGTCAGTGATGGCAAAATTTGGTTTTAGATAAGCTAAAACACAAAGCAATTCACACTTCTATAGTTGCACACAGAGCCTTTCACTCACAAGTAATAGCACAGCTATCTCACACTGCAGCTCCTTCATATTTTGGCACAGCATCCACATTTTACAACCCACTGGAAAAAGGACTTTTACTTACCTGTCAGAAAAATTCATATGCCACTTTCATTGCATAAACACACACAAAATAATGCTCTTTAGCAGGGTACTAACATAGTGCCCGAATCTACCTTCTGTTGTGTTTATGTTCCCCATGGGGTTTCTGTTGCAACACGAGGGCAGGAGGAAGTGCTGGATCCTGTATTCCCACCAATCTTCGTGTATCTCCAATGGCTGAGCAGAGTTGTACCAGTATAAGTCATTTTCTCACTATTCAACAGACATTACACCAAAGATAGTTATGGCTTACGCTGAAGTTTCATGTGAGCCACTGCTAAATGCTGCATTCATGCATATACATCAAGACCATTTCTTGGCTTTCACATGACTTACGCACTGACCTCAAGTGTTCTAGTATCAAGTACTACTTGTATTCAGATTTGGCTGTTGGTATCAATAGATGAAAAAAATAGATACTATACTGTTCTCAAGTAAAGTAAGTATATTTAAAAGCATATTATCAGAAAAGGGACTGTGCAGTCTCACCTTGCAATGATTCGGAGGGTGTATCAGTTGACGTGCTAGCAACTGCTGATGAATTCTGAACATTACCCAAATTCTTTTCTTCGGATTTTGAGGCCACATTTCTGAGAACATCCTCCTCTTCTCTATTCGAGGTATGCGCAAGAGAAGATGATGAAGTCTCAGCATAGAGTCGTTTCAGTACTTTCCCTATGAACACTGTAGGGTAAGAAGATTTTCTTCAACAGAAAGAAATGAAGTGTTTTAAAGGTATTTCACGACTTTAAAAGACCAACAACTAATTGATACAAGATAGTTTCTCTCATATTCCATGCAAGTCTGTCTTCAGTAGTCCTCACCTCTCACAGGTAAAGTTGAAAATTAATACATTAAAGGCCTAAACTTGAGTCAGAAAAACAGCTTTAAAACCCCAGAGTTCACTAGCAAGGTTATATTTAAAATCTGTTTGACTACATTTAGGCAAAAATTAATACAGTACATTTACAGACTAAACACATATTCATTTTTAAAATTTCTTTTAAAACAAGTATCTTCCTACAGAAGGGTTACAAGGCTTCTCAAAATGCAGGTCTCTTCTGGCACAAAGGCATCACAATCAAATTACTCATTAAAATCGGTAAGCTACAGCTATTTAATCACATAGAAAAACTAGAAGTAGACAGCAGCAGAAACACATGGTAACCCAATTATTTCTACAGAATTAGCAGTATTCTTATACGCCTCTTCCTCTTATGGGCCCCTTTCTGACGACACTGGCAATCTGCTACTAGTTACTCAAATGCAAGCATCATTTGATTAAAGGAATATATACAAATAATCTACTCATCAGTAACACTATAATCTTTGAAATATGCATGCATCCATATAATCACTTGAAATTACATAATATATTAAAATATAAATTAATACTAGAAGTTTTTATCTATTGCAAAACAACATCCCCAGTTTCATGAATTCTGTGTGATCAAGTAGATATTGTGGTATGGGGGGAGGAGGGAAGAATGTGATTTGGAGAAAAACATGTTATCTAAACTCCAATTTTAAATTTAATATACAGTATATGGACACTATACAAGCAACCTGGTACAGACTCTCTTAAATAATTCTGCTATGAGAAAAGGCCTTACATTGTTACAAGAACGGCTTCTACTGCAGCTTAACAGAATAACATACTATCATCACATAACTCTTCAATACATTACTTTCCTTCACAACTAAAAAAAAAAAAATCACCTTCACTGAGCTGGGAAATCCTTGAACCACTAGTTCTCCATAGACAAACTTTACCTCCACCTGTACCTTGGTGATATGCTTCAACTGTCATGTAAATGACTAACTATAGGGGAGTATGTCTCAAGACTTTTTTTGAGGTCTTTCTGGTTTATATGTGATCACTTACTGCTTGTGCCCAATCTCTCAAATAATCGGTGACCTTATTATGAAAGGCCTATAACAATATGTAAGCCTGAAGAGAAACTTCTGCAGATGGCTTTGCTCACAAAGCCCAAATTTTACTTTTTCTATGCTTATCTATCATTCAGTGACATAAAAAAACCCCCTCTGACAAGCTACTAGCAATGTCCCCATCAGGCGCAATCCATTTTGCAAGTTATGTGTTAAGATTACTGTTTGCAGAACAACAGATATCAACAAGTGATGGTGATTTTTTCTTCTTAAGGTTCCTTTGCCAGGATATTCTACAGCTAGAGAGACAAAATCCACAGTTACTCTCCTCAGAAAACAACTAGAGAAAGCAGACAGAAATAAGTACTGTAATAAGACAAAGTTAACTGCCCTTTGCAGATCTCTGACTCTAAAGCAAGTTATCCAAGAAGTTTATCCTGGATCCTTTCCCTGAGTACTGCTACTAATGCTGCAGCATTTTAATGAACTCTATTAGAGCTGTTACCAAATGTCATGGTTTAACCCCAGTAGGCAGCTAAGTCCCACACAGCTGCTCACTCACTCCCCATTGCGTAGGATGGGAAATGGGAGTAGGAAAGGTAAGATTGAGACAACTTGTGTGTTGACAGTTTAATAAGTAAAGCAAGCAAACAAAACAAGGAATTCATTCACTGCTTCCCATCTGCAGGCAGGTGTTCAGCGATCTCCAGGACAGCAGGGCTCCAGCATGCATAATGGTTACTTGGGAAGACAAACACCATCACTCCGAATGTCCCGCCTTCCTCCTCCTTCCCCCAGCTTTATATGCTGAGCATGACATCATATGGTGTGAGACATCCCTTTGGTTAGTTGGGGTCAGCTGTCCTGGCTATGTCCACTTCCAACTTCTTGTGCACCTCCAGCCCACTCACTGGTGGGATCAGACGCAGAAAAAACCTTGACTCCGTGTAAGCACTGCTCAGCAATAACCAAGACATTGGTGTGTTACCAACACTGTTTTCACCACAAATCCAAAAAACACAGCACCACAGGAGCTGTTATAAAGAAAATGAACTCTAGCACCACCAAAAGCAGTACACAAAATAACACTCAAGAACTTGCACTAAGGAAACTATTCTTTCCAAAGGAAATGATCACTGAGATACTGATGAATCTACATATGGAAATACATTTTCTCCAAATCTGCTGAGGAAAGTCAGCCTCCTCATAGCTGCAGAGGATTTTATGCTCCCCATCTTGAAATTTGTTTTCTCTAGTCATCTGTTCAGTTACCCCCACAAAAAAATGACTTCACTCTTCCTTTCCTTTTTAAAACATAGGGACTATATTCACACTAGCATTGCTTCAGAAAGCAACACGAGACCAGTTTTGATACATTCATTCCTTCTCATTCACGTGGGGCTCACCCCATCTCCAATACTACACTTGAGAAAGCAAGCCAGAACAATGCCTGCCTTGGGAGGGTGTGAATACTGAAGAAAGTATTCTTTAACAAAAAAATATCTCTTGCTTAGAAAGAAATACCTAGCTCAGTGGCAGTGATATACTTCAGCAAAGATGTGGTTTAGCTGTCAACACCAAAGCACCATCCAATCTTACAGGCTGGGGTTTTCAGCAGACACAGGAAGCAGCAGCTGGGTGCAGAGTGGGGGAGTTCCTTGTTGCCCGCAAAGCTTTCACACCTGTGTCAGCGCATCTCAGCACTGCAGTGTCCTCTCTTAAGACAAGTAGTAATTCTCAATAACCACAACAGAATGGAAGTGAGCAGTGGTAACACCCAGGCATGCCAGGTCCCTGTCTGGAACCTGATGTATTTCAAGCCTTCTGAAGACAGCAGGAAGCAGTGTCTCCCAGCAGTACACCTTCCTCAGAAGAATGAAGAAGGTAGTTACCACTAGAGAGCTGCTGAAAAAAACTGATTAAGTCTGAACTGTTTGGAATTCTAATTATATTCTAGCCTGAAGAAAAAAAATAAAATCTGCCTGCAGCCCAAAACTCTTTGAACAGGTTTGTCCCACGTATCAATGAACAAGGAAATTAGGCACTGAGGAATATCTATCCTGCCATACTCAGCAGCTTTACGTGCTCCAGAGAAGCACTCTGATTCGTAGTTAGAACTCTGAGCTGAGCTACCAAAACATTTTTCAGATGACAGGCTGCTCTTTTCTCAGGGTTTTATTGCTGCAATGACTTAAAAAAGTTATCCTGTGATATCCATGAGCATTGGCTTAACCGCAGGAGGTTGGTCTTGCCTGATGCTACAGAGCAGTTTTTCTACCCTATTCAAAACTCTCCTTAATCTGATGGCTTTGGCACTACGCAGCATCAGAGATCAGTCTATCCAGTAAGAACTGCTCAAACCCTTAACAATAACTACCCCTTAACAGGAGATTAGCAATAAAGAAAAATCAAGGAAAAGTATCTACTACCAAAGATGTATCTAACCTATCAGAGTTCCAATACGGAATAAGGCTTGCTCTCGCCGTATCCATAGCATAGCCAAGTACATCCAGTTATTTGTTGCTGTCCTTTTCCAGTCAACCTAACTGATGGAGGATCTGTACAGATTCAAGTGTTCTTTCAACAGACCAATCTGGGAACACTTTTCCACTTTTCATAGAAGACTGATGTCTGTAAACAAGCATATACAATCTTGAGACGTGCTTTTAAAAAGACCTCAAGAAAAGACAGGGGAAACCACAGAAAAGTGAGAGATACACTATATGGAGTCAGAACCAATGGAAATTGTCACATTTACATACGGCATTAATGCACAAGGTACAAGGGAGTGAATTTAATATAGTCTACTGGGTATGTTTTTGAGAACAGTCTTGAAAGTTGTATTTGCATATTACAAAACCCGGTGTTCCAGTCTGGAAGAGGAAGAATAGTTTGAGGGGAATTATCTCTGGAACTGAGCCTGTAATCGAACAGGAAAAAAAACGTGAACAGCAGTAAGAAGCCAATTACAAGGTAAAAAAAGGGAAGCCTTGTTGCACAGACTACTGCAAATACATCTCTTCTCTTAGAACAAAGCAGTCTCCAGGACTAACAAATGAAACTGGAAGTGAGAGAGGAAAGCAAACAAGCTAAGAGGTTTAGGGGCCAGGAATGGCCGTGGTGTGGATACAGCTGAAAGCAACACAATGTTGTGAGCATTAGCTCTGCATTGCTTTCAGCTGTCCTTACCTCCCTACAAAATCTGGGACAGCAGATAGTAATCCAAGATGTTCTGTAGGGAATAGACCAGGCAAGAATTAATGAAAGGAAGACTTCACCCAATCCATGGTAAGTCTTTAAAAACTACCACAGTAGCTTACAATGGCTCTATTTCTCTCATGTATAATTGATAGCTCATTACTCCCAACCTACTGAAGACTAAAGACGCTTTCTGAGTTCTACAGGGAATATTTTCTGCAGCATGAAGGAAAATTTCCCCATAGCTATACATTACTAAAGACATAGCTCTGAACACCTGGTCACACAGGGACAACTGGGAGGAAGCTCTAAGCCTCTAGGTTAGATGAGCACAGCCAAGGGACGACCACACTCTGGAGTTCTATGTTATCATAAGAGACTTAGTTGCCATTTTAGTTCAGAGTAGCATGTGGAAAGATTATTTCCATTGCTGATGACTCCAGAGTCCATACAGAAGCGCAAACAGAACTGTGAACAAGTGCTTGCTGTATTTCTGTTCTCTTTCACCTCCAGGAATCTAGCAGGACTTTAACACTACAATGGCGAGATTCTTTATGCTATGAGATGTATAGGGTTGAAAACAAGACACTGGAAGTGAGTGAAGCATTAGACTTTTTATAATCATCAACAGAAGATGACTTAGTGTTCTGAATCTACCTAGATTTACTAGGCATCAGACTCTGTGGGTGCACACATGGTGGTGGTGGTGGGCAGTAAGTGTTGCGTGTGCCACACCGGTTTTGTGCAATACACTGAACACAGATCAATATTATACAAAGGAAACTTCACAATGTCAGAGCTAGGCATACTGCCAAAAAGAGGTACTGCACAGTAATTATATTAACAGAAATACCTGGCCCAAGTTCTAAAGGTTTAAAGAAAGTCTTTGCTCTTTAGCTGTAGGGGAAGACCAGGCTACACTGACACTGCATTTGCTAACAAGGTTATAAAGATTAAAGAGAGAAATAAAACTGTAGAGCCTTTTTCTCCTCCAGGGTTTGGGGGGCTCCACACTTAGGGGGACAAGGAAACATTCCTAAATGGAGATTACTAAGCTGGAAATGAGTACATATGAAAAACTGTATGTTTAATCAATTGCTAGAGAGACTAAGCCACTACTGTGATGAAGGTCCTGTACGCTGACAATGTAATCCAAGACCATACTGGGCCAAGTATTTTTAAATCTGAGACAGGAAAATTATACATTAATATATGAATCTAGAGAAATCTCACCGAACACTTTGTACAGCCTTAATTCTGCTGTGTACAAACCAGCTGAACTCAAACCTGAGCAGACAGAGAAAAGATTTTACAATAACCAACATGACACAGAAGAACAAGGAGAGCTTGGGCTGTTTAGCATAAGCAAATAAATGCCAAAAGAATTTTAAGCAAGCAGTGAGAAGTGTTATGTATCTCAGGAATAAGATTTCATTAGATTGTGCCACAAAAATATTAGAGACTAATGATGAATGATAACTGCCAATCTCAGCACACTAAGGAGTGTCTAGTAGTACTGAAACATTCCTCTAGTTTAGGAGAAAATGAAACAATGTAGTTAGAGAAGTCTCTAATGTTGAGGTCTAACTCCTATAAATGCTACAGGGCTGACAGAAACCAGAAAGGACTAGAATCGACTGCAGTGAAGACTGCTGTCAATACTATATTCTTCATAGATCACTCCAGGGTTCCTTACATTTGGTTACTGACATGTATGCAAACTAAACCAGAGAGCAAGTGCATATGATCACACTGAATCCTTTTATTTGTTGAAAAAAAGGAGACAAAATTTATCTCTGTTATTATGAAGGTCACCAGGAAAAGAAAAGTTTTCCTAAGGTAAATTACATATCTGTTTTATTTATCTGTTAAATTAACAATCTGTTTCATATATATTACATGAAACAGATGTTGGATTCATTATACGTGTGATAGATGGAGAACAGAGGTCTAAACCAGGTCTCTGGAGTTAAAGCTAGCAAAAGGGAGTCATCACGTTCTAACAATACCAGATAAGGTGCCTTTCATCAGGTATACTAATGGTGTAGAAGACAGATGTTCATAAAGAAAAAGTTGCTAGTTACACCATCCGCATGGCTGCTGCTTTTTCAAAGGGGTAAAAACCACATAACATCTTACTGTAGTAACCAAGATCCTAAACTTTGCTTAGTAGTTCAGCAGAACCTAAGGCACAGACACATTTAAGGGCAGTAGCTAAAAATGCATATACATGACTCATTTAGAGCATTAGGATAAGATTTTGCTCAGCCTCCTTGCAGAAACCCCACTGACATCAAGTCTTCCACTTAAAGAAAAGGAAGTGTATTTTGGCTTATAGTAGTGGCAAATAACAGAGTTTATAAAGCCAGAAGTGGAAGATCTTAATTTGTAGAGCCACTGTACTTTCATTTAAAATACAGTTATATTTGAACACATGAACTTTCCTCACAGCAGTATTAAGAGCCTATGCCATTTTACAGTGAAGTACGTGGCTTCTGTGTACTTCTATGACTTCAAAAAGCACTGAGGTCTTGTGTCCAAGACATAGAAAGCTGTAAACACAAGATGAAGAGAGCAATTTGTCTATTGCTGCAGTAAGAATAGCACATTTCAGTTGGAAGGGACCTATGACAATCATCAAGTCCAACTGCCTGGAAGTTTTCAGTAGAAAACTTCAATTCTAATAGACCTACAAATGTGAAAAGCTTACATACTCTAGTCTTGTCTACTAAGTAAGGTTTCTATTCAAAAGTGAAATTAATTCACTTCCCAGCTGAAAACATTCAACACTATGAAAATACCCAGCCTGTAGTGGAAAGCACCGAACGTTCCTACTGTGCCATGAGCTGAAGCAACACCAGACGACATATCTTTCCAGGAATTCCTCGGTGACAAAAAGGAGCCAGTATTTTCAGCAATGAGAACAAGTTGCAATAGGTACCAAACTAGTTCCATGGCTAATTCTTCACAACTTAACGTGTGGAAATACTGACGTACAAATAAATTGGAAAACTGAAAAAGCATCAGGACTCTGACATAACATAAACAAAGTATAACTCTGATAAATGGTGTGCAGAACACTTGCTGGCTAGCGATACAAATTGTGAACATCCAGGATCTTTCTAATAGAATTTTGTAAGAAGAGTAAAAGGCCTCCTTCAAATAAATGCATTGTTTGGCATCTGTGTATTAAACCACTTAAATTTCTTTATATAAGCAGACTACCCACAAACACAAACATACCAACGCTGGAGTAGCACTGCAGATTTATAAAGGTTCTCCTGGGGTTGACAGCATGACTTAAAACTCAGTTAAGACTACAGACTGTAACAGAAGCATGCTGAATAACTAAACGAAGTTCTGAACAACATCAGAAGTGTTCCTGTCCAGCTGAGTGTAGGAGGCAAGTGTCCTCAAAAATATTTCTGTGGAGAATGCTTGCCATGTACTTTTGGCTACTTGCCACACTTACTGTAAGCACCCCCACCATGTTTCTCAACTGGTTTGCCTTCTGCCTACACAAATGCAACTTGGGCAGCAAGAATAAAACAAGTGGCATCAAGAGCGCTGAACACATTTGAACTCTGTGAAGCTTGCAAATTGCCCTACTCGGTCTCTCGCTCCTACAAACAGAAGTTTTCCAAAAACGGAAGAGTCAGGCATTTCTTCTGAAACCTCCCATGTGTAAGATGTGATAACATGCTATTTTGGCTAAAGCTGAAGAAAAGATAGTACAGCAGAACAGAAGAGGATGGAAAGGGCAGACAGAATGATAATCCACATGCAGAACATATGGACAAGGCCTCATTAAAATGTTCAGTTCATCTCAGTGCAGAATTACTCTTATATTCAAAAGGATTTAAATCCTTGAAGTCTCTTTTATTATGCAAGTATCACATCTCTTGTGAAGGCCATGACAGGACAGTTACTTTACAGCATGGTCATAAAAATCACAGAACCGTTAAAGTTGGAAGGAACCTCTGGACATCATCTAGTCTAATCCTAACACTCAGAGTACAATCAACTAGAGCAGACTGCTTAAAGCCTTGCCTAGTTGGGTACAACAATCCCATTGCCTGGATAATCTCCTCTTCCCTAATCAGGGTTAGACAGTCAACTCTTGACTGGAGGTGCTCAAGGGGACCACTTGAAAAAGAGTATGGCAGATGCACCTGCCCCAATAAAGACCAAAACTTATTGACTGCTGGAAGGAAAGAGTGAAAACTAGAACCCATGGTTTGAGGGTCAGGCTGCCCAGATGTGTTGTGGTGACTGATCATACACACACCTTGGTCCAGGGATAGAAAAGGCAAGGCCCTAAGGTGAACAGAGAAGGCCCACAGCCAATGAAACGCCTCAGTCAAGAGAAGTTTCTAGACTGCTGATCATATGTGACCACAGATCAGATTCAACTAGGCTATAAATGGAGCCCTGGAGGGCAAATTGAGCCAGTCCTCCTCAGGTCTACAGTCAGGGATTCTCCCCTTGCATTGGGATTCCACCCAAGGTAACTCCTCGAGGTTGAGAGCCCACACCTTGTTGGGTAATTGATATGCACATTTTTAGGTCATCACCCCTAAACCTTAAATTGGCTGTGCAGTATTTGTTCTGTTTACAGACATCCAAACCTGCAGTTTACTAATGTTTGTTGGAGTGCTAAACAATTTTGGTTAGAATAAATCTCATTTCAAGTACCTGCCTCATCTATTTTCAGCAACTCTGTGACAAAGAGAGATATCTGGGTTTCATTGGGACCTAAAGCAACAGGGTGTAAAAGCATTTTAACAGACTGCTACATACAGAAAATGTTAGCCAGATTGCCATTCCTACCAGCTAGCAGGTGGATGACTGATGATAACTTCTGACTAAGAGCCACCATCCATTCCCTTAAACTATTCCTCACAAAGCTCATGTGCTCTTTAACCATACAGGATGGAGTTTCACGTTTTAGGTCTTCTGGATTCTTTCTGAAGTTGCTCAGCTGGCCAAACCAATAAACAAATGTCTTGACTCTGTATTTGTTTGGCCTAACACACAGCGATACTTGGGTCAGGGCTTTGTAAGTCTCAAAAAGACAGACACCTAGTTTGTATTTCAGACACTAGGGGCAAAATTCAGTTTGAATTTATGCTGCCTAACAGCAGACACATGCAAGGTGTGATACTCTGTTTACACATTAGACATTCCTCCAGAGACCTAGTGTACATAAGACACCAATTCTGCCAGACATCCACTGGATGTCCAAGATGTACTCAGTAAAAATGATACTGCACTGAGTACAAGCCTCTGTCAATGGAAATCAATACACAGAATCTCTGAGGATAATTAAATTTATTAATCTTGACCTAAATTTCACAATACAAGAAAAACCACACATGCAGTGCTCCCAAAGAACAAAATCCCCAATCATCAACCCCTGCAACCAAAACCCCACAAGCAAAACAAAAGGGACAGAGCTGAAATATCAAAGACCCCATAACCACTGCTAGAAATGGCAGAGACAGAGGCTTGGATTAAGTTAAGAGAGCATGTGTGGGCACATGCACAGGCACATTCTAGCCTGGAGGGCAATGACTATCTATTTAAACATAAATTTAAAAAAAAAAAAAAATCTTTGAGTAGAGATCACTCAACTGCAAAGATTCCCACACTTCAGATATCAGTTCAGCAGCTACCGACAGATTAAAATCAAAATGAGGAAAGGTAGGAATTAACTAGAACAAAACATTCCATGGCAGCTGAACAGGGTATCATTCTCCCACTCCTCGGTTATATAGGACCTTCCCATTTCCAAAAATGTTCAAGCTGCACAGAGATATGAGGAAAAGAATTGCACATCACTGCATTGTTATGTTCTGTATACCCTGGCAGTCCAGATCATCATAAGGGTGTATCTTAAATATAAGAAGAGATGCTCTTCTTCAAGTCACAAGGAAGAAAAGGACAATGTAATTTTCCTACTACCAGGAAGATCAGCTTTTCCAAGAGTGACATACTTCCATTCCACCATAGAGTGTGTGCAAACCAAAGCAAAGCACTGTCATGGGAATAACAAAATTAATCTTTCCAAAGGGGGGAAAAAGCGTGAAATATGCAGAATTCTAGCTGTGGTCAAAGTACAGTTTTATGTACATAGGAATGGAAAGCCTCCAATTTTACAGCATTTTGGTTTGTGTTCACAGTCTGCAAGCAGTCCTCATCCTGCAGGTGAAGCTATGGTAACAAGCTCTTCTTACAAGAGCATCTAAAGGACAAAACAGGATAAAAGTAAGGACTGAAAGAAAGGTCTGCTGCAGAAAATTCAGGCTGAAGCTGACTATCTCTTTAAAGAGGCACTTGTAGACAAACACAGAAACTAACATCTTACAAGATCTTGTGTTTGATTAAAGAGGATGCCGTTCTGCAGATTATCTACCACTTCTTCAGTTTTCATACTTCAGACTTAACTGCATCTATCTATAAATTTATAGTCCTTGTTTCCAAACAGCATTATTATTCCCTGAAATTCTTTCTTGAGGAAGATACCAAGTAAGTTTTCAGCTTCAAATTTGAGGGTGGAATTCACTTGCACCTTAAGGCCAGAAAACGCACTAGGCTACCTTGTCTGAATGACTGGAAGAAGTAATCTTACACACAAAAACCTGACAACTTGTACCTGAATACTTTTAACATATTTCAAAAGATTCTGGATGGTCTTCAAGAAGTGATGGAACTAAATGGTTCACATTAGTTTTCTTCCAGTGATTAATCACCTTTGGCAAAAACCTACACACCATGTTTGTTACTCACATTTGAAAAGCTTGAGTATTTTTGGCCTTGGTCCTTTTTCTGCCTCTCCTTACTATATTAAGGGATCCTCTATTACATAGTAGTTTGTTTCCTGTGAAGATCTCCCTACAGGTTAGAAACCTTGACTCTGAAGAGAGTCTTTTGGTCTGGAAGACAGCCTCTCAGCCTCATACACCTTACTTTTAACTATTTGCCTTTGCAAAAAAAGCACTTTTTTTGAACAAAGGCTCTTCGCCCCATTTCCCCCGCAAGCTATTACCATCTGGGTCAGCAGATGTCAAGGAGGGTGGGTTGCTTGGCTTTGTTTTTTTTGGAACTACAAAACTGGAATTAAGACTGAGTAGGAACACCATAGTGAAATGCTGACATCACAAACTGTTTTTAACTTGACTAGCTCCTTACAGGAGCTTTTAGTTCTACTAACCTCATAAAACTTGAATGACAGCTTAAAGGGGAAAATGTGTGGTTTTTGACAGAATGTCCACATGTAAGGTGGGAATGGTCCTCTTCTGCAGTGTTACAATGGATCTCACTGACATTCCATATAACATAGATCATTTTACTCTTAACTGCTAAAGCTATTATTATATATTTAGTGGAAAAAAGGAAAACCCACATGTACTGTTTGGGAATCAAATAACAGAAGGACTTGCTTGTATTCAAGGTCACAGAAATTCTGCGCTTGAAATACTAGGTATCAGCCATCTGCATCTCAGTACGGCTGCTAACCAAAAAGTCACTGGGAGCTGCACAAGAAGCTCAGATACTGTTTTAAATCTAGCGTGTAATACTAACTTCATGATATCAAGGTTCATCTCAAGATCTCTGATAGTATTTTCATTGAAACAGCATCTATTAGTGTTCTACATGCCATTAGACATTAAAACCAGATGCTAATTGCCTAGATTTTACTCATCTTATTCTTTATTACAGTTCAGGAACTGCACAGTGTAAGAAACTTCCAGTTTGTGCTCTAATACAGTAATCCATAAAACAGCTCCATTTACCTTTTCCCCTAGCACTCATTTTTATAATACATGGAAAATGACTTTATCTGAAACTCAGTAATATACCATTCTCCAATCTTTGAGATAAATAAGTTGCTTGTGTTCAAAAGTTAAGTATATAGCACACATCAGAAGAGTAGAAAGAAAGGAAAAGAATATAGTGACTACATACCCCACATTTACATATTCACCTAAACTAAAAAGTGAGTCACAACAGGAGTGATTTACCACTCAGAGCGTGACCTGCGTGCATCCAGGCCAACACAGTTCAGAGCAATTGCAGATACAAAAAAGCTAGTCACTACAAAAATCAGATTGTTTTCTCAGCTTAGACAAAACTGATTCACCAAGCATAGTCTTTGTGTCAAACTGTAGTTTCAAATCCGGAAGACTGGTGTTACATCTGTCAGCAAATTCTGCATGGCTGTGTAGTACAATAAGAACCTGACTAATAGATTGTGCCATCCTGTCTCAACAAAGGCTTTAGGGATCACTCAGCAGGCCACCTTAATTGAAGCCTCAAGTTCCTAGACATCTAATAAACTTGGCATGACACAGATGATAAAAAGCTACATAACCAAGACAATGAGAACATCAGATTTTGTTCCAGCTGTTCCTAAGAACCCTGTCTGCCTCATAGTGAAAACTTACAAGATGCATACTCCTACTACAGTCCTGGGAAAGCAGCATCTTCACCATTATTTCAGTCTGTGCACACCATCCATTTTTCTAAGCATCTTTCACAATACTTAACGATACACTTCTCATACTGCACCATTATCTTGATCTTACCTGGCATAATCAAACAGACCTTATTCAAAACATACGAAGATATCTCTCACCCACCCTTACTAAAAAACCTCAACTTTGCTGAATATTATTATTAATAATAGTGATTCTGGCTACTCAAAAGTTGGGCCAACTGTAAAAAAAAAAAAGCAACAAAAGTCTCTTTTTCCCCTCTCTCTTCTGACAGATTTGGGGGAGGGAGGGGGAAAGGCTGTGTGCTTATAACATCACTGGCAATCCTCTGCCAGCACAGGTGTAAATTTTCTAAATTTCAGGATGTTTAAACCTTACTTCAACCTAAAGAACTCTTATCTGAATGAAAACAGCGTATGACTTGAAGCGAACATCAAACACTACCACACACAAAAGTTAAATGTTATGGTAGATGCTGGAGGTAACATGGAAAACAGACAGTACTATAATGGCCTAAAGCACTGCCTTAAGAATAGCTGAGAACAGTTTGAAAAGAAATCTGGAAATTTTATAGAGACAGCTTGTTCCCTCTGCTCATATGAAACTAAAATGAAGCTCAATATACTAGTATTTACAAAACAAACCATGAAACTGGCAGGGGTGATATCACTGAGCACAGGCAAAAGTTCAGCAAGACTGTGCATCATTTAAGTTTTAAATAAAAGGAATCTTAATAAATTCATATTATATAAAATACAAATACAATTGAGTATCTGCTCAGCCTTCTTCAGGGAGTGAATATATCACCCTTTGCTGTGACTTGAATATTTGATTGTAACATAATATCCAGCAATTTCTACAGGCAGCCCCACATACACATATAACAGAAATAAGTATTATATGAAATATCCCATCATAAGACACCACATATTGTCTACTGGAAATAACGATCTGTGCTGGTTTTGGCTGGGATAGAGTTAATTTTCTTCACAGTAGCTAATATGGGGCTACTTTTCGGGTTTTGTGGTGAAAACTGTAGATAATACAAGGATGTTTTTGTTACTGCTGAGCAGTGCTTAGGCAGCCTCAGGGCCTCTTCTGCTTCTCACCTCACCAATGAGTGGGCTGGGGGTGCACAATGAGTTGGGAGGGGACACAGCTGGGACATCCAAAGGGATGTCCCAGACCATATGACGTCATGCTCTGCATGTAAAGCTGGGAGAAGGAGGAAAGGGGGGACATTTGGAGTGATGGCGTTTTGTCTTCCCAACCATTATGTGTGATGGATCCCTGCTTTCCTGGAAATGGTTGAACACCTCCCTGCCAATGGCAAGTGGTGAATGAATTCCTTGTTTTGCTTTGCATGTGTGCAGAGCTTTGCTGTACTTCTTGAACTGTATTTATCTCAACCTACAAGTTTTCTCATTTTTACTCTTCTGATTCTCTCCTCCATCCCACTGAGGGTGGGGTGGGGGGCAGCACGCAGAGCAAGCGAGCGAGCAGCTGCATGGTGCTTAGTTGCCGGCTGGGGTTAAAGCAGGATACAACCATAACCTTTTAAGCATTGCTCTGAGATAGCCCATAGATTCCAGAAATCTATTGATAACAAGCTCAAAACTAGCACTGAGTGAAAAGCAACACACACTGAATGTTTAAAAAGGTAAAATAACCCCAAACACACCCACTAAAATGGCAGACATTACTTTATCTCCCACTTACTACTTTTACTAAATAACACAAATACATACACCTGTTCCTAAAAATACCCTTGTCTATTTGAACAGTCCTATCTCTCTCTTGTGGATCATCCTATCTCACCACAAAGCAGGTAAGAATTGCTCCAAAGTATAATTCTAAAAAGAAGCCAACCTAAAACCACCACTCCACCACCCCAAAAACCAAGCCACCCACACAAAACACAGAACCCCGAAGACCACATTATGTCAGGCTCTACATGTTCAGCTATCTGGGAGCATGAGCTATGCTCACAGACTTTCTAAACACAAAGCTATCGGATCTATCATTTCTGCCTTTTCTTTAATTGGCATGTTGGCTTTTCTCCTTGGCTAGATTTCTCATCCAGGCACAACGCTGAAGTCAGCAACAAAAAAGGCCCAAGATTCCCCCACCCCTCCCCACAAGGTTTTAACGGCAGAGCCAATTACACTTGCTCTAGCACACCTTCTACCTTTAATCACAAAAATCAGATATTTGCGATTTATTCAACTACAAGCCAAATAAAATTAAGATCTTGGTAAACTGTAATAAATCTTCAGTGACTGAAAGCAACATGCGTTGTTAATTACTTGGGAGTGGGGACAAACAAGATACTGCTCCCAAGCAAAAGAAAATAGTGTCAGGCATCAAACTCCATTTCTAAACAACATTTCCCTTACTGATAAACATATCTTGATGAAAGAAATGACACCCACCCTAAAAAAAAAAAGCTTTTTACCCTTTTTTTTTTCCTTACAGAAAGATCCTCAGTGTTTTCAAAAAATTATGTTTAAAAAAACCAACAAAAAAAAAAATCAAGATCTGTAAGAAGCAAGGTTGTTCTTAATTAGAAAAAGGAAAAAAAACGTGTGCTTTTCTGCAAGACTTAAGCTATTTAATATCCGATACAGCCATTTAAAAAAAAACCCACCACACAATAAACAAATAAAACCCTAAAACTAAGGAACTGCAATCTAATTTCCATCCGTATTACAAGTAGAAGCTTCCTGCTTCAAGCCTAGGTCATTTGATTCATCACAAAGAGATGAAAACAGCACTCCTCGATGCAATACTCTCACTGTTTAAAACCTTCTGTTACTGTTGTTACCGATAACTATCAATTGGCTGCATTTGATTTCCAGTTTAATCTCTCAAATAGGAAGTCACCTGCAGTACCACTAGATCATCCTTTGTACAGCGTACTAACTTCTGCATCACTTCTTATTCGCAGTTAAGGTCAATAACATATATTACACTACATTAGTATCTTAACTCTACCCTTCAGCAGCTCTATGCCATTCTCTAACCCTTTATTAGTGTTACCTTGGGGCTGCACAAACTTTCAAAAATGATGACTACAGCTTTGAAGATGCTATTGATGATGTTTAACAGCTATGAATTATGAATACAGCTGTCCCAGAGAGGATAATCATCCTGTCAATACATATAACAACAACTGCTAGTACCTCTAGCCCTGTTATGAATCATTGGTACATGAGTAACTGAAAAACAAAATGCCCCACAAAACTCAAAAAACCTTGCGCTTTCTCAGCTACACCTGCCCAATCCTTTCCTTGCAAAGTGAAGTGCTTTTCACTTACCTGCACTGCTGCCTGCTGTCTTTCCAATATTTAGATTCTCTTAATTGACAATGAGATCCATGACCTACAGGCTGTTGACCACCCCAGTTATTCTGTTATGGCCCAGTTCGGTACAAGATAAAAAGCTTCAGTGTTCATTTATAATGCAGACAAAAGTCTGTCTTCAGCATCTACTCTCTGACAGAAGCAAAAACAACCTTAAAGAGAGAAGCATCTAAACGTTCTTTTTAAGCTCTTTTCTGAGACACCTGTCTTTCTAAAAATGTATAGTTTTACACAATAGAAAGTCAATGGTTTCCATATATGCTATCGGCCACAGAGGCTCATCAGATGAAGTTGTAAACTCTTCCAATTTTCTTATTTCATCCTGGGTGATCAAGCCGCAATCTGTCACCCTCGTATTCCTCGCTGGATTTTCTTCACAATCTTAAATCACCATTCCTTACAGTGGCTGAAGGAAACATGAATGATTTCTAACTTTACACAGTAAAGACAGTCACTCAGCATGATCATTTTAGACTTCCACCCTATTGAAACAAGTAGTTCTTTGGTTTTAAACAATATGAGTGCTTCGAAATTTGTTTCCTCTCAGCTCTAGAGTCAGGAGTTCATCTGCAAGTGAATGAACTCACTCTTCTCAACTCTCTAGCGTTCTCCGAAACAACATCAATTTTTAATTCTCTGGTTTTCCTCAAAAGAAGCCAGTTACTCCATCCACCTTATCCATTTCACAAACCTAAGCTGCATCTAAACCACAGAGATTACTACTCTAGTTTTATACTTCCTCTAAAACTATCGCCAGTTGCAGTCATCCAGCAAATAATTTAAACAGTCATCCTGCTGTTCAGTCTCACTCTCACGTTGTTATCATCGCAGGAAAGACTCGAGTTTCAGGATGCTAGAACTGTTCGAAAACTCAAGAGCCAGCCACAAAGTCACTACAGTAGGCAAGCATTCAGCTCTCTTCCAGCTCAGCCCTAACTCTCTTTAAACAAGCCAAGCTTTGTGGTCACTAACGACTGCACATGCCTATACACACTGGGGAAAAACGCATTCATCTTAAAATACTTCGTGATTAGAGAATTAATTTCATTTACTCCCCCCTCCCCACCTCCAGGCAGGAACCCGGCGCAGCAGGAACTCTCCCTGGCGTCTCCGAGCCGGGGGTATAGGACAGGAGCTCCGAGAAGGGCTCCGACCCCGACTGAGGCCGGGACGGCCGCAGCCGCGCTCGGGGCCCCTCCCGCGGGGAGGCAGCCCTCAGGGCGGGCCCAGGCCGCCGCCCCGCGCTGCCGGGGCCCCCTCCTCGCCCACCCCCGGCTTCCCATCGCCCTCCCCTGGGGGAAGGGCGCCGGGGGAAGGGCGCCGAGGGCAGGGACGCGCGAGTCCCGTGGCGCGGCCGCCCGGACGGGACGGCGCTCAGCTGAGGGCGGCCGCGGCTGGCACCGCTCCCCGCCGCGCCCCAGGCCCCCTCCGGCCCCGGCCCCAAGGAGCGGGCACGGCAAAAGAGACGCCCCCGCCCGGCCCGGCCTCACCTTCCCTCCTGCTCAGGGCCATGGCCTCGGGCGCGCGGGCGGACCCCTCCGAGGAGCCCGACCTGCCCCGCGCGGCCGGCAGCCCCGCGCTCGCCCTCCTTCCTGCTCGCCGCCGCGCCCGTCCGTCACGGGACCGGAGGAGCGCCATTGGCGGAGGCGGCGGCAGGGGCCCCTCCCTCCCACCCGCCCGGCGCGGTGCCCGCGGGCTCCGGCAGGGGGAGCGCGGCTGCGCAGAGCCAGCGGGCGCCGCTGCCGCGGGAGCGAGGGCGGGGGTACGCGCGGGGAGGGCGGGCTGGAGGGAGGGGAGGGGGGGGGGGGCGGGCGGCGCGCGGCGGGCGGCCCCGGCGGCGCGCGGGGAGCGGGCGGCGGCGGCGCCCCGGCGGGGAGAGTGGCGCCGGGGTGAGGGAGTCGCGGCGGGGTGATGCTGGGCGCACGCCGCTGCTCCCGCTCCCGGCCGGGCGTCTCCTTCACCTGACCCGGCAGCCCCGCGCGCAGCCCGCACCCGCCGCGTTAATAATGCACTAGAATGTCAGCGCTGAAAAAGGTAGGGGGGGGGAGGGAGGGGGGGAAGGCGAGGGGAGGGGGCTGCCGTCGGGGCGGCGGGCGCGCCGCGCACCTCTCGGGATGCCCCCGCCCAGGCAGCGCAGGGACCGGCGTTGTCGGTGCCGCTGTCCGGCCGCTGCGTGCGGGGACCGCCGCCGTCGGGGACGAGTGCCCGGGCAGCGGGGGCGAGGGCGCGTCAGCCTCGCCGTCGGTTGTGGTCTCCTCCCCCATCACCGGCGCGTCCCGGCGCCGCGCTGGCGGCGGCGGGGTCTCGCCGTGGCGGGGGTCTCGCCTGCGCAGAGCCCGGGCAGGACGGCTACGCGGCGGGGCGCCCTGTGCCGGCGTGGGGCGGCTGCGGGATGGCACCGGCCGGGGAGCGCGGGGAGAGGCGGCGGTGGGGGGGGGCGGGGAGGCACATGGGAGGCGGCCGGACCCCCCGTGCGGCCGGTTTGGGCGGGGGGTGCCGCGCGCGGAGCCGCAGTGCCGGCGGCGACTCGGGTTCGGGGAGCGCCTGGCCCTCGGGGCTGCCCCGCTAGGAGGGGCCGGGGGGGCTGCGGCCGCGCCGCCGCCTGCACCGCGTCCCCCCTTCCCGTCCCCGGCCGCCGCGCCGTGCCGCGGGGGGTGCGGGTACGTCGGAGGGGCCGCGCAGCTCCCGCCTGGCCTCTGAGAGCCCCTCCCGGAGGGGCGGCCCGGCCCCGAGGGGCGGCGGGGTCGCAGACCGGCATCCGAGGAGGGGCGGGCGGCGGGTGCGTCCCGCGCGTTACCGCGCCGGCTCCGCGCATCTGCCCCGTCGCGGGCGCGCAGGGCTCGGCGCCGTTGGAGAAGTCCGCGGGCGCGCAGCCGGAGCGCGGAGGCGGGCGCTGGGGGCCGGACGCATCTGCCGCGCTGCCCTCGGTCGCCGGGGCGATCCCCGGTGTCTCTCCCCGTGGGGAGGGTGGTGTTTGCAAGGCGGCTTGGCCGAGCGCTTCCGCGATCGTTTGAAACCCCGTCTGCCGGGGAAATAAAATAATTAACCAGCGCGCTCCGGCCCGTCTCGCCTCCCGGAGCGGAGCCGGAAAAGCGCCCGGCGGCCGCCACCTCGGGGCCGGTGAGAGGCGGGCGGACCCCTGGCCCGGCCCGGGGCGGTGCGGGGCGGTGGGCCGGTGCGGGGCGCGGGGGAGCCCTCCGGCCGGCGGAGAGTGCCGAAGGGGCTCGATCCTACGGCCCCGCTTTCGTAACCTAATTCTTCCCCTGCTGGCGCCCGGCTCCCGGAGCGATGCCGGTGCCGTGCCGCTTGGCGATCAGGCAGGAATGCGTATTCCTCAGCTCGGGCTTCGGCCTCAACTTCCCTGAAACTTCCAACGTTTCTCATCTTCAGCGACAAACCTTTTGTTGGTTGTTTCCGTTTGTGCTTCCTTACGGCACAGGCTTACGCCGGCTTACTGTGTCTTGGGAGCAGGTGATGTTTGAATCGCTTCCACGTTAAAGCACTTGTAACGAGATCGAGTGCTCCAGGCGCGCAAGGTGGTGTGAGCCCAAGAACAAGGCTGCGAAACTCAAGTGCCCTTCTCAGTGCTGGAGTGTTTTGTGTGCATTTCTGCGTGCTTCGGCGTGACATCACAAGCGGAGCACTAGCAGAGTTTGAGATGCTGGATACCTCCAGTCACTTAGGTAGTAGATGGCTGCAAGCAGGCATTCCTGCCAGGAGGGAGGGTCACCTCAGTGTGACCCAGTGCAGACCCGAGTGCAGATGACTCGGGGGTCCTAGTAGCTGAATGCTTGGTACCGCAGCTTGGGATATGTCAGGGGAGCCTATTATTTGTTCTGGGCTTTGTTTTAAAAAGCGACTCTGGTCTAGAGTAGGGCATAGTACTATTTTATAATGCAAATGTATTTGAAGTATCAGCCTTTCGCATCTGTGATTAGTGTCCTTTCCGTCTTTGTGTTTTATGTGGGAAACGGGTAAAATAGGGAGAGTAGAAGTTCTATACTTCTGTGCTTTCACCAGTACAGGAATTACACTTTCAACTGATTTCCAGATGGTTTGCACAAAACACTTCAGAATTACAAGTTTTAATTTTACTGCGTGTAGCTATTTTTACAATGCTACCCGGACTTTATTATTTATATTTGAAAGGTCCCGTGTTGTCCGTCTGTCCCCGTGTCCGCCCCATCGCCCCCCAATTTTGCATGCTTTTCAAGATGTCTGGTATGTGGTTAAAATGGACTAAGATGTTTAATAGTTTCATGAATTACAATGTTATGCATTGGAGATTTAAATCTGAGTGCTGTAGTCAGACCCTATGTGATCTGACATAATATTCCTTAATTAAAGAATGCATTTACTATGCCATTGTTCAACTACACACAAAGTGAAGTCTAGGACTGTCAAATAAATTCGTTGATTCTATTTTAGATTATTTTTAGCTTTTCATTTTAGTACTATCAAGTGCTGTTTGCATTTAGTTACACATACATAGTTTGCACTAGAACGGTGTAGGGCATACATCTTCCTTAACTTTTTAGAATTTCCAGTCCCTCTGAAATGAGTTTAAACTTCTGATACAAGTTGAAGTTACACTTAGAGTGAAGTCATAAATGCTTTGAACGAGGATTTAACAAACAGCAAGCACTGACTGCTTTGGAAAGAGGTGTTGAGGAGAATCTATGTAACATGTAAAACCTAACAGTTGAATACAAGATTTGCTGAATTGGTGGTAATATTCCTAATGACTTAATGGGATTGGAATTTCACATTTCTGTAGGGTAAAGTCCCACCAGTATTAATGGTGTTATTGTTGGCTATGACAAGGTGTTAAAAGAAAAAGTTAACAAATCGAGACAAAAATGTCGAGGTCCATTATTGCTAACTAAAAATTACACTCTAATAAATTTCAGTATATGAAACAAGTTAATATTAGTTTGTAGATGTGATAGGAGAAATGTATCCCTGAGTGGGACATTCATACCTGATCCTGAGGAAAACTGGGATATTTGGTTTTCACTGTGTCTGAACAGCAGGTAGCTTCCTGCCCAGTGGATACCCTCTGCAGGCTTTCCTGAACATTGCCCATCCTGGTCAAGTTACCACTTCACAGTTATAGCAGTTTTTTTCTGACAGCAGATGTTCAAATAGGAAATAGTGTGGATGACTAAATTTCAGCTTGATTGAGAGCTTTGTCTGGCTCAATTACGGACGTTGGAGTAATTATTGGAATAGCTTTTGTGTGCCTTAACAAAGATGGTAAAATGTTATTTTATACCTGCCTTTGGCAGGGACTTTTTTTCCTGTTTGCAATTACGCGTAGTCAAAGCAATTTCCTTGTATAGCTATGATAATCCCATGATTAGTTTTGGTAATAAAAAGAACATTGAAATAAACCCCTGTTTTTTCTGAGGTATACCATCGGGGACCCTTTCAAACTGCACAAGTCAAACAAAACCAGCTGCTTCAGTTCTACTCCGTGAACAAGACATGTCTTATTTGGTGCTTCAGTTCATCACTACAGTGAATTTGTTTATCTAACTATGCCTGGTGAACAAGAGGACCAATAATGCAGAAAGTTGGCGTTAGCTTAACAATTATGATCGTATTTAAGAGAGACTTTCAGTTCTTAGAAATGTATTATATGGGCCAAAACGTCCCACCTGAATCAAAAATATTGTTTGCCAAATGGGTAGTTTTGTTTGAATAACTACAGAAAAAAAATTATATGTAGTTCAGTTTGCCTTGTGAAAATTCATAGTCATCCACGAACCATATGGCTTTCTTACCTCTAGTAGAGAAATATCTCTCTGCAGAGCAGATACAGTATGTCAACAGCTATGATCAAATATAAGTAGAAGTGGGCATGGATGAATCAGAATCTCTTTTAAAGCAGACCTGTTGGAGACCACAACTTCTCATATTTCAGTCCGTATGTATCTCCATTATAGAATTATATTTCCCGAAAGAGATTATAGTTCATCACAGCTACTTTATGTTGTAGGGGCCAAAATGATTCATACAAGTAAAATAAGTACTCTTCCCATGATATTTATTTAGGAAATGTCAAGCAGCAGTTTATTCATTTAGTACACGCTCAGTTGTGATGAGAGGATGGAAATCACTGCAGTTAAGATTTCTCAATCAGTGTTTCTACGCATGCATATATATTTGGTCTCACTTTGCTTTTATCTGTTTCTCACTGTACTTTCTTCTTTTGTGCATAAAAATTACTTATCTTCCATGCATTTCTATTCCACGTTTGTCACATTTCTCTGCCCTTGCCAGTTTTGAAAATGAACAACAAATAGCTTCCAATATGGCACTGGCCTTTAGCCCTCTAAATTTTTTTTTGTAGCTTTATAACCACATATTCTTATGATCTAAAAAGACTTTACACTTTCATTGGCAAATGTAGTATACACCTGCAGTTAGCAGCAGTGCGTGAGGTATACCACAGATGAAGGCTTTCATCTCACAAGGGGAATCAGTGTCTATTCTCTTCAGTAGATGCTGCTACCAATGTGTGTAGATAAAGTAGATAAATTGACAGTAACAAAACATGTTAAAAATATGGTCAGATACATGCATAAATCTAACAAGGCAAAAATCAGTAATTTAGAGATTCACACTGTACACGTGCACAAATAACAGAAAGAGAAGTATACACCAGATCTTTCTACCTCTCCATAGCTCCCCGTCTTGGGTCCTTCATAGCTGCTTCTTCTCCACCCAAAATCCTTCCACCACTCTCAGTTTTGTATCTTTCATCATAAATGCTCTCTTTAAAAAGTAAACTTGGTATGTCAGAGAAAATAAGAGCATCTTAGGGTTGTCAGATTAACCTGAGCTCAGTTTGAACACAAAAATTTGTTGCAAGCCAAAGTTTATTCTAGCAAATGTAAATGTTAAGTCTTGGTAATGAAGCTGAAAACAGTTAGAAAAGAGTAAAACTAAGAAACACAAATTTAGGGAGATATTGGACACCAGTCTCTTATGCAGTGGTCATTTAAGGTGTCTCTGATATATATTTCATCTTGGACGCCGAGAGGCTGCTTGAGCGGTGTTCAGCTTCTGGACTGCTGCCTTTCAGAGAGAACAACTTCCCTGCATTGCCCTGGAGAGGTAGCAGGTCAGTACTGAGAATACCGATTCAAAGCATTTTTTGTACCACGTCCTTATTATCTTCCTTCTTTAATTTAGGTGATACTGTATTTTCAATAATCCCTAAGGTGTGGGGGAGAATGCAAATTAATTGTTTAAGCTTGTCTGGAATCTAAATGCCCTTAGCATGCCAGCGTTTTTTAATGTGTTTTTCTACGTGAGTTTTATTTTTGTGCATTGAAGGTCAACTGAATGAGTTTCCTGTGATTCTTTACTTCTTGATAGTATGACTTGAATTGTAAAACTTTTTAATGCCTTAATAATGTTATGCAAATTACATATAATAAAATATCAGCAAAGTCTCCAGCAATTCGCCTATTTTTTGCAACTGGTTAGGCTGGTAACTTTTCATGGAAACCATGTACAGTATTATTAATGATGCAGATAGTCACCTTAGCCGTTAAGGGAACTTTATCCAAACCATTTCACTCTTGTATGGTCATTTTTAGAGCTCATGCAGCTGTAGGGGTACAGAAGTATGTTATTGTATTACTGCGTGTTTTACTGGCAGTGAGGAGTAGAAAGAACTTCCCAGCTTTCACGCTTGCTTTCTAGTTTCACAAGTAGCCTATAAAAATAACACTGAACAAACAGCTTCAATTGCCACAAGTAGGAGGTTATTTTTGACCCTTTTTTTCCCCCCTGAATGGCAGCAGTAGAGGGAGAATCTCAAGTAGTTACTACTCCTTTTATTTCTTATAGAGTAATCTAAAAATAAGGAGGGGGGGGGGGGGGAGGAGGAAGAAACCCCAGGGAATCTTCCACTTTCACATTCTTATTGATTTATGTCTTAATAAGTCATTGGGATATAAAGCTATAGAGCATAAACAGTCTTACTCTATCGAATTTGTCTAAACAGAGTCCAAGTAAGATAAAAGATGACACTTTTGCTTCATTCATGTGGAGTGAAATTTTTTCCAAAGAGCATCAGTATAAGGCCACCTTTATCCTCTGCGCAACAGCAGATTTCACTTAAATGAACAAATATATTCTTTAGTTTTAGAGATTGATAACTATTATCTTCCCTGATGAGCAGAAAGGAGGACAGAACGTGCTTTTCTTCCTTTGATATACTTCCCTTGATCTTTCAGTCTTTCAAATCCTGCATAGTCGAAGCTACAGGAGGAATCTGGGCCTTTTTAAATGCTAGAAGAGGAAATGAAAAAGCACAATCAAGTTTCTTGAAAAGACTATGTATCTGTCTGAATTATTTATCATACCTTTAACCGGACTTCCTCATGATAACACAATGTCGAGGAAATAATATGTAGACTTAATGCTTACTTTTTTTTTTTTTTTTTTTTAAATTGGTGCATGAAGACATCACATAACAAAAAGATGTTGCGTACTAGTAAGCAGTATTAATATCCTATAACTGGGAAGTCTTCGGGCACGCATTGGTAAGAGTGACACAAGCTTCACCTTCCCTCTGAAGGACAATTCAAACCCCTCTGATGTTTCCAGCCCTTTCTGGCTGCAGGACGTGAAACTGATCTTTCCTTTGATGGAGGCTTGTGGCTTTGTTACCCAGCATCTGGCCTGTTTTTTGGCTATTTTGGGGTTATCGTTGCCATAATGTTTTACTTAAAGGTAAGACATTTAAAAATTACATTTGTTAAGAATTTCTATTATGCATTGTATACACTATAATTGGATTTTTATTTCCGTCTGAGAACAGACCCTTCATCCGAGGGTCTGTTTACAAATGGTGTCATTTAGGAATTGCTGCTTTAGTTTGCATTCACACTGCAAATGTCCAAAATTAGTTTTCAGAGCTAGATAAATTATTGGATTTAAGGGAATAACTCCAATATTTAAGAGATTCATTTTAAAATAACTAATGTAAGTGATGTTTTCTTAGCAGCTTAACAGAAATTTAAATTTATTCTTTTCCTTTCTGGAACTCAACTGAATAAACAGTGCTGTTGCCTTTTCTCCCTAAGTTTTAGTAGGCTAAGAAGTCAAAATGTTACACGTAGACTAGGTATGGCTCCTTCACAACACAGTTTATTTAAACTGCAATATACTACGATTTGCAGATCAGAGTGTTTCTGTCACAAGTATCTGCAGTTTATAGCATTATATGCAGAAAAGGCAGCAGTACATCTGAAAATGCAGCATTACTTTTGCTGCCACTTCTGAAATGCACTGGATTCTATAGTGTCTTCCATCTCCATGCACATCAACTTTTATTCATTATGCAAGAGGTGAGTATAATAAATGAGGTTTTTCAAAGGAAATTATTTTGACAAAGTTGAAGAGGGATGCAATTAATTATGATATCCTGTATTTTTATAATAATATGGATGGTAAGTAATTTGATAACAGTTTTCTTAAATGGTAATTTAGAATTTACTACTCCAAAATCTTAACACATATGACACTTCTAAAAGAGAAAGAATCTCTCTGTGTTATTTTTCAGCCTCATTCCTCCTTTGTAAAGTGATGCATTCTAATACTGCACTGACCTTTCTTAGGAAATTTTGAACTATCTACATTTCAAGATTTCAGCTGCAACGAGGTTTAGAAAGTTATATATTACTTTATGAATTCAAAGGCACGTATACTGACCTTTGAAAATAATGAAACAGATGACCAAAGCATTATAATAGATCTAAATAGTTAAATTCAATAGCTTGAATGTCTGTTACCTTTCTTTTCAAATTAAGAAGTGATAGATTAATTCTGGATGCTTCCCAAAGTTTTTCTCTTCTTCCTCCCTAAAAATGTTTCTCTACAGCTAAAATAAATTGTTAAAGGTTACATAAATCAGTGGAAATATTCTTACATCCGCAAGTATAAGATCTCTTATAGTAATGTGTGTTCATTCTTGAGAATTTATAATGCAGTTAATGTTCTTTTATATTGTTTGGTTTTGAGTTTTCTTTTTGACATACATGTCATTCTTTTTCTTAATTATTGTAATTCAAAATAACATTTTCATTTTATGGTGCTTTTGGAGATTGTACATTCCTTAGCAAATGTCTTATCTGTACATTAATATTTTTAACACGCACTGTGCTTATGATTTAGATCAGGGTGGAAGTCACTCTCAAATACTCCTTGTCATGGATAAATTACAAAACACTCTTCCTTTGCTATCCAGTGTCAGGTCTCTGATCAATTCCTTGTGATTTTCTATTTCTTTTTACTTTCCAAAATTGTTATGAATTGCTATCCTAAAAATGATGCAGACAGAGGAAAATACAAAGCTGAGAAGTGCAGTGTGTGCTAGGCTGTAGAACGATGCTTTGATCAATAAAATAGAAAAGTTTCTCGTATATAACTGTATCACATTCAGACTGCAGTCCCTTTCAGGAGCTTTCCTGGCATATACTTGTAGGTAACCTTCTATTTAGTTGCATACCCAAGTAATGTAATACTTTTTTTTTTTTTTAAAGATAACAAACACCTTTTTCAAACTTCTTTTAATAGAATATTTACTATGTGTTTATTAATTTCTATAAGTTACACTCCATTATTTTGAAAACGTTATGGTATGCTTCCTAATTTGATGGAATGTCATTTAAAATGTCCTGACAAATGTCCATCTGTTACTTCACAGCATGTACATGGACCCTGAAACTTAGCAAATTAGTGTGATGTCTGAGAATCAAGAGAATGTGTAAAGACTTACATTCTGATTTCAGTGTTCAAATGAAAGATAACATTTTGCTTCACTGCTTGAAAGATCAGTGATCTAAGAACAGCTTATCGTGTTAACATTTATGTTTTTCTGCACTTCTTAATATTGGAGCGTGTCAGCCAAAGGGTGAGCAGACACAAGAGCAAGCCCAGGTTAATGATGAAAAAGAGGGAGAGTATTATAGAGGGGTTTAGGGAAGCATCATGATACTGCTTTGCACCAGGAGAAAAGGAGAAAAGTGATCAAGGATATAGCTGAAAGTTGCTGATTATAACAGTGATGAGATCCTAATAGGGCAGTACGGGGGATGACTATTTTGGGTTGTCTTGTTCTGTTTACATGTAAGGGGCAGGAACAAGCTTCAAGACATTTCTTTCCTGAGGTCTTGTACATGTTTCACAGAATGCATCATGAAAGACTGACAGACTTAAATATTTTCATGTGTACAAGATAAAACTGCACAGACTATAGAAACAGTCATCAGCATCATATAATGCATCTAGATACATAAAAGTGTATTGAAGGGGCTCAGCTGATGTGAGGTAGCTGCTAGGCTGCATTTGTAGTGTTCTTTACTTGGAAAGCAGATTATCCATAAAATGAGGTAACTTGTCACAAAGAACCCCAGGAAGTCATTTACCGGAAGAAAACATTATAGCACTCAATTTCTGTTGTATAATTCCACATAATGATGAATAAAACTTGCGTCTCTCATGGGGCTGGTCCAGGTTACCCTGAAGAACTATCTTGCTCATTATTATCACAGCTTGCCATGTAAGCTGCATTCTTCTTGACCAATGGAACAAATTTTTCCTTTGTTTCTGTCTTTGGAGCACAAGGAACAAAGTATTCTTGGCTGCCAGGCTGTCTCCATGTGAATTCTCTTCTGAAAGACCTTAGTGTGATCATTAGTCTTCATTTTCTTCAGAGCAAAACATAAAAATGTCTTCTCCAGTCTTGTCCTCCCTTCATAAGTATGTCCAACTCCTGTAGTCACCACCACTGGTGAAATCTCATCTGAAAGATTTGCAAGAAATACCAAGATAAACAGCAATGTATGTGCATGCAAGATGTCCTGGTTATGAAAGAATGATGGATTCACTGAAATATTACTCAGTAAAAACTTCTTGATGCGTTCCCTTTAAAATTGTGTCTATGAAAATTTACCATCCAGTACTGTTATTTTTTGGCTATAGCTGCTAATACTGTTTAATTTGATCTAGAGGATTTTGTGGTATTATTTTTAATTGATTGATTTTTCAGGTATCGTTTTAACATAAATCTGTGCAAATCTAAATACCATAAATCTATTAGAAAAATTGACTGTATACATAAGCAACAAATTGTGTTTATACCGAAGCATTTATATACCTTTCACAAAGAAGAGTGGAGAAAGAGTTAAGATTGTAGACCTAACAATAACTTTTCAACATCTTTAGTATCCTTAGATTTCACAGAAATTTTAAGAGTAATTTAAATATTCACAGGGGAAAAAAAAGATAAAAGAAGTGACTAAAGTATAATAAAATAAAACAAAACAAAGTGGAAAGTCAGAAGATAATATAGAATTAACAATACAGAGCAATAGCAAATTAGTATTCATATAGTCATTATGAAGATGAAACTAGTAATAATTTCATGTTTTTCCATATGGAGGCAGTTAATTGTTCCTAAGTATATGGAAAAACTCATGAACTGAAAGACTAAACCAGAACAGATCTGACTCTGTACAAATTGAAATATGATATGATATAATTTAGTGGTTACATTGAGAATTTTTTTCTTCCTCATGCATGACTTAAAATTTTTATTCAGAAATCAACAAAAAAGAATTTCCTGGAATGTTGCCTGTTGTCACCAGGAAACGACGACATCTTTCTGAATTTCCCTGATAATAACATTTTCATTGTTTTTTTCCCACAGCAGACTACTTCGAAATTTCAGCTGATACTGAAGCAATATATTTGTGAATTCACGTAAAAATACCCTCCATGTGTGTTTGTGCCTGTACCTGGGCCTTCACTTAATTTCTTGGTGCAATAAAAGGGGCTGACTGAAATATCTGTTTCCATTTGTGGTTTATTTTTTATGAAAATTGCAGGCTTTCTCTTGCACACTGGTAGTTTATTTGCTTTACCTGTGCTTGGTTCTGAGTGAGTTCGGGGGTGAAGGAGAAAGCAGCATCCTCATTTTTGACAGGAAGAAACATTTTAATAGCACTAGCTAAATGCTATCTGGCTCCCATTAGGGCCCAGCATTGCTTGAGATGGCTTAGCATCTCTAAACACCCATGCAGACCTGGCTGGTACAGCAAAGGCTGAGTGGTGTCCAGGTCAGGGGCACCCAGCACCTCTCAAGGACCACCAGCTGCCCAGGATAGCCTTTCCCTACCACTGCTGAAATGCTCAGGGGCTCGTTAGGGACTCTAGGTAGTCACCCTTCTGTCCTTCAGCCATTGATCCAGAAGGGTCCCATGTAACCCATGTGCCATATCTTCCAACTTGATACATATCTGCCAACCTCAGGTATCTTGAGGTTTCCCAAATGACACCAGGCACTCATCTGCAAGCAACCAAATCCTGCCCTAGGCATGTGTTGCCATCACACCAAGGGGGGTTGTTTAAGAGGCTGTACCTAAATGTAAGCATTGACTTTGATGCAGACAACTTCACTTGGAAAAAAATTTTAAAACTAACAGGTCCTAGAGATTTAAATGCATTTGAGTTTGTTATTTGATATAATAAATGACAGACATAAAGTGCTCTCCAGATACGCTTGGAGAACATTGTGCTGCCTGTGTGCAAATTTGAGCTACCCATTGCTCAGACTTCAGCTTATTTTTATTTTGTTTTCACAAATTAGCCTACGTCCCGGTGAAATCAAATAATCTCAAATATTTGAAATGTTTGAATTCAGCCATTTGAGTTACAGGTGAACGAGGAAGGTTTTGCCACTGAACTCAGACCTGGTTTTTAGGTGCCATCTGGTGAAAGCATCCCTAAGCACATGCCTTGCTGTGAGCAGGGCTTTTGGTTTTAGCATTGTATTTGGGTTGTGTCATACTTCAGTTCTTTTCATAGTAGCCTTACCCAGAAGGAGTGACTTGAATATATTAACTCTTTGAGCAAAATGTGCTTAAAAAATGAAAAAAATCACCTAATTTGGACAGAGCAAGTATGGACAATTTCAAGTCATTTGAAAGATTTCAAAGAGAAAAGACTGCTTACAAGAGAAGCTGTGTTGTTGGCTTCACTATGTCATATATGAGCAAATAATCTATGTTCATTTTTTTGTTGTAATGGAAAACTGGGAAATGGCATTTTCCTTCTGGTTTTGCTTTTGTCAGAAGAGTAGCCAAATATCCCAAAACATTGAGCTGGGATATATGTTTACTGGTTCCTGGAGATCATCACCAAGTTACTCTCCCCAGATTTCACAGTCCCTTTTGGTTGATAACCTCCCCTTCCATGGATGACCACTGAAGGTGTACCAGGTGTCCAAGACCAAGGCTTCACCGCACAAGGTGCCATAGCAGCGCTTGCCCTGCCTCTGCACTGCTGATGAACATACCACCTTTGGGGCTTGTGGCCAACTGTAAATTACCCTGCAAGTGGGCAGGTTCATTTTTCTGTGGTGTCAGTGAGTTGCCTATCTCTGAACTTGCTGTGAGCTGCCCCAGTCACTGGCATGACAGGAATTACTGGAGTATTTTGGGCCATTGCTTTGCTGGCCTGAAAAAAACCCTGCAGAAACCTGAAGGAGGTGCTTGGAGAGGGTGCACCCGAAGATTGCTGTCTTCTCCATCCAAGCTGATGTCTTCAGGAGATATTAATGCTGAGCAGTGTATTGCATTTCACTACCAAACCACAAATACAAGCTATAAAACTTGCCGTGCTGCTTGGACACTGACCTCCCTTCAGGTTTGGGAAGACCGCAGTCAGCACTCCTCTCTGCTGATGTCCAGTAAAGTCTGAGCAGGGGGACAGATTTAGTGTTTATCCTGAACAGGTCTGCGTGTGCTTTTCCATCATTTTTAGAAATTTCCTTTGAAAGAGCTGACAATGCATGATCTATTTTAAATACTGCTTCAGAAGATTAAATTATTTTTGGTCTAAATGAAATCAATAAGCAGTATTAAATATAATGTAAGGTTTAAGTGAGCTAAAAAAAATTCCAGTGATCCTCAGTATTTATTGTATGTGTCAGGCCTCCTATGACAACCTTTATTAGCTAATTAATATCCCTTTTCTGTAAAGCAGGCAGCTTACTAAAACCAACAAAACCTTCTGATTGTGAGGTCCTTCAAAGGCATGAGTAGTAAGAGGTACAGGTGTGGTGTCTTCTCCTTTATTCCAGGCTTTCCTGGCTTCCTTGTGTGCATCAGGAAATCTTCCCAATCCTGCTCTGTGTAGCCCATTGCGAACTCAGGTGCTGGTAATATCCCAATTTGCTCCTCCTTCACCTCTGCTGTTATGAACTCCTCTCTACTGGTACTGCATGGTTGAGTTCTGCAAGCGCTGGGGTGTGTGAAGCGATGGTCCTGCCTTGCCTTAGGGAGATCACCCTTCCTCTGCCCCTGCTGTCACACTCAGAGGTCTTGGAGTGGATTGGATTTTCCTAACAGAGAAGCATTTTTAAGTTCTTCATAAAAATTAATGCAGCTCTCCCTTGCTAGCTTTTTTTCCCTAATGCTCTCTCTTTGCTGTCTCCTTGCCTCACCATTATAATCCTGATGTTGGTTCTTTCATTTGCTGTATTGAATATTTTCTGAAATAAATAAGAACATTGCTTACATCTGTGAATAATGCTGGTCCCGTATGTATGGTACTAGGAAGTGTTGCCTAGCAAATTCTGTAACTCTTGATGAAATATGTTAGTTCCTTTTCATAATTCACATCTGTTATTTCTCACAGTATTTGATATATTTTACATGCTTTTGTGATCCCGATTTTAAAGGAATGAGAAATTGTGGTCAAATGGACTTATGGACTTCGTTCTTTATTTGAGACTTATGGCTGGGTATGAGATTCATCCGATTAAATGTGTCTGTTGTAGTTGCCTCCATCTGGGCAGTAACTAGAGGTTACTGGTACTTTTTAGTTCCCTGTGTGGTGAGTGGAGTGAGATGGGCAGCCCTAAGGGGTGATGCATTCTTGCCCTAAAGCAGGTTACCTGCATCACACCTGAGAACTGATGGCTGTGTCAACACTGGAGCTCAGCATGACTGTCTCAGAGGCAGATCTCTGTCATAAAGGATATATATATTGGTATGGTGAATTCCATTGGGCAAGTCTACAGCTAGTCTCTTTTTTAATACATTCCAGTAGACCATTGACCATACCATTAAACAGCTCTCGAAGGAACAAATCTTTTCTTTGTAGTTTCTCATTTAAAATCAGCATCTATGCATAAAGACATCAGAAATAACTGATTTTTCATTAGTGTAAGGCTGCAATTGAACCCACTGTTCTGATGCATTGAATTCTGCAGGAAGTTGAAAACTGTCATAACACTGCATTAACTTTGAGTTGTATGGTCTGCCTCATGCACACCCTTTTTTCATAGCAGAAAAAATCTGATTTAGAGCAGTTCCATGCAGGAGCAGGGTTGGGGTTCATGCCTTCTTTTCTTTTTCTTTTTTTTTTTTTTAATCAGAAAATACATTTTTGCCTGACCTCCTGAGATGCTTAGTGATTCTATTTCTTGCTGAGCAACAGGACGTTAAGACATAGAAAAAGGCTGGTTTGGAGCCTTGTTGGAGCATGCCAATAATAGCAGTTGTTGGTAACGATTCTGTTCCTTATGAGTACATGACATGCTCCTTCTCTCTTGTGATAGAAGCTTTAAATGTTAGTAGCCAGGAAGTGCCAGTGTTCTAATTGCTGCCTGTAGTTATGTACATAAAAATATCAGAGGCATAAAATATTTTGGCATAAAAAAATAAGTAGATGGTTAGAGAAATAGGGTGCAGTTAAGAATTAAGGAGTATAAGGCAGAGGCAAAAGTGTCTACTTGGAAAATCTGATACTGCCTTTACTTCAAGTATTGGTAGGGGAAGTTTAGCAGTCACAGAAGAAAACGTGATTGTGTTCCCTCACCGACTACATTTGAACTGGGGAGCTTGATCTTTTAAGTCCTTTTAACATGAAGATTTTCCATTTCTAGATAGTTGTGGTGCTGGTTTCAAAATGCTAAAAAGCAGAAGGCCCTATAGTGATCTGGGAATGGCTCGCTCCATCCATAGTGCTCTTGGAACATACGCGTCCTGCATTTGCTTGGCTGATCTGCTGTCAGTTTCAGAAGTGGCAACACAGTACTGTGCTGCCTTCAACTTACCCCAGAATTAAAATAACTAAATAAATAAAAAGTAACGGAATAACCTAATTCTTTTAGAACAATTCTTGCTCATTTTAATTCCAGCTGAATTTATTTTGTCATTTTTGTGAATTAAATCTGCTGCTGGCCATTTGAATTTTTTAGAGAAAGCTGCCATTGAAACTACGTGTTTAGTCAAAAGTTATACTTCCATAATCCTGCTAATGTAAAAGGGATAAATTGTCAGTATACATTATGCACATCATTATACACTTACCCATTATCTTTGTCAGTAGCAGATACATCTGACAATTTTCAGAGTTTTTAAAAATTATCTTAATTAAATGAAGCCCCTATTGTTGGGATTTAAAAGCATGTAAAGTTCTGTTTTACCAAGCTGCAAACACAACTATTTTTAGAAGCGATACAAAGTTGCTCTCAAACTGAGTCAGTGTTAGAAGGTTTTGACTGGGAATGCTTGGAATGATTCAGTGTAAGAATTTTACTTTTTTTTAATAAGTAAAATTAAAAAAAAAATGCAAAAATGATATATTTGGATATTTGTAATACCTAAGAAAGCCCTAACAGATATTGACATTGCTCCACATGAAACTTCTGTAAGTCATCCTAGTTCTACTGAGTTCAGCATCCTCAATAGGAACATGTTCATGTATAAATGTGGAGCCTTCTTTGTTGTCCTGTAAGCATGAAATCAGATCAGTTTTTGTGGTTCTTTATTCCAAAGGCTTTACAATAGATCCCTAAATATTTTTATTACTAGAAATTCAGCATTTTTTTGTTCCTCCAGAGAGCCTGTATGCTTTGTGTTTAAGCTGCATGGGCAGGTTACATTTTTTATGTCCATCTGACTTCTAAACTGTTTTCTGTTGGTCTTGATTACTGAATGTTTAGTTTAGCCTAGTTCTGCAGGGCACCGAGGGAAAAGAAGATAACTGTGTAATACAGATATGACTATTCTTCAACACTGTCATTATCACTTGTATTCTAATACTGTAGAAACAGGTGAAACATTTACATTTTTTGTTAATAAAATACGAGAAATAAGTAGTTTATAGATTAATTATACATAGATGTAGTACATATCTATAAATCAGATTTAAGCATAGATACATAATATTTTGTAGGAAAGATGACTGTAAACTTTTCTTCTGCACAGCTGTGGCCTCTATGTATTGTCACCCTTCAGGCTGTAAATTCTTTGGTTAAAAATGTTTCAGAAAATTTCTGTATAAAGTTCATGTGCAGGGTATGTTGGCGTTTTCTACTAAGATATTAAATACTACTGTTGTGTACACTACTGTCTTTGCTTCCGTAGACTCCTTTTCACTTCTCTGTGAGCATAAAGGGTTATTTTTGAAAATTAAATTCTTTATGACCTATTGCTATAATCAGCACTACAATCTAGCTGTAAATTCTAAAATCTAAAGATGATAATCAGTTCAGGATTAAGATACCTGAATGTAGTTGTCTGCCTGTATATGAGGGGATTCAGCTACATCAACTCAGACATCTAGTGGCTTTTCAGAAGCCCTAATTTATTCCACATGGTTCTCGGCTACTATGCTAAAGGACTCCAGTCCTTCTTAGGTCCTGTGAATGTCTCCCAGCCTCAGCAGAGCTCTTGTGTAAACAGGCAGCCCCAGAAGGCATTAAACACCTGTATTTATGCACTGACTCAATCCCTACATGTCTAAGATCCCACTATAGTGCATGGAAGTCTGATCGGAACAGCGAAGGCAGCTGAGCAGTTCAGCTGATCAGCTACTATGTGTGCAGGAAACTTAAAACATCCTATAGTATTTCACATACTTTAGGTTATCCAAGGCATCTGCATGGGCTAGAACTTCTGTTGTAGGACCTACAAAGGGTGCATGTTCTTTAGAAATGGCAGTTGGAGGTTAGGTATATCTGAGAGCACCTGCAGTGACACTAGGCACTGGTATGTGAGCAGCTGAATTGAGTCCTCAACATACGATCATAGGCACTGTTGGCTATACTAGAGGCATAGGCACTTTGGTAACTGTAGACATCTGAATTTGAGCATTGTAGGTCTATGAGCTGAATTCCACCTTGCTGAGGACCTGGATATTAATTTAATGTAATCTTCTTGTTTGGCTGTTTGCCTGTGGTAACTCAAGACTTCATTGTCATGTATATATGAGAAACTACTAGTCCATCAATTGAAGAATCCTGATCCCGTAAACTAACCTTCTCTGCTGTTTGGCCTATAAATCTTATTCAAGATTCTCACTTGAAATTCAAACAATACTCTGTTTTGTACATCTTCTGTGCCAGATTAAATCTTTGAAAAAGCACCACTAATTTTAATGAACCAACATCCAAGCACCTAGGACCATGATTGGAAAGTCATGTCTACAAACTCTGTATTGAGTCCTTTATTGACCTTCTACTACCAAAACATCGCTTCATTTTTATGAAGTTCAGATGCTTGAAGTATGTGAATCTGATGTTCGTGGCAGCCTTTCCATCAGAGTACAGCTAGGCATCATGAACAGAAGTTGGGGCCAAAGTCAAACTATGTAACTACCACAATAACGATGCCTCACAATTCTGGATCATCAAAGGTTTTAAATGTGTTCTGCAAATGTTAATTAACATCACAACAGAATGAAGTGCATATTGTTAGCTTATGCCCATGTCTGTGAGAATAAGTACTGAATAAAAAAGAAGCTATAAACTCTTCCTGAGACCTTGGGAAAATCATTCATGCTGTTAACTTCTACCTTAGCTGAATAGTAGTGCTTCTTCTGTATTCAGTGGGGAGCTAGGAGACTATGCTAGCTGGGAGGGTATTGCTATCTAAAATGGCAAGTGTAGGGGTGTTTTTGTAGCCAAAAATAGTGTAAATAGGGACAGTACACACTTCTTATTTGCATTTATCACAATGTGTGGAATTCATACAGTGCAGATGTCTCCATCTGAGATTGTTGCCCTTGCATTTCTTTACAATCAGTGGACGTCTAGTTTGTGTAAAGTGCAATTAATCTCATTCTAGTAGGTGTCTGAATAGATCAGAGGGCAAAGGATGCATGAGGATGACTAGTTCAGATGTAGGAGAACTGAATCTAATCCTACCTTTTCCGTGGGCAAAACTGCTATGATTTTGTCTTTAAAAATATACATTTAACTTTAGTGAGCCACACTTAGCACACCAGATGTAGAAGTGTTTAAGTGAATAAGTCTTTTCTAAGCATTTACCACAGATTGTCATATCAGAATTTTAATTTAATAAAAAATACCAAATAATTGTTCCATCATTTTACACAAACACGAAGCCAATACCCATTATGTCTGTGTGGATCATCTGGAGCAGCAAGCAAGGTGATGAACAGGGTTTCACAGTGGAGGACTGAGGAAAATTTCTAGGATTTTTTAATTTCTGGGATGTCTACATTCTTCCTTAATGTGATCTCTTGGAACTTTTTTCAGGTTCCCCACACATTTAATGCAATACTAGATGCCCACATGTAACCATGTTTATCTCCAGCTGGCACTTAAGGAATGTGAGATCTTCTATCTTACTGTGCAGGTGACTTGGGTACTGGTACCTCAGTGTCTCAGAATGTCACTGGACATCATATATGGACAGTTGATAAGATTTGCATCAAGATTAAGCTCTGTAAATTTACTTATCTACGTGTAAGAGGGTGCCAGTATGATAACTGTTTATGTTTTCATGGTCAATTGATCGATTCAACTCTTTATTTAATGTAGCAAAACACACATACTTGGTAGGTGGAGGAGAGGTCATCCTCCTTGTTACCTTCCTTCCTGCTAAAGCATCTAAACTTGACATCCACGGAGGAAAGAGTTAGTTCTGTCTCCAGAAGTTATCTGAAACAGCACTGGACAGCTTCATTTGAGCAACGGTATTAATTCCTAGATCTCACTTGAGTAGAAGGGCTTTATAACTAGCATATCTGTAGCCCCATGTGTTAAAAAACCTATGTCTAGATCTCTTAAAGTTATCCTCATCTAGAAGAAAATCAGATTCTAGAGAGTAGTTTGCCACACTGAGAATTTCAGATCAAGCACAGATCATCCAAACTGGAACTGCACACATTTCCTGACCTGAGCCTCTCATTCTCATCCTAATTATCTGTAGTTTCCTTCTGCCCTGTTTCTTTCATAGCCGTGTCTGAGTTTCCTACTGGGAAAATATATTAGTCTTTTAAAGCGAGTAGAATTTATGTGTTTGTTGTTTTGTTGTTTTGTTTTGTTTTGTTTTGTTTTGTTTTGTTTTCCTTTCTAATGAAATGTTTCTTCTACAGCAATAGCTGGATATTGACATACCTCACAAATTAATCCAAGAGTTATTTTAGTGGATTTTGACAGCTTTCAAAAGACTTGGGGATTCCTTCATGTTGGAACAAAGCAGATCTCTATAGGATCCTATGAGTGATGGTAGTTTTCTGCCAGCTTTTACTGTCTCAGTAATCAGCAATACAGCAAAAATCCCCCACTTTCAAACAAACAAATAAACAAAAATATCTCCCCCGCCCCAAAAAATTATGAGGCAACTTACTTAGAAAATCTCTATGTAAGATTTTAGTAAATTTGCATGTATGGGACCTGCATCATTGTTACTGAAACTTACAGTTTGATGCTGAATTTCTTACAGATTTTTTTCAAAAATAATGTTATTCACATGCTGATCACACAATTTACTAGGACATTATTTGAAATTCCATTCTGTATTCAAACGCTAGATGATTTAAATATGAAGAAGAAACAACATGTTGATAATTCACATTAAAGTGGATGAATATTTAAGCCCTATGTTTGCTATGAAACCACAAGTGGTGCTTTGTGGGATATCCATAGCAGTTGCAAGAGTGTTTTTTTTCCTAAGGAATAAATATTCTAAGGCAGTGTGGCCAGGCAAGCCACAGAACTCGGATATCCTGAAACCTGCTCAAGTGATATAGCTACAAGGCATGTATTTAATATCTTATATTTTAAAATCAATCATAAAATTTTAATGTGTGAACTTAAGAAAGTTCAACTGTAAACTATGTTAACTGGGAAGGGCAAGTCCATTAGTACCAATCTGGATTAAGTGCCAACTCCAGAGCCCTTAGTCTTGCTAGTGAAAATGCCAGGCAAGAAAAAAGGCCAGAAATGTTCCCAGGCTGCCAGTCAGGGACTCCACTGGAAAGGCAAATTATAAGTGGTGGGAGTTACAGAAAGGGTAATGAGAGTCATGTTAGGAAGCTGTGTATCTAAGTGGAGGGGTGGGCAAGTGTGTCCACCTGTACCTACTGCACAGCAGACTTGCATTCACCATCTCCGTCAGGAGCAGGGTAAATGGCATAACTAAATGGAGGGGTGGGAAAGCAAACTGTAAGGGAGTATCTTCTCTTGTCCAAAAGCTGCAAAGCTGTTGTGGGGGCAATGCTCTGCACAGTCTAATAAGTCCTGATGTGTCTCTGAACAGATGTGCTAAATTGCAGTTTTTAATGATTTTTCTTGCCATTTTTGCTGGTGAGCATAAGGGCTTGGCCATGGTGTATCTTGGGAAAATGGCAACTCTTGGGAAAATGGCAACATTCAGAAATGACATTACTGGTATTTATGAGATAATGGTAAGAAATCAACTGATATTCCAAAATGAGTGTGTAGAGAGGAAGCTTTCAGTTACATTTAGCACCACTCTGATATTTATTCTAAAACTTTAGTGTCTGTAATCTCATCAAGGCTTATAAAAACTTCATATACAAGAATCTTTTTGGATTAACCTATCTTCTCAATTCAGGCACTTTGATATTTGTAGAGGAAGATCACTTTTTTTGTTTTGTATTTGTGAAGAAATTTTTGCTTGGTGAGAGGGTAAACAGATTGGGATGATGGTATATTATAGTCACCTTGCCCTCTCTTAGAAATATGTAAGTAAATAACTAAACAGAGGATAAACTGCGTTGTCTTTTGAGTGCAATCTGTAGCAGTTCAGTAGTTTCTCATGCCATTAGTGTGATAACGCAGTGCTGTGATGGTTTTACTCATAAATACAAATGGGAGTTATGTTCAAAGCCACAATCCTGACATTAATTTCAGTGGGAGTCTTATTAGTCCATATATGAATGTAGTTTGTTATTTCATCTCTTAAAATCTGTCAAACACTCTTGTCTCTCTTCAATAAACATTTTTAGATCAGTCCTATTAAATGTTTTAGTGTGCCTTTATGTGATCGCTTTTGAATCAAGATTTCCTGTCCTAAATGGAGAATGAGAAGCAGCCTAGCAGTGCAACCTCTTCACTTGCTATTCAGATTTTCTCTCTAAATTTACATCTAAATAAAAAGAATATAAAATGCAGATTTTGAAATCCAGAACGGATAGGACTGTGGTAAAAAAATTACTCTTGAAGTGTGAATAGCTATTGTAAAAATCAAGGTTGACAAAAACCCCCTACATTATACGAAAGATAGAGAAGCAGTTCAGAATATGATCAGATTATTAAAAGAGCTTAATGCAACACTAAGCTTCATCAAATGAGAGCTTATATTGTCTATAAAACCTTTCATTGTATGGCTTGTGGCTCTGTTCCTCTTTCTTCTGTTTTCCATTGTCCTGGTTCAGCTAGAATAGGGTTAAGTTTCCCCAGCAGAGAGGGGGAAGGGATCTCCAGCTGGGTTATTCATACCATGCTGACGGCAGGTCCGGGTGCGGGAGCGCGGGAACTTTTTCCTTTGTAGCTTTGGTGGTGGGGAGCACACGGCGGGCTTGTTCCTTGACCATTTGCGGTATTTCTCTGTATATCTTTTGTCTTGTTCACTGTTATTGCTGTTTATTGTTGTCATCATTGCTACTGTTGTTGTTCAGATTGTTTATCACACTGTTGTATTAAATTTCTTCTTATTTTAACCCGGGTTTGTGCCTCACTGCCAGCCCGACCGGCTGAGGGTGGGGGAGGGGCAACAGCAGCGTGGTCTCCGGTCCCGTCAGGGCTTAAACCAACACATCCATTTTTACTTGTTTTACTTTATCATACTCTAGTCACACTCTTAATCACCCATTTGTATTCCTCTGCTCTTATCTCCGTGCCCTTGCTTCACAGTCCTCCTGGCTGAGCCATGTCTCTGCTCTGGGAATTTCTCCGTGAGCAGTGATTTTCAAAGAGCCTGTGTATCCTCCCAGAGTCCCTGCAATTGGAAACACAGCTCTCCCAGCTATTAAGGACTTTGGTTGTTTATGACCAGCTGTCATCAGCTCAAACTGAGAAGATGTCCTGTGAAAAGCTGACCTGAGAAGGAAATGAGGAGCCGGAGGAGTGGTGGATATGGCTACATTCAGAAAGGCTCACTGTACTGGCCTAGACTTTTAAACATGCAAGTAATTTCCGTCATATAATTGTTCTATTGATTTCTCTGTGTTTGCTGATCAAAAAATAATTACTTTCCAGAACATAAGACAGAAAAATGACCTCTTAGCAGCTATTTCACAGAGTGATCAGATGCAACTTCTAGTCAGGAGGATCTCAAACCACTGACTGTTGAAAGCCAGGAGTATGTATCCATTCACTTTTCTGAAGTGTCTCCTACTAACTGTAGGTGAATGCAGGGCGCTGGTGTCACATGATCTGTGGGTCTGAGCTGGTGTAGCCATTCTTAGGTTAATCTTTTAAAGATGTGGACAGCTGGCCAAATCCTGAGTTTGTAAAATTCTTTATGTTTGCAGTAAAGAACTTAAAGCACTTCACATAAATTGAGTTTCTGTCCTAGCGTCTTGGATTTCTTTGAAAGTATCAACTATGTATAGGGACTTACAGAATTTAATTCTAGTCTTTAGGAATGACTTCCATAGAAGAGTATCATCTTCCCAGCCAATAGCTTTGAAAACTGCTCATCAGCAAGGAAAGTAAATTATCAAAACTACTTTAATTAACGTATCACATGTAAGCCTTTGGCTATCAGACTTTGGGTGTCTAAATCTGTAATTACATATTGTTACCCCTTTACAGATTAAAAGGTTATGCCTGCTTTGAGCTTTTCAGGTTGTTTTATTGGAGCATAGATTTGATTTTACTGTTAAATTTTAGAGGCTGAAGTAATGTCTTTTTTTCTTTCCCCCTGAGAATCACTGAAATATTTCTTGCAGTTTCAACTCCCTCTTGCACTTTGCACTAAGGACTTGGTGAATCTATTCTGAACAATTTTGCATGGGGCCTAGATGTTGGATGTGCTCCTGTTGCTTCATTTATCTTCTTCTCTGAAGTAATTGAATGTCCTCTTGCTTGTATACATAGTGAAGTATGGCTGTTATTACCCTTAGCAACACCGGCATTTCCTTATTCGTTAACGTGACTTTATGTACAAGGTGACAATTATTTTTTGCACTGAATGGATGAAATGGTCATCAGTCAGTCACTGTGTAATTTAAGTTTGTATCCTAATGCATATTCAGAAGTGCCCAGATAAAGGCATTTTGGGTTCCCTGACTTTCAAGTGCCTGACTTCACAACCTAAATATTTTCTTTTCATTTTCTTTTCTACATCCTTTTGGATGTAAAAAAGAGTTTTTATTTTTAATAAACTTTGCATCAGTAGCATGGTTATTAGCTACCGCACACCTCTGTCACTCATGCTTAAGAATGACATTGACATTTATCAAACAGGAGGAGAGGCATTTATTCTAGTTAGACCAACCATGGGGAGAAGACAGGTAATAATTGGGAATGGTGGGAAGGGCCTTCAGCAGTAGCTGTGCACAGATACTTGGGTGACTTTGAGAGACTGTGTACCTACATGGCATAGTTTTTGCTTATACTTATTTATTTCTATTGCAGTAGTGCATATGTTGAGAGGCCCTGGCTGCATTTGTTTCTCACAATCTGCGTTACACTGTCTAAAAGAAAAGCACTCACAGAGAAGTGTAGTGTCTTGTCTGAGGTTACCAAACAAGTGTCTTCTCCACAAGACAAGACCACGCCAGACAAGGTTGTGCAACTCTGCTCCATCATATGGCACAGGAAGTGTGCTGGATTCAGAAGACCCACAGATGTGAAGCTGGAAGGGATGGTGCTCTGCTTCCCAGAGCCACACTGCTTCCTTATGGCTGGAGGAGCAGCAAATCAACAAGTAAATAGATAAACAGATAAAGAAATAAAAGATGCAGCAGAAACATTGATTGTTAATTATTTTCTTCCTCCTCTCCTGCCCCCTGCCCCTGATGTGGCTGCTTGACTGCTATAATGACACACTGGAACAGGCCTGCTCAATAAACAAGTATTTCATTAAAAAGAGACTCTTAGAAATACAGCATTTAGGACTGAAAAGAATCTCTTGGATCACTGAGATAACATCATCATATATCTCAGTAAGACTGATTTAAGTCCCTTTATTTATTGTTGGTTATTTTTATTTTTGTCCTTATTTCATATTTTGGAAAGCTGTTCTAGATCTTTGCAACTGCAAGTGTTTAAAGCAAACTAAATTTACTTTTGGCTATATCAGACAGCACTTCCCTTCTTCACCCACCTCAAGACTGACAGGATGCTTAAGGTATTTGTCTTGGAAGTGGAAGACCAAAATTCAGTTCTTACTGTGCATAGATTTAGTGACTTAACTTAATTTGTCTTTTCCACATCACTGGTCAGTACTCAATATAAAAGACTATTAGTTGTTTTCCTCACTCTCACTAAAATATCACTTGTAACTTGAGAAGTGTTTTCAGGAACTGAGTATTGTTACAAGTAAAATATCTATGTTATCAAATTGTTTGTAACCAGTATTAATTCTAAAGCAATGTATGCAGAGTAGAAATAAAATATTGAAGAGTGTTAGCAGGCTGACAACAGTGCCCTGTGCTGTCTGATACATGGACAAGAAATGCCAGCGTTCAGTGATCTCCAAATAAAAATGGATTTTTTCCAGGGCAAGGCAAAAAATGCCTCCATGATATATGTGCCCGCTGAAGTTTGAAGTCTGCAGAAAATTGTCAAGAGAACATTTCAAAGGAAATGGCAAACATTTTGCAATGGAAATTAATACATAATAGAATTATAAGGGTTACTGCTTCTTCCCTGTTCAGTACATCTCAGAGTCTACAGAAAAGATAGCACTCAATATAGCCAGTACTTCTATTTGTGGAATTACCCACTTAAATGAATTAACTCTCATGGTTAAAGTTAGTTGCATGTTTGCAGGTTTGGGACCACACACTCAATGCTGGTTCAGCTTCCTCAACTTCACAGTGCACCTTTCTTCCTAGTTCCCTCCAGGCTTTTCTTGCATTAGAATTCCTCTCCTGGACATTATAACTGATACCTCAGAGTCCTCTGTCCCTTTTTATCTTTTGAAGCAGTTTTGCTGGTAACTTGGCAGGTCTAATTCACACTCCTATATGTCTTGGGCAGGAGGCATCACTGTCAAGAAATCCCTGTACCTCACATATTCAGCGTTGTGTCATGGGAACTTAAGACGTTTCCATCATCATTTGGCTCTCCCTCTTTTCCTTTTGTAGAAACACCCTATCCTATCTATAAATACTCCATGCCAGATGGTGTTTCTGCTGTGTATCACATTGCATCCACCACCTGTAAAATCGTGGGGATGGCCTCACACCCACTTGAGGCATTGCAGTGGGGCAGGTATAGTGACCTCTTATGCTTATGTTATAGGACATGGTCTAGAAAGAAGATGACACTGGGGTATAGAGTAGAGTTTCACTGATTCACAGAATTTAAGGCTAAAAGTGCTACTGTGAATATCTGAAGTTGCCTCCTGAATGTTACTGGTGAGGGACCAATGATCCTCAACCCATGCTTCTCTCAAGACTGCTTGTTGCTCATGGAAGCTTGAAATTAAGAAGTCTACAGTTGTGGCTGATAAAACAAAATGAGATGTTTTCCAGAACTGGTTACCAGTGATTGCTACCCATTGGTCAGCAAGTGTGGGAGCTTTCTCCCCTAAAATTTCATCCAAGAATTCCTGCCTCAAGTTGTCAGCTTCTTGAAAGAAAAAATAAGTTGTTGTTCTACGGAGAGAAGAGGAACAGAAATAGAGATGAAATGGGGGAAAATGGAGAAGGGAAATAAAACAGATTGTTTTTTCAAACAAACAAAAAAAAGACAATAGCAATGAAGTAGTCATACAGAGAAGACAATACTGTCGTGAGCAGAACAGTCAGATGAATTTCCATTTTTAAGCTTAACCACGTGGCTGGTGCTGATTAAGCAGGTATATTAACTTACCAGTCGACACTTTTTCTTCACCTGTTCTACATGCCCCTCTTCTTTCCATACGTAAGTTATCATTACAGGCAGTGCAACAGCTATGTTCTGCTTATCTTTTCTATACATTAAAACACATTAAATAGAGCCAGAGGACAGCTCATGAATATAACATTTCCCACTGCTTTTAGTTTGTCCTTGTACCGCAGCCTAAGAAAAGAGAGAAGTGAGGAGTTTTACAGCACACTTTGAAGGTTAACAAATCTGAGCTTTCAGAAACCCTGGGGGTAAGTGAATCCCAAACTGAGCCCCCATCACAAAAAAAGCCTCATTTATACCATAAAACCACAATTGAGCATCCCTGTGGATCTTGGCTGTAGCAAGATTTCACAGGGACAGAAGCAATTTCTCAGGTAATACGGTCCCAAATCTCACAAGGCATTGTAGGTCGCAGCCAGCATTTGGCTCCCACATAGAAACCTGTTGCATTTTCATTACGGTATAGAAGACATTCAGGTGCTTCCTTTCTCTTTATTAGAAGTTTTGAATTTAGGGCACAGGACTCTTGCTATAAACTCTGACATGTGCCTGTTTGCTTAGGGTGCTTGTGTAAGGGTTTCTTCTGCTGGGGCAGCAGTAAAACAGGGTATTGAGATGGCATAAAACATTGCCAGGTATTCCCTGGCCTTTTCATTCTGTGCTGCCATATCAAGTGATGTTTGGTAGTCCCACTTCTACCTTCCCTCCTCTGCCTTTCCTGTTTTATCCTTCTACTTTGGCTGTGGATCTTGGAGGGACAGGTGTCGAGCCTCTCCTGCTATAGGGCTGTTTGGCCAGACCAGGAGGTCTCAGTTTAAGGAGACAGCCTCAGCTCAGTGACCAAGATACCGAACAGTGCATTTTCTGCTGATTTTGAAGTCTGAAGTGTAGCATATTTTGGACCCAACCTAAGGCTCTCCAATGTCAGTTAACAGTCTTCCACTGTTTAGGATAGCCTTTGGATGTGGCCCAGACCCATCAGATAGAATGGATGTAGCAGATAATTACAGGTTAAGTATTCACAATTAAAAGAAAATTAAAGAGGCTAAATTATTCTCTGCGGTCATTCTGTTGTTTTCAATGGAGTTATACCAATAACTGATTTGACCCAATATTTTGTTTACAGGAGAGCTTATGAAATGCTAATTATACTGGTCAAATCAGTGAAAAACAAACAGACCTCAGCTTTGTTTACATGGTTAAGCAATGTAATTATGAATGCTGGAACCAACAGCTAGGCTTAATGTGGAATACTGAGCTCTAACTAAAAATGTGTAAGTGAAACACTTTGTTGGGAGTACATACTGTACGGAAATGGGAACATATTTTTGGACAGCATCCCTGGCTTTGAAAATTAGATGCTAAGATTCAGTAAAGATGAGTCTTGAAGGTAAGGAACACTTCAGCAGAAGAAAATTGTAATATGGGTGTTAGTCACGTTAGGCATTGCCCTGTGAATGAAAGCTCAGCTGAAATAATTAAAAATTAACAGATATTTAAACCATCTCTATTTTAGTATATTAAAGCAAGCTACTGGTTGCTTAATTTGCTATATGAATGACACTAATCTGAGTAAAATTGCTCATGTTAAATGTGGAGCTGTAATTGTGATTGTTTTATTTGTATTGCTCAGTTTGGCCAAAGCCAAATTCTGACACTGTGTCCTAACAAACCTATGGAAGAGGCGATGCCACATAGAAACAGAATTTAACATCTTACATAACCAAACCATGTTATCTAAGTTCCTGTCTCTTTTAAAGCTGTTTTGTCAAGACTCAGCAGAGAGCATGGTACATAACGCACTATATATACTAACATTACATGGTAATTTAACAAAATATTTTAAAATAAATCACTATATGCATTTCAAAGGAATCTCTCGGTAGGGCAAAGCATATTTTTCAAACTGTCAGTGCTTGATTGCAGGTTTACATTTAGATGTTTTTGAAGTTATTTGAAAATACGGAGAAAACAATAATAGTTACATTAAGATCTAGATAGGAAATCTGAAGTGGAATGCCAAAGATGAAAATGTTTACTCTCTTTTGGTTCTTCTGTGCTTAAGAAAATGTGAACAATATCATTTACCAGAAGCAGAGGTGCTGCACTAGCTTTTGCCATCCAACTGAATAATTGTGTTTTATGCTGATGTATGGCTTTGTTCTGAAAATCCTTACCACACTCACCAGAATTGCTAGCAAAGATGAATTGTGTGACTGCTCTTCTGGCTAATGTCCATTAAACAGGGCAACCGCACATTTCTCTTTATAGATTCCAATACACCCCTCACAGGTAAGCAGTGATTATATTCACCCACCGAGCCTCCTACTCTCTCATAATACACCTTTAGCTCACTGTCAAAAATATCTCTGGAGTTCAAGTGATTTATTTTGCTCAGAAGGTATTCAGAGACAATTGGGAATCCTTTGTTTTTATTACACAATTTTTCTTAGTAACCAGTGGGGGGGAAGATTAAAATATTAAGCTTTTGTCTCTTGTGTGAACAATTTATAGTTTTAGAGCATTTTTTCTATAGAGGATTCTTGGTAATAGTACTATAATAATAATTATTACATTATTATTATTAATTCGAATTATTTCAGATGAACCTTCATTCACAGGGCAATGAAATCCATGACTAACACCCATATTACTATTATAATTATTATGATTATGATTATTGTTATTATTATTCTCATTATTATTCCTATGGAGAGTATTTCAAGGACTGTATTATCAGACCCGAAAATGCTTGGTGATTTTAAAAAAAGATATAAGCAATCATATATATTTTATGGAGACAGAGGAGTAGCAATGAGAGATAGCTTTGTACAGTTCCATGAAGTTTCTGGCCATAAGTCCTTGCTTAAGATTGGTGACACAGTTTTGGAATTAATAGTATCTCCTGTCCCATTTCTGGTCCCCCTGGAATGAGTCCTCCAGGTGTCAGGTCTGATGCCTGGTCCTATGTCTGGATGTAAGCTCAGCCTTTAACCTACATTGCAACCAGAATCTAGGTGCTGTTCCAGCTCTTATTTGAATTATTCAGCTTTTATTCAAGTTGTCTGTTTGAAGGCTCCTGCTTCTTCATTTTGCTGTTCTCTAGCTACTATGTAAGCAGTATTTAGCCAGTGAGACAAGACATTACAGGAAAGTATTTTAAAGCCACAGCCAATTTATGTGTTTACATGGTTACACACTATCTTACACTCCACCATGCAGACAAGTCAGTAACTTCTTTTTCAAGGGATAAATGCAATTCATTTTAAGAAAGTTAAATCTTACTAGTGTAGCAGTTCCAGATATTTTTAGGCATTTCTCAGAGATTTGACTTTCTCCTCTCCCCTGACCACCCTGTCTGCTCCTTCCCTTCCCCCATGGGTCCCTTTGAGTTAGCCCAGGAGCTGGTGTTTGGTTTAGCCCTGCTCAGCCCTGATCCTGCTCTTTCCCTGGCACCTTCTCCCCTTCCCAGACCTCCACTACTGCCTCCTCGCTGCCTGTCCCTCCTGGGGCCCAGCCTGGGAAACTCCATATCCTACTTTTATTCCTGGCACAACTGGGCCTGAACTCAGTTCAAACAATGTTTTTTCAGGCAAAAGCCCTTATTTTGTACCAAACGTCTCTGTTCCTTAGCTGACCAGTTAGCCCAAGAGTGCACCTAAGGTGATGGCCCAGCAATTTGCCTCTTACACCCATTTAACATCAAAGGCTTTTGGTTGCTACTTGGTGTCTGTGGGACAATTAACTGGAAGTGTTTATTACTCTCTGATGGTCCAACTCATCAACTTAAAGCTATGGTTTGGGCAGGGGTCAACATCTACCTTGGACTGTGCCTGCACTTACCACTGATAAGTCCACTATCACAGCACAGACTCAAGACCGTTTGGTTGGAAATTTTCAGTATTGTTTTATTACTGAAACTGATCCAAAGAAAAGTGGCAACTAGTTGTTGCACTTCTGAAAGAGTCCATTTCCGATTGTTTTAACTCATAAATGGATTGATTTTAAAATTTCACTATGGGCTACAGTTTCTTTCCTCCAGACCAAGAAGGGTTGATGCAGGTGATTTTTTTCTTTTTAACTTTTTAAAATTTTGTTAGGCTGTTTCTTAAAGTCAACAAGAAACCAGTGCAAGTGGCATCTTTCAGTTGTCACAAGTCACAGTCTAAGGTACACGAGGACAAGCTTCAACTGGTCTAGCAAAGAGAGGTTATAATGTGATTTCCAAGCAAACTGGCACTGCAGTGCAGTGCTTAAAATCTGTTTCAGCAATGATATTAAAGTCTCAGGGGTGCCATCACATTGCAGAAATGCTGGTAAAAGGATAAAGTTGCTCAGTGTTTTGTTCTCTCTTCTTTGTTCCTTGGGGCTCCTGGTAGCTTGTGGAAATTAATAGGCTGGAATTGAGAGCATTGCTCTTTATTCTCGTGGTTCAGAGAGATTCATGTCCTTTCTTTTCCAAATCTCTTTGAAGAAAGAGGAAAGGCAGAAAAAAACCACACTTCAGTGGGCTGTCTAGATTCAAATACCAGTCACTATTGGCCTTTCATTGGTGTTCAGCAGTCTTTGCAAGATTGTTTTGGGAGTCCCTCCAACACATAAATTTGCAATCTGCTGATACATATGCCATGGACTTGAAAGTGGTTTTCATTTATGAGGCACCTCTTAGAGCATCATTAGGTTTCCTGCACTGATTCAGGCCTCTGCCAGTGTTACCCCTTACATTTCATCAGTCTTCAGCAGCACAGATGAGGCATTGCTACTGCTAGATACCAAACTCATTCTACAGATGGACTTGCTCTACGTATACGTGAAACATTTTCTACTTTCATAATTACAGTGTCAAAAAATTACTGTATAAAAGCTTGACATTGCACCCAGGACAGATTCAAATGCAAATGAGGTTATGCAACTCTCAGTGTTACTAAAACGCTGTCTTAAAAGAAGCATTTCCAAACCTTACCCAAGGCATGGTCTCCTTAGGGTCCAGAAGATAAAGACTCTAAAGTGCTTATTAAAACCTCAGTGCTTTAAGAGTTCTAAAACTCTTAAAAGTTGATCTCATTTTTTAATCTGAAGATAAAAATAAGATGGTGTAAAGAAGTTTATATGTCAAAACCACCTTCCTCAGCTTCACTTCTCTTTCATTGCAAATAGGGACCATCTTCATATTCTTTTATAGAGTGTGTTAAAACTGTGGTGGTTTTGGGGTGGAGACTATAACCACTGCAGACTGAAATTATTCTTTTTAGAAGACTTCGATTCATTTGCTTTCCTGATGGTCCCAGATATGACTTACCAATCATACTGTATCAGGAGTATGTAATTAAAGGTTTCCATAAAATGTTTTACATATGCCTAAAGCAGTACTAACTAATCCTTACAAACTCCTATCAAATAAGTTAATACTGAATCCTAAACAAAACACGCATTTTAAAGTTTTTTTCCAGACCTGAGACACACGTGCTGAGAGAACAGATAAAGATTTATATCTACAAGGATGGGCGTCTTCGCTGATGCACAGGGATCTTCCAAATGAAAGAAAATAGTTGCCATAATTATCTTGAACATTTGTGAAATTCAAATAAGCAAGGAAGGGCAAGATTGCAATGACCTGGCATTGTAGAAATACATTGTACTTATTTTATTATTATTAATTTTTACATTATTATGGAAATCTGTTCTATGGTAAATAAGTTTGTTATAAAGAAACATTTTCAGACAAAAAATGGTGGCCACCCAGCTTACTCATCTGCAGCAGTGTTGCAAGCTCAAGGGATCTCAATTGTGAGCAATAAAAATGTGACTTAAAGCTTCCAAGATGCTTACTAGCCCTTTCTCTGAGTTCTTCATCAATAAATCAATTGAAGTGTAAGATGGTTACTTGAGCAAATGGGAAGGTAATGACTCACTTTCACTGTATTCCTAAGAAAAAGATTATTTTTTCAACAATTAGCAGCTTATAACCAATTCATTTCTTGCTCCTGCATGCTTCTGCTCTCGTGTTTGGATAGCCTTTGCTACCTGATAGTTCTTTAGCCTTTGGTAGATACACATGGATAAATAGACAAATTGCTCTGTAAATGAGTTGAAAAATATCTTCTGCTTTCCCTAGTGGCAGTGAGGGCATATATTTTCAGCCCCTATGTTACTATAAGTTATCAAATGGAAGGAGAAAACTAATTCACAAAGGTCAACATTGCTGTTCCCTATTTATACTTGTCCTTTCTGACACACATTACCGAAAAACCCAGAAAGAACCCTTAGTTTGTGGTTATGCTTCTGCTTGGGCCAAAGTCTAAAATAATGCCCAAATGCACTATCTAGTTTGAAAACAAGGCCTCAGACTACCATGTAAAAAAGAATGAGCTTATACATGTCAATACATTAAATTTGATAGTTGTAAAAGCCCACCTGAGGATGAGATGCTTTGCATTCCCTTTTATCTCCTGTATTTCCTACTTTAAAATTTCCTAAGTTTTATGCTAGTTCAAAGAACAGTAAGCAATTAGGTAGTGTATTAGTTTGAAGTAACATGAAAACTGTTGGTGCATGTTTTAGAGTTTAGGTCTTAGATGCACTGGTTGTATTTGTCTGAGTTACTACCTATCCTTTGTCTTCAAAGGAAACTTTAACCAAATGACCCTCTAAAATTACATCTCTATTTTCCTGAATCTGCAGGGGGTCTAGCATCAAGCAAAGAATATACACAGGACTGAATGCATTCTTTGATTCATAGGTTTGTGCAAAAGCTTTGATATAACAACAGTTCAGAGGAATTAAGTTAGTCTTGGCAGTTTGGAGGAATATAGCTCAGGATTAAGGACTGACCATACATACACCTATGAGAAATCGTTCTTATAATCTTGTTGAATTTTCCTAATTTCTGACCCAAATATTAGTAAGTTAAGAGTCAAGGTAAATTGTCCAGATTGTTACACAAAGGAACTGTGTGCTATTCAGATGACTTAGATTATCACGCTCACTTTAAGGCACCTTTACCAATGAAGCACTTTGAGCCATCTCAGGGAAGCATCTGAAAAATGTGTGCACTCCCATCCCCAGCCCTCCAGTGCCTGTTTTTTGGTCCTGTCTCCTGAAAGCAGAGTTCTCAGTCCTGAGATAAAGACCATAGAAACTTTACACGTCACCTGGGGTGAGAGAAGAGTGTTTCAGAATTGGATGTTAAGTGGCTAGCATGTTGAACCAGACAGCTCTTTTAGTTCAGTGTGAAGCCATGTAGAACTAGCCAAAAGGGATGCTTAGTGTCCTAAATAGATGTGACCTACATTTTAGACCTTTGCAAGATTTAGATACATATGACAGGGACCTCCCTCTGCTCTGGATTTGAAACTATTAACTTCTCATAAACACATATGATTACACCCTTTCGTTATTTTATTCTGAGGTTTTATTTTGAAGCAAAACCATCATCCTGCTGTGTTTTTTTGTCTTGTTCTGAATACTGGAGCATTCACAAAAGGCATCATCTTGTCTCTAGTTTCCCCCCCTGCCTGAAATTGGTGATTGGTCTTACCTACTTTCTGTGCTGAGGTTTCAGGTAAGGAGTTGGGAAGTGCAATTAAATAAATCCAGTTTAAATAAACTAACCCAGTTAATGCAATTCTCTCCAAATAAATCCAATTTCTTATTTCAAACAGTAAGTAATAATATAAACAATAATAAATAGAAATAATAATCTTTAAAAATATTAATGAGGAATGACTAGTTTTGCTAACATTGCTCCCCATGCTGTCTCCAAGGTAGAGGTGGGGGGGACAGAGGTGAAAGAAATCACAGGGTGGGAGACCTTCCCACTGGGGACATAGGGAGGTGGAAAGCCTGTTGTTGTCCTGCATCCTCCTTTCTGTAGGAGGCTCCAGAGGGAAGGAGTGTGATGGCTGTGGTTTCGAATGGCAGCTGCCTGGGGCTAGGTTTCCTCACTCATTTGCACAGAAGCAGCCTGGAGAGAGCATGAAATGCTGGCTGTGAGTCTGCAGGAGGAATGAGATGCTGCAGCCCTGGGCCAGGCGGGTGCTAAAAGAGCTGTTATGCCTCTAACATGCTCTGTACCACCCTTTCTGCCTGTCAGCCCCTCCTTCTCCACACTTGTTCATTTCCTGCAGTGATTTGACACAAAATCTGATATTTCAGCCCAACAGAGTGGTTGTGCAGGGTCTGGAGGGGGGGGGGGGGCAGGTGAGGGGCTGGTGGCTGCCACCCTGCCAAAGAGGCCAAGCCCACCCTGTTCTTATGTCCATGGGTCACTCTGCTTGGTGTTGCGAGTGTAGGCTATGCTCACACCACTCCTGGCTTGTCGTCCACATTTGAGGCTCTTCTTTCTGTACTTCTGAGCTTGTCTCATGGGCTTCCTCCACCGCTGCTGGTAGACGTGGGTCTGTGGGCAGCACAGCTGGTTAACGCCGGTTTCATTATTATTATCTACCCTTTGGGTGGATACACTGCTATTAGGCATCATATCCTATATGTGTGTTTGGTTTTTGTCACTTTCAGTTTGAGTCAAAATTCTGAGAAAGTCAGACTGTCACTTTATCCTATAATGCTGAACTCTGTTTCCCATGTAGGACCATCGTGGTAGCTAAAGTAAGCCAGTGCCTTTTCTCTCTGAACCAACATAAAGTGAAGCAGTGGGGAAATAAACACTAAGCAAGAATGCAGATCACACTGGATAGAATAAAGCTGTTGGGAAGGATGGATGAATTCTCCAACATCATACAAACTGACTTGATATCTACATACAGTGTTCATTAGACTGAGAAAAGATGAGCTGTAATTCAGTGTTCACTGCTGACAGGCAAGTCAAACTAACATTTCATTTCTAAAGGCTACAGAAAAAAATATTTTACTGGTTTCTGAATAGGAATTAACTTGTTTTGATTTTTCTAAAGTAAAAATGCCCTATTTCTACTGTAAATCAAACCAAAGAGCTTAACTCAGATTTAAATGCCAATATATCTAACACAAGTGGTTTTGGCTGTGCCTACACTGCTGTGCGCAGCTCTTAGGAGTAGATCGAGGCTATCACTGCTGCACATACACAGTTCTTGCCTCTAAGAGCACCCCCTGAAACCTGCTGTGATGCTGCCCTGTATTTTGGGAGGAGGAAACTTTGATACCCGTTTTAATAAGAGATGATAAGGATACTCTTACCTCAAGAGTGAGTGGTTCCAGTTCTTCAGCTGCTGTATTTGCCTTTGCGGTGTTGTTGCTGAGAAGCCAATTCAGTCTACTTTTTTTTTTTTTCAGGAGTTTTTGAGTTTTTCTGTACGTTTTTGGAGGGGTTTCAATTGATACCTGAGCATCATCCAGGCCTCATGGTACTTATTCTCATACCAGCACGGTGAGCTAAGGGAATGTTATCTCAGGGAAGTTGAGGCACAGAAGACTGAGAAGGGCTTTGGGCTCACTAAGATGCTGATGGCCATTAATTAATGCACTGCAGTGCATTTGGAGCATTTTGAGGTGCTCCCAGTAGATGGTATTACAAATTCATAAGGCAGCTGTATCCTTAGCGTAGCCCTGCCTACAAAGGATGTATGTAAAGAGCTAAATCTTCAGAGAACTATAGGCAGGAGATGGGCATACAAATCCAAAAAAGTCCTAAAAGGTAAACAGTTTCTGTTGGTAGGCTCCACCTGCTCCAAAGCGTTGAAGTGCCCATATGTATAGGGAGAATTTATGGGAGTATTTTCTGGAACTCACATCTTGCCACTACCAAGTGGGATATCTCTGGGCATTTTTTTAAAGAAAGGACATACTTCTGCAGGTTTTGAAAGAAAAGAAAAACTATTTCTTAATGCAGCTCCAGGGCTCACAGATTAATGCTTCAATCCGTAAAGAGAAAGAAATTCCTTCCCACTGTTTTCTGGAAAGTTCTTGAATTCCAGAAGAAAAAAAAGGAGTAAAATTCAACCATCTCCATTATCCCCAGTAGGTTGCTTTAATGTGCTGGCTTATGTGCTGGCCTTGAGACCTGTCCTTAGATACCTTAGGTACCTCAGATTTCTGTGGATATCGTATAGGAAGCCTAATGCTGAATGGTGAATGTTGTTGATTCGTGGTGTCTGGACCATCACTTGGAGTGGAGGTAGTGCATTGCTTAGCATTGTGGAACAAAGCCAAAACCTGAATTCCTTGAATGCTGTGCAAATAATGGCAGCTTATTTCCCAGCTAGCTGGAAAATGCCTGTGCTATGTAAGGCCTCGTCTGTGTCCTTTCAGGTCCAGGTTATTAGCTTTTTCTTCCCGTCTCCTTAATTTTTAGCTCCTTTCACAGACACTTGAACAAATACTGCAAATATGTCAATGTCTTATTCCTTGCATGTGCCCAAGGAACCCCTCAGGGCGACCGCGGTGAAACTTCTGCTGGGGATAATCAAATTTTGCCATGAAATTCAGCTTCTGTTGTTTCATCAATTAGTATACCAAGGACAGGGTGTGAGTACATAATGCAATGAGCCTGAATTATGGCGGATTAACAAGGTCCTGCTTGTCAGCTGAGTTGCCATGTTGTTCAAAGTGTCCCTTGGATATGCCTAGAGCTTTGACACGCATTATTTTAACGACATCACTGTTTTTCAGACATGAACCCTGCTCATGCGTGGGTCAGCTCTATGTGTCTGATGCATTTCAGATGTCTCAGATTCACCGTGAATGTACTATACAGTTTTACAATGTGGGTTTCCATTTGCAATTTTCCAAACAAAAGTTAAATAACCTTCCTAAAAGACGCACTTTTATGCTTTATTTATTTTTATCCCAATACAAAACTTGTCTGACTGCATTGCTGATTTCATTGATTTGACACAGGAGGTACTGGCTATTAGAACCACTTTTTAAACTCTGTATTTTTAGCTGTATGACATTTCTTTTTTTCCCGTTGTGGTATTACATTTCTTGGGTTGTGTAGAGGGGTCAGTATAGTACCGCACTGCATTTTCCACTCAGTGGACTTCTGATTACCTATACGGCTATGGTGATTACCCTAAACAAGCTCCGTTCTTTCTTTAATCTAATTGCTTATATGTTTCCAAAAGATAATGACCATCCTACTTGGTGAGTGAATGACTAGGTGATTCAATTACAGATTGCCTCTTTTTTCCTGTATCATGCATGTAAGGAGCCAGGGGATTGTTACAAACATTTGCAGTACATGATGGCAAACCTGAATACATCAAAAAGGTTTTCCCTAGATTGATTGTTAACATGCAGCATGTGTCTCAGCGCTTGCTTGTTTCATGCAACATTGCTATGCTTAATTAAATTAAAAGCTTCTTGGGGTCATGGTTTTATTTTTGATTTATGCGCATACCACAAGAACTTAAAACGCGTTCCCTTTTTTCTCTTTCTCTGTTTCTTTTGCGGTGGAATCTTCGGCATTTTTACCGTACTTCCCCCATTGCTCTTCATCCCCCACCTTGGGGTTTCTCTGCCTCGGAAGCGTGAGGATGAGAACCCCAGGTTCACCCCCTGCTGCCCGCCGTGGGTCCCTGCAGCGCTGCACAAGGCTCAGACATGGGGAGAGCCGCGGGACCGCTCTCGGCCGCCCGGACACCGGCCGGCGGTTCTGGAGGAGGCGGCGGGCTGGCGGCGGAGCCCGGCACTCGGGCCTCAGCGCGATGGATGGGCCGCTCCGTGTGCGGGGCCGCCCCCGGGGTCATTGCTCCCGGGCGGTGCTTGTCGCCCCCCTCGCAGCGGCACCCCCGAAACCTCCCGGAACCCTCCCGCTGCCGCGCAGCCACAGCCCGAACGGCCCCGGGCACACGCGTCCCCGCGGCCGCGGGGGCTGCCGCTGCGGGGAGACCCGCGCCGGCCGGGCAGCGCTCTGCCCCCGCCGGGAACCGTTTGGGTGCTGGCGGAGACCCGCGCGTTAGCGCGTTTGACAGCAAAGCCCCGTGGCTGCTCGGACGCAGGGAAGCTGTTACGGCTGACACGCAGAGCCGTGCCGGTACCACCGGAGGCGATCCCCGCCCGTGCTGCGGCCGCCGGGCTGCGCGACGCCTCCCGGCAGCGCACCGCTGCCCTCTAGCGCCGGCTGCGCGCGGCCCGCCCGCCCGGCCGCCCCCACCCGGGCCCGGCCCGGCCTCGCCCCCGGCCCGGCCTCGCCCCCGGCCCAGGCCTCGCCCCCGGCCCGGCCTCGCCACCCGCCCCAGGCTTCGCCCCCGGCCCGGCCTCGCCCCCCGGCCCAGGCCTCGCCCGCCCCCCGCGGCGCCGAGAGCCCGGGCCGCCCGCCGTGTCCTCGACGGGCCGGGGTCTGCCCCCTTCGCCCTCTCCTCGCAGGGAAAATTTTACCTGGGAGAAAGAAAAGCAAAGTATGGGTCTGTGCGTGTGTGTTTAGTTAGCAACTTTTTTTTTTTTTTTTTTTTTTAAATGGACTGAATAATTTTACAAAACGATAATAATTTTCTACTGTAAGATTTTTCCCCCTGAGCTTACAACTCAAGAAATAAAAACTCGAAGCCTTAAGTCCATTTTAGGTGTTCCTGTGCTATTAAGATTTGATTTAGTTTTATTACATTGAAAGAATCAATATGTTACTGTATTTCAGAAAATGTTTGAACTGAACTAAGCGTACGGGTGTTTTATTTCTAATAACCAACCACGCTGTAAGTCGGAGAGCAGGACCTGAAGTACCGTTTTGGGTTATGGTTTCTGATGATAGAGTGGATTATAAACTACATCAGCTGTAAATAAAGTTCAGTATTGTACAATATACTTAAAGTAGATCCCGTGCAGCTGGATAGGTTCCATTTTCTTTGTGTGGTCATTCTTTGTTGGTCAATATTTCCATAGTGTTTGATTATTATTAAATATATATCTAAAAATGTGGATGAAAAGTTCATCCTAAACTCATAGCAACATTTACAAATCCTGTTTAAGCTGTCTGCTTTCTAGACTCTTGGTTTCTAGTTACACACAGTAATCATGTGATGGTGAAAAACAAACAGTGAAAGAGAAGAGATGATGAATGTGGTACAAAATGAAATGAAAGTTATTTATCTTATATACTTTAAGAATACATTTTGATATCAGAAGTGTTTCTGGAGGAATACAATACAGAACTTCCATGTAATATACAAACTTAAATATACCAAAGAAAATTAATCCAAGCCCAGATACATGCTGCAGATTGGGTGAAGCTTATTGTTTTCTTTATGGTATAGATTCACTAATTTTGAAATACTGAGGGGTATTACTTGTAACATCTCTCAGTTCCTTATCTGCTTTGCAAGTAAACTATTGGCCATTCCTATGAGCAGGCTACCTCTCTCTGCAGTGATAGCAGTAATTACATTACTAGAGGGCCTTCCATTCGCAGGCTGTGCCTGAGGTGTAAATACATGTCCTTATAAAGAGGAGGATACATGTCATCATATATAAAGTAACCCAGTAAGGAAGGCATTACGAATGATTCATAAAGACCATGACCTTTTCCAAGCCTAGCAATTTAAATATATTTGGTTGAATATAAGGTAGCTATAATCTTGAAATCTTCTTCCGTTCTTCCATTGTCTTCTTTTATAATATTTCTTTTGTAGCTACTCTTGCTGACGTAGATGAAAATCTTAATATTTTCAATGTTCTTTTCTTAGTTGCTTACCTACATAACTACCAAATGCTGTGGCTGCTCTGGCGTAGACCAGCTGCAAACATCAAATGACCTCAAAACCCATTATTTCAATTCACTATGTATACGTGGCATCAGCATACAGCAGCTTTTGCACTGCATTTTGTTCTGTTTACCTTTCAGCTTGTAATTATTTTCAGCATCAGATACTTTATAAGCACAACTTTAACAACTTACTTGACAAAATATCTAGTATCTGCTGTATCTGCATGCAGTTATACTCTGATGCACCCACTAGGCCCAGAACCCACCGCTAACCAAGGAAAGTAAGAAACCTATGTCTTTGAGACTCAGGATCTAATCTGTGCTTTCTGAGGGCTCAAGCAGAGTTTAAGCAACTCACAGTCTTCCACTGTCCCCTTGCCCCAAAACCATTTTGCACCAAAGCCAGAAATTCTGAACCTTCTCTGCATGTAACAGCAGAGCAAGCTTTAGGGAATCTCCCCATCAACATCAGCACCTTTACTAGGCTACTGCTAAGGTCAAGGAAGGGCAACTGACGTTGGGGAAGAGAGGTATAAATTGCTGTAGGAATAATTCCAGCTTCAGATATAATTTAAAAAAAAAAAAAAAATCCAAGCTATGAAAACCAGGAAAATTTTGTGCTTCTTCAGAGAGAAAGACACCAACTAAAAACCGGGGCAGGGAAAGTGTATTATATTTGCTTTTGGTGAGCATCGTACTGAACCTTCATATTGCAATCAAATGAATTTACTTTGCAAGAGTAATTTTTTGTTGCAGGGGAAGGATACACACATAACAGATTTAGTGGAATATGTGTTTTCTATTTAAATATATAAATTAAAACTGAGTGCAGAGTGCTGTTTGCACATCAGTAATTGCCTTGTGTCTGATTGCCAGCCAGGCTCAAATGTTCAACAAACACTGAAGAGGGGGCTGATTGCAGTCTTCATCTCTGCTCTTTGTCCTTGACTGCAGCATGTAGTTTTGGCTTGAAAAACGTGTTTTTGCTGTAGAGTAACTAATTGACACAAACCATCCTGATATAAAGTCACTGTAAGAAAGCACTATGGGTTTTTCTCAAGAGGTGAAACATCATGGGGATCAAATACCATCTCTGGTGTGGTTGACCTCTCCTAGTTTACCTCATGAAGCAGCTAAAGTGCTTTTTCTTCAACATGGCTTCATACAGATACACCTTACACGTTAGTTACCTTCCAAGGTCAAATTATACCTTTTCTGACCAGGGGAGTAAAAGCTTACAGAAATGGTTCTATAAGAGGTGATAACTCTGCCACCATTTGAAGTGCAGCATGGATATGTGTCTCATTTTGGTTAGGCTTCTGAATTGTGATAGTCTAAATTTCAGGCAGAAGCAACAGGTTTCCAGGACTATTGACACGGATGTTATTTACCCTCATGGCCAATACAAAGAACTTTTTGCTGCTGGTGGACGTGCTGTGAAATTCAACCACAGATTTGTTTATTTACTTCTCCTATTGTATTCAAATCCAGTCACACAGAAATTCACCACAGATCCAAATTATAGAGAAAACTAAGCCCATTAGTCACCTGTTCCTTTTAAAAATAAAAATAAACAGTAATCGAGTTTGGAATTACTCAAACAAAGGCTACAGCTAATATATCTGGTGAAAAAAAAAAAACCAAAAAAAAAACCAACCCCAAAACAAGAAGACATTTTGATTTTCCTAAAGCTGGTCATCTGAAAAAGATCTAGAGGAAGTGGAAAAAATCACAGCAAAGAGGAAAGAGAATAGAGAAAGATCTGGAATAGCTTCTGAATGGTTACTTAGCCTGAAATGGGTTGGTCTAGGAAAAAAAACAGCTGGGAGAGGTCTAAAAGTCGCAAGTGATAAGAAGGTGAGCAAAGAAATACTCTTTCCTCCCTGGTGGGAACAAGGGGACATCAGCTAAAGGTGGGAGGTGCAGGTGGCAGGTTGAGACATGTGGAAGGTGAGGGCTCTGCCTACAGTGCACAGATAAATCATGATACTCCTCGCTGCAGGATCCTTCAGGTCCTGGGAGTTTCAGAGCTTTCAAACGGGTGAATTCAGGGCAGAGTCTGGTGTGAAGGGCTGTTATACACAAAGGGCTCAGTCCAGGGGCTGGTGTTTTCTGGCTGCTCTTGAGATGCTTGAGGGTGACCATGACATCTCACCAGGGCTGGTGCAGGGTCTGTGGTCGAGCCGTGTGTGTCTGGGGAGGGAGCTAGAGGCCCAGTGGGGTGTTGCTGGGTGCCCAGCATTGGGAGCCCAGGGGTCACGGACAACCCTCAGCAAGGGGAGAGCCAAGTGCCAGGGTTTGGGTGGCTCTGGTGAGATGTGGCAGGTCAGCTTAGCTGGCTCACCAGAAAGGTGAAATGCTTGTTTTGCTGGAGCATGGGTAGTGGGTAGAGGAGGAGAATTTAAATCGCCTTAAAATGAAGCAAGAGCTGCCTTGCAACACGTACTGAAGAAAAGCTATTGAGTTTTGTGTCTGAGAAGTGAAACAAGGAAAAACAGAAGCTGCAGATTTTGATTTCCAAAATATCTGTTGCATTGCCAGGATGTGTCAAATCTTTGAAATGTTTTACTTAGGATTAGCTAGCTTTGTGGGCTTGGGGCAGATTTATTCAATTTTTCATGGCAATTTCAGTACTATGAAGGGCCTTTTCTAGGGGGTGGCACCGTGGTGAATTGCAACCGGCTCTGCCAGCGTGCAGCTTGCCCTGCACCAGACTCCTCAGCTTCGCTTGTGCTGGGGAGATGCTTCAGGGCACCACAGGGGAATGGAAACACCATTTTTTTAGAAGCAAGTCCCAGGCAAACCAGTGCAGGGATCTGGCCTCTCCACCAGCACAGCAGGACATGAAGCGAGGAGGTGGGAAGGGTCTGGGCAAAGTGAGGGAGAACAGATCTGGTTCTCTGCAGCTCACTGAAAGTCTCAAGCATGTTTCATGTCAGTGGCCAAGATTAATGCAGTTGAGTCACGTGAACTGATCCTGGGGCTGGTTCTTCTGTCAGTCTTAGAAGCTGAACCTGCTCTCTAAACACCACCCCTTCCCCACGAGTTCAGATGCAGGGAACCAGGCCCTAATTTGCTTATTGAATCTTAATAGACAGCGCTTTGGCTTGCACAAATATTCCTGGAGCTGTATGAGGGCTCTGCTGTATTTGCTCTTCTCCCTCTTTCAGCTGTACACATGGAGGAGAGCATGGACAGCTTCCACGTGATCGCCCTGCATCAACCATAGCCCTGTGCCCTGGAAGAATAAAAGTTATGGATGGATGGCACATAAAAGCAGACAAGCAATGCCACTTCAGGCTTGCCTTGCTGTTACTTATCTGTTGCAGTTCGTGTGTTTTCTGTTTACAGTGACCAAATTGGAACTTCCCATCCCAAAGACAGAAATGCATCTATCTTTAATGGTTGGCTACAGCCAGTCCCAAATCCTGTCTTATTGCTATTACTTTATATTTACTGTGGATTCCATGAAGTGCTGTCTGAGGGCTGCACAGGCTATGAACTCCCTTGGAGACCCACGTGGTTTGACTGTTGCAACACTTTCTGAAGTAAAGCTCTGGACAGGCTGCAACTAGTGCATGGTGATCCAAGTATTATTTTAATGCAGATGAAATAGATTGAAATGAGTGACTTGAGTGATACAGGAGTTTACTGACTCTCTGTTGAGTCTGGCTGATGCTTTATAAAGCAGTGCGTAATTTGGATCATATGTACAATGACCCTGGTTTGCAATCTGTATTGTGCTCCAAAGTTTTGATAAACTATCTTGTTCTAATCTTACATTTTCTTTTGTAAGTAACCAGTCCCGTATACTATGCCAAATGACTGTGATATACACTTTTGTTTATTTTAAACAAATCTTAAAATCATAATCCTAAACAAATGCCAAAGACAAGAAATACCTGAAAGGCTAGAGTTTTCAAATGACAGTTTCCTTTCAAACACTTAAAAGAAGCATAGGTTTTTTTTTTGTTTTTTTTTTTTTGTAAATGGTCCACCAAGTTTTAATAGAAAAGTGTCTTGCTGAATTTTTCATAAATGGCCAGACTACACCATGTGCTCAAATAATGTAATCTAACTCAAATATTGTGGTTTCTGGTTGCTTACCTGACAGAATTTGATAGCATGCTTGCAGAGCTAGAGTCAGAGAATCATTTAGGTTGGAAAAGCCCTTTAAGATCATCAAGTCCAACCATTAATGTAACACTACCAAGTCCACCACTAAACCATGTCCCTAGAGTCTAGCTTTGCCTTGTTAAACTGTAACGAGGTAGCCTGGAGCTTTTGCATGATAATTTAGTTACTCCAGTTAGCTACAACTACTAGCCTGTGTAAACGTGTATATACGTATAAATGTATAGATACGCATGCTAAGGTACCTGTCGCAGAATTCATTGCTACTTCTCATCTATTTCTATGTGGGCTGTCTTCCCCCCAGCTATTATCCAGTCAATGAATGTATGATATCATGTGGATTGTATGCTACTTTCTTAAGCTTCAAATAAGGAAATTAGTTCTGAGTGGGATTTACCACTGTAGATTTAACCTAGAGTATGCATAAATACACTACTTAGCCCATTTTTTTTTCTGACTTATGTTTGCTATATATGCTGGAAGATTTGTAAAGTACAGTTTGATTGCTATCAGTAAATGGTGCTGCTTACTCTTCTACCTTTTATAGAGTACTGCATTATACTGCACTAGAAATGCTAACTAGTTTGTGTGTAGACAAAGGCACAGCAGACGATGAGACTCGGCTATTTCATCAGTCTAGATGAAGTCAAGCAAGGAGTGTACTTATCCTAACCACTGACTAAGCAAAAACTCTCATGGGATTTAAAAAAACCCTTCTGACAATAACAGAAAAACCCCAACCTGCTGAGCAAGTATAATGGGAATCAGAAGGTCCTGGCTCCTTTCATTAACTTGCTGAATGGTCACTCAGCCTTGCGCGGATGGAGGCGGTCGCTCAGGGGAAGGGAGAACAACTGCTACGTCATTTTGATTCCTGGGGTTGTTGGCTTTGATTTCTACACTACTTTCTTCTTTCCCCTGTTTGTATTGTGAGCAGCAATCCCCACTAAACTACATTCCAGCTGTGCTCTTCAAAGACAGTTCCTTTCTATCAAAGCCCAAATTGCTCCATACCTCAAAGAGATGTGATAGAAATAGGAAGTTATTTTGCAGCAGCTGGGGTCTCCCACCTTAATCCTAGAATTTATAAAATACACACTCATTTAACTGTGGGATTCATTCTGAGAAACTGCTTTCCCGCTAGTACTCTGCACAAAGACAGCATGCCAGAGAGCAGACTCAGTTTCTAGCAATAAAACAGCTGCAGCATTCCCAGCTAGATGGAGTGGTGTTCAGTTCCCTCTCCTGTCTGAAGGGGCTCAGCCTCCTGTCTTCCAGTTTATTGGCAGTTGGTCTGGGTGTCTTAGATCTTTCACTTGGGGAAGTCTTTTGGAGTTTCTCCTTTTACAAAAATAATTCAATCTTAATGGGGCTAGAGAGAAAAAATAGATGCTAAAGCTTTTTGTAGGGGGTACTTGACTTGTCTGAGCAAGGGAATGCTTGTGTCATCCCTGAAGTTGTGAATGCTTAGTGCTCCATACTCACTGAAATAGCTCCATATGCACTACAGGAAGAATTAATTTTCAACTATCCCATTCTGTGTATTTGTCCTCTGGTCCAAAAAAAAAAAAAAATAGCGTTCGAGAAAAAAAAGAATTAACTATGTAATGGAGGAGCTGTAGTAAGGGGGATCAAACAATTAATAATAAGAGCATTCACCTCCATGGCAGAAGATGCTGGTTTTTTGAATCTAGTCATCTATGGCAACAACTTAAATCCCATATTCTCACCTTCCATTAGAGTCTGAAGCATCCCAGCTGTATTATGTGGGAAAGAACTGCCATAGGAACTCATGTCTGGAAGAAGCTGGAAAAATCCAGAAACCTGAAATTGAGTGCCTAAGAGAACTAGGCTTCAGGTCATACTGCTCCCTCAATTATTTCCATTGCAAGTCAGTGCCCCTGCTCGCTGCAGTGATTTTGTGATTCCCATTTTATGCACCTGTTTTAATGAGTTCTGTGGAGAAGATGCACTCCTAGGTCCGTTACAGAGTTTTCCTGTTTGAAGGAGTCAAGCAGTGGAGTGTTGAATCTTGCATCACCTGAGCATATAAATGAGTCTCCCATTTTGTCTCCTTATCTGTCAATAAAACATATAGCAGTCAATAGGCAGTAAATATATTTGGGAGAAGTTTTGATTTATATTATAATATTACTCACATTTATGTTTGAGTAAATAAATTGACAGCAGCCAGCCCCGTGGACAAGGACTTGGGGTGTTGGTTGATGAGAAGTTCAACATGATCTGGCAGTGTGTGCTCGCAGCCCAGGTAGCCAACTGTATCCTGGGCTGCATCAAGAGAAGTGTGGCCAGCAGATCAAGTGAGGTGATTTTTCCCCTCTACTCTGCTCTTGTGAGAGCCCACCTGGAGTACTGTATCCAGCTCTGGGAGCGCAAACATAAGAAGGACATGAACCTGTTGGAGTGAGTCCATAGGAGGCCATGAAGATGATCAGGGGGCTGGAGCACCTCTCTGATGAGGACAGGCTGAAAGAGTTGGGGCTGTTCAGCCTGGAGAAGAGAAGGCTCCAGAGAGACCTTATAGCGACCTTCCAGTACTTAAAGGGGGCTACAGGAAGGATGGGGAGGGACTTTTTACAAGAGCATGTAGTGATAGGACAAGGAGTAATGGCTTTAAACTGAAAGAGGGTAGATTCAGATTAGATGTGAGGAAGAAGTTCTTCACTGTGAGGGTGGTGAGGCACGGGAACAGGTCTCCCAGAGAAGCTGTGGCTGCCCCCTCCCTGGCAGTGTTCAAGGCCAGGTTGGACGGGGCTTTGAGCAACCTGGGCTAGTGGAAGGTGTCCCTGCTTATTAGGGAAATTATTCTAAACATGTGCTTGACCCATGTCCACTGATGGACACCAGAAGCAGAGAGGCAGCACATGGTGCAAGCATGGTGGTGGCTCTGACCAGGAATCTGGAAGACAAAGCAGGGAAGAGAGGAGAGGGAGCATCTCTTGTTATCAACAGGGCTGACAGTAAGTGGCTGTGCTTGAGCATATCGACCTTAAGGTAGAGCCTTTCTAATGGCCATAATCAAAACTGTACGCAATAATAGGTTTGCTCTTCAAGTTTAACAATAACATTTCAGTGCAGACTACCCAAGAAGTCATGTGGTTGTTATGAATATCAGTCTCTGCCAGATTCTTTTGCATAAATAATCTATTTTGCATCTTGCAGGGGTTGATGGGTACATGTCACTCCTTCTCATCAGATACTCCCACATCAAGTAGACTTGAGAGTGTCTTCATTGTTCTGTACTGTTCATTACAATTAATGCTCTTCTGATCATTGCTTGCATGCTACACTTTATTTTGGACATATTTCCCCTCCTAAAATACTATAACTGAGGACTTTGTGGAAAATATTTAATTAGTTAGAAATTTAGGTTTATTGTTAAGAAAACAGAGTTGACCTAGGTGGTTTAACACATCTTTCATTCCTGCCTAAGATTTCACATTTTTGCTTTATGCACACTGTTCAACTGTTCTGTCAATAGACTGAATGATTATGGCTGGGGTTTTTTTGGTGATAGTTCCTTTTAAAAATAAAACCCAGGACACACTGAATGAATGTACCTTACATTGTCCATTCTCTCAGAGCAAAATTTTTTCCAGGTTGAGAACTTAACATATTGGTGCTTGATACTTTCAAAATATCTTTTGCCATGCTGCATGGAGGCTCACTTTCCCAGTAACTTACAGCTGTCCTTCCATTCTTGACTTTCCTGAGACATGTCATGAGAACGACTTAATGGGAATAGATCTGTTCAGAGTGAATGAGTGAAATGTTTTATAGACTGGCCACAGTCTTGCCAGTGAGAGCACTCTTGAAAGAAAGCATGATCACAGCTCAGATACAGTCAAGAAAAAGCTCACATTCAACTGCCTAAAATGCCTCATGCTGAAAAAAAGAGAAAGTGTGCTGTTTCTGAAAGAATCTTTTTGGAAATGGAAATCAGTTGATTAGGGATCATCTTTTCCTTTGCAAATGGGCTAAGCATTGCAAACCCTGCAAATTTTCCAGCAAATTCTGCTGTACCTTTGTGAGTTCTGCCAAAACTTGGCAAATGAAGATAATCTAAAGTGTGATATATTATATTTAGCTTTTACAAAAATAGGTTGCTTAAAACTTAGAATACCATGATAACAAAATAGTCTTTAACTTGTACAGAAACATTTTAATGGACTACAGAAACAAGAGTTATTTCCCTACTTTATTTCATAATGGAGATAAATTAAGAAACTAATTAAAGTGTGGCTAACTTGGCCACAGTTTGGGAGTTTTTGAGGAACAAAGCCTTTTTTTCACTCATTTAAAAAACTGACATAAATTATAGGAGGGTATTTTAGGCAGAAGTGTTCTGAGGTAACGAATTGAATCAAACGAGTCTTTTAATTTGCTCTTTTATTTTAATTATATTTCAAAACTCATATTCTGGGTCAAGCAGAGATGGCCTTTGCGATTTTATACTCTCTGAGAATACTGGAAAAACTGACCATAAATTGGAATTTGTACAATGAACTGTCAGTGAAATTTAGCTTTGTTCAGAGATCTGGAATAAGAATTATGCTACATGTAAGTCATATTAAGGCCTCTGTGGAGTGTGAGATGGTACAACTCTAAGATAATGCATAATTGATTTTATCTTGGAAATGTATACTATTACTCTTCTTTGTATAAGATGAATGAATCTGACGGACAAAATACTGCATTTAAAAGACAAAAGACAAATCATTATCCTTTGATTTCCTCCCTGTCATTGTGATAAAATCTGTATTCTTTCTCTTTATTTTCTCCTACTGGGGCCCTAGTTAGGTTTCTTCATTTTCTCCCATTGAATTTATGGTTATTTAGGTGTAGTAGCAGTTGTATTACCAGCAGCATTTCACCTTGAGAAATCCATCTGGAATTGTGCACATTCTGCTTGACCTGTGCAGGCAGGTAACAATAAAGCAGTGGCAAATTCTTGTATCTCTTTGAATAATAATTACAGTAATTACAGTTGTATTTGGAAGAAAATGGCAAAACGGTAATAAAGGTGTGCATTCCCTGTCAAGGAGATGTGCACAGGAACAGCAACAATGTGTACAACCTTGACTCTTCAGGGTTCTCCCTAGTTTTCCAGCCCCAGCTCTCCCTTTCTGTGGCAAAAGTCGTTGAGCTTTCCTTGTTGTGTCAGCCAAAGGAAGACAGTTCTGTGTGAAAGCTCTGAGCCTGCCTTGGATGATGGAAATCTTCCAAGCTTTTCCAGGTTGTCAGTTCTGGGAAATCCCCCATCCCCCACCCCCCCAAAAGTTATGGTGAGGTGGCTTCTGAACCATTAATGTGAATCCTGGAAAGCTAAGAAAATTTCAGAGACTTGGAAAAGTGCTAATGCAGTTCAAGTGTCAAAAAAGGGTGGAAAATGGGACCTAGAAACTCCCACCTGCATGAATCCAAATTCCAGTATAATACTGGAACAGTTAGTTTGGAAGAACCAACAGAAAGGATAGGTTAACAAATGGTTAATGGTTGGACTGGATGATCTTCAAAGTCTTTTCCAACCTGGACAACTCTGTGATTCTGTGAAATATAAATAATGCCAGTCAATATGGTTTGATGGCAAGGAAGACTTGTCAAATAAATCCTTTATCTTTCTTTGACAGGATTATAGATCAGTTGATGGAAACGACAGTGTGGATACAGAAGCAATTTAATTTCTCCAAAGTATTTGGCTTGGTATCACAGAGTATTTTGATTAAAACCTACACCTGTGTTAGGAAGAATGAACAACTGTCTCATTTACAGGTTTGACTGTGTCTTTTCCTCAAGAGGATCTGTAGAGACTGGTTATTGACTGAAAGCAGCTCAGTACTTTTGGCAATGGTCTGTATGAAAACATGGCTGGTAAAGTGTGAGGAAGGCACATAGATGCTATGAAATGATGTGAATTCTTTGAATAATTTCTGTTCAAAATTTTGTTTTAATTAATGTAAGTGCAATATAATGAATTGAGAATGAAGGATGAAGGTATACGAGAGAGGAGTATCAGGCAGAAGTTGAGATGAAACTCAGGGTAGGGTGGCCATCAGAGTGCTGTGGTCTGCTGGTGGCATTTCCCAGCAGACATGGAGGTGCTGGATGGAGATCCCAGGGGGACCACCTGCAGCAGCAGAGGTGCAGAACTCTGTGAGGGTCATGCCAGAATTAGCATCTGTTCACATGGAAGGGGAGGTGGAGTGGTCGCCAGATTACTAAACACAACAACTTGAGCAGAGTAAAGGGGTCTGACAGGAGCACGCTTTTCTGACTGATGGGCAAAGGCCCAGCAAGACCCTATGGTGGGAAATTAACTTAAATTAACATGAGCTTTGGTGTGGGACTTGGGGATTTAGCCACAAGTCTCCATGTATAGTTTACAATGTGAACATCAGCCTAGGTAGAAATGGATGATACAGCACGATGAAGCAGATAATAAGGCTGAGGTTAGCCACCACATTCGCTATTCTTTGCTCCCAACCTCACAGTACCTGTGACTTTTATAATGGTGATAGAGGTTTTTTTCCAAATGAGCATGTTGTGTCTCTAAACACGCCCATTCAAGAGGTGCATTTTGCCGCTCAGGTGAAGTGCATGGCATTTCTCAGAGTGATAGTGTTACTGCTCTAGCTCTCACCCTAGGGAGAATTTTAAAATAGAAGTAAACCTGGCTACCTCTCATAACAGGATAGTACAATATACAGTCCAAAGCCCCTTGAAATCACTGCAAATCAATTGCTGTTTCAGAGGCTGCAGAAGAGCCCAGCAAAATATGAAATGGATCATGCTAAAGTCTATTGAAAAAAAAAAAATAATGAGATGTATATGATTATATGCATTTGAGATACAGCATCTTAAAAGCATACTGTAAATCTCTAGTAGCACGCTTCAAAATGTAAATATTCATATGAATGCTTTCTTAAGAAACAATTATACTTGACAGTGAAGGCTGGCAATGGAATTTAAAAAAAATTCACATTCATGTGTTCGTTTGTAGGCTAAATAAATGTGTGTAAATATATTTATAAACATAAATATTATAATAAAAAATCTTCCATGCCTTTCATTATGTAATATAAAAGAAGCAAAATACAAAACTGACTGGCAGGTGACTGTAGTATTTAAACGAGTAGAAATAAACAATTTTTTTTCAAAATTCAGGAGTCATAGAAGTCCAGCATGAAGTGTATATTTAAAAAATAGAACCCATCTAACTTCAGTGAAATAATTTTCATTTATTTTGAGCCGCAAAGTACACTGCTGTGGATCCTGTGTAGTCAGCCTTTGCAGTCAATGGAGAGAACAGGCTTTCAGAGATGGCTCATCTGTCTGCCATAGAAACCCATCTGGATCGCTCTCTTAGGGTGCCTGCTTCTTTCTGTTGCCTACGGAGAGCATGAATATGAATCATATGAATCCCAACCGCTATATCTACAGCACCTATATAGTTGTGGTGGTTTAGCTTTTTGCTGCTCCCAGACTCTTTGGCAGCTCTCTGGTAGTTCATGGTCCCTGCCATCTGCCTGGTGGGCTCTGGCTTGCAGCCTGGTCTCATCCCCAGGTCCACTGCTGCTACGAGATGAACTTACCCATTGCAGACCTTGGCTCAGAGCTTTGTCATTGGAGCAATGCTGGTTGTCTACTTTTAAGTTTTTCATTGAGGAGCACAGTCACTTGTTTCTGAACAATCTGTTATTGTGCGTCAGGGGATCTAACAGCATCATTGTCAGTGGAATAGTTAAGGGTTATATACTGGAAGTTCTCGGCGATCAAATGTACCCTACCAGTACTGTGTGACGGCAGCCTGTTATTTCTTTCTTTAACAAAAATCACAGATCTGTTGAAGGCTAACAGGTCTTCAGTGAACGACTCTACGTATGGGCCTTCAGTGGTCATTTGAGAGGTTGCATAGCATGCAGAGATGTGAGCATGGGGAGTGAAACAAGGAGGAGGTGCTGGTGGATACCAGTCAGCCTTCTGTTGGTTGTCAAGCACACTGAAATACAAGAACTCATGTTGATGCATAAAGCACTGCCAAGTTTTGGATTTTATTGACATTCTGCGTCCACATTTTGCAGTTCTTGAGGGAAGGAAGAAATCGGTCAGGGAGAGATACACAGCTACAATGAGCTAATGATAGTAAGGGCTTTTTCCTGGGATAAAGTTTCCTGGGATAAGGGAGATTCTGGTGAGATTTCAGAGGATTAGTGGGAGCGTCTCCTCTGCAGGATGACTCCAGAGCTTGCTACACCAGGCAGTGCTGTTGGACTACTGTTCTGTAGCGGTGGCATCCACTGCTGTCCTGATCTCTGCTCATAACCATTGCTCTAGTATTGAGAAGATCTTGGTCTTCTGGGACTCCCTGACTTCTGTCCAAACCCTTGGATGCCCTGCCCCGACCCTTGGCAGCACTCAGAGACTCCTGAGGATACAGAGGCCAAGGCTGAGGTCTTCCCTGGAGGGCTGAGATCTGTGGTGCAGTTCCTCTTGCCCTCCAGAGCCATGTTGAGACTCTGTTCTCCCAGCAGCTTGCACACAGTTCCTTCATATTTTTCCCATGCTGCCTATTCTGGGTGGCTGTTTTATTCTGCAGCAGCTGTGACAGTTTCAGTTAGGGACAGGCAGGCTTGTGGCAAAGGCATTATTGCATTAATAAGACTGTATTAGGCAGAATACAAGAGAGAAGCACTCGCAAAACACCCCTCATATATCAGTATCTCCTTTTCTTGAAACAAAACAAATGATGCAAGGCTGCAATAAAAACCATAAACAACGGTACAAGCTTGCCAAGTGTTCATGAAATGAAATAGAAATGTTTGAGTTCCCCTAGGCAGATCCCCAAACTGTCATACTTAATGTCTACCGTTAGATCGGTATGTTAGTTTACAGGCACCGAGGGAGAAGTGAGGTAAGTGGAACAATATCATACAGTATCACGCAAACACGTATTAAATGGTATGACTAGTAAGAGAATGTACAACATGCAGGTGTGCTGTTCAGTCTATATACCAAGTCAGAATAATGAAGATTGATTTTACTTTAATTTTTATGTTTTGCATCAATATTATGAATGGTTTGTTTCAGTAAAATAAATGTATTGGAATGTTCCAGATGTTAAAAGCATCCCTTGAAAATACACAGGGCTGTTTTGTCAGTACGTTGCAGCATATTGCATGGTGAGTTGCTTTTTGTGAATCTTTATAGCAACTTTGGTCCACCTAATGTACAGTCAGAGCTGTCCATTTTTTCTGCATGACACATTGTTAGGTCTTTTAGTCATTTTTTTGCTTTGTGTGTTTGCTTGCCATCCTAGAAAAATATTTATATTTTTGAGTAAATCTTCCCGTTGATTAAGAAATTATATCAACAGAGGTAGAAAGTTGTCACCAGAGAATGGTCTCCTGTAGCTAGTTAACTTAGATAATGTTGAGATATTTATTAAAAATAAATGTAAAAGCAAAATAGACAGGCAGTCTCTGAATGTGAGGCATGTGTCCTGTGACAGTGACCCCTACGTCTGCTACACTAAGGGACTGATTATGCTGATGCCCCTCCCCACACCTTTTGGTGTGCATTACTACGGCATTTTCAAAAAGCTGCGTTGTTCGTGCAGCTCATGAATGAATCCTTGCATTTCAGTCACCCCCTCACTCACTGCATCAAAATGTGAGTCGGTCTCCATCTGGAGTAAGGAATGGAATATCTTTCCTATCTGGCTGACAGCTGTGAAATACCTCCCTCTGCCTTTCCCGTTTAGTCTGCTATCTCCCTTCAAATTTTGGTATCCACTCCAATTACGCAGCACCTTAGACATTATGGTGATGGCTTGTTGGTGACAGCTGCTATAGAAAGCCCTAATACAGATGGATCATTCTACTCCGTTCACTCTAGTCTCTTGGTTTTGCTTGCTTTGATTTGACCTTCATTTTCAAACTGTGTGGCTTCTTTCTTCTCTTCCCAGGGATATGGGAGCTTCCATACAGGATCAGCCTAGAGATCCTACTAATGTAATATCCTGTCTATAGCAGGCTCTTCAAAAGAAAATGAAACTCCTGTTTGGCAGACTTGTAATTAAAAATGCCTCTGTGAGAGAATTTTCTGAAATGACTAACAGCTCTATTTAATTTTAGATAAAGAGAATATAAATTTTATATAAAGAAGATATAAAATTTTATATAAAGATATAAAATTTATATAAAGACAATACAAACTTGTAGGCCAATGCTACATATTCCTTATATTTTGCAATGGAGTAGCTACAAAATACTTATTCAGACAAATGTGTAGTGTTTCTTTTAAAAATTATTTTGGTTTCTGCCTTTGCAAGTCAATAAATGAAGTCCCACCGTATTTGCTGTATTTCTTCAATTCATTTTTAACTTCTGAAAGTTAGAAATCACCCTTCCTTGACATTTTTATTTTGAGGGAACTAAGCTGCTTGAGCAGCATCAGTACATGTAGATGCTTTAGCTTCTATCAACGTCATTTTGCAATGAGCAGAGTTTCAGAAAAGAATCCGTCTTCTTGTTAGGAAACATAGTTGATGCCAAGCACATGCTCATACACCTCCTTCTGCCGTCTGCTTAATATCAGATAAGATAAAAGATTGGAAAGAGCCCAACTGAGAACTACTGTGCATGAACAAGTGATCTGATCAGAAAACCCACCGAGAAGGCATGATTCACCCCTGTTGCCTCCACCTGTTTTCAGATGACGTTTCCTCTGCTGTTTTAATTCTCAGTCATCCTCCATGGACTGCACATTGCACCTAGATTTAACTCTTTGTAGCCCGCTGACCACTTCTTTCCTGACTTCATTTTGTTCTTGCTTCCCTCCTTCCCCTAGGTATTTATATATAAGTGTAACTGCAGCCTTCAGTCAGCCAATTTTTATTCTCACATTTTGCATGCTGAACACCATCCATGCTCCCCTGTTCCCTGTGAATGCACTGCTGAAGCGCTACCCTGTTTTTCTCTCTATTCCACACTCTTCCCTCCTCACACTCACTACTGCAGCTGGTAGCATTATGTGATACAAATAAAATAACTGATTAACTGATTAGCTCTTTTCTCTCTTTCTGAAGCAGTTATATAAACTGATTCTATTTGTTGTCAATTTATGCATAAGCCTTTGCTGAGTAGTTGAGATACATATTTTCTAGTCTGTGGGTACTTCACAAACTGCTTACTTTGATTATTAGCTTTTCAGTGTGTGATTAGTCATCTAAATCACAGGGTATCACTATTGCCAACTTTAAACATTACAAAATCATGAGTCAGCCTCAAAAAATCATGGGATTGTTTAAAAAATTATGTGGGTTTTTTCCTATTAAAAATACTTTTGCAGTTTGTTTTTTACTTGGCTTCTGAGCCTTTAGGTTTCATTTGCTTCACATTTTTGAGCTTTTCTTTGCGAGTGTGGATTAGAACACTTTTTAGTAAAGGAAGTTATATTTATTTTGCAGTGTCCTGATTTAATGATCTAAACCCTCAAAAAGATATTAGAGAAAGTAAAATAAAAACACAAGAGTTGACAGTGCTGTACTATACTTTCTGTTATCTTACTGAACAACTGAAAAATTTGAGAGAGAAAATAAGGAATACCAAAAAAGTTAAACAGCAGAGATAGCAATTTTCCATATTTATTTAAATACAAACAATTTAAAGTCTTCACACTAACAAGTGTTAGGCTTCAGTTTCATGATGATGTCCCTGCAGTCTTTGGTGGGAAAAAAGGTGCATCTAGGAGGCTAACGCACACAGGCAATAAATCAAGCCACAGAAAAATCTGTGCCACTCTTACAGAATCAGGTATCAGCCTTTTGAATGAATGCAGTTGTCTATGTGCAGATATAATCTTTGCAGTGATGGGCTGCCATCCTTGAAGAATTAAATCACTCAAGCATCTTTCTGCTTTAAGGTAGCCAAAGAATTCTCCTGTATCAGGCTTGACTAACCTGTGATCCCTGTGTTACCTGCCAGGACAGCTCACACCACCCTCTCCCCCCACAGCCTTCTTTCAATGGTGGTGTGGGATTCAACTGCATACCAGACATCCAACTTGCCCCCAGCCACATCTCTTGCACCTGTGGTCCTTAAGGAAGAAATGACCTTTGGTGCCAGAAGAACTAGCCCACCTTGATTTGAAGGCACCAGACAGAGGGTTTCTGGATATGTAGCTGGTTTTTTTTCCTTTCCTGTACTCCCCACCACTTCTCCAAGCTGCTGATGCTGTTTCTATCACCAGCACCCCACTTGGTTCGTAGTGGAGGAGCACAAAAGGGCAAAGTCTGCTATGAGCAAACCCTTTAAATATGACTGTGAGGCAGCTGTCAGTTCTGAACTCCCTTAACCTTGTGGTGTTGGTCATTGCAAATCATAAGGGTCTCTTTTCTAGGAGAAACTGTATCTATACAAAGTCACTGTTACAACAAGTAATCTAAGTAAAAGTAATAGAAATTTGCATGAAAGCAAAGCAAATGTCATATTTCACTTATCTTACATTCCTTATAAGTGATACCATGTTCAGCTTGGTTAAAGGCACAAAACCCAAGATAAACAGTTTAAATCCTGTGGAAAACTTCATCTTCCTCATTACTGGGTACTCTGCAGCAAATCCTTTGACTCACACAGATATCTTCCTTATCAAATTCCCCTAATCTCAATCCAGTGTTTGCTTTCAAAACTAGTTTTATTATCAATGCAACTTTCTTTAGAAGGTAGACCACCAAAAAGCTGTAAAGAATAATTGTCACCTTTGAAATACCTAACTGTTGTAGTTGCTTGAATCTACCTTGGAAATGAACTGAACATAGTTTCTGAGTCAGACCTCTTGCTTCATCCCTCTAAGGCTTTTTTTTTTTTTTTTTTTTAATCTTTTGCTCAGAAACAGGAATTATGAACATATTCTCAGATATTCTGAAGATATTGCAGCACAGTATATCTAACCAGCAAAGAAACCCAAAGCAGTCTGTCCTAGTAATGGCTGGGCCTTCATGATACCCATATCTAAAAGTGTTCCAGTACAGACAGGCCAAATTATGTCCTATTGCAATAGGTACAAGAAAACATGACAGTAGTATATTTTGGACAGTTTGGCATACTTGTGTCACAGATCATTAAAATTTTTGGTCAAACTTGAAAATTCTGAAGATTTGTTCCTAGCCTGAATGATAGCCAGTGAATTCTTCAGCAGCTTCTGAGCATTGTCTCTCCTCTATTCACCAGCAGATCTCTTCTTTCCATCCCATTGACCTTTTCTTATCAGGGACATCAGTAGTCCCTGTAGGTAATTCTAGCTAGAAGTCACTTCCCGAGACATTCTGTTTAACCCTTGGTACTGCAAAGCTCATCTGTACTTGAAGATAACAAACTTTTGAAAGACTTGTATGTCCCTCTGTTTCTGACATTTAGTGTTAGAGCAAGTTGTGGTCATTCCAGTGCCTATCACCACAAGACATGCAGCTTAACATTTCCACAAGTTAAGCACTCATTAAGGTGGCAGCAGTTGTAACCAAGCTATTTCAAAGGTTGGGCAACTTTGAAGCTACTTTTCTGTTGTCCAAAAGCTGATGATTCAAGCATTAAAGTCAGGGAGATAGCCCAGGTGTCTCAGTTCTTGGTAGTGGTGTTTAGAGGGCAGCAGATGATATGTACACCTCTGTAGCACCTTTCCTTTCTTTATTTGTAAGACATCAGGCTTTAAGGAAAGATGAAAGCTAGTATCAGGACTTGGGGCTGTGCTCAGGTGGAAAAGACAGCACTCTTTTGGGTCTGTGGTCCCCTGACAGGCTGCAGAATTTGCCTTCCCTTCCCAGCCTTGTCCACACCCTAGGTCTATCCTCAGATTTTGCTTTGTTGCTTGATCTGCTTATCCTCCAGCAACCACTGCCTGTTTTACAGATCTCTGGGGGCAGACCCATGCTGCATTTTCACCCATCTCTGAGGTACTCCTGATGGCTTTAATGCAGTGCAGTGCCTCCCGGAACACCTTGCCTAGTTGGTGCTTGGTGTGAAAGTCAGGGATTCCCCATGCTGCAGCATGTCTTCTCACCACGTCATGGGGACAAGGGGCAGGCTGGCTGCCACTGTGCTCCTCTGAAGCTATCCTCGGGGTGGTGGCTAGAGACAAAGCACCACTGGAGCCCCGTATTCCACCTGCTGCTAGCATAAGTGTCACTGTGCCTGAGCTAGCTAGTCAGCAACCTGCACTATGGACACCTCCTGAGTAGTTTCTCTCCCTCTCTCTCAGATGTCAGCTTTTTTTCTTTTACTTTGCATCACAATTTATTCCCTTATTACTCTGCCTAGACCAGATATCTCCTCCAGGCTCCTTGATTGCAGTTGCAAATGTTGTACAGTAGCCTCCTATCCACCCCATTCATTTCTTCTCAATGTTTTATCTCAGCAGCCTTTCCACATGACTTCTACGAGTAGCTTATTCAGTAGAGTTTATGTAGCAGCCACTGTTGCAAACAAGTCACCAAAGTACCTGTTTCTAGACAATATGCTGGAGGGGCTAAAGAGGCTACACTTATAAAAGCATAAGGTCAGTGTGTTGAAAGTGTCAGTGTTGAAAGTGTCAGTATGGATTCACATAATTTCTCTTTGAAGTCAGTGTGAGGTGTGTGTCAGTAGGGATTGCAAAGGATGCTAAAAGTAAATATAGCCATAAGAACTTCTTTGGGCACATCTGAATTGGGGGATTTTGGAGGATTTCCCAGTCCCTTCAACTGAGTACTCAGGCCAGACCATCACTGTTTGTTGGATAGAAACCCAAACACATAAGTAGAGAGTGAGCCATCATGTGTTCCTCTCTGCTCTCCCATGGGAGCATGGGATTGGGACTTCTGTAATAGCTTCAGAACATTTCTGAGAGAAAAGAAAAAATAATTAAAAAAGAGTAGCAAAGGAGAAGTCTGCTCTGTTCTCTCTGGATAATACACATTAATAGTGCAGCTGCCAGCAGTGCTTTGGATCAGACTAGATCTGAACTACAAAGAACTCTTAAAGATACTTTAAAGAACTCTTGTTCATTTCCTCTTCCAGACAACTACCTGACTAATAAAAAAAAAAAAGATTTTTAAAAGTGAGTCTGTGTACTTCTGTGTTATTGCTGTCCTTTGCCATCTTACATGGGATGTTGCAGAGAAATAGGCACCAGGTACATTTTTGTAACTACAACCCCGGGTTTCTGGAAAACAAAGAAGCCTCGGAAAAGGACAGAGATGCAGCAATACACAATTATACTGAGAATGGAGAGCTATAGTGCTTTTGTTGTATATGTAACGGCTTGTTCAGGGCATGAGGGAGTCTTGTAAATCACTGGACATGTGGAAAATAGCACATTAGCTTAAAATTGTAATGATAATTGCTAATGACAGAATGAGAGAACAAGTGTATTCATTTTAACATTGCAATACTTACACTTAGTGAACAAGAAGATTTCTTGAGGCCAAGGTACAGACAGCAGAATGTTATTCGATTGCCCGAATTTCATCAGACATTGTGAATTTATCTGCAAATAAGTCCACATACGACAACATTTAACATTAAATACAAGAGCAAACTGCCTAAAGAAAAATGATCTTTGTCTGTGGTACAAGAACAAGACCAGCTTTGGAGCAAATGACTTACGAAAAATGTTAGATAAGTGCAGCCACAGAAATGAAGTTAAGACTCTTGGCTCCAGACCCAAAAGGATCTTAAGTCAGGTGCCTGTCTCTGGGAGCTGAATTCACATGGTATATCTAAGCTCTAGCTTATTGTAGAGTATCTTCCATTCCTGGCAGCTGAGGAAGTCTAGTTTTCAGCCCTTGGAGGTATAAACATGAGTCATAATAAGTCTTGTAACTACTATAGGTCATTTTAGAGAATAAAAAAACTGCTCTGTGTTTCTTTTGAAATTCAGCTACTCTCCAGGAGAAGATAAGGGAGATTTTGCTGTCTATTCAGGGCTCTCCTCTGGGAGCAAAGGTGTGTGGTTCTGATCCTTGCTTCCAGCACTGCCTTGGGTATTTTTATTTAGATAGTCACAGAAAAAAATGTGGAAGTCATCCAGGGAAATTTCACTGTCTCAAATGTTCTCTCTAAAGAAAAAGGTAGGTAACTGCTTTACCAAGTCATGCCTGGTCCTTATCCTGCCTTTTGCTTCACGACTGTCTCACCTATGTGGATATCTCCTACATGTAATAATCGTTCACTGTCTCTGGCCTGGGAGAGAAATGACAGAAATGCTACCAGAAATAGCAGATTGCACATACATAAAGGCTTTCAGATATATGGCAGTTTTATAACATCACCCACATTTCATAAACTGCACATTAAATTCCTTTGGCAATCTCATAAGAGACATCTACTTTGTCAGACGTAATTTCTGAGCTTCTTTTATGCTTACAGAGCATAGGAGAGCTTTTCATGTGAAGGAATCAGTCACACAGAGTAGTTTCACTGTGCTCGAATTTTGAAAAAAATCACATATGTTTTAAGGAAAAAAGAGCTTTGGTATTGGGCGAAGATAATTCACTGAAAACTTGATTTTTAGTTTGAATGTCTAAAAATACGTTGTTATTGACTATAACACTACTCTGAGAAATGACCTTTGTACCCTTCAAAAGTGTAGCTGACTGTGTAATGACTCCGACGTGGGTTCCTCCCAGGAGTGTTTGTCGCCACCAGATCTGGTTCCTGCTTTTCATGGCACTAAGCAAAAAGTTTCAGCTGAAAACTCTCCTGACTCTGCTCTTGTATCCAATTCTTGCAAAGTATTTAACTTTTCTGTTAAGTTTTGATGTTTTAATTTTAAGCTCTTTTAAGTTTTCTCTCAAGAGAAGAACTACAGTTGTGAATGCCTTATCTCAGCCAGGCAAGGGAGTCCCTGCACTGCCCTGCCTCTGCCCACTTATTGCCTTCACCATTCCACTGGGGCTACTGTCCCTTGTCTAAAGGGCTTGGTTGAACTTTTAAACCACTAACAAAAGTGTTTACTGTTGAAATCCGTGCTTCTTTAACTGGGGGTGAGGTCAGAAGAGAACACCAACCTCATTGCTCTCAAGCCACTGGTTCTGCTGACGTAAAATGAGGTGTTTCAGCTCCCCCTCATCCCCAGCTATGTGGTCCTGCCCTCTCACTGAGGCCAGGATCTAGGTCAGTAAGACAGAAGAAATTAATTAATTTATTTTTTCATTTATTTCTGTATTTGTTTTCTGCCAGCTCAGTGAACCTAACGGGCTCAGCATCAGGCTGGATAAGCAGCCAAATACACATAAGAGGTGTCTGGGCTGTGGGTGGCAGGAGCAGGACAGCCTCTTCTGCTAGCAGCAGCATTGGCTCATCTCATCTCTTTTAGTCACCTCCCAGTACTCTGTGCTGGAAGCAGGGGCAGCTCAGCAGCTACTGCCTGATGGTCTGATAGCTGAGCTACGCAGATGCAACTTCTGTGACAAGGACAGTATGGGCAGTGAGGGGCAGGAACCACAACAGCCTTCCCAAGGCAGATCATCCTCAAGACTGCATGTGAGCCCCTCTTTGTTTTCTTTTATCCTGTATACCCAATTCACAGGCTTGAACAGGTTTTTTATGGAATTTCTAAAAACAGCATTCACAATAAGCCCCAAATTATAATCATGCATTCCAGATGCTATTTTGGATTAAACCAGCTATAGAAGGATAATTTTGGAGAAGGAGAATGAGCAGGTGAAAATAATAAGTTGTAATGAAATTGATAGGCTTAAGTATAGTATTTGCTGCTGTGAAAACTATAATGCTGTCTAATCAGTTAAAAATGTGGAAAGACTAAGGAGTTACTGTTTTGTCTATTTACACTACTATTTTTAGAGTTTTTTGAATAACATATCTATGATACCATGTAGAATGTAAATGTGTATATGGAAATATATAAGCCAATTAAATGTTTGGCAAAAACACAGACTGATAATGCTTTTCTGAAATATCAGAAGGCATGAAAAAAATCTGGCATTTTAGGCTGTACATTCACATTTTCTGTGCTCTTCTTGTTTACCTGATCACGTCTCTGAAAAAAATACCACTAGGCTGTTGTAGTATCCATCACCATAGTAAATCAGAAATTTTCTGTGTAAACTAGAAGAACAAAAGTTTATTATTCCTAGCTGTTACTGTAACAAATGTCATCAGTAATGTACCGATACTGTGAAAAACTGCTGGGTTAATTCAAACCATATCCAGATTCACTTTTATGCTCCAGCTGGTTTTGGTAATGATTATTTTGCATCACTTGATAGAGCCAAGTTTCACCATTGAATTATTTGAACTTTATGGGTTTTTTGCTTCTTTGCACTTGTGGTGCTGAGCAAAACAGAAGGGAGCAAGTGTTAGCTCCCAGATCCCAGGGATGGTGCTCCACATTTTATTTTCTGTTGTGCATTTCCTATGTTGTTATAGCTCTTTAGAGAGTAGGGCCAAATTCCCATCTCCCTTGCATTAGGAGGCATAAAAAAATTTAGTAAATATAGCCAGCATTAGTTTAAAAGTTATAAATAAGCCAATTACAACGTCTCCACTCCACCCCCCCACACCCCCTGCCATGCATTCAGAGAAAATGCCTATGACTAAATTTTACTAATTTTCTATGGACTGAAAACTATAAACATATGTATGGGAACATACACTATATATTCCTGTTTTCCTTTATATCTTCAGCAAAGCCTATCCTCTTATTCCAAACCCACCTGCTCCAGTGTAACTGAGTCATCAGAAGTAATGTTGCTGTTGGTACAGTTCTGGAGTTGCAAAGCATCCTCATGGGACTGCTTCTGCTTAAGCGAGTGTTATCCTCATCCTTTTCTCAAAGCAGTGCCTGAAGGATGAATTTTACCGTTAGATACTAAAACATAAAAATATTGACCCAAACTTTCAGAACTTTCATTTACTTATATGAGCAAAAATGAAAGGGTGATCATCGTTTATAATACTGCTGTATATATATATATATATATATATTTTCCTAGTTTGCTTTTGTAAAGGCATGTTGAAATTTATTGAGTATTCAGAGTAGCAGTACCCAAAGCCTTGTTTATGGATTCTGTAAGCCAATAAGTAGTTGTAGTCTTCTGGTGTCCAGTCTGGTATTTCTGTCTCAGCAAAAGGCTCAAAAATTGTCAAAGATGTAATAAACCATGCTCAGGGCCACCACAAAGTAGGCTGGTACCTACAGTGTGATGCAAGGATGCCAAACTTACAAACTTCATGGATACTGATGACAGCATAGCTATGTATCTATGTGAAGTAGCAAATGTGGACAATTGTTTACTTTCTGCATTATGTACTTGTGTATTAAATTTTTCAGCTGAAATACTCATACGTGTTGGCTTTGAGGTTGTGACCTAAACATATATGTTGTTACTAGATACATGTAACATATATGTATGTTACTAGATTCACTGATTTAAATAATTATTCATTTAATAATAGATTTACTAGTAATAACGTCTGTGCTGCAACCCAACAGAATGCTAAAGCATATACTTTAAAGTTAAGCATGTGATTAAATGTGGACGTACTGCTGAATCAGGGCTTGAGTCAGTGTGAACGGATATTAATCACAACAAAATACTAAACTGTAATGAGCATCTGTGAGCTGAGTCAAAGAGCAAACACACATGACCCCTGGAATATTTATTGTTTTATTCTGAAGCTAATTAATACTACTCTGTTACATCCTTCCTCCAGTTATATGCCAATTTTTGTGAATCTTACTCTGTGCTGACATTACTGTGCAAATACCTTAAACAAATGCTTATTACATTGTTTCACCCTGATGCCTGTTATTAAATCTGTAAAAACACATTCAGACCTTGAGTTTTCCATGTTTTTTAAATGTCTGATTACCAGCAAAGAATGCCAAGTGTCTGTTTCCCATTTCCAATTGTTCAAATTTGTTAGGAAGGATGACAAATGCATAATACATGTCAGTGAGGAATCCAGCACTAAGGAGTGGACCAGCATAAATGCTATTTTCTTTGTGATCGAGAAGAGACCATGTCATATCCATGAATTTGGATAGGCTACAGCATGAATTAATTATTTTTTTATATACATGCATAGGAGGAAGGTCTTCAAACATGTTTTCATCAGTAACACAATGTAGAAAAAATTTTTTATTGCCTGGTATGATCATATACATAACTTTGCTATTCCTTCTGGTCTCATCATTTTAGATATGAAAAAATATGGACAGCAAATAGCAGGTCACCTTTGAAAGGTAGGAAACATTTACTTACCTGCCACAAAAATCAGTATAGTATTTAAAGGAGCATCCTCTCCTGAAGCTGGATCAAAGGGAGACACCCACAGGCATTGAAGTAATAATTTATTTTATTTAACACTTATTTTTTTCACATTTGCATTGATAGGAATTTCTACATTATGTCACATACAATAATGTTTCTGTTCTAGCTCATAGATCACAATATCTCCTGTTGGTGTTGTAATGAGATAGTTCAACAAAATTAATTGCCATTGCTTCTGTGAGATAGTATAAAATAATCACAGAAAAATGAAAAAAGATTTAAAAATTGAAAGAGTCTAAGAGTGATATTTTGAAACATCCAAAGACTCCTAGGATTTGATTACATACTATTTTTTTCTGCTATATTTATCGATTGCAACAAACACCCAACTTTTCATAACATTTAATCCAAGCACTCCAAACAGCAAATTAGCTGCAGTTACCTCATGGCTTTTTATGTGTTTGAATAATAAAACCTGATCTAAGTCAGTCTGAAATTGTGTGGGATGTTGCACTCGTTACACAGAATATTTGTGTAAATAAACAGGCCACTTACACTTTGGGATCTTTGCTGGTATCAAACCAACGTTTTTGGTAGCTTTTTTAATAGCATTTTGTCTAGAGTAAGCAATAAAAATACGGAGTGTCAGAGTCCCTTTGTCTTTTATCAGGACAGTGCAACTGGGACAAGCTCAAGCAATTTCATTGCTAATTCTAGATTCTGGTTTGAAGAGGCAGAGTTCAATCCTTAGAAAAAATAAATTACTGGTGTTTACCAGTGATGAGGTAACATCAATACTGACATGTCTGAAGATGGGATGACCCATGAGAATAATTAAAATACTGAAACAGGAACTTATGTCAGTGGAGATGGCTTGTCGACTAGTCAGGTTCTCATTCTTTAATATTTTCGGCAGACTAGGCTTGTCAAGCAGACATTATGTAGTTCAGCATTGTGTGACTTAACATTTTTTTCATGGGAGGTGACATTTCCTTGAAAGCCACATGAAAGGATGAATTAAAAATAAAGAGGTTGAAAACAAGCTCTTTTCAACTGGATAGCCAATACAGCGATAAAAAACCCAAATCTCTATGACTGAATTTATCTTAGCTTATAGTTAAGAAAAAACATATGTAAAAGCTCTAACATTCCACATACACATTTACCAACAAAAAAGTGTTCTCCTACCCTTCCACCAGTTCTTGCACTAATTTCTCTGATGGCAAATGAAGGCTCTAGAAGCATCACAAAAGAACTGTAAAAAGTTTGTCCAGGTCAGAGAACTTATTTAACTCTGTGCAGCCCCATGACCCTTTGCAAGCCTTCTAAAACCCCCAAAACATATAAAACTTAAGAAAAGGGTAATTGTTTTCTTTTAGAGGAGTACTTAGGATTTAGTTGGCATAGGTCCAAATACTCCTCTGATTAAATCAAAGTGAGGTGTCTACTTTTGGTCTTCGTTGTTCTTGGGAGAATGCTGCAACCCACTCCGATATTCTAACACTGGGGACGTTTGTCTGTGAAAGAATTCTGCATTGTACAAAATACTTAAATGAGTGTTAGCAAAGAGGCAGGAACTTGCATATTTTTTTTTTTTTAGCAAGTCCTCTGATCGCTAAATTGTAGAGCTCTGTGATCTGAGTAACATTTCACTAATTGTTCAAAATCAAGAAAATCTTCATCAGAGAAGATGAATGCTATTGCGCAATAGCTAATCATGGCAGCCTTTTAAAAGATGAGTCTAGCATCTCTATTTGTCAGATGTCTGACTTGCAGCTCAGTCTCCCATGTTGTAGATAAGTTGTGCCTCTGTTGCCTGTTTCTCAAGAGGTGAGGCAGTGCTCATTTTAAGACTATCCCAAGAGTGTAACAGGTCCTTGATGACTGCCTGATTTGTAACGCTCTTGGGGAATCCCCAGGCTCCTCTTGTCTCCTTCCACAGCACTGGAGGAACAACAGCTGCAGAGAAATAGGCACCTTTGTGTGTATTTTACATCTATATTTTCACCTTCATAGGCATCAAAATTACCCTTTCTATATATGCATCTTTGGGTCATCTAGTGGTATGTAGACTCTAAACTGATTAAAGATTAGAGCAGCCTACTGAAGCTACATAGTTTTAACAGTGTGATATCATCAGCTTACAGATTAAAACTGCCCTGTCGCTCTTCCCTTTTGTATTCTCAGAAACTGATAGCAAAAATTATGCAGTCTCCTTCCTCAAAAATCCTTGCCAGAAGCATAACTGTTCAACAGGAATTGAAAAAACGATAACCTGCTTACTGAGAGCTATCCTTGTTTTATCCCACCTTCAGCAAAATCTCCCCAGATGACTGGGGCTTGCAATAAGCTATCATATTGTTCAATATTGAATGAAACATGGGTAATAAAGATAAATTTCTGTGTTAAGAGAAAGCTATTATTTCCATAACAATGCTTGCTCATTGGGGAAGGAGGTGTGGGTAGTTGCTTTGTGTTCTGAAATCTATACCCCCCTGTGCTATCAAACATTGCCAAGGGCATGAACAAGGCACAGGCATCCTTCTCTGTTTGTTCGCTTTGCATGAAAAATTGTGTAACCTAAATCTATGAAATAAGTATCCCTAAAAATAACCCTTCCTTCTCTGTTTTTCTGCTGTCACTTGCAGTTGTCCGTCAGGAGTGAAATGTCCCAGTTCTGTGTGTGCATGAATTCTGCTGCTACTTCAGTTTGTGTGTTGGGCCAAAAGATGACAAAATGGACTTGATTTACATGAAACAGCAAAGCAGCTGTTGGAAAAGCAGTGCCTGGTTCCCAGTTTTCAGGGCATCTTTCACCTGGCCAGGGGAAATGGCTAGATGAAATTGCAGACATCTGATCCATCTCTGCAGTTGTCCCACCAAGGGTAGAGTGCTACTTATGCCTGGAGTCTCAACTTCTCCAAGGTGACAAAAGCATGAAAGCTACCTTTGAAGGGTAATAACAGAAACTTTTAACAGATAGACTCTGGTACTAATACAGCTTCCCCCACTTATACAGGTGACTTCTATTTCTTAGACATTAATAAACTTGAAATTGCATATGGCAAATAGCTGATAAAAGCAACCATATGTCATAGTTAAACTAATAAAGTATTAAGTGACTTCCTTGCTAGTTCAACATGATTCACCGCTTCTGGTATATGACTTATTCTTTGATTCACAGTGGGAAAGATCTGTGATACCAGGACCATAAAAGCAGTTAGCAGTTAGGATGTTTCCTTTTTTATTTTCATTGTGGTAACCTTTATACTTAAAACATCCTGTCTCACCTTACTCATAATTTTTGAACTGAATTTCTTTGTGTATCTGTGACTCCTACACAGTAGAATAAAGCAGGCTATTGGGAGAGTTTTGTTGCCAAGTCCTAGTATTAAACCATAAACTTTTTAATATTTACTGAAGATCAGTTTCTTTCTAACAAAGGTACAGGGAAGAACTATTACTCTATTTTACGTGTTTAATGGATTTGCTTCTGCAGTGCAAATACAGGTGTCAAAATCTTTAAGATCAGTGTGCTTCACACATAAATCTTATATACAATACCAGAGCAGCAAGGAGAAATAACACTTGGGATTCCCTGGCATTTACCATGTATATATTATTACCCGAATAATCTGTGCTTTTGAATCACGTAATTTGCTGACATTGTTCATTAGAAAGATCTCTTGTGATAAGACAGAGTAAAAACATATTCCACAACACTGTCCCAGACTAAAACCTGAGGGACAGAGCCGTGGCTGGTTTTGTCAGCAGTGTGTGGGTGAGATGGAAGCAAGGAGATATCTCACCTCTCCTCTAACAAAACCTTTGAGGGGTCAAGTAGTGCCCAGTGAGGCACCAAGGGCATGGTGCAGCTTGGTGCCACCAGGTCCAGCCCTCTCGTCAATGGCCAGGTGCCTCCACTTCTCCAGCACTGGTTTTGGTGTTCTCACCGGAGGCTGTTCCTGAGTCAGGAGGATATTTTTTTCTCCATATAGGTCTGCTGCAGGCTATCACAGGCCCAGCCAGCTCTGCCTGGTGGGGATTCAGCCCTGAGCCCTGTGGAAAGAGCAGCTTGGCATGTAGGATCCAAGCTGACCCATGAGGAGGACTATGACTTTTACTTGGGAGAAACAACTGAGAAGATGAGAAATCTCTGTGGTAGGGATGGCAACAGGGCTACCTGCGGTTCGTGTGTGTGTGTGTGTGTGTGTGTGTGTGTGTGTGTGTGCTGACAGCCTGTCAGCCAACCCCAGTCAGTGACGAGTGTGGGGAGTAGCCAGGACCTATCTGCTAAAGGTCTTGAAATTCCCTAGCCTGAAAACATTTACTGCGATTTTCTGTAGCTTTGCTCTATACTCACTTTTACCTGCACCATTTCGGTGTACAATCTCATGGTACCACAGTAACAAGAATAATACTGGGGTATCCTTTTCCCTGGGAGGACTGCTTTCACATGTACAACCTTATCGTTTATCCCTGCCACTGTAGTATGATAATTTCCAACTAGGAGACCTTGCAAGCTAGGCATTGCAAAGCACATACATACTTCATATCTAAATAGATTAGTGCAGGAAAAAACCCCAAACTATTATTATCATGTTTTGTATTTTAGAGAATGAAAATGAAGATTTTTATTCTGCTCCAATATATATTTGCTCAAAATACAATCAGATGCTTAAAGATAAATCATAACAACTCAGTCAAAGATTTTTTTTCATAAGCAACTTCTTGTGCCAAATCACTCTTCACAGACTACTCTTAAATTAATTAAACAATTGCAGCCCTGGGGTGACTACTTTGTAACTTCTGAGTGAATAACTGCCTTTAGCTGGCTCCAAAAGCTTCTATGCTTCTATGAGGCTTTTGAGTTTTGCAGGTGGATGTAAATGTGCTTATTATTCAAATTTTTCATTAGTAGAAATAGAAATTAAATGTGTCAATTATAAATATATTTGAAGGAGGATGGAGGAACTGATGCATTTTAATCTTATATTTTAGTGTGACACTTGACTGTATTAGTACATTTAATATATTGAAACTGTGAAATAATTTAGGTTGGAAGAGACTTCTAGAGGTCATCAAGTCCAACCCGCTGCTTAGTGCAGGGCTACTTTCAAAGTTAGAGCAGGTTTCTCAGGGCTTATTCCATGTGATTTTTGAAAATCTTCAAGGATGGACATTCCGCACACAAAAAAAAAAAAGTCCGGGATTTTTTTCTTGATGTCCAGTCAGAATTTCCTTTGCTGCAACTTGAAACTGCTGCCTTGTGTCCCTTCACTGTGCACCTGTGAGGAGAGTCTGACTGTCTTCTCCATAATGCTTTCAGTGCAATTCTTTAGCCTTCTCTTATCCTTCTCAGGATCCCCCTACCTCCTGCCTTGAGAATGTGACCACCTTCTAAAAATGACACAGGGAACTCACAGTCATCACCCTTGAATCCCTTGGATACATTCACACAGAATCACACAGAGAATTGTCTAGGTTGGAAAAGACCTTGAAGATGATCCAGTCCAACCATTAAACTAACACTGACAGTTCCCAACTACACCAGATCCCTCAGTGCTATGTCAACCCAACTCTTAAACACCTCCAGGGATGGAGACTCCACCACCGCCCTGGGCAGCCCATTCCAACGCCTAACAACCCGTTCTGTAAAGAAATGCTTCCTAATATCCAGTCTAAACCTTCCCTGGTGCAACTTGAGGCCATTCCCTCTTGTTCTATCGCTTGTTACTTGGTTAAAGAGACTCATCCCCAGGTCTCTGCAACCTCCTTTCAGGGAGCTGTAGAGGGCGATGAGGTCTCCCCTCAGCCTCCTGTTCTCCAGACTAAACACCCCCAGTTCCCTCAGCCGCTCCCCCTACGACCTGTGCTCCAGACCCTGCACCAGCTTCGTTGCCCTTCTCTGGACACGCTCGAGTCATTCAATGTCCTTTTTGGAGTGAGGGGGCCAAAACTGAACACAGCAATCGAGGGGCCGCCTCAGCAGTGCCGAGTACAGGGGTCAGATCCCTTCCCTGTCCCTGCTGGCCACGCTATTGCTGACACAAGCCAGGATGCCATTGGCCTTCTTGGCCCCCTGGGCACACTGCTGGCTCCTGTTCAGCCGGCTGTCAATCAGCACCCCCAGGTCCCTCTCTGACTGGCAGCTCTCCAGCCACTCCTCCCCAAGCCTGTAGCGCTGCTGGGGGTTGTTGTGGCCCAAGGGCAGCCCCCGGCATTTGGCCTTATGGAAACTCCTCCAGTTGGCCTCAGCCCATGGCTCCAGCCTGTCCAGGTCTCTCTGCAGAGCCTCCCTGCCCTCGAGCAGATCAACACTCCCACCCAACTTGGTGTCATCTGCAAACTGACTGAGGGTGCACTCGATCCCCTCGTCTAGATCATCAATAAAGATGTTAAACAGGAGTGGCCCCAACACCGAGCCCTGGGGGACACCACTCGTGACCGGCCGCCAACTGGATTTAACTCCGTTCACCACAACTCTCTGGACCCGGCCATGCAGACAGTTTTTTACCCAGCAAAGCGTGTGCCCATCCAAGCCTTGAGGAGCCAGTTTTGCCAGGAGAATGCTGTGGGAAACGGTGTCAGAGGCCTTACTAAAGTCAAGGTAGACAATATCAGGTTTGTCAGGCAGGATCTGCCTTCATAAATCCATGCTGACTGGGCCTGATCCTTGGTTGTAACCCATCCATTCTCACAGGCTCGTGTGCATCCAAATGGTGCAGCAGGTCTCTGACCCCCTCCTCTTCAACTGTGCTGACCTCAGTCTGCTGCCCCTCCCCATCTCCCAGCTCCTGAGGCTGGGTGTCCAGGGAACAGCCAGTTCCACTGCTAAACACTGAGGCAAAGTAGGCATTGAGCACCTCAGCCTTTTCCTCATCCTTAGTTACCATGTTTCCCTCTGCATCCAGTAAAGGAGGGAGATTTTCCCCAATCCACCTTTTGCTGTTAATGAATTTATAGAAACATTTTTTGTTATCCTTAACAGCTGTAGCCAGGTTGAGCTCTAGCTGTGCTTTGGCTCTCCTAATGTTCTCCCTGCATAACTTCACTACATCTTTATAGTCTTCATTCTACCCAACCCCAGGGACTTGTTATGTCCAATTAGCTTAAGCAATCCCCTTCTTGAACCTCCTGGATGCACAGCTCAGGGGTGTTTCACAGGGGCTGTGTGAACCTCTACAATTGCTCTACAACATTCAGGACCTGAGCTCCATGCAAGCACCAAACTCCTGAGGCAACTGGTCTGGTCAGCAGATAACTGTCTATTCCCACAGAAGGGAATATCCAACCTCTGTTACCCATTATTTCCTTTTTGTGATCTGTGGACCAGGTTTAGTCACCTTGAAGCCCTTGGAAATCACTAGCTGTCACCCTCCATCACTGTGGGGGTTTTTGTCAGCTCCACGTTTGAGGGTAGTCCGTGGCTATCCCTCCTTCAGCACAAGATGAAGATTGGACTCTTGCCCCTGCAAAGTCTCTGTGGAGAGTTGTGACCAACCTTTGACATATTAGTGGTCTGTTACAGAAATTTCTGCATCCACATGATCCACACCAGAGGTAGGATATCTTGCATCTAGTTACTGCTGTGAGGTAGGAGATGCTACTGCTGCTCATGGTGTTAACATGCAGAAGAAATGTTTGTGATTTCTAGTTTACACCAAAATTAGTTTCTCAGGTCCAATTGCTTTGTTTATGCTGGCTGCGTTATGTGTAGTGCAATGACTGTATTTCTGATGAGATGGTTAGGAATTCTTCATCTGGAGGAAAGTTGAAAATAAAATTGGTTTTGTCCTGAAGTTTATCCTCTTATTCATTTCCTTTTGGAAAAATAAATTACAACATCATCTGAAAAGTCTTGGTCTATTCCTCCCAGCAGTCTTGCCCTGGGATAGGCAATATCATCTCTTCAGATTCAGAGAACTCTGACGTTGTTTGTTGCAGATTTTTGAAGGCCTGGTTTTGGACAACGATACAATGGCACAATTATTTGAACAACAAGCAAGTGTTCCCAATAGACCTGTATTTATCATGATATGTTTAGTTTGAGGCATCTTAAATAATTTGTGGATTCTTTTGTAAATGCAGCCAATTACAATAATTGGACCTGGAGGTCATAAATATATGAATCACTATAGCAAAGTCTTGTTCTGTCAGTAAGGAGTGTAAACTTACAAAAAGTGAAAGATATAAAGGAGTTTTTATTGTTTCTGATGTATTTTTCTCGAAGTGTCTAAATACTGAAGAGGAATTCAGAAGGAAGTAGGGTTTGTGACTGTTGCTAGTATCACCACTTATGTTCCTATTCTATTAAATAGGGACAAGACTGTCCTAAGGTATTATTTTGGATCATTTCAGAGCTAGATGTGCTGCTAATTCCAGAGTACATAGTTCTTTTCCCCCACAGGTATGCCTAGTTACTCTATTTAGTCTACATATTGTATTCTTGTGAAAGCTATGTGGAGGGATTATACTTCAGATGATAACTTTTAAAAGATTCATAAGTACTTGTTAATCATAGGACAATTATAATTAGTTCATGCTAATGCAGATTCATCTAACATGAATCTGAAATGTCTCATAGTGATAATCATGTTTCCTTTTCTGGGCCGTCAAAAAGATTATCAAACCTGTGTTTCATCTTAACTTGGCATGGTGACTTGGATAAAAGGAGTAATGAAGCCAGACAGTGCATGGAGCTCAGCTATGCTATGTGAGGTCGTCATGACATTATATCTTTTCTTCTAGGGTTGCTTTCCATTATTTAGTTTTGATTCAGATATACAAAATAGATTATGCAGTCAGTGAGTTCCTCATTACTTAAATGTCTGTCACTTTGAGTTAAAACCTCTGGTAAATAAATGTTGCTTCTCTTGTTGGTGTCAACGCTTCCTTTAATCATAGAAAGGGTTTTAGAAAATTTCAATTTTTTAAAATGTAATACAATCTGAAAGAACACGTATTAGTATGGGTGTTGTAATATTTTCAGAATATTTATGAGATTTATCTTCTGTAACCCAACATTTCCTTTTATTCCAAAAGAAAAGGAGACAATATACATATTTAAATGTGATTTTGTATGAGATGATAAAGACATTGATACAATATCAAAATAGTTGATATATGGTAAATACAATGTATCTTTTTTTGGTGTAACTTGTCCTTTCAACAAATTAATCATGTTTTATTTATGTTCTTGATATCTTATTGGGAAAAGTGGGCTAAAGTAGAGAATGATAAGAGAAGAAAATACTTCCATTAAAAACCCCACAAAGCAGATGAATCATTAGCAAGTCTGTTTTGACATTAAATTAGCATGAAGGTTCACCACTGTGTATGTGAAATTGGATATTGGACAACAGCAATCTAGTAAAATCTTGAAGAAACATAATTGGACAAGTCTGAGCCATCTTATCATAATACAATGAAATAAACTGACAAGATGGGCTTCTTACTCACGCTGCCGTGGGTGGGAGACATTTTGGCACAGGCTGCCTTTGCAGCGGGGTGCAGCTCATCAAGAGCTACGGTGAAAGGTTGTTTCCTTGGGAGGGCAGAGGAACTGACAGCTAGCAGGGAATGATTGAAAGGTCTTGCAAAATCTCTACTATTTTCAGCAATACCAGATACACAAAAAGACCAAATCTTAGTATTTTCTACTTGCGCTAGCTTTGCCGTTATAAGCAGGGCCCATGTTGCTCTGACAGGGAACACATGCAGGTTTGGGTAAGCTCTGGGAGGGCAGGTCCCTCTGTTCCTGCTGCTCTCTTCCTCCAGAGCCAGGTATTTCAAGGACTGATTTTACGAGTAACTTGGAACTGTTGCTGATGCCGGTGTGGGCTGTACGAATAGCAGCTTCAAGTGAGACGCAGAGGAGACCCACTGGTAATCCTAAATTGCTTTTGAGTTCTTAGAGGAATTGAAATGATAACAGATATTGGTTGATACACTCCCTAGATACTACTTAAAAAGCATAACCAAATATAATTATTCTTGTGAGAGTGAAATGAAGTTCAGATTTAGCTTCTTGTAGGTTGAACCAACTGCATATTGTTAATGAAGCTGAAGGCGATAGCTTTACGTAGCATTTCAGCACCTGGTTACATGTACCTGTCTGCTCTGAAAGAAGAAATATAGTAATGCTGTAATGATAAACCTTTGATTTATGGTGGCTTGTATCACCTAACAGCTTGTGAATAGGAAATCTTGCCTACTTTTCATGCCCTGTCTGAAGGTAGATACCTTTACAGACCTGTTAGATAGTTGGCTGCTGTGAACAGCCAAATCCTGAGTGCTTCCTTTCTGCTTAAGAAGAAGCAGGGAATTGGTTCCACAGCAGTAGGACCTTTTCCTTTTAACAGTGTCACTAGGACAGACACATCTAAAATCCTCAGGTACAAAGTCCAAAATAGAAGGAAACAATAATGAAAAGGAAACCCAAAATATAGTATGCCCCTGTAATGATAGGAGGCAACAAAAGACATTCAGAGAAGTGTGAGTGCAGGATTTCCAGTGTTTTTAAGATCTAATTGTTACAAACATTATCTCAAAAACCTCTTGTGGTGGCTGACAAAGAAATCTTGCCTAAAACAAAAGCCCTGAGACAAATATAAGGAAATGCAAATACAGCTATAGAATGAATATGATCCTTACAGTGAAAACAATTAAAATTCCTTCCATGAGATTTGCGTGTATTATAGGAAAGCAGCAATGCTTAACACAGAACAGTACAGATAGCAAAGTCTATGAGGTGCCTACTCTTTCAAAAGAAGCAACGCAAAATTTGAAAGACAAAAAGTTAAGAACTCACTCACTAGATTACACTAAAATATCTAACCTCACTTCTCTCCAGTACTGTACAGCTACCACAGAAGATGCAAGGCACACTTGGTGGGATGACTGTACAAGGACCATTTCTTTCTAACCATCGGTGCATGAGTAAAGCTCAAATTCTAGAATACGTTTTCTCTGAAATTTTATAAATCTATTTGTATTTGCCCACTATGTGTTTGACACATTTTCTTCTGAATATTACCATATTCTTGCAATCAAAATGTTGCACATGCTAATTGTAATAGTTTTCTGGGGGAGGGAGGTTAGGAGGTTAGGAGGTTATCTCACAGGCGGTCCTTGAAAGTGGTTGAACATGAGCACAGGGCCATGAACATGGCCTGTGTAGTCGGCATGACCAAAAGGGTATATTCTGACTTTCCAGTCTTTGGGATCACTGAATTTCTAGGATGCAGAATGCAGATGCAAGTGTCATGTCTCGACTTGGCACCTGAAATTCAAGTTGAGGTGTTTTCCTTCTGGCAAGTTACAAAGCACAATATAAGTCTTTGTTAACTTCTGCCTTGTTTTTCACCCATAGAGCACCTGAACTCCTGGGTACAGTGTTCTGTAATTTTGGACCTGTGAAACATTCCTTTCCAGTTGACTTTTCAGCAGAAAAAATGTAAATGGAGAAGGGAAAATCGTATCCAGCTCATTTTTCTGTGGCCATTTTATCAGTCCAATTGTAAGTGGAGTAGAAAGCAAAGCATTTTAATCATTCAATAGCATAGAGAAGCCTGAACATCTTGTATAGTAGATATAAGGAACATTTGGTATAAGGTAGAAATTATTTACTGTGAGGGTGATGAGACACTGGTACAGGTTTCCCAGAGAAGCTGTGGCTGCCCCCTCCCTGGCAGTGTTCAAGGCCAGGTTGGACGGGGCTTTGAGCGACCTGGGCTAGTGGAAGGTGTCCCTGCCCATGGCAGGGGGTTGGAACTAGATGGTCTTTAAGGTCCTTTCCAACCCAAACCATTCTATGATTCTATGATCTTCATGAAGCAGATCCTTTTAAGTGAGTAGATATGCATTTCACAGAGGTATCTTTCCATACTATAATTATTTTGCTTCATGTTTCTGCTTCTCTGTAAGTTTTTCTTTAAAATTGTGTTAGAGGTTAGTACTTTTTAAACTTAAAATTATTTTTTAGGAATTAATTATAGCTCTTATTAACTCTAAGAAAGTATTGCATGCTGAACACTCAGAGGACTCAGATGTTTTTTTATGAAATTAAGGAAAGTTTCCAAGCAAACATATAAAAATATGAGCTTTGGGAAATTGTAAACAGCTATGTTAACGACCCTGTGCTGCTCTGAGAAGCTTTCTGCATACCTATATTAAATATAGCTACAAGTAAAAATTCAAACACTAATTATGACTGCTGTATATTTACATATGTCTAAGCACAGCAAGCTGTAGTGAAAACAAATCTAAGTAGGTCCTGATCAATGTCCACAACATCAGTTAGAATGTTTCCCTGAATTTGAGGGAGCTTTCAACTTGGTACCATGAGCAGACTATGTTCCAGCTACATGTGACTGCCTAACTGCATACTGTGGACCAGAGCTAATTTGGCCACTGCTAGGGAAGCATCCTGATGTTAAGGACATACCACCTGCTGTATTATTTATTCTGTTTCTGCATCTATGCTTCCAGTTTTAATTTAGTATTGCAATGCCTTAGCTCCCAGCTGAGAGCTTATAAAACAACTGAAGGTTAAATCATCAGTTAATATAATTGAAACCTGTTTCTCTTTTGCTGGGGAAAAAGAATTATGTTCTAAACCCATATTCTGTTGTCTTTGTGTTTTTTTTCCTAAATCCCTCCATTTGCTCCCATGTTTTGATTTTTACAGTAGAAATCACTCCAGGTCTGATTTGGGTGAAGATTCCCACTCATATTGTCTGTGTAGGTGGAGTTTAAAAGCACCAAAAATTTTTTTTTAAAAATTAAGCTAGGGATTATCTGTGAAATAAAGAAAAAACTCTGAGACATAAGGCATTTTAAGGAATAAAATGGGAATTGCAGCATGCAAATGAATGAAAGGAAAGCAGCAGGGGAAACGAGACACATGTAGAGGGACAGGTGACAGTTTTGCTGAGGAATTCTCCTGTCATTTTCCCGAGGGAGGAGAGAAACAGTGGGGAGAAAGTGGGAGGAAAGCAGTGTGAAGAGGCTCTTGGATACCATGGAGATGGGTACAGTGTAAAAATCTGTATACTGTAGATAAGTAAGTGGGAGGTTGATATCAAACTCCTACCAGCCAGAAACTGGCTTTGTTCAGGGTAAACATGCTAAAGGGCTGGGGAGAAGGAAACATTGTTTTAACCTCTGCCATGCTGTTTGCGTACTTAACACTTAAGAGAGTGAAGGGAAGGGACAAATAAATGTTTCTCCAGCTTGTGCTTCTCAGTATGACTATTCTTTTATCTATATCCAGTCTACCAGGAAGGAAAAATTAGGTTCTAGAGCTTTTTTTTTTTTTTTTTCCCAATGAAATTGTCTTGCTACTCCAGACCTGCTTTTTCTGTCTCTTTTAATTTCAGTCTTAATTTGATTAACTGGATGCTCATAATAAATTCATAATGCTTCTCCATGGTTCATGAATGTGGGGAAGAAAATCTGACAGATTCACTAGGAGCTAAATGTTACTTTATGTCTGAGTAAGGCTGCGTTTTTAAAATTCAGTCTTTGTGTTACACTGCTTTGAAAGACTGTCTCTGTTCATTTTAGGATTTCTTTGTTCTCTACTTCTAATTTTTATGCTTTTGATGCCTATAACACTGTGTTGTTATTTTTATCCATGGCCATAAGGAAAATTCTATAGCTTGTATGTATGACATTGTACTCCTAAGAATTATTCCCTCTTTTTATTTTAAAATTTAAGAAACACTGTAGAATGACAAGTGTCATTTTCAGAAGACTGTTATTCATGCTATTGATTTTTCCTAAAATACAAGCTGCCTGCTGCCTGTGAAATGGGGTAAAGCAAGCTGATACTTTGGTTCAAGTCTTGCTTTGTTCCCTCAAATAGTCCTCCCTGAAGCAAACAGGCTAGTTTTGAGACTAGTTCAAGGGAGAAGGATTTCTACTTAAGGAAGGAATTTGCTTATCGAAATGTCTTGTGTAGACCAGAAGAGATGACAAAGGATGATACTTAGCTGACATATCTGAGCATGCAGAAATTCAGAAGTACAAGATGTCCAGACATGTGCCTGAGCTTGGTCTGCCTTGAGGTGAGGGTGTTCCTGTAGACAGGGAGCCATAATGTCAAGTACCTTAACCTCAGGGTGGTGGGAGCTGCTTAAACGGGATTGCCACAGAATGAAGTAGAAGACTGGCGCACATCTTGGAAGTAGGTGGCTGTGAACCTAACATACATTTTCCTTTTCCTTCAATATTTGTGGACTTTCAAGAGTGGCCGTGGGTGACCCGTGAGGTTCTATGTCATGTCTAAGGAAGGAAGCACTGGTCTGGCAGCCACCAGTTCCAGGCCAACAACTCTCCTGGGCAAAAGTCCGCATGTGTGTCTCTGTGAAAGGGTAAGCTAGAAGGAATGTCAGGAAAATAAGCTACTTAGCAAGTAAAAGAGATTTACAAGATGTATGTATAGTAATGCGATACAGCACCAAATGTGACCATAAACTGTATTTTCAACAAAGCAGTTTTCTGATAAGATGTTGAGGGGGATATCCTGAGATGTATCTCTGGGGATCTGACTCAGTTACCCTGTGCCTGACATCTGCTGCTTAGAACCAACTTGTTTTCCCTTTTATCCACAAGCTTAACTTCAGAATTATTCCAGAACAAGTGAATTATTTCTGTAAGAGCTTACATTTAAATTCTGTATCTTCAGTAGAGTTTAGAGGAGTTGGGGGGGTGGTGGGAACAGTTCTTACTATAGAATCATTGAATCATAGAATGGTTTGGGTTAGAAGGGACCTTAAATATCATCTCATTGAACTAGATCAGGTTGCTCAAAGCCCCATCCAACCTGACCTTGAACACTTCCAGGGAGGGAGAATCCACAGCTTCTCTGGGCAACCTGTGCCAGTGTCTCACCACCCTCATTATAAAAGGATTTCTTCCTCATATCTAATCTAAATCTACCCTCTTCCAGTTTAAAAATGTTATCACTTGTCCTTTCACTTCCCTCCCTGATAAAGAGTCCCTCCCCGTCTTGCCTGTAGGCCCTCTTTAAGTACTGGAAAGCTGCAGTAAGGTCTCCACAGGGCCCTTTCTCCAGACTGAACAACCCCAACTCTCCCAGCCTTCCTCATAAGGGAGGTGCTCCAGCTCCTGATCATCTTTGTGGCCTCCTCTGGACCTGCTTGAGCAGGTCCATGTCCTTCTTATGTTGGGGCCCCCAGAACACAGTACTTCAAGTGGGTCTCACGAGAGCAGAGTAGAGGGGGAGAATCATTGCTGCAGGGAACCCTTTATTTGCAGGACGAGGTTGTGAGACAAGACACACACCAATATGGTTAACAGCCAAGCTCCAACATTTATTAGAAAAACAAGTCCTTATATATTCTTGTACGTTCTAAAAATAACAGCAAATCCATGTGTTGCTCTAGCGCATGCTCATTTCAAAAACTAGTTCCTCTCAGCACTTTCCATAAGGACTACTAACCGCGCTCAGCCAGTAGATAAGTTTCTGCTTTGTTATTTTAAGGAATCCCTTCTTATCTGTTTCTTCCCTAACAAGCACAAATTCTTTTGCTTTTAGCTGTCATTAATCTAGATGCCATTAGTCTTCTAACACAAGTGCGTCATTAATTTAGACGTCGTTAATCTTCTAACCCAAATGCTGATGATACTTTTACATTGTCAGTGAAGCAGAAGGTTTGCGACCCGGCATACGCACCCACAAATCATCTCCCTCAACTTGCTGGTCACACTTCTCCTGATTCAGCTCAGGATACGGTTGGTTTTCTGGGCTGTGTGCACACATTGCTGGCTTGTAGTCAGTTTTCCATCCACCAGTACCCTCAAGTCTACTCCACAGGGCTGCTCTCAATCCACTCATCACCCAGTCTATGTTTGTGCTTGGGATTTCCCTGACCCATATGCAGGACCTTGCACGTGGCCTTGATGAGCTTCATGAGGTTCGTATGGGCCCACGTTTCAAGCCTGTCAAGTCCCTCTGGATGGTCCCTCCCTTCCCTCCAGTGTGTTGACTGCACCACACACCTTGGTGTCGTTGGCAAACTTGCTGAGGGTGCACTCCATCGCTCTGTCCATGTCGCCAACAAAGATGTTAAACAGCGCCGGTCCCAATACCAACCCCTGAGGAACACCACTCGTCACTGCTCTCCACTTGGACATTGAGCTGTTGACCACAACATTTTGAGTGCAGCCATCGAGCCAGTTCCTTATCCACCAAGTGGTCCATCTGTTAATTCCATGTCTCTCCATTTTAGAGGCAAGGACATCATGTGGGACAGTGTCAAATGCTTTGCACAAGTCCAGGTTGCTCTTCCCTTACCCAGCAATGCTCTAACCCCATTGCAGAAGGACACTAAATTTGTTATACATCATTTGCACTCAGTGAAGCCATCTTGGCTGTCACCAGTCACCTCCTTATTTTCCATATGCCCTACCATAGTTTCCAGGAGGATCTGCTCCATGATGATGCCAGGCACAGAGGTGACACGGTAGTTCCCTGAGTCTTCCTTATTTTCCTTTTAAAAATGGGGGTTATGTTTCACCTTTTTCCAGTGTGGTAGTTTGACCTTGGCTAAATGCCAGGTACCAACCAAGTTGCAGTATCACTTCCTCCCCTTCCCCCTTTTTTGTCAACAGGGCAAAAAGGGGAAAGAAAATGAGATAGGAAAAACACCCAACCCTTGTGGGTAAAACAAAAGCAGTTTTAATGTAAGCAAAGCGAAGCAAAAGTCCGCGCGCGGAAGCAAAAAATAATTTAAAAAAAATATTATTCTCTACTTCCCATGAAGAGGCGATGTGGGGCCTTCTCAGGAAGCAGGGCTCCGATACGCGTAGTGGTTGGCTCAGAGGACCAAGGGTGACCCCACCCCCTTCCTCCTTTCTCCCAGCTTTATACTGAGCAGACGTTATATGGTCTGAAATATCCCTTTGGTCAGTTCGGGTCAGCTGTCCTGGCTGTGTCCCCTCCCAAGATCTTGCCCACCCCGTCCCACTGAGGGGGGGAATGTCGGAAAGAGCCTTGGTGCTGTGTAAGCACTGCTCAGCAGCAGCCACAACACCAGGGTGCTACCAACACCCTGCCAGCTCCCGACATAAAACACAGCACCGTGAGGGCTGCTACAGGGGAAAACCAATTCCAGCTCAGCCAGACCCAGTATATCCAGTCATTGGGAACTTCACTGGACTTCCACGTCTTCTCAGATATGATGGATAGTGGCTTTGCCACTTCATCCACCAGTTCCCTCAGGACCCGTGGATGCATCTCATCAGGTCCCATGGACTTGTGCACCTTCAGGTCCTTTCATGGTCTTAAATCTGATCTTTTCTTACAGTGGGTGGTTCTTCCTTCTCCCAGTACCTTCCTTTGCCTTCTGTGTCATGGGTGGTATAGCTTGAGCCCCTGGTAGTGAAGACTGAGGAAAACAAAAGTTGTTGAGTACATCAGCCTTCTCCATGTCCCAGTTAACCAGTCTCCCTCTTCCTTCTGGAGAGAGCCCAAATCTTCTCTAGTCTTCCTTTTACCACTGACGTACTTATAGCTTTTCTTCCTGCCCTTGACATCCCTGGACAGATTTAATTCTACTGGGGCTTTGGCCTTCCTGACCAGATCCCTAGCTGTTTGGACAATTTCCTGTCAGTTCTACCCACTGCTTTTTGTCCAGGGCAGCTTTCTGAGTACAGACTGTCTTCAAGTTATAGTGGCAATAAACCCACAGTTTTGCGGTGGCCCTGCCTCTGTGTGTGTGCATTCAGTCGGAAGCATGGTGCAGCAAGTCTTTCTTAAGACTTTAATTTGTTGTGCTGGAGGACACACAAGCCAAGATGTTCATGCCCCTGGGGTTACTGGAATGTGTGTTGGAAAAGTCCTGCAGGGATGGATGGGGATGTACAGTGCTGCTGCAGGGGCAGTACGTGTCTGACTCTTAGCAGTTTCATCCCTAGCTATTAACCTTGGACAAGCAGCAATAGTAGTCTTTGTGAAAAATAAAAATGTCTCTATAGTATAAAGTATTTTCCTTCCTAAATTTCCAAAAGTTAATGCAAGGTGTGGTGGTGCTTGGGGTCTTCTCAGAGGTTAGAAGCCCAGAGTTTCCAGACAGTGGTTATGCTGGCTGCCTGTCTGTAGAAACTAACTGGTTTTGTTTTTGTTTTAAATGTTCAGACTTTAAAGGGTGCATGTTGACCTGCAAGAGAAAATTTAATGAAGCCATCTCAGAGCATGATTTTTAATTGGCTTTTTCTCAGAAAAAGCAAAGGAAAATCCATTAATCTTTAAGCTACACTTTTACTGATGCTGATAACATTGTAGAGAGTGTAAATTATAGATTTAAACATCAGATTAAAATAAGGTCTTGGGTACTTCAAGTACATGTTGCTGTTGGTAGGCACACCAAAGCTGGTTGACTGCACAAAAACATGTGACTTCAAAGCATAAATCTGTGAAGAATGGTGAGATCCTGCCTGTAAGGAAGGGCCACAGGTGGTGCGAGGCTCCTGCAGCATTTCTCCCTGGCTGCAAGCAGCATCTCAGCATGGTGGACATGCTGAACTACAAACTTGGGATCTTCTCTCTGTTCCCTTCAGTTTCCTACTCAAGCTTCTGGAGTTTTGTGTTGTCTGCTGGAATTGGCTCTGTGAGGAGGGAAATGCTATGCTTTGGGATTTGGTCCTGAGTGATATATGAAAAGCTAGAGCTCGTAACCCCAGGGCCACATACACAAAATCAGGAACAGCAGCCTAACTGACTGATGACATACTGTCTTTCTAAGTTGAGCATGTTTAATTATGGTGTTCTTTTACTCACTTCTTAATATTGTAGTCCATGGGAGAGTGTGAAATTAACTTTACAGGCAGGTAGTAAGCAACTAATTTTGTAAGATTCTTCTCTGTGTGCAGTTCTTAATGAGTGGGGTTCTCATTTGCATTGCATGATAGCTAATTTGGATGCAGTACGTGAGCACAAAGCTTGATCAGATATGCGCTCTAGCAATCATCGGCTCTTCATATGATGTTAAAATATATATGTACATTAACGTCTCTTTCTTTGTTGCAACAGGTTCTGCCTGGCATACTGCAGAAGCATTGCTGTATTTTACCTGACAGGAACACAGGTAAAATTGTTTCTTAATAGGTTAATATTGTAATATGGTTTGGAGAAATGCAAATACAAATTGGATAATATAGTATAATTATTATTAATAATAATAATAATGTCTTGTTTGCTATTTATGGTCATTGAATTTCTCTTCTGGGGAGTGACCACTTGGATATTTTGTTTAAATTACCTGCTTTCATGTGAAGATTTTGTATATTCAGTTAATTTTCTGGAGCTATTGCTGTTGTAGAGACTGCTATCAGGCTTGCTTATAAAGGTATTTGTGTGAAGTTCTGAAGTGTCTCTATTGTTAATTATAAAGTCACAATTTTGGCAAGAAAAGGGGTTTAATACTGGACTCTGCAGTCTGGTCCTGTTGATTCACAAGGGTGCTGAGCAGTAAGTCTTATGCATAGCTCTGCAGATAAATGCTTGCTTTATGCTTATTTTTCAGAGACTAGAGGAAAGGCTGAAGGAGTAGACAGGAGTATCACTAATGATGCCTTGCTATTGTGCAGAAGGAGACTTAAAGTAATACATTTGTGACCAGAACAAATCAATTGATGAGAATGATAACATGGATGAGAAGAAAGTGATGATTTAGTTTTATATTCTTTTATTACAGGAAAAGCAATTTATTTTAAAATGACTTTTAAAATGTCTTTTATAATTTTATAAATTGTGTGAAAGTGACTGCATATGCAATTGTGAGTTTGATTTAACAGACTAATTTCAGAGACATAGGAGGAAAAATACGGCTTATTTTTGATATGGTTGATGTGGTTGCTTGCAGCCCTTAAGGCTTCATTCCCCTTTCCCCCAATAGCTACCATTAAAATGTAGGAGTTTGTTCCTTGGCTTGCTATTTCTTGTATTTCAGGCACAGTTTGCACTAAGGGTAATTGCACAAAGAACTGTACAACTGTGTTGAACTGTAGTGTGACGTGGTTACCTGAAACTGCTCAAATGAAATTTAAAATCACTTTTCCATTTTCATTTGTGAACATGGGAGAAGTACTATAATTAGACCATTAATAATATACCTCTTCAATCAAGAATTTGGAAGTTTATAATTAGTGAACAGATTACAGGCAGGCTTTGGCCTTCATAATTATTTCAAGGTTTCCTGAAAACTGGACTAAGGAATCATGGTATAATGACCTCAACCCAATGTGTGTGCTCCTGTGCTAATATCCTGTGCCAATTATCTTTTTTTTTTCTTTTATTTGCAATATAAGAATTTGATCCAGATTCGTTTGATAACCAAACTCTTCTTGACTTGTAGTGAGGTGTACCAAGTGGATGTCAAAGCCAGTGTTACCTGAAGTGTGGCCTGGTATCAGGCAGTAAGATTCTGACCATTTATCTAAAGAGGGTGAAATATGCCTTTATTATCAATATCAAGAAAGCTATTTATCTAAAATCCCAGTCACCTTCAAAAGTGCCTTCATTTGGACATAGGAGAAGGGAGGAGCTTGCTAATGTAAAATTTGGTTTTAAAAATTATAAACTAATCTCTTTGAAGAGGAAACCTATCAAGTTTTGGTACATAATGACTGCTGGTACAACTCAAGCACAGTTAGGTATGGAAATAACTGTAATTTCTATTGCTTCTGTGTGACTGCTGCAGTAAGTATTTTTATGCTTACCTATTATATAGTTGGGAGTTGCCAGCAGGTGCAAAGTAAATGATGTCTGTGTTCCATTTTCCCCATTCCCCCATTTATGGTGTTTAAATACTTGGCAGAGAGAAAGAGAAGAGTTCAGACAGGATGTGGGGGATTTTTTGGCTCCTTTCTGGAGGAAAAGAATAACTGAATTTTTGAATTTGATTCATTGAATCTATTAGAGATAGATGAGCCATTTTCTAGTTTGATAATGTCTGAATCAACTAGTCCAAACTAAAAAGAAGACATTCATTAAATCTGTTTAAATGTGGACCACACTATTTGCGTTCAAATGTATACGTCATATAAAATCTTGTCCAGTTCCATTTTCACTAAGTGAGCACAGAGAAATTGCCTTGATTGCAAGCTGTAAGTCTGTGTCTGTGTTCAGCTGCTGGAATAGTGACAATGTGCAGAGGAATATGGCAATGTGCAGACTTAGGTGCTGTTCTTAATAAAAAGGAGCGAAGGATAAAGAGAGATGGACCAGGAACTAGGGAGAGGTATGGGAGAAGAAAAAGGGCAAGAAGCATAAAATAAGACCTCCAAAACCATTAAGGAAGAACACAGATGCTGTAGGGAGTAGGGATGGGTGAAAGGGAGAAATGCAGTAGTAGCTTCCCCACTTGTTTATATCCACTCAGCAGTTCAGGCATGTCCATCTTGGTGGTCTTGTGCTCCTCATTCATGAGTGGCCCCATAACCAGCCTCTTTCACGTTGTTAGCACAGGAGCTGCACCCCAGAGAGAGAAATGAACCCTTGGGAATGATTGGGCCAGTGTTGACAGGACATCCTTTCATCTGGCTGCCCTGTAGACCTAGCCTAACCTTGATTCTTGGGGAATATATGCAATTAACTTTAAAAGTAGTATGGATTGTCCCTTCCTACACTGTGTAAGAGTTTGAAGTGGCAACACTTACTCTGTCAGTATTGATATTCTGTATGTGTAAACTGGAGAAGAGAGCTATGCAAGGAAATAAAGGTACCTGGGAGCAATGATCACCTTCTCCTGGTGACAGTGTGTTAGTACTTCTACCATGAACTTTTATTCTCAATGCTTATAACGTGGTTATAAAAACACCTCCTGCGGAGCCTCTCAAAAGAGAGGATAAAAAACTGTAATTCAGCCATTCCACAGCAAAGCAGTTTTGAAAGATCCCACGTATTTAACAAGATTAGGTGTTTCAAATGTTAAAGAACAATTCATTTTTCAAACATGTAAAACATTTACAAAATCTCAATCTCTAAATAAAACACTGAATGCTGCTACTTGGTTGCTTGCAATAGGCTTTTCTAATCGACAGTGCGGTTTCGTTTCTTAAGTGTTAATTTATTTGTGGCTTTCCATTAATCATAAATATATTTTCATTGCTGAATTGAAAGTTCATATAGCATGCACTAGCATAATGCATGCTAGCTGGAATACAGAACCTGTATTTGTCACCTTCGCTGTACCTCAAGAAGCAAAAGATCCCAGACCAGACACCTTTATTCTGTACTTCCTTCTTATATGCCATAAGTATACTATAAGAAGCTCTATCGATATCCCTCTCAGTTTCTTTCCATGTCCTGTAACTTAACCAGCCAGCAACAACTGGGATGCATTAGCAGTTATAAAGTTAATTGGAAGAAAAGCAGTTACATGCTCTGTACAGGTGTTACTAACAAGATCATAAGGGGAAACAGTGTGAAGGTACTAATGACCTGGTGGGGAGCAGCTTGCTTACTTTCTTGATTTATAACCTTCTCTCTCTCTGACTCCAGCTGGGAGAAATAACCCACCCCTTTTGATGGACACGCAACACCCCCTGTGTACACATGCAGACAGCTCTAATTCCCTTTATAAATATTTCCCAAATCCCCTGCTAACAGGAACTCTTCAGCCAAGTCAGAAGTCCCTCTTGTTACTGCACAGTCACTTCTGTAAACCTTAGAGAGATGCTAAGGCTGCCCTTCCCCTCTACCTTCTCCCTTAGCAAGGTTCTATGTTAAGATAATTGTTTAGAGAAAAGTTCACACAGTATGAGCAGTACACTCAGTTTCTACCCTTGAAATGAAGATAGCCATTAAGTACAACCTGTTTTGGCATTCCTTAAAAAAAATAAAAAATTGAGGGGTAGGAATGCAGCTTTGAAACAGAGGAGTCAATGTACTCTGATGTGGGTTGCTTTTTAATTATTTTAATTTATGTGTTTTAAAAAAGTATTCCTATTTCCAGTCTTTCTTGAAATAGAACTCTTCAGGCAGTACATGGGGGTTGTTTAGCTATAGTTAATTTCATGCAATTAAAAAAAGGAAATATATGAAAGCTTATACTTTTGTGTATGCTGTGTTTAAGTAGTCTTAGACCAGATAAGTGAGTGACTTATTTGGGGTTTGCTTTTTTTTTTTTTTTTTTTTTTTTTTTAATCCCAGAGCTCCCTGTATCGTGATCTAGCACAGTAAATGATCCTCAAGGTGAGCACAAATGCAGTTGGTGCACTCAAACGTGAGTTATCAATGGGACTCATTAACAGAAGGCACTCTGTGCGATTTTTACCACTGCTGCAGTTGTTAAATGGACATTCTTGCACTGCAGAGATGTTGATAGCTGTGTGCTCTGTCTGCCGCTGTTGTGCTCTTAATACACAATTATGTCATGCAAGGAAATTGCACAAACAGCTTCTGTACTATTCTTTTCCGTCATAGCTGTGAATTTAATATGTTGTGCACTGGAAATTTGGGCTAATTTTTTCTACTGAAGATCCCAAAGGAAGGAATGAATCAATAGTCACTAACAGCTTCTTGGGCAGATATGTTCTTTGATGCTTTAAGGTTGAATTTCCCTTCTCATAGTGAAAGAGAATATAGGTACTATAAAGAGCATCTGCACCTATCTGGCTGCCTGGATTTTGATAGAAAAGAAAAGAATAGAAAAGAAAGAAAGAAAGAAAGAAAGAAAGAAAGAAAGAAAGAAAGAAAGAAAGAAAGAAAAGATTTATACTGTCTCAAGTTTTTTCATCATCCATTTTCAGGTCAGCTCTTGTATGCTGATAGTGAACTTGCACAAGACGTTAAATCCTTCATTATAATCATTCTCTTTTGTCTACTGCATTGGCTAAAATTACACTGAAAAGAAGTGTGACCAGTGTTCTGCTCTCTGCAAAGAATGAGTAATATCTGCTTGAGAGAGTGGTAATTGCTTTGTATACAAAAGCAGAGGTTTAATAATAACCGATCTCTTCATTGGATAAAGTATAGCCCAAGACAGTAATGCTTCATCCTTCGCTTGTTTGCTTTTCTTCCTGTTGCTTGAAGAGCAAATATTGAACAGGACAAAAACCTCAGATGGTATTACAAAGAATTCCTGCATTAAACTTTACTAAATAGGATAAAGAAACTAGCAGTTTGTTTGTTTGTTTTTTCTTAAATATATCTACAACTTTGTTGCCTTAGTAGCTTTTAAAATAAGAAGAGTGTGGATTGGTGTTCAAAAGCAATGACCTTTATAACTAGAAAATATTGTGCTAACTCCTAGTTAATTTTTTTTTATATATATTTATTCAAATGCAATGGATGTTTGTAAGAGCCATACAAATGACTGGGCTCACGATGCGTATGTATGAACTGTACAACAGCCAGTTTGATTTCACAGAATGAATTACAGGACAATGTTCAGAAGCCAAAGTCCTGTTACAAAAATAACTTACCACATTCACTAGCATATCATCTTCCATCTGAACATTTTGAAGTACTTAATTAATTGTGATGAATTTTTGTCTTGTGTCGCTGTGATAAAGAAATTTGGTTCCTTCGTTTTATAGAAGAGAAAGTGAGATTATGAGCTGGTGCAATGCAAGAATATTAACTAGGGTTATGTATCAACCTCTTCAGAAGTTCTTTGCTTAAACTGAGATTGTCCTTTTACTTTCAAGACATAGCTATAGGGTTTTACTCAGTTCTTGCAGATTTTACCTGCTGTCTGCTTGCTGAGTTCAACACGAGCATTCTCATTCAGATGTTCAGCTGCAGGCTGCCTGCTGGTACTTTCCAGCACAGTTTCCATGGAAATGGGAATTGGAGGGGTGAAAATAAAGCAAGAGCAAGTATTTTCTTAATCTTCTAGTTAATCTGGAAGTTCTCATACCTTGGTATCAAGGTTGTTTTGCTTTTAGTTGGCTAGGCATATGATGCCAAATTTTGCAAAATAAAAAATAAATAAAACCTGTCATTTGAGCTGTTATGAGAAATACCTATTACTGTAACTATATAGAGGTGTTGGGGAATATCATAAAGGATGAAGAAAGGAGATGTGAACTGGGCTGTGCAAAGATAAACTGATGAAAGGGTGTGAAGCAATACCCAGTGGCAGAGGTGATAATTTGTGACAGAACTTCTTGTCAGACATAGCTTGCATTGTGAAAAATGTTGACAGTAATTAATTGCCACATGAACCTGGGGGAGGAAAATATCCAGTTTGGGGAAGATCTAATTTAAATGCTCTGGACTGAAAGGATACTATCTAATGCATTCGGAACATAACTTCAGACTCTCATGTTTCCCAGGAGATTCCTGCTCTCCTCTTTTCCTTCACATTACTGACACTACTATATCAGCAAAATCAAGACTGTGGAGCAGTCACTGTACAGATGGGTGTATGGTGAGGTAAAATTTCTACTTATTACAAGCAGCATATTCTTATATATACTCTTCTGCCCTTTTCCTGGTAGCTGAACCCCAGCCACAGCTTTGTGTTAGACTGTCCTTGGGAAAAGGAGGTCCAAAATCTTTAGGCCAGAACCCTGTTTCATTTATTTTGGCCAGAAGTGACCAGTCAAGTTATCATGGAGTCAGGAATGGGGAGGAAGCAGGCCTATGCCATGCCTCAAGAAGGATCAGCTATACCTGCCTCTTTCCTGACAGATTCTTGTGTGGCCTTTCCAGACCTTTTATTCAGTTTCCCTGACTTCACCACTGAAGACTTTTCCTGATGTGTAACTTTAGCCTTCCTTGCAGCAGCTTTAGATCATTAACTTGTGTGGACAATGGATGCCTCCTGTTTCTCAGCTCCTTGCAGATACTTTTATATACCTGAAGACTGTTTATCCTGTCTTCCCTCTTGCTAAACTTTGTCATCTAGGTTAATAAATTCCAATTCTCTCCTCCTTTGTGTATGTTGCACTTGTGTACATCTAAACTAGACATGTTTTGATTGAAACTCTTTGAAATATGCGCCTTTTTTAACCCCCCGATTTGTTTAGAAGATAATGCATGGTGTAGCAGTTCTCTAACATGACATGTGACAGTTCCTTAAATATGGCATCATCTTTGATTAGATAATGTCCAATGTCCCATTTTTACGCTACAGAAACTCTCATATACTTTATTCTGTGACCTTTCTTCTTCCAGAAGACTTGGTTAATTTGAGTGCATATGTTAACAGTGGCTATAGACTTGGAAAAGAAAGGCTTTTTTTGTTTACTTGTTTTTCTTTAGTACTAGTTCAGTTCTGGAAAGATGAACTGATAGTAGGAATGTATGTAAATAGTGAAAAAACAGGAGGTTTGAGTAAAGATACCAAAATCTTTTATTTTAATATTCCTGAGTGGGTGGGTTTTCACTTCTTGATTTCCTGATTCTCTTCCCCTTACCACAGCCTACATGGTGAATGTAAGCCTGTTATTCAAACCTTGTTTTTCATCAGTGTTTTTCTCTACCTTTTCTCATATCTACAAAGATCAGCAGCACAGGGAGCATAGCCATAAGGGACCAGGGCTTTGGTTTCACTTCTCCCAGGGATTCAGAATCTGGATAAGGAACACTTGGCACTGAAAAGCAGGTAGTTTTCAGTTATGTTAAGAGGAAACATGCAGCCTATAAAAAAATTATATTCTAAAGTTAGTTTGCATCCTTTAGGTCATTTTAGACTTCTTAGTACTTCTAGATGTCTAGCCAGAATAAGGAAATATACACTTTCAGTCTCAGATTAGCCAGAAGACTGTCTTGTTTTATTGGATTTGTATCTACATAGAGCTGTCCAGTTTACTCCACTAAAATCTGGTCACTGTGTGGTGCAAAAATATAGGCAATTTGAGATAGACTCAGACTTCAGAGGGGTCAGGTCTATTGTCTCAATATCAATAGGTTCTCAGATTTCAGTATCAAGACTTGCAGGTATAGAACTAATTAATACATATTAGTCCACTTAAAATAATGGGACAGGCCAGGAGACTCTGGGTATGTGTGAGCATAAAGCTCTTTTAAGATTCCAGCTGGTGCAGAACTCTCTGCCATTCTGATTCTAGAAGAATAAGCATGGTCACAGCACAGTGCCCTGGTTCTTCAGTCTTTACACAATATCCTAGCTGGCTGCTAGCATAGTACCAAGTCCTTTTTGGTGTTCAAGGTCCTCTGCTACACCTAGCTCCTCCTGTGAGATGTTTTTCCTCTCTTATTAACTGTTTTGAGAAGTCACAGTTGTGCTTCACCCAAAACTATGTAGTCTTAAAACCAAAAAACCGAGCAAGAGATCTCACTGATGTTAGATGTCAGGTTAAATGTTCCAAGATCAATAAAATATGCTCCCCTGAAAGGTGAGTGCTGACTATCCCTGTGCTCTCAGGACCAGATATAGTAGCTGGAAAATGGCACTTTCACAACAGTCTCACCCTCATATGTGTAGGGGGAGCCGGTGCTGAAGAAGGGGCTCTAACTCAGTGAAGCTCAATTCTAGAGGCAGAAATGTGAGTATTTGTGTCTGCAGTTCCTTTGCCTAACATCATAAGAGCCCTGGTGGCTGAAGGTGTGTAGGAAGGAAATTGTCTCCAGAAAACAGCATCTCTTGCAAGAAAGCTTACTTGACCTTTATTTCTGAAACGTTTTGTAAAGCATTCCCAATGCACACAGCTCAGCTACTAAAAGAAGAGAGAAGTATACATCAGCAGCCACAGAAACTGCAGGCAGCTCTGATAACTGGTCATGTTAGTAATGTGGCTAAGTACTGCTAAAGGAAAGCAGTATATGGAATGATTTCTATATGCCAGAGTTTGGGATTTTTAGTTTTTACTGCTTTCATCTATTTGTGAAACGATTGTCCAGGCACTGCATAAACCACGTGGACAGGGGGAGGGGGTGTGTGTGTCAGGTGTGTGTGTGTGTGAGTGTACTATATACAGACACTCTCTCACAGAAGAACGTAGTTTTGAAGTCCACTGCCAAAATGTATTACTTGGCCAACACTTGTGTGGGTAGAGTTAAAGAACATGTAATTGAGCAGAGAAATCGAAAGATAGACATTTCTACTCATGCAGTGACTAAGGTAAAATGTTAGTACTGTTTTCCAGAACAATTACCAGTCAATGGCGAGCAGTACAGGAAATTCATATAGGTCTAAGAGGAGTATAACTGTAATGCTGCAGGGCTCTTGGTTCATTAGTTTCACATAGGTACAGCAGACCACACTGATATTTTATTACCACTGAAGGAATTTGATCATATGCCAAAAGAAACCATTCCCTCACCTTTTAAAGGTCTTAGGGGTGCCTACACAAAAGTATCTGTGTTCCCTGTTTCAGCAGTGTCTTGCCTCTCTCTAGCTACTTTGAGGCATGTCGAAGCAATGACAGATCTCTTCTCTCGTATACATTGATAGTACATAATTCAGTTCTGTAAAGTATAGAAGAAATAGGTATGGTTTATTTGCTATCAATTTTTTAATATGTTCATTATATTCCTTGTTCCCTTAAATTGAAATTCAACTGTTATCGTAAAAATATATCCTTTCATGATCTGGGAAGACTCCCAGTCCTGAGAGGAGTAAGCAATGGAAAAAGCATTGGAAGTGACCATCAGTCTTTTCTCCCAAATTCACTTCAGTTGTTTCATAATCCCAGAATCATAGTAATAGTTTGGCTGGGAAGGGACCTTGTAGATCATCTAGTTCCAACCCCGCTGCCATGGGCAGGGACACCTTCCACTAGACCAGGTTGCTCAAAGCCCCGTCCAACCTGGCCTTGAACACTGCCAGGGAGGGGGCAGCCACAGCTTCTCTGGGCAACCTGTGCCAGTGCCTCATCACCCTCACTGCGAAGAACTTCCTTACATCTAATATGAATCTACCCTCTGTCAGTTTAAAGCCATTACCCCTTGTCCTATCACTACATGTGCTTGTAAAAAGTCCCTCCCCATCTTTCTTGTAGGCCCGCTTTAGGTACTGGAAGGCTGCTATAAGATCTTGCCGGAGCCTTCTCTCCTCTGGGCTGAACAACTGCAACTCTCTCAACCTGTCTTCACAGGAGAGGTGCTTCAGCCCCCTGATCATCTTCATGGTCCTCCTCTGTACTCACTCCAACAAGTCTATGTCCTTCTTATGTTGAGGGCCCCAGAGCTGAACACAGTACTGCAGGTGGGGTCTCACAAGAGCGGAGTAGAGGGGAAAAATGCCCTCCCTCGACCTGCTGGCCACACTTCTCTTGATGCAGCCCAGGATACGGTTGGTCTTCTGGGCTGCAAGTGCACCACCAAGTCCTCCTCCCCAGGACTGCTCTCAATCCACTCATCCCCAGCCTGTATTTGTGCTTGGGATTGCCCTGACCCATGTGCAGGACCTTGCACTTGGCCTTGTTGAACTTCATGAGGTTTACATGGCCCCACCTCACAAGCCTGTTAAGGTCCCTCTGGCTGGCCCATCCCTTCCCTCCAGTTTGTCGACTGCACCACACACCTTGGTGTCATTGGCAAACTTGCTGAGGGTGCACTCCATCCCTCTGTGCATGTCACTGACAAAGATATTAAGCAACGCTGGTCCCAATAATGACCCCTGAGGAATTCCACTGTCAGTGTTCTCTACTTGGACATTGAGCTGCTGACTGCAGCACTTTGTGACCATCCAACCAATTCCTTGTCCAATGAATGGTCCATCCATAAACTCTGTGTCTCTCCAATTTAGAGGCAAGGACATCGTGTGGGACAGTGTCAAATGCTTTGCACAAATCCAGGTAGATGACGTCAGTTGTTCTTCCCTTATCCAGCAACACTGTAAACCCGTCACACAAGGCCACCATATTTGTCAGACACGATTTGCCCTTTTGTGAAGCCACGTTGGCTGTCACCAATCACCTCCTTATTTTCCATATGCCCTACCATAGTTTCCAGGAGGATCTGCTCCATGATCTTTCCAGGCACAGAGGTGACACTGACTGGCCTGTAGTTCCCTGAGTCTTCCTTTTTTTCCTTTTTAAAAATGGGAATTATATTTCCTGTCCTTTCTATTTCTTCTTGTATTAGCTGCTGGGGTGGGAGTACTAAAACATACATTTTATTATCAAAACTTCTGAGCTGTTCATGCTTTCCATTTAAAGATAAACTAAAGTGTTCTCTACGCTTAAAATGCTTTTTCAGGCTACAATGATTTTATTTGTAGTAATGCTGTATGACGTGGTTCTCCTGTCTTTTGGGATACTATAACATAATAGGCACTATAAATAACACCTGCTAATGTCTACAATCATGCACAACAGGCAGTAATTTAACCACTTGTCTCCTTTCTGTCATGATAGGAAGTATCAAATACTTCTGCACCAATAATGCATATGATCCCCAAAGCTGTTAGTGGTGCTTGCTGTAGAAGTGTATTACCAGAGACAGTGCTGCACACGCTGCACTTGAGATTAAATGGTAGCAAATGCTTCCACACATGTGGCTTAGTCATCTCAGTATGACTTTGCATTGGGTAAGACAGCAGCTGTATCTCCAGAGAATCTCTCCCAAACTGCCAGCCAAGAGGAGTGGTGCTGTTAAGCAGGGAAAAGCAGAGTAAGAGCCTAGGAACTGTCCTGTTAGCTTATCCTTGGGATAAAGGTCATTGGGGCAGGGAAGGGGCAGAGAAGGTGAAGATATTTCACCATAAAGGAAGGTGATATTTCAATATACCTCTGTGAAAATATTATTATGTTTATATGCATGTTGCTACTTGTAGATTGTATTACTTTTATTAAAATACATTGTTTTGCTACACTTAGGTAGTTAAATGATTAAGTGAGGATGTTTGAATTTGTAGTTGACCAAGGCTTCTGTCCCAGGTTCCCCCAAGTCTTATCTGGACACAGCTTAAAATCAGAGAAGACATGAGGCATAAGAGTACAGCAGCAGAGAAACTAGAGGAAGTATAACTCACAACTGTCCTCATCTGACAGCAAGCCCCAGGGATGAATCATCTAAAGATTTTCTGTGGTTTATATAGGGAACCTAACTTACCAAAGAATGACGGTGGCATGAGGAAAAGCCATGGGGGCATTTGCAGTCTTTCTTACCTTATATAGTGGCTTCTTGAATGTCCTTTATGAACGGAGGACTGATTGTCTATACTGTACAGGAGCTTCCATACTGAACATGGGCAGAACAATGCTGGAGGCTTCAGCTGACAGAAGTTTAATTCATGAACCACCTTCACAAGTATATTTGGAAATTGTGAGTCACAGAAATCAGCCCACAAGGCATAAGAAATTACATCATGGTTAAGCTGTAGGTGATTATAAATGTAAGGCATAAGATATACATAAACTTCAGGGAAAGGGAAGTATATTTTGAAAATGCTTCGCTACTTTTTGCTCCCCTGCTCATTTGGAGGGCAGTTGGAGGAAGCGTTAAGAAATTGAAAAGCCTGAAGAGGAAGAACCAGCATGGCGTGGACTGTTACTAATATGTGTTGAAGTGTCCTTAGTGTTGCCATAAAGACTTAGAAATCATGTACAGTCATGAGCACATCTGCATTAGGACTAGTGGTCCGTGTTTCGTATACCTGAGTATAAGTCCTGCTGATGTATTCTATTTGCACTAAATACATATAATGATTCTTTTAAAAAGATCATTAGAATGTGTTGCCCAGTGCTGAAATTTTCTAACTCTATGTTAGTTTCTATGGAAACTGTAATAGTAAGAAGACACAGTAAACAAATGCACTCTATTATAAGCCTCATCTTTAGCAGGACATTCATTTTATTAATATCTGTCCAAATTACTGGTGACAGGTATTATGCATTTGACCATCTGAACGTTAAAGTATCTATTTCAGTTTCACTGAAGACTTATCTTCTAGCTTCGAGGACTTTTATTTTGGTCTTTAATAATTTTCTTAATCCAGTGGTGGGGTGGCATGTGCCAGTGGTTAGCACATTACTGCTGGTAATGCTTGCTTAGATCAGAGAAGAGTAGTGAGTACTTAGTAATGTTTATAAAGTGCTTCAGAAATAGGAAAATCTTAAAGTGCAGAAGTACGATTAATCCTAGCTAGTGCAGAAAATAGAAACTTCTTTTGTCTGTGATTCGTTTGAACATGCTTATGTGGCATGGTCTTCCAGGGGCATGGATGGGTCTAAGAATAAAGAGTATGCCTTTCATGGAATAAATTACATCTCACAAAGTGGAGTGTCATCTTCTACAGCAATGCACAATTGTGGTCCTTGAAGTATGTTGCACAGCAACAAGAGCTCTGTACGTTCTGGACTGCCAGATGCTGCACAGACAGTGAGGAGACTGACCTCAGCCTACCCCTGCTCTGCCTGGCAGGACTGGCAGGTTGCGGGCAGGAGCACGCAGTGTAATCCCTTCAGCTCTGAGGACCATGTGTCTTGCAAGCATGTGTGTCAAACTGGGGAGCTTGAGTTGAGGAGGCAAACTTCATACTCGCTGATAAAACAATGAAATTTCCACATGATTACCTATCTTGCTTTCTGTTTTAGAAATGAACCCTCCTTCTGTGAAACCAGTTTCAAGATGACTTACTACTGCTGAAGGGAGTAGTCATGTTTTCAAAGATTATAACGGTGGATAAATTCTCAAGTGGCTCAGTGAGTGATATGCCTGTGCTGTACTTCTGGAGCAGTTTATGGGGAGTGAAAAAGTCAAAGCTCAAATAAAGTTAGGATGGGGGAACACTGTTTGCTTTTGGTGTGGTAAAAAGGCTGCTGGCACTCAGGTTGCTGGGAATTTACTCTGAAGTCTTCCTCTGGGCTACAGGATAACAATGAGGCAGTCATCTTTATTTCAGTTTGCAATGTTAAATACACTTCAGCAACTTATAGAGAACTGCCATACAATAAGCAAGATCCTTTTTTTTTTTTTTTTTTTTTTTTCCTATGGACAATTTATGATGCTTATTTCATGGAAGACCTGCTGGTTAATTATTTAACAAAATCAGTTGATAACTATTTAATGGTAGTCACTTTTAAAAATGCTCTAACAAAAAAATTTGATGGGTATGGGGGGGCTAATGAAGGAAAGATGTTGATCTGGAGAAACAAATCACTCGAAGCTTTGCTGTTCTTCTGGTGATGGTAGAGGTGGGAAACACCAAACCCCCAATCTGGAGGTTTTGTTTTTCAGATTCTTTAGTGGTATTCTGAATATCTTTGTTGCTACAGGGAATGAGATAATATATCTGATTTGGAAACATTTTGGATTTTGGATACAATGACAACAAATGGTGCTCTTCAAAGGTACAAAATCCTTTGATATCCAATAAGAAGTATGCTGTTGGATGATGCTTAAAATATCTACTTCTGTCTGTGCAAACACATGTGTCTTGGTATTATCCAAATCAGAGCTTCTTTAAACAGGCCATCAGATTTTACAGGGACTCTTCAGATTCTTTCTCTCACTTTGAGAGACTGGCTCTGTGAGGGAGCCTCCCATGCTGAGACAAACTTCTTCATAACTATGAACTCAAGGTGCTAATGAAGGCACATCAGCCTGCATAGGCAGGGAATATGTTTTGAAGGAAATAATAGTATTTTATTTTGTTGATTTTCTCATGGGGGGTAGATTGTAAGCCTTCAATATGATTATCTTTCCATTTCTTGCGTTAACTTGAAAGAAAATAGATTGCATCATTCAATATATAAAGGAGGCTTATAAGAAAGACAGGAAAAGACTTTTTACCAAGGCCTGTAGTGACAGGGCAAGGGACAGTGGTTTTAAACTGGAAAAGAGTAGGTTTAGATTGGATGTAAGGAAGGATATTTTTACAATGAGAGTGATGAGACACTGGAAGAAGAGAATTTGTGGATGCCCCATCATTGGAAGTGTTCAAAGTCAGGTTGGACGGGGCTTTGAGCAACCTGGTCTAGTGGAAAGTGTCCCTGCCCATGGCAGGGGGATTGGACTAGATGATCTTTGAAGGTCTCTTTCAACCCAAACCATTCTATGATTCTATGGGGTTTTTTTGGTTTTGGTTGGACTTCACGTTATTTGAATTAAAATTCAAGAAAGAGTAAACTCTGAGATAGATTTTATTGCTTGTCCTTTTAATTGGCATGAGGTTCACCTTCATAGTGAAGGCAGATTTTGGCCTTAAGGTGGATGTTTTGAAAATCCCAGCCTTGAAGCTGTGAAGATACTACTCTGCTGGAAACCATTACAGGTAACAGTTGCTGGGCTGCATTCACTGTTTTCTGCTAGAGCTGTCTCTGACTTGTTTACTTAAGTAATTTATGTGTGGGGAGACTGTAGTCATCCTTCTTCTTTTGACACTCTACTGTTTAAATCCTTGTGGAAGACATCCTATGCCATTTCATTATTTTTATTTTGTTGAGTTTAACTCAGGAGCATCACGGATCACAGATATATTCTCTCATGTTTTGTGTTTTCCTTTTCCTTAGGGCCTTTCATAACTCAGTGTAGTCAATAACTCCAATCTTCTCCCTTGTTAGTAGTTCTTTTCATTCTTTTTTTTATTTGGCAGCTTTATCACTTTATTAGATATTTTGCTGATTTCCATGCCTAATGTTTTGCAGTTCCCTATAGGATTTTATGCACTTATTATTTTCTCTCTGTTTTTTCTGCCTTTCTTCTTGACATTCTAATTTTGTTCTTTATAACCTACGTGAATTTTTCTTTCTGTCTGTTTTTTTAATCATGTAAGAAACACTTCCCAGGTTGATACTCACTATACTTACACTTGAGTAATGTAGTCTTCTGGGCTAGCAGATTTTTAGCTATTTGACATTGTGTAATGCTCAGCTGATTTCTCTGAAAAAAAACTTTTAGCATATCATCATGCAAGTTATTGACAAATTACTCTCAACAGTAAACTGCAGAGCATCCTTAACTGTCACTGACATCTTTGCTTGGCATTTTAGAAGACATATGGCTTCCTACAAAGCTGTGTCGTTATTTAACTTGAATTTTGTTGCCTTCCTGTTGGATCTTTTGACTAAGTTATAAATACCATACCATAAATATTTATTTTCCCATTCAAGGAATCTGATGTTAGCCAAGTCTTAACCTTGAGCATTCTAGGAGAACCTGTGACTTTTCACTTGCAATGCAAATATTTTGGCATTTTGTTCCTGTTTTCTTCCTCCTGGCATTGGGCACGTGTGCACAGAACATTAATTCCTGAATTGTTTCTCAAGCTGTATGAATAGGATGGGATGGAGTGCCAAGAGTCAGCTCATTTTGCAACAGAAACAAGACATGGGGGGTTTTTTGTTGGGGTTTTTTTGGGGGGTGCACAATAAGGGTAAGACTGAAAGTTACATCCATTCTCTTAACTTCACTGTCTTTTCTGTTTGCACCCTGCCAGTCAGGGTGAAGGTAGGGCAGTCATACCAGAGTGCTGTTGCTCTTTAGACTGAGTTTCCAGACTCCCACGAGCAGCACGTCTTCTCTAACACAATTGGTTCCTATTACAAGGTTTTTCAGAAATATTCTTCCTTTCCAAGTATCCTGGATTGGCATTTCCTAAATTCTTAGATGATGAGAAGACTTGTCCATAGTTTAGGGTCTCTGGTACAGTTGAGTAATATCTCCCTCTCTGTCTTCAAGAGCATGTTTTTTACTGGAACATTTGATATCCTCCTTGTGGATAGTAATTGTTGACTTATAACACAATTTGCCTATACTCACAATTTCTTATGGTATTGATGACTAATTCTGCATATAGTTTAATGAAATTATGTTAATGTTGACTTTTTGGAGAATGTGATATATGCAAGAGTTTGACCTAGGGCATGTTGTTTAATCCAGTACAAAACTTCATTTTCTATTTGTCTGATTTGATGGCCACAGGTTTTTCATGTACTTTTCCATTTTAACTCATTCAAATAATCACAGAAGACCTCTAGTCTTGAGGTAGTCTTTGTGTAGTCTCTTCCCCTTGTTCAGCTCAAGCTCAAGCTCAGTTTGTGCATGGCTGGAGGTCATTCCTTTGATAGGTTCCACAGTTTTCTGAAGCAATGTAGGTCGATGTTTGATTTCTGTATTTGATTAGTCTTACTGTTAGATATTGTGCAAAATTTTTCAAAATTAATATGCCCTGCTGCAACTTTAAAGTTATCATTCACTCCACCACATACATGGAGAGATGACTGTTATCTCTTTTCTCAATGGCATTTTACATAGCTGGAAACTAGTGCCCTTGATCAGAGATTTCTCTGCTTCAAGGAAAAAACAGTTAAAATAGTTTC